>NC_139160.1:43027340-43680129 GCF_964270905.1 Leucopleurus acutus | reverse complement strand
AAAGTCGGCTGGCGTTCTTACTGCGATTTAAGCCCTGTGCTTCCTGTGGCCCTGCAGGCTTTGGAATAGCCACAGGCCCCAGAGGCGTAACTAGGCAGGGCATTCCTTGGTTGAGGCAGTTCACTGGACCCAGAACACCCTACTTCGGGGAGTTGGTTCAGGGAAGCAAACGCAGGGTAACGTGTGTCTCTTTGGACTGGTTAGAAACCACAGGGAGGTAAGCTGAGTGTGCGCGTGGAAACGGGGGCCTGCTGGAACTATCCTTGCTTTCCCACTTGGAAGGCTGCATTCATGCTGCCTTGAAGCTGCCTGACGTCCCCTGCTGTTGACAGGCCTGGAAACCCGGTAGAAATGCTTCTGGGAAGAAAATGAGTTTGCTCCGTCTCAACCCGGTGCTTCCATGGCCGCGGTGGTGGTTAGCCTGACAAGCTCCAGAACGAAAGGGAAACTCAACGTGAGAATTTGCCTCCAGTTTAGGCCCTGCGTAGCCGGGCAGGAAGGGCTGCATGCAGCAGTTTCCATGAGTTCTTAGTCACCGTTCGGGTTTATTTGAACGGAATTACCCATTTGAGGACCCCTAGGCCCCTCGGGTGTGCATCCATTTCCCTCCAAGGTCACTGAGGACCTCCAGACACCCCCCCCCACGCCGTGGTCCGGCTGAGCAACATCGACGCCCATTGCTCTGCCCCTCGGAGGCCCTGTGTGCGTGCCGAGTGATGGGCAACACTCTGCACGTTCCTTGAGGAGAGCTACATTTCCAGAGCCCTCACAGGGCCTCAGAACCAGATTTCTGGTGAGTCCGAAGCTCCCAGGAAATATTTGTCGTCGCCCTTGTGAGAGCTGCCGTGAGAAAACACTCTGCTTTGCCTACTTCGCGGGCCTCGTACCTGAAGGCACTCAGCTGGAGGAGAACGTCAGCATCTCGCAATGCTGAGTCGCTAACGGGTCAGCCAGATTGAACACAGGCCTGGAGGGAAGGCCCTGACGTGAGGTGCAGAAGCAGAGCCGCGCAGCAGTTTCCATGAGGCCGTAGCCTCTGCTCTGCGTGTCTTTAACGGCAGTCGAGTTTCCTGGACACCTGGGAGGCTCGCGGGGGCACCCTGTTCCAGGCTGCAACACGGAGTACTCCCAGGCACCCCTGGGTCTGCTGAGCAACATCCAGGCCCGGAGCCCTTTGGAGCCGCTCTCTATACGCCGAGTGTAGGGAAACGCCCTGCACTCTCTCCTGGAGAAGATTCGTTTCCCCACCAAACCCACACTTTCACGAACAGACTTCTGGCACGTCTCACATGCCTTTGAGGTCTTACGCCTTACCCTAGTCTGAGCTGCCCTGAGAGACCCCTCGGCCTCGCATTCCATCTAGGACCCCCCTGCCGGAATTCACCCTGCCTCCAAGCGAAAGTCGGCTGGCGTTCTTACTGCGATTTAAGCCCTGTGCTTCCTGTGGCCCTGCAGGCTTTGGAATAGCCACAGGCCCCAGAGGCGTAACTAGGCAGGGCATTCCTTGGTTGAGGCAGTTCACTTGACCCAGAACACCCTACTTCGGGGAGTTGGTTCAGGGAAGCAAACGCAGGGTAACGTGTGTCTCTTTGGACTGGTTAGAAACCACAGGGAGGTAAGCTGAGTGTGCGCGTGGAAACGGGGGCCTGCTGGAACTATCCTTGCTTTCCCACTTGGAAGGCTGCATTCATGCTGCCTTGAAGCTGCCTGACGTCCCCTGCTGTTGACAGGCCTGGAAACCCGGTAGAAATGCTTCTGGGAAGAAAATGAGTTTGCTCCGTCTCAACCCGGTGCTTCCATGGCCGCGGTGGTGGTTAGCCTGACAAGCTCCAGAACGAAAGGGAAACTCAACGTGAGAATTTGCCTCCAGTTTAGGCCCTGCGTAGCCGGGCAGGAAGGGCTGCATGCAGCAGTTTCCATGAGTTCTTAGTCACCGTTCGGGTTTATTTGAACGGAATTACCCATTTGAGGACCCCTAGGCCCCTCGGGTGTGCATCCATTTCCCCCCAAGGTCACTGAGGACCTCCAGACACCCCCCCCACGCCGTGGTCCGGCTGAGCAACATCGACGCCCATTGCTCTGCCCCTCGGAGGCCCTGTGTGCGTGCCGAGTGATGGGCAACACTCTGCACGTTCCTTGAGGAGAGCTACCTTTCCAGAGCCCTCACACGGCCTCAGAACCAGATTTCTGGTGAGTCCGAAGCTCCCAGGAAATATTTGTCGTCGCCCTTGTGAGAGCTGCCGTGAGAAAACACTCTGCTTTGCCTACTTCGCGGGCCTCGTACCTGAAGGCACTCAGCTGGAGGAGAACGTCAGCATCTCGCAATGCTGAGTCGTTAACGGGACAGCCAGATTGAGCACAGGCCTGGAGGGAAGGCCCTGACGTGAGGTGCAGAAGCGGAGCCGCGCAGCAGTTTCCATGAGGCCGTAGCCTCTGCTCTGCGTGTCTTTAACGGCAGTCGAGTTTCCTGGACACCTGGGAGGCTCGCGGGGGCACCCTGTTCCAGGCTGCAACACGGAGTACTCCCAGGCACCCCTGGGTCTGCTGAGCAACATCCAGGCCCGGAGCCCTTTGGAGCCGCTCTCTATACGCCGAGTGTAGGGAAACGCCCTGCACTCTCTCCTGGAGCAGATTCGTTTCCCCACCAAACCCACACTTTCACGAACAGACTTCTGGCACGTCTCACATGCCTTTGAGGTCTTACGCCTTACCCTAGTCTGAGCTGCCCTGAGAGACCCCTCGGCCTCGCATTCCATCTAGGACCCCCCTGCCGGAATTCACCCTGCCTCCAAGCGAAAGTCGGCTTGCGTTCTTACTGCGATTTAAGCCCTGTGCTTCCTGTGGCCCTGCAGGCTTTGGAATAGCCACAGGCCCCAGAGGCGTAACTAGGCAGGGCATTCCTTGGTTGAGGCAGTTCACTTGACCCAGAACACCCTACTTCGGGGAGTTGGTTCAGGGAAGCAAACGCAGGGTAACGTGTGTCTCTTTGGACTGGTTAGAAACCACAGGGAGGTAAGCTGAGTGTGCGCGTGGAAACGGGGGCCTGCTGGAACTATCCTTGCTTTCCCACTTGGAAGGCTGCATTCATGCTGCCTTGAAGCTGCCTGACGTCCCCTGCTGTTGACAGGCCTGGAAACCCGGTAGAAATGCTTCTGGGAAGAAAATGAGTTTGCTCCGTCTCAACCCGGTGCTTCCATGGCCGCGGTGGTGGTTAGCCTGACAAGCTCCAGAACGAAAGGGAAACTCAACGTGAGAATTTGCCTCCAGTTTAGGCCCTGCGTAGCCGGGCAGGAAGGGCTGCATGCAGCAGTTTCCATGAGTTCTTAGTCACCGTTCGGGTTTATTTGAACGGAATTACCCATTTGAGGACCCCTAGGCCCCTCGGGTGTGCATCCATTCACCTCCAAGGTCACTGAGGACCTCCAGACACCCCCCCCCACGCCGTGGTCCGGCTGAGCAACATCGACGCCCATTGCTCTGCCCCTCGGAGGCCCTGTGTGCGTGCCGAGTGATGGGCAACACTCTGCACGTTCCTTGAGGAGAGCTACATTTCCAGAGCCCTCACACGGCCTCAGAACCAGATTTCTGGTGAGTCCGAAGCTCCCAGGAAATATTTGTCGTCGCCCTTGTGAGAGCTGCCGTGAGAAAACACTCTGCTTTGCCTACTTCGCGGGCCTCGTACCTGAAGGCACTCAGCTGGAGGAGAACGTCAGCATCTCGCAATGCTGAGTCGCTAACGGGTCAGCCAGATTGAACACAGGCCTGGAGGGAAGGCCCTGACGTGAGGTGCAGAAGCGGAGCCGCGCAGCAGTTTCCATGAGGCCGTAGCCTCTGCTCTGCGTGTCTTTAACGGCAGTCGAGTTTCCTGGACACCTGGGAGGCTCGCGGGGGCACCCTGTTCCAGGCTGCAACACGGAGTACTCCCAGGCACCCCTGGGTCTGCTGAGCAACATCCAGGCCCGGAGCCCTTTGGAGCCGCTCTCTATACGCCGAGTGTAGGGAAACGCCCTGCACTCTGTCCTGGAGCAGATTCGTTTCCCCACCAAACCCACACTTTCACGAACAGACTTCTGGCACGTCTCACATGCCTTTGAGGTCTTACGCCTTACCCTAGTCTGAGCTGCCCTGAGAGACCCCTCGGCCTCGCATTCCATCTAGGACCCCCCTGCCGGAATTCACCCTGCCTCCAAGCGAAAGTCGGCTGGCGTTCTTACTGCGATTTAAGCCCTGTGCTTCCTGTGGCCCTGCAGGCTTTGGAATAGCCACAGGCCCCAGAGGCGTAACTAGGCAGGGCATTCCTTGGTTGAGGCAGTTCACTTGACCCAGAACACCCTACTTCGGGGAGTTGGTTCAGGGAAGCAAACGCAGGGTAACGTGTGTCTCTTTGGACTGGTTAGAAACCACAGGGAGGTAAGCTGAGTGTGCGCGTGGAAACGGGGGCCTGCTGGAACTATCCTTGCTTTCCCACTTGGAAGGCTGCATTCATGCTGCCTTGAAGCTGCCTGACGTCCCCTGCTGTTGACAGGCCTGGAAACCCGGTAGAAATGCTTCTGGGAAGAAAATGAGTTTGCTCCGTCTCAACCCGGTGCTTCCATGGCCGCGGTGGTGGTTAGCCTGACAAGCTCCAGAACGAAAGGGAAAGTCAACGTGAGAATTTGCCTCCAGTTTAGGCCCTGCGTAGCCGGGCAGGAAGGGCGGCATGCAGCAGTTTCCATGAGTTCTTAGTCACCGTTCGGGTTTATTTGAACGGAATTACCCATTTGAGGACCCCTAGGCCCCTCGGGTGTGCATCCATTTCCCTCCAAGGTCACTGAGGACCTCCAGACACCCCCCCCACGCCGTGGTCCGGCTGAGCAACATCGACGCCCATTGCTCTGCCCCTCGGAGGCCCTGTGTGCGTGCCGAGTGATGGGCAACACTCTGCACGTTCCTTGAGGAGAGCTACCTTTCCAGAGCCCTCACACGGCCTCAGAACCAGATTTCTGGTGAGTCCGAAGCTCCCAGGAAATATTTGTCGTCGCCCTTGTGAGAGCTGCCGTGAGAAAACACTCTGCTTTGCCTACTTCGCGGGCCTCGTACCTGAAGGCACTCAGCTGGAGGAGAACGTCAGCATCTCGCAATGCTGAGTCGTTAACGGGACAGCCAGATTGAGCACAGGCCTGGAGGGAAGGCCCTGACGTGAGGTGCAGAAGCGGAGCCGCGCAGCAGTTTCCATGAGGCCCTAGCCTCTGCTCTGCGTGTCTTTAACGGCAGTCGAGTTTCCTGGACACCTGGGAGGCTCGCGGGGGCACCCTGTTCCAGGCTGCAACACGGAGTACTCCCAGGCACCCCTGGGTCTGCTGAGCAACATCCAGGCCCGGAGCCCTTTGGAGCCGCTCTCTATACGCCGAGTGTAGGGAAACGCCCTGCACTCTCTCCTGGAGCAGATTCGTTTCCCCACCAAACCCACACTTTCACGAACAGACTTCTGGCACGTCTCACATGCCTTTGAGGTCTTACGCCTTACCCTAGTCTGAGCTGCCCTGAGAGACCCCTCGGCCTCGCATTCCATCTAGGACCCCCCTGCCGGAATTCACCCTGCCTCCAAGCGAAAGTCGGCTTGCGTTCTTACTGCGATTTAAGCCCTGTGCTTCCTGTGGCCCTGCAGGCTTTGGAATAGCCACAGGCCCCAGAGGCGTAACTAGGCAGGGCATTCCTTGGTTGAGGCAGTTCACTGGACCCAGAACACCCTACTTCGGGGAGTTGGTTCAGGGAAGCAAACGCAGGGTAACGTGTGTCTCTTTGGACTGGTTAGAAACCACAGGGAGGTAAGCTGAGTGTGCGCGTGGAAACGGGGGCCTGCTGGAACTATCCTTGCTTTCCCACTTGGAAGGCTGCATTCATGCTGCCTTGAAGCTGCCTGACGTCCCCTGCTGTTGACAGGCCTGGAAACCCGGTAGAAATGCTTCTGGGAAGAAAATGAGTTTGCTCCGTCTCAACCCGGTACTTCCATGGCCGCGGTGGTGGTTAGCCTGACAAGCTCCAGAACGAAAGGGAAACTCAACGTGAGAATTTGCCTCCAGTTTAGGCCCTGCGTAGCCGGGCAGGAAGGGCTGCATGCAGCAGTTTCCATGAGTTCTTAGTCACCGTTCGGGTTTATTTTAACGGAATTACCCATTTGAGGACCCCTAGGCCCCTCGGGTGTGCATCCATTTCCCTCCAAGGTCACTGAGGACCTCCAGACACCCCCCCCCCACGCCGTGGTCCGGCTGAGCAACATCGACGCCCATTGCTCTGCCCCTCGGAGGCCCTGTGTGCGTGCCGAGTGATGGGCAACACTCTGCACGTTCCTTGAGGAGAGCTACATTTCCAGAGCCCTCACAGGGCCTCAGAACCAGATTTCTGGTGAGTCCGAAGCTCCCAGGAAATATTTGTCGTCGCCCTTGTGAGAGCTGCCGTGAGAAAACACTCTGCTTTGCCTACTTCGCGGGCCTCGTACCTGAAGGCACTCAGCTGGAGGAGAACGTCAGCATCTCGCAATGCTGAGTCGTTAACGGGACAGCCAGATTGAGCACAGGCCTGGAGGGAAGGCCCTGACGTGAGGTGCAGAAGCGGAGCCGCGCAGCAGTTTCCATGAGGCCGTAGCCTCTGCTCTGCGTGTCTTTAACGGCAGTCGAGTTTCCTGGACACCTGGGAGGCTCGCGGGGGCACCCTGTTCCAGGCTGCAACACGGAGTACTCCCAGGCACCCCTGGGTCTGCTGAGCAACATCCAGGCCCGGAGCCCTTTGGAGCCGCTCTCTATACGCCGAGTGTAGGGAAACGCCCTGCACTCTCTCCTGGAGAAGATTCGTTTCCCCACCAAACCCACACTTTCACGAACAGACTTCTGGCACGTCTCACATGCCTTTGAGGTCTTACGCCTTACCCTAGTCTGAGCTGCCCTGAGAGACTCCTCGGCCTCGCATTCCATCTAGGACCCCCCTGCCGGAATTCACCCTGCCTCCAAGCGAAAGTCGGCTTGCGTTCTTACTGCGATTTAAGCCCTGTGCTTCCTGTGGCCCTGCAGGCTTTGGAATAGCCACAGGCCCCAGAGGCGTAACTAGGCAGGGCATTCCTTGGTTGAGGCAGTTCACTTGACCCAGAACACCCTACTTCGGGGAGTTGGTTCAGGGAAGCAAACGCAGGGTAACATGTGTCTCTTTGGACTGGTTAGAAACCACAGGGAGGTAAGCTGAGTGTGCGCGTGGAAACGGGGGCCTGCTGGAACTATCCTTGCTTTCCCACTTGGAAGGCTGCATTCATGCTGCCTTGAAGCTGCCTGACGTCCCCTGCTGTTGACAGGCCTGGAAATCCGGTAGAAATGCTTCTGGGAAGAAAATGAGTTTGGTCCGTCTCAACCCGGTGCTTCCATGGCCGCGGTGGTGGTTAGCCTGACAAGCTCCAGAACGAAAGGGAAACTCAACGTGAGAATTTGCCTCCAGTTTAGGCCCTGCGTAGCCGGGCAGGAAGGGCTGCATGCAGCAGTTTCCATGAGTTCTTAGTCACCGTTCGGGTTTATTTTAACGGAATTACCCATTTGAGGACCCCTAGGCCCCTCGGGTGTGCATCCATTTCCCCCCAAGGTCCCTGAGGACCTCCAGACACCCCCCCACGCCGTGGTCCGGCTGAGCAACATCGACGCCCATTGCTCTGCCCCTCGGAGGCCCTGTGTGCGTGCCGAGTGATGGGCAACACTCTGCACGTTTTTGAGGAGAGCTACCTTTCCAGAGCCCTCACACGGCCTCAGAACCAGATTTCTGGTGAGTCCAAAGCTCCCAGGAAATATTTGTCGTCGCCCTTGTGAGAGCTGCCGTGAGAAAACACTCTGCTTTGCCTACTTCGCGGGCCTCGTACCTGAAGGCACTCAGCTGGAGGAGAACGTCAGCATCTCGCAATGCTGAGTCGTTAACGGGACAGCCAGATTGAGCACAGGCCTGGAGGGAAGGCCCTGACGTGAGGTGCAGAAGCGGAGCCGCGCAGCAGTTTCCATGAGGCCGTAGCCTCTGCTCTGCGTGTCTTTAACGGCAGTCGAGTTTCCTGGACACCTGGGAGGCTCGCGGGGGCACCCTGTTCCAGGCTGCAACACGGAGTACTCCCAGGCACCCCTGGGTCTGCTGAGCAACATCCAGGCCCGGAGCCCTTTGGAGCCGCTCTCTATACGCCGAGTGTAGGGAAACGCCCTGCACTCTGTCCTGGAGCAGATTCGTTTCCCCACCAAACCCACACTTTCACGAACAGACTTCTGGCACGTCTCACATGCCTTTGAGGTCTTACGCCTTACCCTAGTCTGAGCTGCCCTGAGAGACCCCTCGGCCTCGCATTCCATCTAGGACCCCCCTGCCGGAATTCACCCTGCCTCCAAGCGAAAGTCGGCTTGCGTTCTTACTGCGATTTAAGCCCTGTGCTTCCTGTGGCCCTGCAGGCTTTGGAATAGCCACAGGCCCCAGAGGCGTAACTAGGCAGGGCATTCCTTGGTTGAGGCAGTTCACTTGACCCAGAACACCCTACTTCGGGGAGTTGGTTCAGGGAAGCAAACGCAGGGTAACGTGTGTCTCTTTGGACTGGTTAGAAACCACAGGGAGGTAAGCTGAGTGTGCGCGTGGCAACGGGGGCCTGCTGGAACTATCCTTGCTTTCCCACTTGGAAGGCTGCATTCATGCTGCCTTGAAGCTGCCTGACGTCCCCTGCTGTTGACAGGCCTGGAAATCCGGTAGAAATGCTTCTGGGAAGAAAATGAGTTTGCTCCGTCTCAACCCGGTGCTTCCATGGCCGCGGTGGTGGTTAGCCTGACAAGCTCCAGAACGAAAGGGAAACTCAACGTGAGAATTTGCCTCCAGTTTAGGCCCTGCGTAGCCGGGCAGGAAGGGCTGCATGCAGCAGTTTCCATGAGTTCTTAGTCACCGTTCGGGTTTATTTTAACGGAATTACCCATTTGAGGACCCCTAGGCCCCTCGGGTGTGCATCCATTTCCCCCCAAGGTCCCTGAGGACCTCCAGACACCCCCCCACGCCGTGGTCCGGCTGAGCAACATCGACGCCCATTGCTCTGCCCCTCGGAGGCCCTGTGTGCGTGCCGAGTGATGGGCAACACTCTGCACGTTCCTTGAGGAGAGCTACCTTTCCAGAGCCCTCACACGACCTCAGAACCAGATTTCTGGTGAGTCCGAAGCTCCCAGGAAATATTTGTCGTCGCCCTTGTGAGAGCTGCCGTGAGAAAACACTCTGCTTTGCCTACTTCGCGGGCCTCGTACCTGAAGGCACTCAGCTGGAGGAGAACGTCAGCATCTCGCAATGCTGAGTCGTTAACGGGACAGCCAGATTGAGCACAGGCCTGGAGGGAAGGCCCTGACGTGAGGTGCAGAAGCGGAGCCGCGCAGCAGTTTCCATGAGGCCGTAGCCTCTGCTCTGCGTGTCTTTAACGGCAGTCGAGTTTCCTGGACACCTGGGAGGCTCGCGGGGGCACCCTGTTCCAGGCTGCAACACGGAGTACTCCCAGGCACCCCTGGGTCTGCTGAGCAACATCCAGGCCCGGAGCCCTTTGGAGCCGCTCTCTATACGCCGAGTGTAGGGAAACGCCCTGCACTCTGTCCTGGAGCAGATTCGTTTCCCCACCAAACCCACACTTTCACGAACAGACTTCTGGCACGTCTCACATGCCTTTGAGGTCTTACGCCTTACCCTAGTCTGAGCTGCCCTGAGAGACCCCTCGGCCTCGCATTCCATCTAGGACCCCCCTGCCGGAATTCACCCTGCCTCCAAGCGAAAGTCGGCTGGCGTTCTTACTGCGATTTAAGCCCTGTGCTTCCTGTGGCCCTGCAGGCTTTGGAATAGCCACAGGCCCCAGAGGCGTAACTAGGCAGGGCATTCCTTGGTTGAGGCAGTTCACTGGACCCAGAACACCCTACTTCGGGGAGTTGGTTCAGGGAAGCAAACGCAGGGTAACGTGTGTCTCTTTGGACTGGTTAGAAACCACAGGGAGGTAAGCTGAGTGTGCGCGTGGCAACGGGGGCCTGCTGGAACTATCCTTGCTTTCCCACTTGGAAGGCTGCATTCATGCTGCCTTGAAGCTGCCTGACGTCCCCTGCTGTTGACAGGCCTGGAAATCCGGTAGAAATGCTTCTGGGAAGAAAATGAGTTTGCTCCGTCTCAACCCGGTGCTTCCATGGCCGCGGTGGTGGTTAGCCTGACAAGCTCCAGAACGAAAGGGAAACTCAACGTGAGAATTTGCCTCCAGTTTAGGCCCTGCGTAGCCGGGCAGGAAGGGCTGCATGCAGCAGTTTCCATGAGTTCTTAGTCACCGTTCGGGTTTATTTTAACGGAATTACCCATTTGAGGACCCCTAGGCCCCTCGGGTGTGCATCCATTTCCCCCCAAGGTCCCTGAGGACCTCCAGACACCCCCCCACGCCGTGGTCCGGCTGAGCAACATCGACGCCCATTGCTCTGCCCCTCGGAGGCCCTGTGTGCGTGCCGAGTGATGGGCAACACTCTGCACGTTCCTTGAGGAGAGCTACCTTTCCAGAGCCCTCACACGACCTCAGAACCAGATTTCTGGTGAGTCCGAAGCTCCCAGGAAATATTTGTCGTCGCCCTTGTGAGAGCTGCCGTGAGAAAACACTCTGCTTTGCCTACTTCGCGGGCCTCGTACCTGAAGGCACTCAGCTGGAGGAGAACGTCAGCATCTCGCAATGCTGAGTCGTTAACGGGACAGCCAGATTGAGCACAGGCCTGGAGGGAAGGCCCTGACGTGAGGTGCAGAAGCGGAGCCGCGCAGCAGTTTCCATGAGGCCGTAGCCTCTGCTCTGCGTGTCTTTAACGGCAGTCGAGTTTCCTGGACACCTGGGAGGCTCGCGGGGGCACCCTGTTCCAGGCTGCAACACGGAGTACTCCCAGGCACCCCTGGGTCTGCTGAGCAACATCCAGGCCCGGAGCCCTTTGGAGCCGCTCTCTATACGCCGAGTGTAGGGAAACGCCCTGCACTCTGTCCTGGAGCAGATTCGTTTCCCCACCAAACCCACACTTTCACGAACAGACTTCTGGCACGTCTCACATGCCTTTGAGGTCTTACGCCTTACCCTAGTCTGAGCTGCCCTGAGAGACCCCTCGGCCTCGCATTCCATCTAGGACCCCCCTGCCGGAATTCACCCTGCCTCCAAGCGAAAGTCGGCTTGCGTTCTTACTGCGATTTAAGCCCTGTGCTTCCTGTGGCCCTGCAGGCTTTGGAATAGCCACAGGCCCCAGAGGCGTAACTAGGCAGGGCATTCCTTGGTTGAGGCAGTTCACTTGACCCAGAACACCCTACTTCGGGGAGTTGGTTCAGGGAAGCAAACGCAGGGTAACGTGTGTCTCTTTGGACTGGTTAGAAACCACAGGGAGGTAAGCTGAGTGTGCGCGTGGCAACGGGGGCCTGCTGGAACTATCCTTGCTTTCCCACTTGGAAGGCTGCATTCATGCTGCCTTGAAGCTGCCTGACGTCCCCTGCTGTTGACAGGCCTGGAAATCCGGTAGAAATGCTTCTGGGAAGAAAATGAGTTTGCTCCGTCTCAACCCGGTGCTTCCATGGCCGCGGTGGTGGTTAGCCTGACAAGCTCCAGAACGAAAGGGAAACTCAACGTGAGAATTTGCCTCCAGTTTAGGCCCTGCGTAGCCGGGCAGGAAGGGCTGCATGCAGCAGTTTCCATGAGTTCTTAGTCACCGTTCGGGTTTATTTTAACGGAATTACCCATTTGAGGACCCCTAGGCCCCTCTGGTGTGCATCCATTTCCCTCCAAGGTCACTGAGGACCTCCAGACACCCCCCCCCCACGCCGTGGTCCGGCTGAGCAACATCGACGCCCATTGCTCTGCCCCTCGGAGGCCCTGTGTGCGTGCCGAGTGATGGGCAACACTCTGCACGTTCCTTGAGGAGAGCTACATTTCCAGAGCCCTCACAGGGCCTCAGAACCAGATTTCTGGTGAGTCCGAAGCTCCCAGGAAATATTTGTCGTCGCCCTTGTGAGAGCTGCCGTGAGAAAACACTCTGCTTTGCCTACTTCGCGGGCCTCGTACCTGAAGGCACTCAGCTGGAGGAGAACGTCAGCATCTCGCAATGCTGAGTCGTTAACGGGACAGCCAGATTGAGCACAGGCCTGGAGGGAAGGCCCTGACGTGAGGTGCAGAAGCGGAGCCGCGCAGCAGTTTCCATGAGGCCGTAGCCTCTGCTCTGCGTGTCTTTAACGGCAGTCGAGTTTCCTGGACACCTGGGAGGCTCGCGGGGGCACCCTGTTCCAGGCTGCAACACGGAGTACTCCCAGGCACCCCTGGGTCTGCTGAGCAACATCCAGGCCCGGAGCCCTTTGGAGCCGCTCTCTATACGCCGAGTGTAGGGAAACGCCCTGCACTCTCTCCTGGAGAAGATTCGTTTCCCCACCAAACCCACACTTTCACGAACAGACTTCTGGCACGTCTCACATGCCTTTGAGGTCTTACGCCTTACCCTAGTCTGAGCTGCCCTGAGAGACTCCTCGGCCTCGCATTCCATCTAGGACCCCCCTGCCGGAATTCACCCTGCCTCCAAGCGAAAGTCGGCTTGCGTTCTTACTGCGATTTAAGCCCTGTGCTTCCTGTGGCCCTGCAGGCTTTGGAATAGCCACAGGCCCCAGAGGCGTAACTAGGCAGGGCATTCCTTGGTTGAGGCAGTTCACTTGACCCAGAACACCCTACTTCGGGGAGTTGGTTCAGGGAAGCAAACGCAGGGTAACATGTGTCTCTTTGGACTGGTTAGAAACCACAGGGAGGTAAGCTGAGTGTGCGCGTGGCAACGGGGGCCTGCTGGAACTATCCTTGCTTTCCCACTTGGAAGGCTGCATTCATGCTGCCTTGAAGCTGCCTGACGTCCCCTGCTGTTGACAGGCCTGGAAATCCGGTAGAAATGCTTCTGGGAAGAAAATGAGTTTGCTCCGTCTCAACCCGGTGCTTCCATGGCCGCGGTGGTGGTTAGCCTGACAAGCTCCAGAACGAAAGGGAAACTCAACGTGAGAATTTGCCTCCAGTTTAGGCCCTGCGTAGCCGGGCAGGAAGGGCTGCATGCAGCAGTTTCCATGAGTTCTTAGTCACCGTTCGGGTTTATTTTAACGGAATTACCCATTTGAGGACCCCTAGGCCCCTCGGGTGTGCATCCATTTCCCCCCAAGGCCCCTGAGGACCTCCAGACACCCCCCCACGCCGTGGTCCGGCTGAGCAACATCGACGCCCATTGCTCTGCCCCTCGGAGGCCCTGTGTGCGTGCCGAGTGATGGGCAACACTCTGCACGTTTTTTGAGGAGAGCTACCTTTCCAGAGCCCTCACAGGGCCTCAGAACCAGATTTCTGGTGAGTCCAAAGCTCCCAGGAAATATTTGTCGTCGCCCTTGTGAGAGCTGCCGTGAGAAAACACTCTGCTTTGCCTACTTCGCGGGCCTCGTACCTGAAGGCACTCAGCTGGAGGAGAACGTCAGCATCTCGCAATGCTGAGTCGTTAACGGGACAGCCAGATTGAGCACAGGCCTGGAGGGAAGGCCCTGACGTGAGGTGCAGAAGCGGAGCCGCGCAGCAGTTTCCATGAGGCCGTAGCCTCTGCTCTGCGTGTCTTTAACGGCAGTCGAGTTTCCTGGACACCTGGGAGGCTCGCGGGGGCACCCTGTTCCAGGCTGCAACACGGAGTACTCCCAGGCACCCCTGGGTCTGCTGAGCAACATCCAGGCCCGGAGCCCTTTGGAGCCGCTCTCTATACGCCGAGTGTAGGGAAACGCCCTGCACTCTGTCCTGGAGCAGATTCGTTTCCCCACCAAACCCACACTTTCACGAACAGACTTCTGGCACGTCTCACATGCCTTTGAGGTCTTACGCCTTACCCTAGTCTGAGCTGCCCTGAGAGACCCCTCGGCCTCGCATTCCATCTAGGACCCCCCTGCCGGAATTCACCCTGCCTCCAAGCGAAAGTCGGCTTGCGTTCTTACTGCGATTTAAGCCCTGTGCTTCCTGTGGCCCTGCAGGCTTTGGAATAGCCACAGGCCCCAGAGGCGTAACTAGGCAGGGCATTCCTTGGTTGAGGCAGTTCACTTGACCCAGAACACCCTACTTCGGGGAGTTGGTTCAGGGAAGCAAACGCAGGGTAACGTGTGTCTCTTTGGACTGGTTAGAAACCACAGGGAGGTAAGCTGAGTGTGCGCGTGGCAACGGGGGCCTGCTGGAACTATCCTTGCTTTCCCACTTGGAAGGCTGCATTCATGCTGCCTTGAAGCTGCCTGACGTCCCCTGCTGTTGACAGGCCTGGAAACCCGGTAGAAATGCTTCTGGGAAGAAAATGAGTTTGCTCCGTCTCAACCCGGTGCTTCCATGGCCGCGGTGGTGGTTAGCCTGACAAGCTCCAGAACGAAAGGGAAACTCAACGTGAGAATTTGCCTCCAGTTTAGGCCCTGCGTAGCCGGGCAGGAAGGGCTGCATGCAGCAGTTTCCATGAGTTCTTAGTCACCGTTCGGGTTTATTTTAACGGAATTACCCATTTGAGGACCCCTAGGCCCCTCGGGTGTGCATCCATTTCCCCCCAAGGTCCCTGAGGACCTCCAGACACCCCCCCACGCCGTGGTCCGGCTGAGCAACATCGACGCCCATTGCTCTGCCCCTCGGAGGCCCTGTGTGCGTGCCGAGTGATGGGCAACACTCTGCACGTTCCTTGAGGAGAGCTACCTTTCCAGAGCCCTCACACGACCTCAGAACCAGATTTCTGGTGAGTCCGAAGCTCCCAGGAAATATTTGTCGTCGCCCTTGTGAGAGCTGCCGTGAGAAAACACTCTGCTTTGCCTACTTCGCGGGCCTCGTACCTGAAGGCACTCAGCTGGAGGAGAACGTCAGCATCTCGCAATGCTGAGTCGTTAACGGGACAGCCAGATTGAGCACAGGCCTGGAGGGAAGGCCCTGACGTGAGGTGCAGAAGCGGAGCCGCACAGCAGTTTCCATGAGGCCGTAGCCTCTGCTCTGCGTGTCTTTAACGGCAGTCGAGTTTCCTGGACACCTGGGAGGCTCGCGGGGGCACCCTGTTCCAGGCTGCAACACGGAGTACTCCCAGGCACCCCTGGGTCTGCTGAGCAACATCCAGGCCCGGAGCCCTTTGGAGCCGCTCTCTATACGCCGAGTGTAGGGAAACGCCCTGCACTCTGTCCTGGAGCAGATTCGTTTCCCCACCAAACCCACACTTTCACGAACAGACTTCTGGCACGTCTCACATGCCTTTGAGGTCTTACGCCTTACCCTAGTCTGAGCTGCCCTGAGAGACCCCTCGGCCTCGCATTCCATCTAGGACCCCCCTGCCGGAATTCACCCTGCCTCCAAGCGAAAGTCGGCTTGCGTTCTTACTGCGATTTAAGCCCTGTGCTTCCTGTGGCCCTGCAGGCTTTGGAATAGCCACAGGCCCCAGAGGCGTAACTAGGCAGGGCATTCCTTGGTTGAGGCAGTTCACTTGACCCAGAACACCCTACTTCGGGGAGTTGGTTCAGGGAAGCAAACGCAGGGTAACGTGTGTCTCTTTGGACTGGTTAGAAACCACAGGGAGGTAAGCTGAGTGTGCGCGTGGCAACGGGGGCCTGCTGGAACTATCCTTGCTTTCCCACTTGGAAGGCTGCATTCATGCTGCCTTGAAGCTGCCTGACGTCCCCTGCTGTTGACAGGCCTGGAAATCCGGTAGAAATGCTTCTGGGAAGAAAATGAGTTTGCTCCGTCTCAACCCGGTACTTCAATGGCCGCGGTGGTGGTTAGCCTGACAAGCTCCAGAACGAAAGGGAAACTCAACGTGAGAATTTGCCTCCAGTTTAGGCCCTGCGTAGCCGGGCAGGAAGGGCTGCATGCAGCAGTTTCCATGAGTTCTTAGTCACCGTTCGGGTTTATTTTAACGGAATTACCCATTTGAGGACCCCTAGGCCCCTCGGGTGTGCATCCATTTCCCCCCAAGGTCCCTGAGGACCTCCAGACACCCCCCCACGCCGTGGTCCGGCTGAGCAACATCGACGCCCATTGCTCTGCCCCTCGGAGGCCCTGTGTGCGTGCCGAGTGATGGGCAACACTCTGCACGTTCCTTGAGGAGAGCTACCTTTCCAGAGCCCTCACACGGCCTCAGAACCAGATTTCTGGTGAGTCCGAAGCTCCCAGGAAATATTTGTCGTCGCCCTTGTGAGAGCTGCCGTGAGAAAACACTCTGCTTTGCCTACTTCGCGGGCCTCGTACCTGAAGGCACTCAGCTGGAGGAGAACGTCAGCATCTCGCAATGCTGAGTCGTTAACGGGACAGCCAGATTGAGCACAGGCCTGGAGGGAAGGCCCTGACGTGAGGTGCAGAAGCGGAGCCGCGCAGCAGTTTCCATGAGGCCGTAGCCTCTGCTCTGCGTGTCTTTAACGGCAGTCGAGTTTCCTGGACACCTGGGAGGCTCGCGGGGGCACCCTGTTCCAGGCTGCAACACGGAGTACTCCCAGGCACCCCTGGGTCTGCTGAGCAACATCCAGGCCCGGAGCCCTTTGGAGCCGCTCTCTATACGCCGAGTGTAGGGAAACGCCCTGCACTCTGTCCTGGAGCAGATTCGTTTCCCCACCAAACCCACACTTTCACGAACAGACTTCTGGCACGTCTCACATGCCTTTGAGGTCTTACGCCTTACCCTAGTCTGAGCTGCCCTGAGAGACCCCTCGGCCTCGCATTCCATCTAGGACCCCCCTGCCGGAATTCACCCTGCCTCCAAGCGAAAGTCGGCTTGCGTTCTTACTGCGATTTAAGCCCTGTGCTTCCTGTGGCCCTGCAGGCTTTGGAATAGCCACAGGCCCCAGAGGCGTAACTAGGCAGGGCATTCCTTGGTTGAGGCAGTTCACTTGACCCAGAACACCCTACTTCGGGGAGTTGGTTCAGGGAAGCAAACGCAGGGTAACATGTGTCTCTTTGGACTGGTTAGAAACCACAGGGAGGTAAGCTGAGTGTGCGCGTGGCAACGGGGGCCTGCTGGAACTATCCTTGCTTTCCCACTTGGAAGGCTGCATTCATGCTGCCTTGAAGCTGCCTGACGTCCCCTGCTGTTGACAGGCCTGGAAACCCGGTAGAAATGCTTCTGGGAAGAAAATGAGTTTGCTCCGTGTCAACCCGGTGCTTCCATGGCCGCGGTGGTGGTTAGCCTGACAAGCTCCAGAACGAAAGGGAAACTCAACGTGAGAATTTGCCTCCAGTTTAGGCCCTGCGTAGCCGGGCAGGAAGGGCTGCATGCAGCAGTTTCCATGAGTTCTTAGTCACCGTTCGGGTTTATTTTAACGGAATTACCCATTTGAGGACCCCTAGGCCCCTCGGGTGTGCATCCATTTCCCCCCAAGGTCCCTGAGGACCTCCAGACACCCCCCCACGCCGTGGTCCGGCTGAGCAACATCGACGCCCATTGCTCTGCCCCTCGGAGGCCCTGTGTGCGTGCCGAGTGATGGGCAACACTCTGCACGTTCCTTGAGGAGAGCTACATTTCCAGAGCCCTCACAGGGCCTCAGAACCAGATTTCTGGTGAGTCCAAAGCTCCCAGGAAATATTTGTCGTCGCCCTTGTGAGAGCTGCCGTGAGAAAACACTCTGCTTTGCCTACTTCGCGGGCCTCGTACCTGAAGGCACTCAGCTGGAGGAGAACGTCAGCATCTCGCAATGCTGAGTCGTTAACGGGACAGCCAGATTGAGCACAGGCCTGGAGGGAAGGCCCTGACGTGAGGTGCAGAAGCGGAGCCGCGCAGCAGTTTCCATGAGGCCGTAGCCTCTGCTCTGCGTGTCTTTAACGGCAGTCGAGTTTCCTGGACACCTGGGAGGCTCGCGGGGGCACCCTGTTCCAGGCTGCAACACGGAGTACTCCCAGGCACCCCTGGGTCTGCTGAGCAACATCCAGGCCCGGAGCCCTTTGGAGCCGCTCTCTATACGCCGAGTGTAGGGAAACGCCCTGCACTCTGTCCTGGAGCAGATTCGTTTCCCCACCAAACCCACACTTTCACGAACAGACTTCTGGCACGTCTCACATGCCTTTGAGGTCTTACGCCTTACCCTAGTCTGAGCTGCCCTGAGAGACCCCTCGGCCTCGCATTCCATCTAGGACCCCCCTGCCGGAATTCACCCTGCCTCCAAGCGAAAGTCGGCTTGCGTTCTTACTGCGATTTAAGCCCTGTGCTTCCTGTGGCCCTGCAGGCTTTGGAATAGCCACAGGCCCCAGAGGCGTAACTAGGCAGGGCATTCCTTGGTTGAGGCAGTTCACTTGACCCAGAACACCCTACTTCGGGGAGTTGGTTCAGGGAAGCAAACGCAGGGTAACGTGTGTCTCTTTGGACTGGTTAGAAACCACAGGGAGGTAAGCTGAGTGTGCGCGTGGCAACGGGGGCCTGCTGGAACTATCCTTGCTTTCCCACTTGGAAGGCTGCATTCATGCTGCCTTGAAGCTGCCTGACGTCCCCTGCTGTTGACAGGCCTGGAAACCCGGTAGAAATGCTTCTGGGAAGAAAATGAGTTTGCTCCGTCTCAACCCGGTGCTTCCATGGCCGCGGTGGTGGTTAGCCTGACAAGCTCCAGAACGAAAGGGAAACTCAACGTGAGAATTTGCCTCCAGTTTAGGCCCTGCGTAGCCGGGCAGGAAGGGCTGCATGCAGCAGTTTCCATGAGTTCTTAGTCACCGTTCGGGTTTATTTTAACGGAATTACCCATTTGAGGACCCCTAGGCCCCTCGGGTGTGCATCCATTTCCCCCCAAGGTCCCTGAGGACCTCCAGACACCCCCCCACGCCGTGGTTCGGCTGAGCAACATCGACGCCCATTGCTCTGCCCCTCGGAGGCCCTGTGTGCGTGCCGAGTGATGGGCAACACTCTGCACGTTCCTTGAGGAGAGCTACCTTTCCAGAGCCCTCACACGACCTCAGAACCAGATTTCTGGTGAGTCCGAAGCTCCCAGGAAATATTTGTCGTCGCCCTTGTGAGAGCTGCCGTGAGAAAACACTCTGCTTTGCCTACTTCGCGGGCCTCGTACCTGAAGGCACTCAGCTGGAGGAGAACGTCAGCATCTCGCAATGCTGAGTCGTTAACGGGACAGCCAGATTGAGCACAGGCCTGGAGGGAAGGCCCTGACGTGAGGTGCAGAAGCGGAGCCGCACAGCAGTTTCCATGAGGCCGTAGCCTCTGCTCTGCGTGTCTTTAACGGCAGTCGAGTTTCCTGGACACCTGGGAGGCTCGCGGGGGCACCCTGTTCCAGGCTGCAACACGGAGTACTCCCAGGCACCCCTGGGTCTGCTGAGCAACATCCAGGCCCGGAGCCCTTTGGAGCCGCTCTCTATACGCCGAGTGTAGGGAAACGCCCTGCACTCTGTCCTGGAGCAGATTCGTTTCCCCACCAAACCCACACTTTCACGAACAGACTTCTGGCACGTCTCACATGCCTTTGAGGTCTTACGCCTTACCCTAGTCTGAGCTGCCCTGAGAGACCCCTCGGCCTCGCATTCCATCTAGGACCCCCCTGCCGGAATTCACCCTGCCTCCAAGCGAAAGTCGGCTTGCGTTCTTACTGCGATTTAAGCCCTGTGCTTCCTGTGGCCCTGCAGGCTTTGGAATAGCCACAGGCCCCAGAGGCGTAACTAGGCAGGGCATTCCTTGGTTGAGGCAGTTCACTTGACCCAGAACACCCTACTTCGGGGAGTTGGTTCAGGGAAGCAAACGCAGGGTAACGTGTGTCTCTTTGGACTGGTTAGAAACCACAGGGAGGTAAGCTGAGTGTGCGCGTGGCAACGGGGGCCTGCTGGAACTATCCTTGCTTTCCCACTTGGAAGGCTGCATTCATGCTGCCTTGAAGCTGCCTGACGTCCCCTGCTGTTGACAGGCCTGGAAATCCGGTAGAAATGCTTCTGGGAAGAAAATGAGTTTGCTCCGTCTCAACCCGGTACTTCAATGGCCGCGGTGGTGGTTAGCCTGACAAGCTCCAGAACGAAAGGGAAACTCAACGTGAGAATTTGCCTCCAGTTTAGGCCCTGCGTAGCCGGGCAGGAAGGGCTGCATGCAGCAGTTTCCATGAGTTCTTAGTCACCGTTCGGGTTTATTTTAACGGAATTACCCATTTGAGGACCCCTAGGCCCCTCGGGTGTGCATCCATTTCCCCCCAAGGTCCCTGAGGACCTCCAGACACCCCCCCACGCCGTGGTCCGGCTGAGCAACATCGACGCCCATTGCTCTGCCCCTCGGAGGCCCTGTGTGCGTGCCGAGTGATGGGCAACACTCTGCACGTTCCTTGAGGAGAGCTACCTTTCCAGAGCCCTCACACGGCCTCAGAACCAGATTTCTGGTGAGTCCGAAGCTCCCAGGAAATATTTGTCGTCGCCCTTGTGAGAGCTGCCGTGAGAAAACACTCTGCTTTGCCTACTTCGCGGGCCTCGTACCTGAAGGCACTCAGCTGGAGGAGAACGTCAGCATCTCGCAATGCTGAGTCGTTAACGGGACAGCCAGATTGAGCACAGGCCTGGAGGGAAGGCCCTGACGTGAGGTGCAGAAGCGGAGCCGCGCAGCAGTTTCCATGAGGCCGTAGCCTCTGCTCTGCGTGTCTTTAACGGCAGTCGAGTTTCCTGGACACCTGGGAGGCTCGCGGGGGCACCCTGTTCCAGGCTGCAACACGGAGTACTCCCAGGCACCCCTGGGTCTGCTGAGCAACATCCAGGCCCGGAGCCCTTTGGAGCCGCTCTCTATACGCCGAGTGTAGGGAAACGCCCTGCACTCTGTCCTGGAGCAGATTCGTTTCCCCACCAAACCCACACTTTCACGAACAGACTTCTGGCACGTCTCACATGCCTTTGAGGTCTTACGCCTTACCCTAGTCTGAGCTGCCCTGAGAGACCCCTCGGCCTCGCATTCCATCTAGGACCCCCCTGCCGGAATTCACCCTGCCTCCAAGCGAAAGTCGGCTTGCGTTCTTACTGCGATTTAAGCCCTGTGCTTCCTGTGGCCCTGCAGGCTTTGGAATAGCCACAGGCCCCAGAGGCGTAACTAGGCAGGGCATTCCTTGGTTGAGGCAGTTCACTTGACCCAGAACACCCTACTTCGGGGAGTTGGTTCAGGGAAGCAAACGCAGGGTAACATGTGTCTCTTTGGACTGGTTAGAAACCACAGGGAGGTAAGCTGAGTGTGCGCGTGGCAACGGGGGCCTGCTGGAACTATCCTTGCTTTCCCACTTGGAAGGCTGCATTCATGCTGCCTTGAAGCTGCCTGACGTCCCCTGCTGTTGACAGGCCTGGAAACCCGGTAGAAATGCTTCTGGGAAGAAAATGAGTTTGCTCCGTGTCAACCCGGTGCTTCCATGGCCGCGGTGGTGGTTAGCCTGACAAGCTCCAGAACGAAAGGGAAACTCAACGTGAGAATTTGCCTCCAGTTTAGGCCCTGCGTAGCCGGGCAGGAAGGGCTGCATGCAGCAGTTTCCATGAGTTCTTAGTCACCGTTCGGGTTTATTTTAACGGAATTACCCATTTGAGGACCCCTAGGCCCCTCGGGTGTGCATCCATTTCCCCCCAAGGTCCCTGAGGACCTCCAGACACCCCCCCACGCCGTGGTCCGGCTGAGCAACATCGACGCCCATTGCTCTGCCCCTCGGAGGCCCTGTGTGCGTGCCGAGTGATGGGCAACACTCTGCACGTTCCTTGAGGAGAGCTACATTTCCAGAGCCCTCACACGGCCTCAGAACCAGATTTCTGGTGAGTCCGAAGCTCCCAGGAAATATTTGTCGTCGCCCTTGTGAGAGCTGCCGTGAGAAAACACTCTGCTTTGCCTACTTCGCGGGCCTCGTACCTGAAGGCACTCAGCTGGAGGAGAACGTCAGCATCTCGCAATGCTGAGTCGTTAACGGGACAGCCAGATTGAGCACAGGCCTGGAGGGAAGGCCCTGACGTGAGGTGCAGAAGCGGAGCCGCGCAGCAGTTTCCATGAGGCCCTAGCCTCTGCTCTGCGTGTCTTTAACGGCAGTCGAGTTTCCTGGACACCTGGGAGGCTCGCGGGGGCACCCTGTTCCAGGCTGCAACACGGAGTACTCCCAGGCACCCCTGGGTCTGCTGAGCAACATCCAGGCCCGGAGCCCTTTGGAGCCGCTCTCTATACGCCGAGTGTAGGGAAACGCCCTGCACTCTGTCCTGGAGCAGATTCGTTTCCCCACCAAACCCACACTTTCACGAACAGACTTCTGGCACGTCTCACATGCCTTTGAGGTCTTACGCCTTACCCTAGTCTGAGCTGCCCTGAGAGACCCCTCGGCCTCGCATTCCATCTAGGACCCCCCTGCCGGAATTCACCCTGCCTCCAAGCGAAAGTCGGCTTGCGTTCTTACTGCGATTTAAGCCCTGTGCTTCCTGTGGCCCTGCAGGCTTTGGAATAGCCACAGGCCCCAGAGGCGTAACTAGGCAGGGCATTCCTTGGTTGAGGCAGTTCACTGGACCCAGAACACCCTACTTCGGGGAGTTGGTTCAGGGAAGCAAACGCAGGGTAACGTGTGTCTCTTTGGACTGGTTAGAAACCACAGGGAGGTAAGCTGAGTGTGCGCGTGGAAACGGGGGCCTGCTGGAACTATCCTTGCTTTCCCACTTGGAAGGCTGCATTCATGCTGCCTTGAAGCTGCCTGACGTCCCCTGCTGTTGACAGGCCTGGAAACCCGGTAGAAATGCTTCTGGGAAGAAAATGAGTTTGCTCCGTCTCAACCCGGTACTTCCATGGCCGCGGTGGTGGTTAGCCTGACAAGCTCCAGAACGAAAGGGAAACTCAACGTGAGAATTTGCCTCCAGTTTAGGCCCTGCGTAGCCGGGCAGGAAGGGCTGCATGCAGCAGTTTCCATGAGTTCTTAGTCACCGTTCGGGTTTATTTTAACGGAATTACCCATTTGAGGACCCCTAGGCCCCTCGGGTGTGCATCCATTTCCCTCCAAGGTCACTGAGGACCTCCAGACACCCTCCCCCCACGCCGTGGTCCGGCTGAGCAACATCGACGCCCATTGCTCTGCCCCTCGGAGGCCCTGTGTGCGTGCCGAGTGATGGGCAACACTCTGCACGATCCTTGAGGAGAGCTACATTTCCAGAGCCCTCACAGGGCCTCAGAACCAGATTTCTGGTGAGTCCGAAGCTCCCAGGAAATATTTGTCGTCGCCCTTGTGAGAGCTGCCGTGAGAAAACACTCTGCTTTGCCTACTTCGCGGGCCTCGTACCTGAAGGCACTCAGCTGGAGGAGAACGTCAGCATCTCGCAATGCTGAGTCGTTAACGGGACAGCCAGATTGAGCACAGGCCTGGAGGGAAGGCCCTGACGTGAGGTGCAGAAGCGGAGCCGCGCAGCAGTTTCCATGAGGCCGTAGCCTCTGCTCTGCGTGTCTTTAACGGCAGTCGAGTTTCCTGGACACCTGGGAGGCTCGCGGGGGCACCCTGTTCCAGGCTGCAACACGGAGTACTCCCAGGCACCCCTGGGTCTGCTGAGCAACATCCAGGCCCGGAGCCCTTTGGAGCCGCTCTCTATACGCCGAGTGTAGGGAAACGCCCTGCACTCTGTCCTGGAGCAGATTCGTTTCCCCACCAAACCCACACTTTCACGAACAGACTTCTGGCACGTCTCACATGCCTTTGAGGTCTTACGCCTTACCCTAGTCTGAGCTGCCCTGAGAGACTCCTCGGCCTCGCATTCCATCTAGGACCCCCCTGCCGGAATTCACCCTGCCTCCAAGCGAAAGTCGGCTTGCGTTCTTACTGCGATTTAAGCCCTGTGCTTCCTGTGGCCCTGCAGGCTTTGGAATAGCCACAGGCCCCAGAGGCGTAACTAGGCAGGGCATTCCTTGGTTGAGGCAGTTCACTTGACCCAGAACACCCTACTTCGGGGAGTTGGTTCAGGGAAGCAAACGCAGGGTAACATGTGTCTCTTTGGACTGGTTAGAAACCACAGGGAGGTAAGCTGAGTGTGCGCGTGGCAACGGGGGCCTGCTGGAACTATCCTTGCTTTCCCACTTGGAAGGCTGCATTCATGCTGCCTTGAAGCTGCCTGACGTCCCCTGCTGTTGACAGGCCTGGAAATCCGGTAGAAATGCTTCTGGGAAGAAAATGAGTTTGCTCCGTCTCAACCCGGTGCTTCCATGGCCGCGGTGGTGGTTAGCCTGACAAGCTCCAGAACGAAAGGGAAACTCAACGTGAGAATTTGCCTCCAGTTTAGGCCCTGCGTAGCCGGGCAGGAAGGGCTGCATGCAGCAGTTTCCATGAGTTCTTAGTCACCGTTCGGGTTTATTTTAACGGAATTACCCATTTGAGGACCCCTAGGCCCCTCGGGTGTGCATCCATTTCCCCCCAAGGTCCCTGAGGACCTCCAGACACCCCCCCACGCCGTGGTCTGGCTGAGCAACATCGACGCCCATTGCTCTGCCCCTCGGAGGCCCTGTGTGCGTGCCGAGTGATGGGCAACACTCTGCACGTTTTTTGAGGAGAGCTACCTTTCCAGAGCCCTCACACGGCCTCAGAACCAGATTTCTGGTGAGTGCAAAGCTCCCAGGAAATATTTGTCGTCGCCCTTGTGAGAGCTGCCGTGAGAAAACACTCTGCTTTGCCTACTGCGCGGGCCTCGTACCTGAAGGCACTCAGCTGGAGGAGAACGTCAGCATCTCGCAATGCTGAGTCGTTAACGGGACAGCCAGATTGAGCACAGGCCTGGAGGGAAGGCCCTGACGTGAGGTGCAGAAGCGGAGCCGCGCAGCAGTTTCCATGAGGCCGTAGCCTCTGCTCTGCGTGTCTTTAACGGCAGTCGAGTTTCCTGGACACCTGGGAGGCTCGCGGGGGCACCCTGTTCCAGGCTGCAACACGGAGTACTCCCAGGCACCCCTGGGTCTGCTGAGCAACATCCAGGCCCGGAGCCCTTTGGAGCCGCTCTCTATACGCCGAGTGTAGGGAAACGCCCTGCACTCTGTCCTGGAGCAGATTCGTTTCCCCACCAAACCCACACTTTCACGAACAGACTTCTGGCACGTCTCACATGCCTTTGAGGTCTTACGCCTTACCCTAGTCTGAGCTGCCCTGAGAGACCCCTCGGCCTCGCATTCCATCTAGGACCCCCCTGCCGGAATTCACCCTGCCTCCAAGCGAAAGTCGGCTGGCGTTCTTACTGCGATTTAAGCCCTGTGCTTCCTGTGGCCCTGCAGGCTTTGGAATAGCCACAGGCCCCAGAGGCGTAACTAGGCAGGGCATTCCTTGGTTGAGGCAGTTCACTTGACCCAGAACACCCTACTTCGGGGAGTTGGTTCAGGGAAGCAAACGCAGGGTAACATGTGTCTCTTTGGACTGGTTAGAAACCACAGGGAGGTAAGCTGAGTGTGCGCGTGGCAACGGGGGCCTGCTGGAACTATCCTTGCTTTCCCACTTGGAAGGCTGCATTCATGCTGCCTTGAAGCTGCCTGACGTCCCCTGCTGTTGACAGGCCTGGAAACCCGGTAGAAATGCTTCTGGGAAGAAAATGAGTTTGCTCCGTCTCAACCCGGTGCTTCCATGGCCGCGGTGGTGGTTAGCCTGACAAGCTCCAGAACGAAAGGGAAACTCAACGTGAGAATTTGCCTCCAGTTTAGGCCCTGCGTAGCCGGGCAGGAAGGGCTGCATGCAGCAGTTTCCATGAGTTCTTAGTCACCGTTCGGGTTTATTTTAACGGAATTACCCATTTGAGGACCCCTAGGCCCCTCGGGTGTGCATCCATTTCCCCCCAAGGTCCCTGAGGACCTCCAGACACCCCCCCACGCCGTGGTCCGGCTGAGCAACATCGACGCCCATTGCTCTGCCCCTCGGAGGCCCTGTGTGCGTGCCGAGTGATGGGCAACACTCTGCACGTTTTTTGAGGAGAGCTACCTTTCCAGAGCCCTCACAGGGCCT
This sequence comes from Leucopleurus acutus, assembly GCF_964270905.1. Lineage (NCBI taxonomy): Eukaryota > Metazoa > Chordata > Mammalia > Artiodactyla > Delphinidae > Leucopleurus > Leucopleurus acutus. Next base: position 43,654,212 of record NC_139160.1, on the reverse strand, counting down.
CAGAACCAGATTTCTGGTGAGTCCAAAGCTCCCAGGAAATATTTGTCGTCGCCCTTGTGAGAGCTGCCGTGAGAAAACACTCTGCTTTGCCTACTTCGCGGGCCTCGTACCTGAAGGCACTCAGCTGGAGGAGAACGTCAGCATCTCGCAATGCTGAGTCGTTAACGGGACAGCCAGATTGAGCACAGGCCTGGAGGGAAGGCCCTGACGTGAGGTGCAGAAGCGGAGCCGCGCAGCAGTTTCCATGAGGCCGTAGCCTCTGCTCTGCGTGTCTTTAACGGCAGTCGAGTTTCCTGGACACCTGGGAGGCTCGCGGGGGCACCCTGTTCCAGGCTGCAACACGGAGTACTCCCAGGCACCCCTGGGTCTGCTGAGCAACATCCAGGCCCGGAGCCCTTTGGAGCCGCTCTCTATACGCCGAGTGTAGGGAAACGCCCTGCACTCTGTCCTGGAGCAGATTCGTTTCCCCACCAAACCCACACTTTCACGAACAGACTTCTGGCACGTCTCACATGCCTTTGAGGTCTTACGCCTTACCCTAGTCTGAGCTGCCCTGAGAGACCCCTCGGCCTCGCATTCCATCTAGGACCCCCCTGCCGGAATTCACCCTGCCTCCAAGCGAAAGTCGGCTTGCGTTCTTACTGCGATTTAAGCCCTGTGCTTCCTGTGGCCCTGCAGGCTTTGGAATAGCCACAGGCCCCAGAGGCGTAACTAGGCAGGGCATTCCTTGGTTGAGGCAGTTCACTTGACCCAGAACACCCTACTTCGGGGAGTTGGTTCAGGGAAGCAAACGCAGGGTAACGTGTGTCTCTTTGGACTGGTTAGAAACCACAGGGAGGTAAGCTGAGTGTGCGCGTGGCAACGGGGGCCTGCTGGAACTATCCTTGCTTTCCCACTTGGAAGGCTGCATTCATGCTGCCTTGAAGCTGCCTGACGTCCCCTGCTGTTGACAGGCCTGGAAATCCGGTAGAAATGCTTCTGGGAAGAAAATGAGTTTGCTCCGTCTCAACCCGGTGCTTCCATGGCCGCGGTGGTGGTTAGCCTGACAAGCTCCAGAACGAAAGGGAAACTCAACGTGAGAATTTGCCTCCAGTTTAGGCCCTGCGTAGCCGGGCAGGAAGGGCTGCATGCAGCAGTTTCCATGAGTTCTTAGTCACCGTTCGGGTTTATTTGAACGGAATTACCCATTTGAGGACCCCTAGGCCCCTCGGGTGTGCATCCATTTCCCTCCAAGGTCACTGAGGACCTCCAGACACCCCCCCACGCCGTGGTCCGGCTGAGCAACATCGACGCCCATTGCTCTGCCCCTCGGAGGCCCTGTGTGCGTGCCGAGTGATGGGCAACACTCTGCACGTTCCTTGAGGAGAGCTACCTTTCCAGAGCCCTCACACGGCCTCAGAACCAGATTTCTGGTGAGTCCGAAGCTCCCAGGAAATATTTGTCGTCGCCCTTGTGAGAGCTGCCGTGAGAAAACACTCTGCTTTGCCTACTTCGCGGGCCTCGTACCTGAAGGCACTCAGCTGGAGGAGAACGTCAGCATCTCGCAATGCTGAGTCGTTAACGGGACAGCCAGATTGAGCACAGGCCTGGAGGGAAGGCCCTGACGTGAGGTGCAGAAGCGGAGCCGCGCAGCAGTTTCCATGAGGCCGTAGCCTCTGCTCTGCGTGTCTTTAACGGCAGTCGAGTTTCCTGGACACCTGGGAGGCTCGCGGGGGCACCCTGTTCCAGGCTGCAACACGGAGTACTCCCAGGCACCTCTGGGTCTGCTGAGCAACATCCAGGCCCGGAGCCCTTTGGAGCCGCTCTCTATACGCCGAGTGTAGGGAAACGCCCTGCACTCTGTCCTGGAGCAGATTCGTTTCCCCACCAAACCCACACTTTCACGAACAGACTTCTGGCACGTCTCACATGCCTTTGAGGTCTTACGCCTTACCCTAGTCTGAGCTGCCCTGAGAGACCCCTCGGCCTCGCATTCCATCTAGGACCCCCCTGCCGGAATTCACCCTGCCTCCAAGCGAAAGTCGGCTGGCGTTCTTACTGCGATTTAAGCCCTGTGCTTCCTGTGGCCCTGCAGGCTTTGGAATAGCCACAGGCCCCAGAGGCGTAACTAGGCAGGGCATTCCTTGGTTGAGGCAGTTCACTGGACCCAGAACACCCTACTTCGGGGAGTTGATTCAGGGAAGCAAACGCAGGGTAACGTGTGTCTCTTTGGACTGGTTAGAAACCACAGGGAGGTAAGCTGAGTGTGCGCGTGGCAACGGGGGCCTGCTGGAACTATCCTTGCTTTCCCACTTGGAAGGCTGCATTCATGCTGCCTTGAAGCTGCCTGACGTCCCCTGCTGTTGACAGGCCTGGAAATCCGGTAGAAATGCTTCTGGGAAGAAAATGAGTTTGCTCCGTCTCAACCCGGTGCTTCCATGGCCGCGGTGGTGGTTAGCCTGACAAGCTCCAGAACGAAAGGGAAACTCAACGTGAGAATTTGCCTCCAGTTTAGGCCCTGCGTAGCCGGGCAGGAAGGGCTGCATGCAGCAGTTTCCATGAGTTCTTAGTCACCGTTCGGGTTTATTTTAACGGAATTACCCATTTGAGGACCCCTAGGCCCCTCGGGTGTGCATCCATTTCCCCCCAAGGTCCCTGAGGACCTCCAGACACCCCCCCACGCCGTGGTCCGGCTGAGCAACATCGACGCCCATTGCTCTGCCCCTCGGAGGCCCTGTGTGCGTGCCGAGTGATGGGCAACACTCTGCACGTTCCTTGAGGAGAGCTACCTTTCCAGAGCCCTCACACGGCCTCAGAACCAGATTTCTGGTGAGTCCAAAGCTCCCAGGAAATATTTGTCGTCGCCCTTGTGAGAGCTGCCGTGAGAAAACACTCTGCTTTGCCTACTTCGCGGGCCTCGTACCTGAAGGCACTCAGCTGGAGGAGAACGTCAGCATCTCGCAATGCTGAGTCGTTAACGGGACAGCCAGATTGAGCACAGGCCTGGAGGGAAGGCCCTGACGTGAGGTGCAGAAGCAGAGCCGCGCAGCAGTTTCCATGAGGCCGTAGCCTCTGCTCTGCGTGTCTTTAACGGCAGTCGAGTTTCCTGGACACCTGGGAGGCTCGCGGGGGCACCCTGTTCCAGGCTGCAACACGGAGTACTCCCAGGCACCCCTGGGTCTGCTGAGCAACATCCAGGCCCGGAGCCCTTTGGAGCCGCTCTCTATACGCCGAGTGTAGGGAAACGCCCTGCACTCTGTCCTGGAGCAGATTCGTTTCCCCACCAAACCCACACTTTCACGAACAGACTTCTGGCACGTCTCACATGCCTTTGAGGTCTTACGCCTTACCGTAGTCTGAGCTGCCCTGAGAGACCCCTCGGCCTCGCATTCCATCTAGGACCCCCCTGCCGGAATTCACCCTGCCTCCAAGCGAAAGTCGGCTGGCGTTCTTACTGCGATTTAAGCCCTGTGCTTCCTGTGGCCCTGCAGGCTTTGGAATAGCCACAGGCCCCAGAGGCGTAACTAGGCAGGGCATTCCTTGGTTGAGGCAGTTCACTTGACCCAGAACACCCTACTTCGGGGAGTTGGTTCAGGGAAGCAAACGCAGGGTAACGTGTGTCTCTTTGGACTGGTTAGAAACCACAGGGAGGTAAGCTGAGTGTGCGCGTGGAAACGGGGGCCTGCTGGAACTATCCTTGCTTTCCCACTTGGAAGGCTGCATTCATGCTGCCTTGAAGCTGCCTGACGTCCCCTGCTGTTGACAGGCCTGGAAACCCGGTAGAAATGCTTCTGGGAAGAAAATGAGTTTGCTCCGTCTCAACCCGGTGCTTCCATGGCCGCGGTGGTGGTTAGCCTGACAAGCTCCAGAACGAAAGGGAAACTCAACGTGAGAATTTGCCTCCAGTTTAGGCCCTGCGTAGCCGGGCAGGAAGGGCTGCATGCAGCAGTTTCCATGAGTTCTTAGTCACCGTTCGGGTTTATTTGAACGGAATTACCCATTTGAGGACCGCTAGGCCCCTCGGGTGTGCATCCATTTCCCTCCAAGGTCACTGAGGACCTCCAGACACCCCCCCCAAGCCGTGGTCCGGCTGAGCAACATCGACGCCCATTGCTCTGCCCCTCGGAGGCCCTGTGTGCGTGCCGAGTGATGGGCAACACTCTGCACGTTCCTTGAGGAGAGCTACCTTTCCAGAGTCCTCACACGGCCTCAGAACCAGATTTCTGGTGAGTCCGAAGCTCCCAGGAAATATTTGTCGTCGCCCTTGTGAGAGCTGCCGTGAGAAAACACTCTGCTTTGCCTACTTCGCGGGCCTCGTACCTGAAGGCACTCAGCTGGAGGAGAACGTCAGCATCTCGCAATGCTGAGTCGTTAACGGGACAGCCAGATTGAGCACAGGCCTGGAGGGAAGGCCCTGACGTGAGGTGCAGAAGCGGAGCCGCGCAGCAGTTTCCATGAGGCCGTAGCCTCTGCTCTGCGTGTCTTTAACGGCAGTCGAGTTTCCTGGACACCTGGGAGGCTCGCGGGGGCACCCTGTTCCAGGCTGCAACACGGAGTACTCCCAGGCACCCCTGGGTCTGCTGAGCAACATCCAGGCCCGGAGCCCTTTGGAGCCGCTCTCTATACGCCGAGTGTAGGGAAACGCCCTGCACTCTGTCCTGGAGCAGATTCGTTTCCCAACCAAACCCACACTTTCACGAACAGACTTCTGGCACGTCTCACATGCCTTTGAGGTCTTACGCCTTACCCTAGTCTGAGCTGCCCTGAGAGACTCCTCGGCCTCGCATTCCATCTAGGACCCCCCTGCCGGAATTCACCCTGCCTCCAAGCGAAAGTCGGCTTGCGTTCTTACTGCGATTTAAGCCCTGTGCTTCCTGTGGCCCTGCAGGCTTTGGAATAGCCACAGGCCCCAGAGGCGTAACTAGGCAGGGCATTCCTTGGTTGAGGCAGTTCACTTGACCCAGAACACCCTACTTCGGGGAGTTGGTTCAGGGAAGCAAACGCAGGGTAACATGTGTCTCTTTGGACTGGTTAGAAACCACAGGGAGGTAAGCTGAGTGTGCGCGTGGAAACGGGGGCCTGCTGGAACTATCCTTGCTTTCCCACTTGGAAGGCTGCATTCATGCTGCCTTGAAGCTGCCTGACGTCCCCTGCTGTTGACAGGCCTGGAAATCCGGTAGAAATGCTTCTGGGAAGAAAATGAGTTTGCTCCGTCTCAACCCGGTGCTTCCATGGCCGCGGTGGTGGTTAGCCTGACAAGCTCCAGAACGAAAGGGAAACTCAACGTGAGAATTTGCCTCCAGTTTAGGCCCTGCGTAGCCGGGCAGGAAGGGCTGCATGCAGCAGTTTCCATGAGTTCTTAGTCACCATTCGGGTTTATTTGAACGGAATTACCCATTTGAGGACCCCTAGGCCCCTCGGGTGTGCATCCATTTCCCTCCAAGGTCACTGAGGACCTCCAGACACCCCCCCCCACGCCGTGGTCCGGCTGAGCAACATCGACGCCCATTGCTCTGCCCCTCGGAGGCCCTGTGTGCGTGCCGAGTGATGGGCAACACTCTGCACGTTCCTTGAGGAGAGCTACATTTCCAGAGCCCTCACAGGGCCTCAGAACCAGATTTCTGGTGAGTCCGAAGCTCCCAGGAAATATTTGTCGTCGCCCTTGTGAGAGCTGCCGTGAGAAAACACTCTGCTTTGCCTACTTCGCGGGCCTCGTACCTGAAGGCACTCAGCTGGAGGAGAACGTCAGCATCTCGCAATGCTGAGTCGCTAACGGGTCAGCCAGATTGAACACAGGCCTGGAGGGAAGGCCCTGACGTGAGGTGCAGAAGCAGAGCCGCGCAGCAGTTTCCATGAGGCCGTAGCCTCTGCTCTGCGTGTCTTTAACGGCAGTCGAGTTTCCTGGACACCTGGGAGGCTCGCGGGGGCACCCTGTTCCAGGCTGCAACACGGAGTACTCCCAGGCACCCCTGGGTCTGCTGAGCAACATCCAGGCCCGGAGCCCTTTGGAGCCGCTCTCTATACGCCGAGTGTAGGGAAACGCCCTGCACTCTGTCCTGGAGCAGATTCGTTTCCCCACCAAACCCACACTTTCACGAACAGACTTCTGGCACGTCTCACATGCCTTTGAGGTCTTACGCCTTACCCTAGTCTGAGCTGCCCTGAGAGACCCCTCGGCCTCGCATTCCATCTAGGACCCCCCTGCCGGAATTCACCCTGCCTCCAAGCGAAAGTCGGCTGGCGTTCTTACTGCGATTTAAGCCCTGTGCTTCCTGTGGCCCTGCAGGCTTTGGAATAGCCACAGGCCCCAGAGGCGTAACTAGGCAGGGCATTCCTTGGTTGAGGCAGTTCACTGGACCCAGAACACCCTACTTCGGGGAGTTGGTTCAGGGAAGCAAACGCAGGGTAACGTGTGTCTCTTTGGACTGGTTAGAAACCACAGGGAGGTAAGCTGAGTGTGCGCGTGGAAACGGGGGCCTGCTGGAACTATCCTTGCTTTCCCACTTGGAAGGCTGCATTCATGCTGCCTTGAAGCTGCCTGACGTCCCCTGCTGTTGACAGGCCTGGAAACCCGGTAGAAATGCTTCTGGGAAGAAAATGAGTTTGCTCCGTCTCAACCCGGTGCTTCCATGGCCGCGGTGGTGGTTAGCCTGACAAGCTCCAGAACGAAAGGGAAACTCAACGTGAGAATTTGCCTCCAGTTTAGGCCCTGCGTAGCCGGGCAGGAAGGGCTGCATGCAGCAGTTTCCATGAGTTCTTAGTCACCGTTCGGGTTTATTTTAACGGAATTACCCATTTGAGGACCCCTAGGCCCCTCGGGTGTGCATCCATTTCCCCCCAAGGTCCCTGAGGACCTCCAGACACCCCCCCACGCCGTGGTCCGGCTGAGCAACATCGACGCCCATTGCTCTGCCCCTCGGAGGCCCTGTGTGCGTGCCGAGTGATGGGCAACACTCTGCACGTTTTTTGAGGAGAGCTACCTTTCCAGAGCCCTCACACGGCCTCAGAACCAGATTTCTGGTGAGTCCAAAGCTCCCAGGAAATATTTGTCGTCGCCCTTGTGAGAGCTGCCGTGAGAAAACACTCTGCTTTGCCTACTTCGCGGGCCTCGTACCTGAAGGCACTCAGCTGGAGGAGAACGTCAGCATCTCGCAATGCTGAGTCGTTAACGGGACAGCCAGATTGAGCACAGGCCTGGAGGGAAGGCCCTGACGTGAGGTGCAGAAGCGGAGCCGCGCAGCAGTTTCCATGAGGCCGTAGCCTCTGCTCTGCGTGTCTTTAACGGCAGTCGAGTTTCCTGGACACCTGGGAGGCTCGCGGGGGCACCCTGTTCCAGGCTGCAACACGGAGTACTCCCAGGCACCCCTGGGTCTGCTGAGCAACATCCAGGCCCGGAGCCCTTTGGAGCCGCTCTCTATACGCCGAGTGTAGGGAAACGCCCTGCACTCTGTCCTGGAGCAGATTCGTTTCCCCACCAAACCCACACTTTCACGAACAGACTTCTGGCACGTCTCACATGCCTTTGAGGTCTTACGCCTTACCCTAGTCTGAGCTGCCCTGAGAGACCCCTCGGCCTCGCATTCCATCTAGGACCCCCCTGCCGGAATTCACCCTGCCTCCAAGCGAAAGTCGGCTTGCGTTCTTACTGCGATTTAAGCCCTGTGCTTCCTGTGGCCCTGCAGGCTTTGGAATAGCCACAGGCCCCAGAGGCGTAACTAGGCAGGGCATTCCTTGGTTGAGGCAGTTCACTGGACCCAGAACACCCTACTTCGGGGAGTTGGTTCAGGGAAGCAAACGCAGGGTAACGTGTGTCTCTTTGGACTGGTTAGAAACCACAGGGAGGTAAGCTGAGTGTGCGCGTGGAAACGGGGGCCTGCTGGAACTATCCTTGCTTTCCCACTTGGAAGGCTGCATTCATGCTGCCTTGAAGCTGCCTGACGTCCCCTGCTGTTGACAGGCCTGGAAATCCGGTAGAAATGCTTCTGGGAAGAAAATGAGTTTGCTCCGTCTCAACCCGGTGCTTCCATGGCCGCGGTGGTGGTTAGCCTGACAAGCTCCAGAACGAAAGGGAAACTCAACGTGAGAATTTGCCTCCAGTTTAGGCCCTGCGTAGCCGGGCAGGAAGGGCTGCATGCAGCAGTTTCCATGAGTTCTTAGTCACCGTTCGGGTTTATTTGAACGGAATTACCCATTTGAGGACCCCTAGGCCCCTCGGGTGTGCATCCATTTCCCCCCAAGGTCCCTGAGGACCTCCAGACACCCCCCCACGCCGTGGTCCGGCTGAGCAACATCGACGCCCATTGCTCTGCCCCTCGGAGGCCCTGTGTGCGTGCCGAGTGATGGGCAACACTCTGCACGTTCCTTGAGGAGAGCTACCTTTCCAGAGCCCTCACACGGCCTCAGAACCAGATTTCTGGTGAGTCCGAAGCTCCCAGGAAATATTTGTCGTCGCCCTTGTGAGAGCTGCCGTGAGAAAACACTCTGCTTTGCCTACTTCGCGGGCCTCGTACCTGAAGGCACTCAGCTGGAGGAGAACGTCAGCATCTCGCAATGCTGAGTCGTTAACGGGACAGCCAGATTGAGCACAGGCCTGGAGGGAAGGCCCTGACGTGAGGTGCAGAAGCGGAGCCGCGCAGCAGTTTCCATGAGGCCGTAGCCTCTGCTCTGCGTGTCTTTAACGGCAGTCGAGTTTCCTGGACACCTGGGAGGCTCGCGGGGGCACCCTGTTCCAGGCTGCAACACGGAGTACTCCCAGGCACCCCTGGGTCTGCTGAGCAACATCCAGGCCCGGAGCCCTTTGGAGCCGCTCTCTATACGCCGAGTGTAGGGAAACGCCCTGCACTCTGTCCTGGAGCAGATTCGTTTCCCCACCAAACCCACACTTTCACGAACAGACTTCTGGCACGTCTCACATGCCTTTGAGGTCTTACGCCTTACCCTAGTCTGAGCTGCCCTGAGAGACCCCTCGGCCTCGCATTCCATCTAGGACCCCCCTGCCGGAATTCACCCTGCCTCCAAGCGAAAGTCGGCTGGCGTTCTTACTGCGATTTAAGCCCTGTGCTTCCTGTGGCCCTGCAGGCTTTGGAATAGCCACAGGCCCCAGAGGCGTAACTAGGCAGGGCATTCCTTGGTTGAGGCAGTTCACTTGACCCAGAACACCCTACTTCGGGGAGTTGGTTCAGGGAAGCAAACGCAGGGTAACATGTGTCTCTTTGGACTGGTTAGAAACCACAGGGAGGTAAGCTGAGTGTGCGCGTGGCAACGGGGGCCTGCTGGAACTATCCTTGCTTTCCCACTTGGAAGGCTGCATTCATGCTGCCTTGAAGCTGCCTGACGTCCCCTGCTGTTGACAGGCCTGGAAACCCGGTAGAAATGCTTCTGGGAAGAAAATGAGTTTGCTCCGTCTCAACCCGGTGCTTCCATGGCCGCGGTGGTGGTTAGCCTGACAAGCTCCAGAACGAAAGGGAAACTCAACGTGAGAATTTGCCTCCAGTTTAGGCCCTGCGTAGCCGGGCAGGAAGGGCTGCATGCAGCAGTTTCCATGAGTTCTTAGTCACCGTTCGGGTTTATTTTAACGGAATTACCCATTTGAGGACCCCTAGGCCCCTCGGGTGTGCATCCATTTCCCCCCAAGGTCCCTGAGGACCTCCAGACACCCCCCCACGCCGTGGTCCGGCTGAGCAACATCGACGCCCATTGCTCTGCCCCTCGGAGGCCCTGTGTGCGTGCCGAGTGATGGGCAACACTCTGCACGTTCCTTGAGGAGAGCTACCTTTCCAGAGCCCTCACACGGCCTCAGAACCAGATTTCTGGTGAGTCCAAAGCTCCCAGGAAATATTTGTCGTCGCCCTTGTGAGAGCTGCCGTGAGAAAACACTCTGCTTTGCCTACTTCGCGGGCCTCGTACCTGAAGGCACTCAGCTGGAGGAGAACGTCAGCATCTCGCAATGCTGAGTCGTTAACGGGACAGCCAGATTGAGCACAGGCCTGGAGGGAAGGCCCTGACGTGAGGTGCAGAAGCGGAGCCGCGCAGCAGTTTCCATGAGGCCGTAGCCTCTGCTCTGCGTGTCTTTAACGGCAGTCGAGTTTCCTGGACACCTGGGAGGCTCGCGGGGGCACCCTGTTCCAGGCTGCAACACGGAGTACTCCCAGGCACCCCTGGGTCTGCTGAGCAACATCCAGGCCCGGAGCCCTTTGGAGCCGCTCTCTATACGCCGAGTGTAGGGAAACGCCCTGCACTCTGTCCTGGAGCAGATTCGTTTCCCCACCAAACCCACACTTTCACGAACAGACTTCTGGCACGTCTCACATGCCTTTGAGGTCTTACGCCTTACCCTAGTCTGAGCTGCCCTGAGAGACCCCTCGGCCTCGCATTCCATCTAGGACCCCCCTGCCGGAATTCACCCTGCCTCCAAGCGAAAGTCGGCTTGCGTTCTTACTGCGATTTAAGCCCTGTGCTTCCTGTGGCCCTGCAGGCTTTGGAATAGCCACAGGCCCCAGAGGCGTAACTAGGCAGGGCATTCCTTGGTTGAGGCAGTTCACTGGACCCAGAACACCCTACTTCGGGGAGTTGGTTCAGGGAAGCAAACGCAGGGTAACGTGTGTCTCTTTGGACTGGTTAGAAACCACAGGGAGGTAAGCTGAGTGTGCGCGTGGAAACGGGGGCCTGCTGGAACTATCCTTGCTTTCCCACTTGGAAGGCTGCATTCATGCTGCCTTGAAGCTGCCTGACGTCCCCTGCTGTTGACAGGCCTGGAAACCCGGTAGAAATGCTTCTGGGAAGAAAATGAGTTTGCTCCGTCTCAACCCGGTACTTCCATGGCCGCGGTGGTGGTTAGCCTGACAAGCTCCAGAACGAAAGGGAAACTCAACGTGAGAATTTGCCTCCAGTTTAGGCCCTGCGTAGCCGGGCAGGAAGGGCTGCATGCAGCAGTTTCCATGAGTTCTTAGTCACCGTTCGGGTTTATTTTAACGGAATTACCCATTTGAGGACCCCTAGGCCCCTCGGGTGTGCATCCATTTCCCTCCAAGGTCACTGAGGACCTCCAGACACCCTCCCCCCACGCCGTGGTCCGGCTGAGCAACATCGACGCCCATTGCTCTGCCCCTCGGAGGCCCTGTGTGCGTGCCGAGTGATGGGCAACACTCTGCACGTTCCTTGAGGAGAGCTACATTTCCAGAGCCCTCACAGGGCCTCAGAACCAGATTTCTGGTGAGTCCGAAGCTCCCAGGAAATATTTGTCGTCGCCCTTGTGAGAGCTGCCGTGAGAAAACACTCTGCTTTGCCTACTTCGCGGGCCTCGTACCTGAAGGCACTCAGCTGGAGGAGAACGTCAGCATCTCGCAATGCTGAGTCGTTAACGGGACAGCCAGATTGAGCACAGGCCTGGAGGGAAGGCCCTGACGTGAGGTGCAGAAGCGGAGCCGCGCAGCAGTTTCCATGAGGCCGTAGCCTCTGCTCTGCGTGTCTTTAACGGCAGTCGAGTTTCCTGGACACCTGGGAGGCTCGCGGGGGCACCCTGTTCCAGGCTGCAACACGGAGTACTCCCAGGCACCCCTGGGTCTGCTGAGCAACATCCAGGCCCGGAGCCCTTTGGAGCCGCTCTCTATACGCCGAGTGTAGGGAAACGCCCTGCACTCTCTCCTGGAGAAGATTCGTTTCCCAACCAAACCCACACTTTCACGAACAGACTTCTGGCACGTCTCACATGCCTTTGAGGTCTTACGCCTTACCCTAGTCTGAGCTGCCCTGAGAGACTCCTCGGCCTCGCATTCCATCTAGGACCCCCCTGCCGGAATTCACCCTGCCTCCAAGCGAAAGTCGGCTTGCGTTCTTACTGCGATTTAAGCCCTGTGCTTCCTGTGGCCCTGCAGGCTTTGGAATAGCCACAGGCCCCAGAGGCGTAACTAGGCAGGGCATTCCTTGGTTGAGGCAGTTCACTTGACCCAGAACACCCTACTTCGGGGAGTTGGTTCAGGGAAGCAAACGCAGGGTAACATGTGTCTCTTTGGACTGGTTAGAAACCACAGGGAGGTAAGCTGAGTGTGCGCGTGGCAACGGGGGCCTGCTGGAACTATCCTTGCTTTCCCACTTGGAAGGCTGCATTCATGCTGCCTTGAAGCTGCCTGACGTCCCCTGCTGTTGACAGGCCTGGAAATCCGGTAGAAATGCTTCTGGGAAGAAAATGAGTTTGCTCCGTCTCAACCCGGTGCTTCCATGGCCGCGGTGGTGGTTAGCCTGACAAGCTCCAGAACGAAAGGGAAACTCAACGTGAGAATTTGCCTCCAGTTTAGGCCCTGCGTAGCCGGGCAGGAAGGGCTGCATGCAGCAGTTTCCATGAGTTCTTAGTCACCGTTCGGGTTTATTTTAACGGAATTACCCATTTGAGGACCCCTAGGCCCCTCGGGTGTGCATCCATTTCCCCCCAAGGTCCCTGAGGACCTCCAGACACCCCCCCACGCCGTGGTCCGGCTGAGCAACATCGACGCCCATTGCTCTGCCCCTCGGAGGCCCTGTGTGCGTGCCGAGTGATGGGCAACACTCTGCACGTTTTTTGAGGAGAGCTACCTTTCCAGAGCCCTCACACGGCCTCAGAACCAGATTTCTGGTGAGTGCAAAGCTCCCAGGAAATATTTGTCGTCGCCCTTGTGAGAGCTGCCGTGAGAAAACACTCTGCTTTGCCTACTTCGCGGGCCTCGTACCTGAAGGCACTCAGCTGGAGGAGAACGTCAGCATCTCGCAATGCTGAGTCGTTAACGGGACAGCCAGATTGAGCACAGGCCTGGAGGGAAGGCCCTGACGTGAGGTGCAGAAGCGGAGCCGCGCAGCAGTTTCCATGAGGCCGTAGCCTCTGCTCTGCGTGTCTTTAACGGCAGTCGAGTTTCCTGGACACCTGGGAGGCTCGCGGGGGCACCCTGTTCCAGGCTGCAACACGGAGTACTCCCAGGCACCCCTGGGTCTGCTGAGCAACATCCAGGCCCGGAGCCCTTTGGAGCCGCTCTCTATACGCCGAGTGTAGGGAAACGCCCTGCACTCTGTCCTGGAGCAGATTCGTTTCCCCACCAAACCCACACTTTCACGAACAGACTTCTGGCACGTCTCACATGCCTTTGAGGTCTTACGCCTTACCCTAGTCTGAGCTGCCCTGAGAGACCCCTCGGCCTCGCATTCCATCTAGGACCCCCCTGCCGGAATTCACCCTGCCTCCAAGCGAAAGTCGGCTGGCGTTCTTACTGCGATTTAAGCCCTGTGCTTCCTGTGGCCCTGCAGGCTTTGGAATAGCCACAGGCCCCAGAGGCGTAACTAGGCAGGGCATTCCTTGGTTGAGGCAGTTCACTGGACCCAGAACACCCTACTTCGGGGAGTTGGTTCAGGGAAGCAAACGCAGGGTAACGTGTGTCTCTTTGGACTGGTTAGAAACCACAGGGAGGTAAGCTGAGTGTGCGCGTGGAAACGGGGGCCTGCTGGAACTATCCTTGCTTTCCCACTTGGAAGGCTGCATTCATGCTGCCTTGAAGCTGCCTGACGTCCCCTGCTGTTGACAGGCCTGGAAACCCGGTAGAAATGCTTCTGGGAAGAAAATGAGTTTGCTCCGTCTCAACCCGGTGCTTCCATGGCCGCGGTGGTGGTTAGCCTGACAAGCTCCAGAACGAAAGGGAAACTCAACGTGAGAATTTGCCTCCAGTTTAGGCCCTGCGTAGCCGGGCAGGAAGGGCTGCATGCAGCAGTTTCCATGAGTTCTTAGTCACCGTTCGGGTTTATTTGAACGGAATTACCCATTTGAGGACCCCTAGGCCCCTCGGGTGTGCATCCATTTCCCTCCAAGGTCACTGAGGACCTCCAGACACCCCCCCCCACGCCGTGGTCCGGCTGAGCAACATCGACGCCCATTGCTCTGCCCCTCGGAGGCCCTGTGTGCGTGCCGAGTGATGGGGAACACTCTGCACGTTCCTTGAGGAGAGCTACATTTCCAGAGCCCTCACAGGGCCTCAGAACCAGATTTCTGGTGAGTCCGAAGCTCCCAGGAAATATTTGTCGTCGCCCTTGTGAGAGCTGCCGTGAGAAAACACTCTGCTTTGCCTACTTCGCGGGCCTCGTACCTGAAGGCACTCAGCTGGAGGAGAACGTCAGCATCTCGCAATGCTGAGTCGCTAACGGGTCAGCCAGATTGAACACAGGCCTGGAGGGAAGGCCCTGACGTGAGGTGCAGAAGCAGAGCCGCGCAGCAGTTTCCATGAGGCCGTAGCCTCTGCTCTGCGTGTCTTTAACGGCAGTCGAGTTTCCTGGACACCTGGGAGGCTCGCGGGGGCACCCTGTTCCAGGCTGCAACACGGAGTACTCCCAGGCACCCCTGGGTCTGCTGAGCAACATCCAGGCCCGGAGCCCTTTGGAGCCGCTCTCTATACGCCGAGTGTAGGGAAACGCCCTGCACTCTGTCCTGGAGCAGATTCGTTTCCCCACCAAACCCACACTTTCACGAACAGACTTCTGGCACGTCTCACATGCCTTTGAGGTCTTACGCCTTACCCTAGTCTGAGCTGCCCTGAGAGACCCCTCGGCCTCGCATTCCATCTAGGACCCCCCTGCCGGAATTCACCCTGCCTCCAAGCGAAAGTCGGCTGGCGTTCTTACTGCGATTTAAGCCCTGTGCTTCCTGTGGCCCTGCAGGCTTTGGAATAGCCACAGGCCCCAGAGGCGTAACTAGGCAGGGCATTCCTTGGTTGAGGCAGTTCACTTGACCCAGAACACCCTACTTCGGGGAGTTGGTTCAGGGAAGCAAACGCAGGGTAACGTGTGTCTCTTTGGACTGGTTAGAAACCACAGGGAGGTAAGCTGAGTGTGCGCGTGGAAACGGGGGCCTGCTGGAACTATCCTTGCTTTCCCACTTGGAAGGCTGCATTCATGCTGCCTTGAAGCTGCCTGACGTCCCCTGCTGTTGACAGGCCTGGAAACCCGGTAGAAATGCTTCTGGGAAGAAAATGAGTTTGCTCCGTCTCAACCCGGTGCTTCCATGGCCGCGGTGGTGGTTAGCCTGACAAGCTCCAGAACGAAAGGGAAACTCAACGTGAGAATTTGCCTCCAGTTTAGGCCCTGCGTAGCCGGGCAGGAAGGGCTGCATGCAGCAGTTTCCATGAGTTCTTAGTCACCGTTCGGGTTTATTTGAACGGAATTACCCATTTGAGGACCGCTAGGCCCCTCGGGTGTGCATCCATTTCCCTCCAAGGTCACTGAGGACCTCCAGACACCCCCCCCACGCCGTGGTCCGGCTGAGCAACATCGACGCCCATTGCTCTGCCCCTCGGAGGCCCTGTGTGCGTGCCGAGTGATGGGCAACACTCTGCACGTTCCTTGAGGAGAGCTACCTTTCCAGAGTCCTCACACGGCCTCAGAACCAGATTTCTGGTGAGTCCGAAGCTCCCAGGAAATATTTGTCGTCGCCCTTGTGAGAGCTGCCGTGAGAAAACACTCTGCTTTGCCTACTTCGCGGGCCTCGTACCTGAAGGCACTCAGCTGGAGGAGAACGTCAGCATCTCGCAATGCTGAGTCGTTAACGGGACAGCCAGATTGAGCACAGGCCTGGAGGGAAGGCCCTGACGTGAGGTGCAGAAGCGGAGCCGCGCAGCAGTTTCCATGAGGCCGTAGCCTCTGCTCTGCGTGTCTTTAACGGCAGTCGAGTTTCCTGGACACCTGGGAGGCTCGCGGGGGCACCCTGTTCCAGGCTGCAACACGGAGTACTCCCAGGCACCCCTGGGTCTGCTGAGCAACATCCAGGCCCGGAGCCCTTTGGAGCCGCTCTCTATACGCCGAGTGTAGGGAAACGCCCTGCACTCTGTCCTGGAGCAGATTCGTTTCCCCACCAAACCCACACTTTCACGAACAGACTTCTGGCACGTCTCACATGCCTTTGAGGTCTTACGCCTTACCCTAGTCTGAGCTGCCCTGAGAGACTCCTCGGCCTCGCATTCCATCTAGGACCCCCCTGCCGGAATTCACCCTGCCTCCAAGCGAAAGTCGGCTTGCGTTCTTACTGCGATTTAAGCCCTGTGCTTCCTGTGGCCCTGCAGGCTTTGGAATAGCCACAGGCCCCAGAGGCGTAACTAGGCAGGGCATTCCTTGGTTGAGGCAGTTCACTTGACCCAGAACACCCTACTTCGGGGAGTTGGTTCAGGGAAGCAAACGCAGGGTAACATGTGTCTCTTTGGACTGGTTAGAAACCACAGGGAGGTAAGCTGAGTGTGCGCGTGGAAACGGGGGCCTGCTGGAACTATCCTTGCTTTCCCACTTGGAAGGCTGCATTCATGCTGCCTTGAAGCTGCCTGACGTCCCCTGCTGTTGACAGGCCTGGAAATCCGGTAGAAATGCTTCTGGGAAGAAAATGAGTTTGCTCCGTCTCAACCCGGTGCTTCCATGGCCGCGGTGGTGGTTAGCCTGACAAGCTCCAGAACGAAAGGGAAACTCAACGTGAGAATTTGCCTCCAGTTTAGGCCCTGCGTAGCCGGGCAGGAAGGGCTGCATGCAGCAGTTTCCATGAGTTCTTAGTCACCATTCGGGTTTATTTGAACGGAATTACCCATTTGAGGACCCCTAGGCCCCTCGGGTGTGCATCCATTTCCCTCCAAGGTCACTGAGGACCTCCAGACACCCCCCCCCACGCCGTGGTCCGGCTGAGCAACATCGACGCCCATTGCTCTGCCCCTCGGAGGCCCTGTGTGCGTGCCGAGTGATGGGCAACACTCTGCACGTTCCTTGAGGAGAGCTACATTTCCAGAGCCCTCACAGGGCCTCAGAACCAGATTTCTGGTGAGTCCGAAGCTCCCAGGAAATATTTGTCGTCGCCCTTGTGAGAGCTGCCGTGAGAAAACACTCTGCTTTGCCTACTTCGCGGGCCTCGTACCTGAAGGCACTCAGCTGGAGGAGAACGTCAGCATCTCGCAATGCTGAGTCGCTAACGGGTCAGCCAGATTGAACACAGGCCTGGAGGGAAGGCCCTGACGTGAGGTGCAGAAGCAGAGCCGCGCAGCAGTTTCCATGAGGCCGTAGCCTCTGCTCTGCGTGTCTTTAACGGCAGTCGAGTTTCCTGGACACCTGGGAGGCTCGCGGGGGCACCCTGTTCCAGGCTGCAACACGGAGTACTCCCAGGCACCCCTGGGTCTGCTGAGCAACATCCAGGCCCGGAGCCCTTTGGAGCCGCTCTCTATACGCCGAGTGTAGGGAAACGCCCTGCACTCTGTCCTGGAGCAGATTCGTTTCCCCACCAAACCCACACTTTCACGAACAGACTTCTGGCACGTCTCACATGCCTTTGAGGTCTTACGCCTTACCCTAGTCTGAGCTGCCCTGAGAGACCCCTCGGCCTCGCATTCCATCTAGGACCCCCCTGCCGGAATTCACCCTGCCTCCAAGCGAAAGTCGGCTGGCGTTCTTACTGCGATTTAAGCCCTGTGCTTCCTGTGGCCCTGCAGGCTTTGGAATAGCCACAGGCCCCAGAGGCGTAACTAGGCAGGGCATTCCTTGGTTGAGGCAGTTCACTGGACCCAGAACACCCTACTTCGGGGAGTTGGTTCAGGGAAGCAAACGCAGGGTAACGTGTGTCTCTTTGGACTGGTTAGAAACCACAGGGAGGTAAGCTGAGTGTGCGCGTGGAAACGGGGGCCTGCTGGAACTATCCTTGCTTTCCCACTTGGAAGGCTGCATTCATGCTGCCTTGAAGCTGCCTGACGTCCCCTGCTGTTGACAGGCCTGGAAACCCGGTAGAAATGCTTCTGGGAAGAAAATGAGTTTGCTCCGTCTCAACCCGGTGCTTCCATGGCCGCGGTGGTGGTTAGCCTGACAAGCTCCAGAACGAAAGGGAAACTCAACGTGAGAATTTGCCTCCAGTTTAGGCCCTGCGTAGCCGGGCAGGAAGGGCTGCATGCAGCAGTTTCCATGAGTTCTTAGTCACCGTTCGGGTTTATTTTAACGGAATTACCCATTTGAGGACCCCTAGGCCCCTCGGGTGTGCATCCATTTCCCCCCAAGGTCCCTGAGGACCTCCAGACACCCCCCCACGCCGTGGTCCGGCTGAGCAACATCGACGCCCATTGCTCTGCCCCTCGGAGGCCCTGTGTGCGTGCCGAGTGATGGGCAACACTCTGCACGTTTTTTGAGGAGAGCTACCTTTCCAGAGCCCTCACACGGCCTCAGAACCAGATTTCTGGTGAGTCCAAAGCTCCCAGGAAATATTTGTCGTCGCCCTTGTGAGAGCTGCCGTGAGAAAACACTCTGCTTTGCCTACTTCGCGGGCCTCGTACCTGAAGGCACTCAGCTGGAGGAGAACGTCAGCATCTCGCAATGCTGAGTCGTTAACGGGACAGCCAGATTGAGCACAGGCCTGGAGGGAAGGCCCTGACGTGAGGTGCAGAAGCGGAGCCGCGCAGCAGTTTCCATGAGGCCGTAGCCTCTGCTCTGCGTGTCTTTAACGGCAGTCGAGTTTCCTGGACACCTGGGAGGCTCGCGGGGGCACCCTGTTCCAGGCTGCAACACGGAGTACTCCCAGGCACCCCTGGGTCTGCTGAGCAACATCCAGGCCCGGAGCCCTTTGGAGCCGCTCTCTATACGCCGAGTGTAGGGAAACGCCCTGCACTCTGTCCTGGAGCAGATTCGTTTCCCCACCAAACCCACACTTTCACGAACAGACTTCTGGCACGTCTCACATGCCTTTGAGGTCTTACGCCTTACCCTAGTCTGAGCTGCCCTGAGAGACCCCTCGGCCTCGCATTCCATCTAGGACCCCCCTGCCGGAATTCACCCTGCCTCCAAGCGAAAGTCGGCTTGCGTTCTTACTGCGATTTAAGCCCTGTGCTTCCTGTGGCCCTGCAGGCTTTGGAATAGCCACAGGCCCCAGAGGCGTAACTAGGCAGGGCATTCCTTGGTTGAGGCAGTTCACTGGACCCAGAACACCCTACTTCGGGGAGTTGGTTCAGGGAAGCAAACGCAGGGTAACGTGTGTCTCTTTGGACTGGTTAGAAACCACAGGGAGGTAAGCTGAGTGTGCGCGTGGCAACGGGGGCCTGCTGGAACTATCCTTGCTTTCCCACTTGGAAGGCTGCATTCATGCTGCCTTGAAGCTGCCTGACGTCCCCTGCTGTTGACAGGCCTGGAAATCCGGTAGAAATGCTTCTGGGAAGAAAATGAGTTTGCTCCGTCTCAACCCGGTGCTTCCATGGCCGCGGTGGTGGTTAGCCTGACAAGCTCCAGAACGAAAGGGAAACTCAACGTGAGAATTTGCCTCCAGTTTAGGCCCTGCGTAGCCGGGCAGGAAGGGCTGCATGCAGCAGTTTCCATGAGTTCTTAGTCACCGTTCGGGTTTATTTGAACGGAATTACCCATTTGAGGACCCCTAGGCCCCTCGGGTGTGCATCCATTTCCCCCCAAGGTCCCTGAGGACCTCCAGACACCCCCCCACGCCGTGGTCCGGCTGAGCAACATCGACGCCCATTGCTCTGCCCCTCGGAGGCCCTGTGTGCGTGCCGAGTGATGGGCAACACTCTGCACGTTCCTTGAGGAGAGCTACCTTTCCAGAGCCCTCACACGGCCTCAGAACCAGATTTCTGGTGAGTCCGAAGCTCCCAGGAAATATTTGTCGTCGCCCTTGTGAGAGCTGCCGTGAGAAAACACTCTGCTTTGCCTACTTCGCGGGCCTCGTACCTGAAGGCACTCAGCTGGAGGAGAACGTCAGCATCTCGCAATGCTGAGTCGTTAACGGGACAGCCAGATTGAGCACAGGCCTGGAGGGAAGGCCCTGACGTGAGGTGCAGAAGCGGAGCCGCGCAGCAGTTTCCATGAGGCCGTAGCCTCTGCTCTGCGTGTCTTTAACGGCAGTCGAGTTTCCTGGACACCTGGGAGGCTCGCGGGGGCACCCTGTTCCAGGCTGCAACACGGAGTACTCCCAGGCACCCCTGGGTCTGCTGAGCAACATCCAGGCCCGGAGCCCTTTGGAGCCGCTCTCTATACGCCGAGTGTAGGGAAACGCCCTGCACTCTGTCCTGGAGCAGATTCGTTTCCCCACCAAACCCACACTTTCACGAACAGACTTCTGGCACGTCTCACATGCCTTTGAGGTCTTACGCCTTACCCTAGTCTGAGCTGCCCTGAGAGACCCCTCGGCCTCGCATTCCATCTAGGACCCCCCTGCCGGAATTCACCCTGCCTCCAAGCGAAAGTCGGCTTGCGTTCTTACTGCGATTTAAGCCCTGTGCTTCCTGTGGCCCTGCAGGCTTTGGAATAGCCACAGGCCCCAGAGGCGTAACTAGGCAGGGCATTCCTTGGTTGAGGCAGTTCACTTGACCCAGAACACCCTACTTCGGGGAGTTGGTTCAGGGAAGCAAACGCAGGGTAACATGTGTCTCTTTGGACTGGTTAGAAACCACAGGGAGGTAAGCTGAGTGTGCGCGTGGCAACGGGGGCCTGCTGGAACTATCCTTGCTTTCCCACTTGGAAGGCTGCATTCATGCTGCCTTGAAGCTGCCTGACGTCCCCTGCTGTTGACAGGCCTGGAAATCCGGTAGAAATGCTTCTGGGAAGAAAATGAGTTTGCTCCGTCTCAACCCGGTGCTTCCATGGCCGCGGTGGTGGTTAGCCTGACAAGCTCCAGAACGAAAGGGAAACTCAACGTGAGAATTTGCCTCCAGTTTAGGCCCTGCGTAGCCGGGCAGGAAGGGCTGCATGCAGCAGTTTCCATGAGTTCTTAGTCACCGTTCGGGTTTATTTTAACGGAATTACCCATTTGAGGACCCCTAGGCCCCTCGGGTGTGCATCCATTTCCCCCCAAGGTCCCTGAGGACCTCCAGACACCCCCCTACGCCGTGGTCCGGCTGAGCAACATCGACGCCCATTGCTCTGCCCCTCGGAGGCCCTGTGTGCGTGCCGAGTGATGGGCAACACTCTGCACGTTCCTTGAGGAGAGCTACCTTTCCAGAGCCCTCACACGACCTCAGAACCAGATTTCTGGTGAGTCCGAAGCTCCCAGGAAATATTTGTCGTCGCCCTTGTGAGAGCTGCCGTGAGAAAACACTCTGCTTTGCCTACTTCGCGGGCCTCGTACCTGAAGGCACTCAGCTGGAGGAGAACGTCAGCATCTCGCAATGCTGAGTCGTTAACGGGACAGCCAGATTGAGCACAGGCCTGGAGGGAAGGCCCTGACGTGAGGTGCAGAAGCGGAGCCGCGCAGCAGTTTCCATGAGGCCGTAGCCTCTGCTCTGCGTGTCTTTAACGGCAGTCGAGTTTCCTGGACACCTGGGAGGCTCGCGGGGGCACCCTGTTCCAGGCTGCAACACGGAGTACTCCCAGGCACCCCTGGGTCTGCTGAGCAACATCCAGGCCCGGAGCCCTTTGGAGCCGCTCTCTATACGCCGAGTGTAGGGAAACGCCCTGCACTCTGTCCTGGAGCAGATTCGTTTCCCCACCAAACCCACACTTTCACGAACAGACTTCTGGCACGTCTCACATGCCTTTGAGGTCTTACGCCTTACCCTAGTCTGAGCTGCCCTGAGAGACCCCTCGGCCTCGCATTCCATCTAGGACCCCCCTGCCGGAATTCACCCTGCCTCCAAGCGAAAGTCGGCTTGCGTTCTTACTGCGATTTAAGCCCTGTGCTTCCTGTGGCCCTGCAGGCTTTGGAATAGCCACAGGCCCCAGAGGCGTAACTAGGCAGGGCATTCCTTGGTTGAGGCAGTTCACTGGACCCAGAACACCCTACTTCGGGGAGTTGGTTCAGGGAAGCAAACGCAGGGTAACGTGTGTCTCTTTGGACTGGTTAGAAACCACAGGGAGGTAAGCTGAGTGTGCGCGTGGCAACGGGGGCCTGCTGGAACTATCCTTGCTTTCCCACTTGGAAGGCTGCATTCATGCTGCCTTGAAGCTGCCTGACGTCCCCTGCTGTTGACAGGCCTGGAAATCCGGTAGAAATGCTTCTGGGAAGAAAATGAGTTTGCTCCGTCTCAACCCGGTGCTTCCATGGCCGCGGTGGTGGTTAGCCTGACAAGCTCCAGAACGAAAGGGAAACTCAACGTGAGAATTTGCCTCCAGTTTAGGCCCTGCGTAGCCGGGCAGGAAGGGCTGCATGCAGCAGTTTCCATGAGTTCTTAGTCACCGTTCGGGTTTATTTTAACGGAATTACCCATTTGAGGACCCCTAGGCCCCTCTGGTGTGCATCCATTTCCCTCCAAGGTCACTGAGGACCTCCAGACACCCCCCCCCCACGCCGTGGTCCGGCTGAGCAACATCGACGCCCATTGCTCTGCCCCTCGGAGGCCCTGTGTGCGTGCCGAGTGATGGGCAACACTCTGCACGTTCCTTGAGGAGAGCTACATTTCCAGAGCCCTCACAGGGCCTCAGAACCAGATTTCTGGTGAGTCCGAAGCTCCCAGGAAATATTTGTCGTCGCCCTTGTGAGAGCTGCCGTGAGAAAACACTCTGCTTTGCCTACTTCGCGGGCCTCGTACCTGAAGGCACTCAGCTGGAGGAGAACGTCAGCATCTCGCAATGCTGAGTCGTTAACGGGACAGCCAGATTGAGCACAGGCCTGGAGGGAAGGCCCTGACGTGAGGTGCAGAAGCGGAGCCGCGCAGCAGTTTCCATGAGGCCGTAGCCTCTGCTCTGCGTGTCTTTAACGGCAGTCGAGTTTCCTGGACACCTGGGAGGCTCGCGGGGGCACCCTGTTCCAGGCTGCAACACGGAGTACTCCCAGGCACCCCTGGGTCTGCTGAGCAACATCCAGGCCCGGAGCCCTTTGGAGCCGCTCTCTATACGCCGAGTGTAGGGAAACGCCCTGCACTCTGTCCTGGAGCAGATTCGTTTCCCCACCAAACCCACACTTTCACGAACAGACTTCTGGCACGTCTCACATGCCTTTGAGGTCTTACGCCTTACCCTAGTCTGAGCTGCCTTGAGAGACTCCTCGGCCTCGCATTCCATCTAGGACCCCCTGCCGGAATTCACCCTGCCTCCAAGCGAAAGTCGGCTTGCGTTCTTACTGCGATTTAAGCCCTGTGCTTCCTGTGGCCCTGCAGGCTTTGGAATAGCCACAGGCCCCAGAGGCGTAACTAGGCAGGGCATTCCTTGGTTGAGGCAGTTCACTTGACCCAGAACACCCTACTTCGGGGAGTTGGTTCAGGGAAGCAAACGCAGGGTAACATGTGTCTCTTTGGACTGGTTAGAAACCACAGGGAGGTAAGCTGAGTGTGCGCGTGGCAACGGGGGCCTGCTGGAACTATCCTTGCTTTCCCACTTGGAAGGCTGCATTCATGCTGCCTTGAAGCTGCCTGACGTCCCCTGCTGTTGACAGGCCTGGAAACCCGGTAGAAATGCTTCTGGGAAGAAAATGAGTTTGCTCCGTCTCAACCCGGTGCTTCCATGGCCGCGGTGGTGGTTAGCCTGACAAGCTCCAGAACGAAAGGGAAACTCAACGTGAGAATTTGCCTCCAGTTTAGGCCCTGCGTAGCCGGGCAGGAAGGGCTGCATGCAGCAGTTTCCATGAGTTCTTAGTCACCGTTCGGGTTTATTTTAACGGAATTACCCATTTGAGGACCCCTAGGCCCCTCGGGTGTGCATCCATTTCCCCCCAAGGTCCCTGAGGACCTCCAGACACCCCCCCACGCCGTGGTCCGGCTGAGCAACATCGACGCCCATTGCTCTGCCCCTCGGAGGCCCTGTGTGCGTGCCGAGTGATGGGCAACACTCTGCACGTTTTTTGAGGAGAGCTACCTTTCCAGAGCCCTCACAGGGCCTCAGAACCAGATTTCTGGTGAGTCCAAAGCTCCCAGGAAATATTTGTCGTCGCCCTTGTGAGAGCTGCCGTGAGAAAACACTCTGCTTTGCCTACTTCGCGGGCCTCGTACCTGAAGGCACTCAGCTGGAGGAGAACGTCAGCATCTCGCAATGCTGAGTCGTTAACGGGACAGCCAGATTGAGCACAGGCCTGGAGGGAAGGCCCTGACGTGAGGTGCAGAAGCGGAGCCGCGCAGCAGTTTCCATGAGGCCGTAGCCTCTGCTCTGCGTGTCTTTAACGGCAGTCGAGTTTCCTGGACACCTGGGAGGCTCGCGGGGGCACCCTGTTCCAGGCTGCAACACGGAGTACTCCCAGGCACCCCTGGGTCTGCTGAGCAACATCCAGGCCCGGAGCCCTTTGGAGCCGCTCTCTATACGCCGAGTATAGGGAAACGCCCTGCACTCTGTCCTGGAGCAGATTCGTTTCCCCACCAAACCCACACTTTCACGAACAGACTTCTGGCACGTCTCACATGCCTTTGAGGTCTTACGCCTTACCCTAGTCTGAGCTGCCCTGAGAGACCCCTCGGCCTCGCATTCCATCTAGGACCCCCCTGCCGGAATTCACCCTGCCTCCAAGCGAAAGTCGGCTTGCGTTCTTACTGCGATTTAAGCCCTGTGCTTCCTGTGGCCCTGCAGGCTTTGGAATAGCCACAGGCCCCAGAGGCGTAACTAGGCAGGGCATTCCTTGGTTGAGGCAGTTCACTGGACCCAGAACACCCTACTTCGGGGAGTTGATTCAGGGAAGCAAACGCAGGGTAACGTGTGTCTCTTTGGACTGGTTAGAAACCACAGGGAGGTAAGCTGAGTGTGCGCGTGGCAACGGGGGCCTGCTGGAACTATCCTTGCTTTCCCACTTGGAAGGCTGCATTCATGCTGCCTTGAAGCTGCCTGACGTCCCCTGCTGTTGACAGGCCTGGAAATCCGGTAGAAATGCTTCTGGGAAGAAAATGAGTTTGCTCCGTCTCAACCCGGTGCTTCCATGGCCGCGGTGGTGGTTAGCCTGACAAGCTCCAGAACGAAAGGGAAACTCAACGTGAGAATTTGCCTCCAGTTTAGGCCCTGCGTAGCCGGGCAGGAAGGGCTGCATGCAGCAGTTTCCATGAGTTCTTAGTCACCGTTCGGGTTTATTTGAACGGAATTACCCATTTGAGGACCCCTAGGCCCCTCGGGTGTGCATCCATTTCCCCCCAAGGTCCCTGAGGACCTCCAGACACCCCCCCACGCCGTGGTCCGGCTGAGCAACATCGACGCCCATTGCTCTGCCCCTCGGAGGCCCTGTGTGCGTGCCGAGTGATGGGCAACACTCTGCACGTTCCTTGAGGAGAGCTACCTTTCCAGAGCCCTCACACGGCCTCAGAACCAGATTTCTGGTGAGTCCGAAGCTCCCAGGAAATATTTGTCGTCGCCCTTGTGAGAGCTGCCGTGAGAAAACACTCTGCTTTGCCTACTTCGCGGGCCTCGTACCTGAAGGCACTCAGCTGGAGGAGAACGTCAGCATCTCGCAATGCTGAGTCGTTAACGGGACAGCCAGATTGAGCACAGGCCTGGAGGGAAGGCCCTGACGTGAGGTGCAGAAGCGGAGCCGCGCAGCAGTTTCCATGAGGCCGTAGCCTCTGCTCTGCGTGTCTTTAACGGCAGTCGAGTTTCCTGGACACCTGGGAGGCTCGCGGGGGCACCCTGTTCCAGGCTGCAACACGGAGTACTCCCAGGCACCCCTGGGTCTGCTGAGCAACATCCAGGCCCGGAGCCCTTTGGAGCCGCTCTCTATACGCCGAGTGTAGGGAAACGCCCTGCACTCTGTCCTGGAGCAGATTCGTTTCCCCACCAAACCCACACTTTCACGAACAGACTTCTGGCACGTCTCACATGCCTTTGAGGTCTTACGCCTTACCCTAGTCTGAGCTGCCCTGAGAGACCCCTCGGCCTCGCATTCCATCTAGGACCCCCCTGCCGGAATTCACCCTGCCTCCAAGCGAAAGTCGGCTGGCGTTCTTACTGCGATTTAAGCCCTGTGCTTCCTGTGGCCCTGCAGGCTTTGGAATAGCCACAGGCCCCAGAGGCGTAACTAGGCAGGGCATTCCTTGGTTGAGGCAGTTCACTGGACCCAGAACACCCTACTTCGGGGAGTTGATTCAGGGAAGCAAACGCAGGGTAACGTGTGTCTCTTTGGACTGGTTAGAAACCACAGGGAGGTAAGCTGAGTGTGCGCGTGGAAACGGGGGCCTGCTGGAACTATCCTTGCTTTCCCACTTGGAAGGCTGCATTCATGCTGCCTTGAAGCTGCCTGACGTCCCCTGCTGTTGACAGGCCTGGAAATCCGGTAGAAATGCTTCTGGGAAGAAAATGAGTTTGCTCCGTCTCAACCCGGTGCTTCCATGGCCGCGGTGGTGGTTAGCCTGACAAGCTCCAGAACGAAAGGGAAACTCAACGTGAGAATTTGCCTCCAGTTTAGGCCCTGCGTAGCCGGGCAGGAAGGGCTGCATGCAGCAGTTTCCATGAGTTCTTAGTCACCGTTCGGGTTTATTTGAACGGAATTACCCATTTGAGGACCCCTAGGCCCCTCGGGTGTGCATCCATTTCCCCCCAAGGTCCCTGAGGACCTCCAGACACCCCCCCACGCCGTGGTCCGGCTGAGCAACATCGACGCCCATTGCTCTGCCCCTCGGAGGCCCTGTGTGCGTGCCGAGTGATGGGCAACACTCTGCACGTTCCTTGAGGAGAGCTACCTTTCCAGAGCCCTCACACGGCCTCAGAACCAGATTTCTGGTGAGTCCGAAGCTCCCAGGAAATATTTGTCGTCGCCCTTGTGAGAGCTG
Source organism: Leucopleurus acutus (assembly GCF_964270905.1). Taxonomy (NCBI): domain Eukaryota; kingdom Metazoa; phylum Chordata; class Mammalia; order Artiodactyla; family Delphinidae; genus Leucopleurus; species Leucopleurus acutus. The sequence goes on along the minus strand of NC_139160.1, from coordinate 43,627,609 downwards.
CCGTGAGAAAACACTCTGCTTTGCCTACTTCGCGGGCCTCGTACCTGAAGGCACTCAGCTGGAGGAGAACGTCAGCATCTCGCAATGCTGAGTCGTTAACGGGACAGCCAGATTGAGCACAGGCCTGGAGGGAAGGCCCTGACGTGAGGTGCAGAAGCGGAGCCGCGCAGCAGTTTCCATGAGGCCGTAGCCTCTGCTCTGCGTGTCTTTAACGGCAGTCGAGTTTCCTGGACACCTGGGAGGCTCGCGGGGGCACCCTGTTCCAGGCTGCAACACGGAGTACTCCCAGGCACCCCTGGGTCTGCTGAGCAACATCCAGGCCCGGAGCCCTTTGGAGCCGCTCTCTATACGCCGAGTGTAGGGAAACGCCCTGCACTCTCTCCTGGAGCAGATTCGTTTCCCCACCAAACCCACACTTTCACGAACAGACTTCTGGCACGTCTCACATGCCTTTGAGGTCTTACGCCTTACCCTAGTCTGAGCTGCCCTGAGAGACCCCTCGGCCTCGCATTCCATCTAGGACCCCCCTGCCGGAATTCACCCTGCCTCCAAGCGAAAGTCGGCTTGCGTTCTTACTGCGATTTAAGCCCTGTGCTTCCTGTGGCCCTGCAGGCTTTGGAATAGCCACAGGCCCCAGAGGCGTAACTAGGCAGGGCATTCCTTGGTTGAGGCAGTTCACTGGACCCAGAACACCCTACTTCGGGGAGTTGGTTCAGGGAAGCAAACGCAGGGTAACGTGTGTCTCTTTGGACTGGTTAGAAACCACAGGGAGGTAAGCTGAGTGTGCGCGTGGAAACGGGGGCCTGCTGGAACTATCCTTGCTTTCCCACTTGGAAGGCTGCATTCATGTTGCCTTGAAGCTGCCTGACGTCCCCTGCTGTTGACAGGCCTGGAAACCCGGTAGAAATGCTTCTGGGAAGAAAATGAGTTTGCTCCGTCTCAACCCGGTACTTCCATGGCCGCGGTGGTGGTTAGCCTGACAAGCTCCAGAACGAAAGGGAAACTCAACGTGAGAATTTGCCTCCAGTTTAGGCCCTGCGTAGCCGGGCAGGAAGGGCTGCATGCAGCAGTTTCCATGAGTTCTTAGTCACCGTTCGGGTTTATTTTAACGGAATTACCCATTTGAGGACCCCTAGGCCCCTCGGGTGTGCATCCATTTCCCTCCAAGGTCACTGAGGACCTCCAGACACCCTCCCCCCACGCCGTGGTCCGGCTGAGCAACATCGACGCCCATTGCTCTGCCCCTCGGAGGCCCTGTGTGCGTGCCGAGTGATGGGCAACACTCTGCACGTTCCTTGAGGAGAGCTACATTTCCAGAGCCCTCACAGGGCCTCAGAACCAGATTTCTGGTGAGTCCGAAGCTCCCAGGAAATATTTGTCGTCACCCTTGTGAGAGCTGCCGTGAGAAAACACTCTGCTTTGCCTACTTCGCGGGCCTCGTACCTGAAGGCACTCAGCTGGAGGAGAACGTCAGCATCTCGCAATGCTGAGTCGTTAACGGGACAGCCAGATTGAGCACAGGCCTGGAGGGAAGGCCCTGACGTGAGGTGCAGAAGCGGAGCCGCGCAGCAGTTTCCATGAGGCCGTAGCCTCTGCTCTGCGTGTCTTTAACGGCAGTCGAGTTTCCTGGACACCTGGGAGGCTCGCGGGGGCACCCTGTTCCAGGCTGCAACACGGAGTACTCCCAGGCACCCCTGGGTCTGCTGAGCAACATCCAGGCCCGGAGCCCTTTGGAGCCGCTCTCTATACGCCGAGTGTAGGGAAACGCCCTGCACTCTCTCCTGGAGAAGATTCGTTTCCCCACCAAACCCACACTTTCACGAACAGACTTCTGGCACGTCTCACATGCCTTTGAGGTCTTACGCCTTACCCTAGTCTGAGCTGCCCTGAGAGACTCCTCGGCCTCGCATTCCATCTAGGACCCCCCTGCCGGAATTCACCCTGCCTCCAAGCGAAAGTCGGCTTGCGTTCTTACTGCGATTTAAGCCCTGTGCTTCCTGTGGCCCTGCAGGCTTTGGAATAGCCACAGGCCCCAGAGGCGTAACTAGGCAGGGCATTCCTTGGTTGAGGCAGTTCACTTGACCCAGAACACCCTACTTCGGGGAGTTGGTTCAGGGAAGCAAACGCAGGGTAACATGTGTCTCTTTGGACTGGTTAGAAACCACAGGGAGGTAAGCTGAGTGTGCGCGTGGCAACGGGGGCCTGCTGGAACTATCCTTGCTTTCCCACTTGGAAGGCTGCATTCATGCTGCCTTGAAGCTGCCTGACGTCCCCTGCTGTTGACAGGCCTGGAAATCCGGTAGAAATGCTTCTGGGAAGAAAATGAGTTTGCTCCGTCTCAACCCGGTGCTTCCATGGCCGCGGTGGTGGTTAGCCTGACAAGCTCCAGAACGAAAGGGAAACTCAACGTGAGAATTTGCCTCCAGTTTAGGCCCTGCGTAGCCGGGCAGGAAGGGCTGCATGCAGCAGTTTCCATGAGTTCTTAGTCACCGTTCGGGTTTATTTTAACGGAATTACCCATTTGAGGACCCCTAGGCCCCTCGGGTGTGCATCCATTTCCCCCCAAGGTCCCTGAGGACCTCCAGACACCCCCCCACGCCGTGGTCCGGCTGAGCAACATCGACGCCCATTGCTCTGCCCCTCGGAGGCCCTGTGTGCGTGCCGAGTGATGGGCAACACTCTGCACGTTTTTTGAGGAGAGCTACCTTTCCAGAGCCCTCACACGGCCTCAGAACCAGATTTCTGGTGAGTGCAAAGCTCCCAGGAAATATTTGTCGTCGCCCTTGTGAGAGCTGCCGTGAGAAAACACTCTGCTTTGCCTACTTCGCGGGCCTCGTACCTGAAGGCACTCAGCTGGAGGAGAACGTCAGCATCTCGCAATGCTGAGTCGTTAACGGGACAGCCAGATTGAGCACAGGCCTGGAGGGAAGGCCCTGACGTGAGGTGCAGAAGCGGAGCCGCGCAGCAGTTTCCATGAGGCCGTAGCCTCTGCTCTGCGTGTCTTTAACGGCAGTCGAGTTTCCTGGACACCTGGGAGGCTCGCGGGGGCACCCTGTTCCAGGCTGCAACACGGAGTACTCCCAGGCACCCCTGGGTCTGCTGAGCAACATCCAGGCCCGGAGCCCTTTGGAGCCGCTCTCTATACGCCGAGTGTAGGGAAACGCCCTGCACTCTGTCCTGGAGCAGATTCGTTTCCCCACCAAACCCACACTTTCACGAACAGACTTCTGGCACGTCTCACATGCCTTTGAGGTCTTACGCCTTACCCTAGTCTGAGCTGCCCTGAGAGACCCCTCGGCCTCGCATTCCATCTAGGACCCCCCTGCCGGAATTCACCCTGCCTCCAAGCGAAAGTCGGCTGGCGTTCTTACTGCGATTTAAGCCCTGTGCTTCCTGTGGCCCTGCAGGCTTTGGAATAGCCACAGGCCCCAGAGGCGTAACTAGGCAGGGCATTCCTTGGTTGAGGCAGTTCACTGGACCCAGAACACCCTACTTCGGGGAGTTGGTTCAGGGAAGCAAACGCAGGGTAACGTGTGTCTCTTTGGACTGGTTAGAAACCACAGGGAGGTAAGCTGAGTGTGCGCGTGGAAACGGGGGCCTGCTGGAACTATCCTTGCTTTCCCACTTGGAAGGCTGCATTCATGCTGCCTTGAAGCTGCCTGACGTCCCCTGCTGTTGACAGGCCTGGAAACCCGGTAGAAATGCTTCTGGGAAGAAAATGAGTTTGCTCCGTCTCAACCCGGTGCTTCCATGGCCGCGGTGGTGGTTAGCCTGACAAGCTCCAGAACGAAAGGGAAACTCAACGTGAGAATTTGCCTCCAGTTTAGGCCCTGCGTAGCCGGGCAGGAAGGGCTGCATGCAGCAGTTTCCATGAGTTCTTAGTCACCGTTCGGGTTTATTTGAACGGAATTACCCATTTGAGGACCCCTAGGCCCCTCGGGTGTGCATCCATTTCCCTCCAAGGTCACTGAGGACCTCCAGACACCCCCCCCCACGCCGTGGTCCGGCTGAGCAACATCGACGCCCATTGCTCTGCCCCTCGGAGGCCCTGTGTGCGTGCCGAGTGATGGGCAACACTCTGCACGTTCCTTGAGGAGAGCTACATTTCCAGAGCCCTCACAGGGCCTCAGAACCAGATTTCTGGTGAGTCCGAAGCTCCCAGGAAATATTTGTCGTCGCCCTTGTGAGAGCTGCCGTGAGAAAACACTCTGCTTTGCCTACTTCGCGGGCCTCGTACCTGAAGGCACTCAGCTGGAGGAGAACGTCAGCATCTCGCAATGCTGAGTCGCTAACGGGTCAGCCAGATTGAACACAGGCCTGGAGGGAAGGCCCTGACGTGAGGTGCAGAAGCAGAGCCGCGCAGCAGTTTCCATGAGGCCGTAGCCTCTGCTCTGCGTGTCTTTAACGGCAGTCGAGTTTCCTGGACACCTGGGAGGCTCGCGGGGGCACCCTGTTCCAGGCTGCAACACGGAGTACTCCCAGGCACCCCTGGGTCTGCTGAGCAACATCCAGGCCCGGAGCCCTTTGGAGCCGCTCTCTATACGCCGAGTGTAGGGAAACGCCCTGCACTCTGTCCTGGAGCAGATTCGTTTCCCCACCAAACCCACACTTTCACGAACAGACTTCTGGCACGTCTCACATGCCTTTGAGGTCTTACGCCTTACCCTAGTCTGAGCTGCCCTGAGAGACCCCTCGGCCTCGCATTCCATCTAGGACCCCCCTGCCGGAATTCACCCTGCCTCCAAGCGAAAGTCGGCTGGCGTTCTTACTGCGATTTAAGCCCTGTGCTTCCTGTGGCCCTGCAGGCTTTGGAATAGCCACAGGCCCCAGAGGCGTAACTAGGCAGGGCATTCCTTGGTTGAGGCAGTTCACTGGACCCAGAACACCCTACTTCGGGGAGTTGGTTCAGGGAAGCAAACGCAGGGTAACGTGTGTCTCTTTGGACTGGTTAGAAACCACAGGGAGGTAAGCTGAGTGTGCGCGTGGAAACGGGGGCCTGCTGGAACTATCCTTGCTTTCCCACTTGGAAGGCTGCATTCATGCTGCCTTGAAGCTGCCTGACGTCCCCTGCTGTTGACAGGCCTGGAAACCCGGTAGAAATGCTTCTGGGAAGAAAATGAGTTTGCTCCGTCTCAACCCGGTGCTTCCATGGCCGCGGTGGTGGTTAGCCTGACAAGCTCCAGAACGAAAGGGAAACTCAACGTGAGAATTTGCCTCCAGTTTAGGCCCTGCGTAGCCGGGCAGGAAGGGCTGCATGCAGCAGTTTCCATGAGTTCTTAGTCACCGTTCGGGTTTATTTGAACGGAATTACCCATTTGAGGACCCCTAGGCCCCTCGGGTGTGCATCCATTTCCCTCCAAGGTCACTGAGGACCTCCAGACACCCCCCCCCACGCCGTGGTCCGGCTGAGCAACATCGACGCCCATTGCTCTGCCCCTCGGAGGCCCTGTGTGCGTGCCGAGTGATGGGCAACACTCTGCACGTTCCTTGAGGAGAGCTACATTTCCAGAGCCCTCACAGGGCCTCAGAACCAGATTTCTGGTGAGTCCGAAGCTCCCAGGAAATATTTGTCGTCGCCCTTGTGAGAGCTGCCGTGAGAAAACACTCTGCTTTGCCTACTTCGCGGGCCTCGTACCTGAAGGCACTCAGCTGGAGGAGAACGTCAGCATCTCGCAATGCTGAGTCGCTAACGGGTCAGCCAGATTGAACACAGGCCTGGAGGGAAGGCCCTGACGTGAGGTGCAGAAGCAGAGCCGCGCAGCAGTTTCCATGAGGCCGTAGCCTCTGCTCTGCGTGTCTTTAACGGCAGTCGAGTTTCCTGGACACCTGGGAGGCTCGCGGGGGCACCCTGTTCCAGGCTGCAACACGGAGTACTCCCAGGCACCCCTGGGTCTGCTGAGCAACATCCAGGCCCGGAGCCCTTTGGAGCCGCTCTCTATACGCCGAGTGTAGGGAAACGCCCTGCACTCTCTCCTGGAGAAGATTCGTTTCCCCACCAAACCCACACTTTCACGAACAGACTTCTGGCACGTCTCACATGCCTTTGAGGTCTTACGCCTTACCCTAGTCTGAGCTGCCCTGAGAGACCCCTCGGCCTCGCATTCCATCTAGGACCCCCCTGCCGGAATTCACCCTGCCTCCAAGCGAAAGTCGGCTGGCGTTCTTACTGCGATTTAAGCCCTGTGCTTCCTGTGGCCCTGCAGGCTTTGGAATAGCCACAGGCCCCAGAGGCGTAACTAGGCAGGGCATTCCTTGGTTGAGGCAGTTCACTTGACCCAGAACACCCTACTTCGGGGAGTTGGTTCAGGGAAGCAAACGCAGGGTAACGTGTGTCTCTTTGGACTGGTTAGAAACCACAGGGAGGTAAGCTGAGTGTGCGCGTGGAAACGGGGGCCTGCTGGAACTATCCTTGCTTTCCCACTTGGAAGGCTGCATTCATGCTGCCTTGAAGCTGCCTGACGTCCCCTGCTGTTGACAGGCCTGGAAACCCGGTAGAAATGCTTCTGGGAAGAAAATGAGTTTGCTCCGTCTCAACCCGGTGCTTCCATGGCCGCGGTGGTGGTTAGCCTGACAAGCTCCAGAACGAAAGGGAAACTCAACGTGAGAATTTGCCTCCAGTTTAGGCCCTGCGTAGCCGGGCAGGAAGGGCTGCATGCAGCAGTTTCCATGAGTTCTTAGTCACCGTTCGGGTTTATTTTAACGGAATTACCCATTTGAGGACCCCTAGGCCCCTCGGGTGTGCATCCATTTCCCTCCAAGGTCACTGAGGACCTCCAGACACCCCCCCCACGCCGTGGTCCGGCTGAGCAACATCGACGCCCATTGCTCTGCCCCTCGGAGGCCCTGTGTGCGTGCCGAGTGATGGGCAACACTCTGCACGTTCCTTGAGGAGAGCTACCTTTCCAGAGCCCTCACACGGCCTCAGAACCAGATTTCTGGTGAGTCCGAAGCTCCCAGGAAATATTTGTCGTCGCCCTTGTGAGAGCTGCCGTGAGAAAACACTCTGCTTTGCCTACTTCGCGGGCCTCGTACCTGAAGGCACTCAGCTGGAGGAGAACGTCAGCATCTCGCAATGCTGAGTCGTTAACGGGACAGCCAGATTGAGCACAGGCCTGGAGGGAAGGCCCTGACGTGAGGTGCAGAAGCGGAGCCGCGCAGCAGTTTCCATGAGGCCGTAGCCTCTGCTCTGCGTGTCTTTAACGGCAGTCGAGTTTCCTGGACACCTGGGAGGCTCGCGGGGGCACCCTGTTCCAGGCTGCAACACGGAGTACTCCCAGGCACCCCTGGGTCTGCTGAGCAACATCCAGGCCCGGAGCCCTTTGGAGCCGCTCTCTATACGCCGAGTGTAGGGAAACGCCCTGCACTCTCTCCTGGAGCAGATTCGTTTCCCCACCAAACCCACACTTTCACGAACAGACTTCTGGCACGTCTCACATGCCTTTGAGGTCTTACGCCTTACCCTAGTCTGAGCTGCCCTGAGAGACCCCTCGGCCTCGCATTCCATCTAGGACCCCCCTGCCGGAATTCACCCTGCCTCCAAGCGAAAGTCGGCTTGCGTTCTTACTGCGATTTAAGCCCTGTGCTTCCTGTGGCCCTGCAGGCTTTGGAATAGCCACAGGCCCCAGAGGCGTAACTAGGCAGGGCATTCCTTGGTTGAGGCAGTTCACTTGACCCAGAACACCCTACTTCGGGGAGTTGGTTCAGGGAAGCAAACGCAGGGTAACGTGTGTCTCTTTGGACTGGTTAGAAACCACAGGGAGGTAAGCTGAGTGTGCGCGTGGAAACGGGGGCCTGCTGGAACTATCCTTGCTTTCCCACTTGGAAGGCTGCATTCATGCTGCCTTGAAGCTGCCTGACGTCCCCTGCTGTTGACAGGCCTGGAAACCCGGTAGAAATGCTTCTGGGAAGAAAATGAGTTTGCTCCGTCTCAACCCGGTGCTTCCATGGCCGCGGTGGTGGTTAGCCTGACAAGCTCCAGAACGAAAGGGAAACTCAACGTGAGAATTTGCCTCCAGTTTAGGCCCTGCGTAGCCGGGCAGGAAGGGCTGCATGCAGCAGTTTCCATGAGTTCTTAGTCACCGTTCGGGTTTATTTGAACGGAATTACCCATTTGAGGACCCCTAGGCCCCTCGGGTGTGCATCCATTCACCTCCAAGGTCACTGAGGACCTCCAGACACCCCCCCCCACGCCGTGGTCCGGCTGAGCAACATCGACGCCCATTGCTCTGCCCCTCGGAGGCCCTGTGTGCGTGCCGAGTGATGGGCAACACTCTGCACGTTCCTTGAGGAGAGCTACATTTCCAGAGCCCTCACACGGCCTCAGAACCAGATTTCTGGTGAGTCCGAAGCTCCCAGGAAATATTTGTCGTCGCCCTTGTGAGAGCTGCCGTGAGAAAACACTCTGCTTTGCCTACTTCGCGGGCCTCGTACCTGAAGGCACTCAGCTGGAGGAGAACGTCAGCATCTCGCAATGCTGAGTCGCTAACGGGTCAGCCAGATTGAACACAGGCCTGGAGGGAAGGCCCTGACGTGAGGTGCAGAAGCGGAGCCGCGCAGCAGTTTCCATGAGGCCGTAGCCTCTGCTCTGCGTGTCTTTAACGGCAGTCGAGTTTCCTGGACACCTGGGAGGCTCGCGGGGGCACCCTGTTCCAGGCTGCAACACGGAGTACTCCCAGGCACCCCTGGGTCTGCTGAGCAACATCCAGGCCCGGAGCCCTTTGGAGCCGCTCTCTATACGCCGAGTGTAGGGAAACGCCCTGCACTCTGTCCTGGAGCAGATTCGTTTCCCCACCAAACCCACACTTTCACGAACAGACTTCTGGCACGTCTCACATGCCTTTGAGGTCTTACGCCTTACCCTAGTCTGAGCTGCCCTGAGAGACCCCTCGGCCTCGCATTCCATCTAGGACCCCCCTGCCGGAATTCACCCTGCCTCCAAGCGAAAGTCGGCTTGCGTTCTTACTGCGATTTAAGCCCTGTGCTTCCTGTGGCCCTGCAGGCTTTGGAATAGCCACAGGCCCCAGAGGCGTAACTAGGCAGGGCATTCCTTGGTTGAGGCAGTTCACTTGACCCAGAACACCCTACTTCGGGGAGTTGGTTCAGGGAAGCAAACGCAGGGTAACGTGTGTCTCTTTGGACTGGTTAGAAACCACAGGGAGGTAAGCTGAGTGTGCGCGTGGAAACGGGAGCCTGCTGGAACTATCCTTGCTTTCCCACTTGGAAGGCTGCATTCATGCTGCCTTGAAGCTGCCTGACGTCCCCTGCTGTTGACAGGCCTGGAAACCCGGTAGAAATGCTTCTGGGAAGAAAATGAGTTTGCTCCGTCTCAACCTGGTGCTTCCATGGCCGCGGTGGTGGTTAGCCTGACAAGCTCCAGAACGAAAGGGAAACTCAACGTGAGAATTTGCCTCCAGTTTAGGCCCTGCGTAGCCGGGCAGGAAGGGCTGCATGCAGCAGTTTCCATGAGTTCTTAGTCACCGTTCGGGTTTATTTTAACGGAATTACCCATTTGAGGACCCCTAGGCCCCTCGGGTGTGCATCCATTTCCCTCCAAGGTCACTGAGGACCTCCAGACACCCCCCCCCCCACGCCGTGGTCCGGCTGAGCAACATCGACGCCCATTGCTCTGCCCCTCGGAGGCCCTGTGTGCGTGCCGAGTGATGGGCAACACTCTGCAGGTTTTTTGAGGAGAGCTACATTTCCAGAGCCCTCACACGGCCTCAGAACCAGATTTCTGGTGAGTCCAAAGCTCCCAGGAAATATTTGTCGTCGCCCTTGTGAGAGCTGCCGTGAGAAAACACTCTGCTTTGCCTACTTCGCGGGCCTCGTACCTGAAGGCACTCAGCTGGAGGAGAACGTCAGCATCTCGCAATGCTGAGTCGTTAACGGGACAGCCAGATTGAGCACAGGCCTGGAGGGAAGGCCCTGACGTGAGGTGCAGAAGCGGAGCCGCGCAGCAGTTTCCATGAGGCCGTAGCCTCTGCTCTGCGTGTCTTTAACGGCAGTCGAGTTTCCTGGACACCTGGGAGGCTCGCGGGGGCACCCTGTTCCAGGCTGCAACACGGAGTACTCCCAGGCACCCCTGGGTCTGCTGAGCAACATCCAGGCCCGGAGCCCTTTGGAGCCGCTCTCTATACGCCGAGTGTAGGGAAACGCCCTGCACTCTGTCCTGGAGCAGATTCGTTTCCCCACCAAACCCACACTTTCACGAACAGACTTCTGGCACGTCTCACATGCCTTTGAGGTCTTACGCCTTACCCTAGTCTGAGCTGCCCTGAGAGACCCCTCGGCCTCGCATTCCATCTAGGACCCCCCTGCCGGAATTCACCCTGCCTCCAAGCGAAAGTCGGCTTGCGTTCTTACTGCGATTTAAGCCCTGTGCTTCCTGTGGCCCTGCAGGCTTTGGAATAGCCACAGGCCCCAGAGGCGTAACTAGGCAGGGCATTCCTTGGTTGAGGCAGTTCACTTGACCCAGAACACCCTACTTCGGGGAGTTGGTTCAGGGAAGCAAACGCAGGGTAACGTGTGTCTCTTTGGACTGGTTAGAAACCACAGGGAGGTAAGCTGAGTGTGCGCGTGGAAACGGGGGCCTGCTGGAACTATCCTTGCTTTCCCACTTGGAAGGCTGCATTCATGCTGCCTTGAAGCTGCCTGACGTCCCCTGCTGTTGACAGGCCTGGAAACCCGGTAGAAATGCTTCTGGGAAGAAAATGAGTTTGCTCCGTCTCAACCCGGTGCTTCCATGGCCGCGGTGGTGGTTAGCCTGACAAGCTCCAGAACGAAAGGGAAAGTCAACGTGAGAATTTGCCTCCAGTTTAGGCCCTGCGTAGCCGGGCAGGAAGGGCTGCATGCAGCAGTTTCCATGAGTTCTTAGTCACCGTTCGGGTTTATTTGAACGGAATTACCCATTTGAGGACCCCTAGGCCCCTCGGGTGTGCATCCATTTCCCTCCAAGGTCACTGAGGACCTCCAGACACCCCCCCCACGCCGTGGTCCGGCTGAGCAACATCGACGCCCATTGCTCTGCCCCTCGGAGGCCCTGTGTGCGTGCCGAGTGATGGGCAACACTCTGCACGTTCCTTGAGGAGAGCTACCTTTCCAGAGCCCTCACACGGCCTCAGAACCAGATTTCTGGTGAGTCCGAAGCTCCCAGGAAATATTTGTCGTCGCCCTTGTGAGAGCTGCCGTGAGAAAACACTCTGCTTTGCCTACTTCGCGGGCCTCGTACCTGAAGGCACTCAGCTGGAGGAGAACGTCAGCATCTCGCAATGCTGAGTCGTTAACGGGACAGCCAGATTGAGCACAGGCCTGGAGGGAAGGCCCTGACGTGAGGTGCAGAAGCGGAGCCGCGCAGCAGTTTCCATGAGGCCCTAGCCTCTGCTCTGCGTGTCTTTAACGGCAGTCGAGTTTCCTGGACACCTGGGAGGCTCGCGGGGGCACCCTGTTCCAGGCTGCAACACGGAGTACTCCCAGGCACCCCTGGGTCTGCTGAGCAACATCCAGGCCCGGAGCCCTTTGGAGCCGCTCTCTATACGCCGAGTGTAGGGAAACGCCCTGCACTCTCTCCTGGAGCAGATTCGTTTCCCCACCAAACCCACACTTTCACGAACAGACTTCTGGCACGTCTCACATGCCTTTGAGGTCTTACGCCTTACCCTAGTCTGAGCTGCCCTGAGAGACCCCTCGGCCTCGCATTCCATCTAGGACCCCCCTGCCGGAATTCACCCTGCCTCCAAGCGAAAGTCGGCTGGCGTTCTTACTGCGATTTAAGCCCTGTGCTTCCTGTGGCCCTGCAGGCTTTGGAATAGCCACAGGCCCCAGAGGCGTAACTAGGCAGGGCATTCCTTGGTTGAGGCAGTTCACTGGACCCAGAACACCCTACTTCGGGGAGTTGGTTCAGGGAAGCAAACGCAGGGTAACGTGTGTCTCTTTGGACTGGTTAGAAACCACAGGGAGGTAAGCTGAGTGTGCGCGTGGAAACGGGAGCCTGCTGGAACTATCCTTGCTTTCCCACTTGGAAGGCTGCATTCATGCTGCCTTGAAGCTGCCTGACGTCCCCTGCTGTTGACAGGCCTGGAAACCCGGTAGAAATGCTTCTGGGAAGAAAATGAGTTTGCTCCGTCTCAACCCGGTGCTTCCATGGCCGCGGTGGTGGTTAGCCTGACAAGCTCCAGAACGAAAGGGAAACTCAACGTGAGAATTTGCCTCCAGTTTAGGCCCTGCGTAGCCGGGCAGGAAGGGCGGCATGCAGCAGTTTCCATGAGTTCTTAGTCACCGTTCGGGTTTATTTGAACGGAATTACCCATTTGAGGACCCCTAGGCCCCTCGGGTGTGCATCCATTTCCCTCCAAGGTCACTGAGGACCTCCAGACACCCCCCCACGCCGTGGTCCGGCTGAGCAACATCGACGCCCATTGCTCTGCCCCTCGGAGGCCCTGTGTGCGTGCCGAGTGATGGGCAACACTCTGCACGTTTTTTGAGGAGAGCTACATTTCCAGAGCCCTCACACGGCCTCAGAACCAGATTTCTGGTGAGTCCAAAGCTCCCAGGAAATATTTGTCGTCGCCCTTGTGAGAGCTGCCGTGAGAAAACACTCTGCTTTGCCTACTTCGCGGGCCTCGTACCTGAAGGCACTCAGCTGGAGGAGAACGTCAGCATCTCGCAATGCTGAGTCGCTAACGGGACAGCCAGATTGAGCACAGGCCTGGAGGGAAGGCCCTGACGTGAGGTGCAGAAGCGGAGCCGCGCAGCAGTTTCCATGAGGCCCTAGCCTCTGCTCTGCGTGTCTTTAACGGCAGTCGAGTTTCCTGGACACCTGGGAGGCTCGCGGGGGCACCCTGTTCCAGGCTGCAACACGGAGTACTCCCAGGCACCCCTGGGTCTGCTGAGCAACATCCAGGCCCGGAGCCCTTTGGAGCCGCTCTCTATACGCCGAGTGTAGGGAAACGCCCTGCACTCTGTCCTGGAGCAGATTCGTTTCCCCACCAAACCCACACTTTCACGAACAGACTTCTGGCACGTCTCACATGCCTTTGAGGTCTTACGCCTTACCCTAGTCTGAGCTGCCCTGAGAGACCCCTCGGCCTCGCATTCCATCTAGGACCCCCCTGCCGGAATTCACCCTGCCTCCAAGCGAAAGTCGGCTGGCGTTCTTACTGCGATTTAAGCCCTGTGCTTCCTGTGGCCCTGCAGGCTTTGGAATAGCCACAGGCCCCAGAGGCGTAACTAGGCAGGGCATTCCTTGGTTGAGGCAGTTCACTTGACCCAGAACACCCTACTTCGGGGAGTTGGTTCAGGGAAGCAAACGCAGGGTAACGTGTGTCTCTTTGGACTGGTTAGAAACCACAGGGAGGTAAGCTGAGTGTGCGCGTGGAAACGGGGGCCTGCTGGAACTATCCTTGCTTTCCCACTTGGAAGGCTGCATTCATGCTGCCTTGAAGCTGCCTGACGTCCCCTGCTGTTGACAGGCCTGGAAACCCGGTAGAAATGCTTCTGGGAAGAAAATGAGTTTGCTCCGTCTCAACCCGGTGCTTCCATGGCCGCGGTGGTGGTTAGCCTGACAAGCTCCAGAACGAAAGGGAAACTCAACGTGAGAATTTGCCTCCAGTTTAGGCCCTGCGTAGCCGGGCAGGAAGGGCGGCATGCAGCAGTTTCCATGAGTTCTTAGTCACCGTTCGGGTTTATTTGAACGGAATTACCCATTTGAGGACCCCTAGGCCCCTCGGGTGTGCATCCATTTCCCTCCAAGGTCACTGAGGACCTCCAGACACCCCCCCACGCCGTGGTCCGGCTGAGCAACATCGACGCCCATTGCTCTGCCCCTCGGAGGCCCTGTGTGCGTGCCGAGTGATGGGCAACACTCTGCACGTTCCTTGAGGAGAGCTACATTTCCAGAGCCCTCACACGGCCTCAGAACCAGATTTCTGGTGAGTCCAAAGCTCCCAGGAAATATTTGTCGTCGCCCTTGTGAGAGCTGCCGTGGGAAAACACTCTGCTTTGCCTACTTCGCGGGCCTCGTACCTGAAGGCACTCAGCTGGAGGAGAACGTCAGCATCTCGCAATGCTGAGTCGCTAACGGGACAGCCAGATTGAGCACAGGCCTGGAGGGAAGGCCCTGACGTGAGGTGCAGAAGCGGAGCCGCGCAGCAGTTTCCATGAGGCCGTAGCCTCTGCTCTGCGTGTCTTTAACGGCAGTCGAGTTTCCTGGACACCTGGGAGGCTCGCGGGGGCACCCTGTTCCAGGCTGCAACACGGAGTACTCCCAGGCACCCCTGGGTCTGCTGAGCAACATCCAGGCCCGGAGCCCTTTGGAGCCGCTCTCTATACGCCGAGTGTAGGGAAACGCCCTGCACTCTGTCCTGGAGCAGATTCGTTTCCCCACCAAACCCACACTTTCACGAACAGACTTCTGGCACGTCTCACATGCCTTTGAGGTCTTACGCCTTACCCTAGTCTGAGCTGCCCTGAGAGACCCCTCGGCCTCGCATTCCATCTAGGACCCCCCTGCCGGAATTCACCCTGCCTCCAAGCGAAAGTCGGCTGGCGTTCTTACTGCGATTTAAGCCCTGTGCTTCCTGTGGCCCTGCAGGCTTTGGAATAGCCACAGGCCCCAGAGGCGTAACTAGGCAGGGCATTCCTTGGTTGAGGCAGTTCACTTGACCCAGAACACCCTACTTCGGGGAGTTGGTTCAGGGAAGCAAACGCAGGGTAACGTGTGTCTCTTTGGACTGGTTAGAAACCACAGGGAGGTAAGCTGAGTGTGCGCGTGGAAACGGGGGCCTGCTGGAACTATCCTTGCTTTCCCACTTGGAAGGCTGCATTCATGCTGCCTTGAAGCTGCCTGACGTCCCCTGCTGTTGACAGGCCTGGAAACCCGGTAGAAATGCTTCTGGGAAGAAAATGAGTTTGCTCCGTCTCAACCCGGTGCTTCCATGGCCGCGGTGGTGGTTAGCCTGACAAGCTCCAGAACGAAAGGGAAAGTCAACGTGAGAATTTGCCTCCAGTTTAGGCCCTGCGTAGCCGGGCAGGAAGGGCGGCATGCAGCAGTTTCCATGAGTTCTTAGTCACCGTTCGGGTTTATTTGAACGGAATTACCCATTTGAGGACCCCTAGGCCCCTCGGGTGTGCATCCATTTCCCTCCAAGGTCACTGAGGACCTCCAGACACCCCCCCACGCCGTGGTCCGGCTGAGCAACATCGACGCCCATTGCTCTGCCCCTCGGAGGCCCTGTGTGCGTGCCGAGTGATGGGCAACACTCTGCACGTTCCTTGAGGAGAGCTACATTTCCAGAGCCCTCACACGGCCTCAGAACCAGATTTCTGGTGAGTCCAAAGCTCCCAGGAAATATTTGTCGTCGCCCTTGTGAGAGCTGCCGTGGGAAAACACTCTGCTTTGCCTACTTCGCGGGCCTCGTACCTGAAGGCACTCAGCTGGAGGAGAACGTCAGCATCTCGCAATGCTGAGTCGCTAACGGGACAGCCAGATTGAGCACAGGCCTGGAGGGAAGGCCCTGACGTGAGGTGCAGAAGCGGAGCCGCGCAGCAGTTTCCATGAGGCCGTAGCCTCTGCTCTGCGTGTCTTTAACGGCAGTCGAGTTTCCTGGACACCTGGGAGGCTCGCGGGGGCACCCTGTTCCAGGCTGCAACACGGAGTACTCCCAGGCACCCCTGGGTCTGCTGAGCAACATCCAGGCCCGGAGCCCTTTGGAGCCGCTCTCTATACGCCGAGTGTAGGGAAACGCCCTGCACTCTGTCCTGGAGCAGATTCGTTTCCCCACCAAACCCACACTTTCACGAACAGACTTCTGGCACGTCTCACATGCCTTTGAGGTCTTACGCCTTACCCTAGTCTGAGCTGCCCTGAGAGACCCCTCGGCCTCGCATTCCATCTAGGACCCCCCTGCCGGAATTCACCCTGCCTCCAAGCGAAAGTCGGCTTGCGTTCTTACTGCGATTTAAGCCCTGTGCTTCCTGTGGCCCTGCAGGCTTTGGAATAGCCACAGGCCCCAGAGGCGTAACTAGGCAGGGCATTCCTTGGTTGAGGCAGTTCACTTGACCCAGAACACCCTACTTCGGGGAGTTGGTTCAGGGAAGCAAACGCAGGGTAACGTGTGTCTCTTTGGACTGGTTAGAAACCACAGGGAGGTAAGCTGAGTGTGCGCGTGGAAACGGGGGCCTGCTGGAACTATCCTTGCTTTCCCACTTGGAAGGCTGCATTCATGCTGCCTTGAAGCTGCCTGACGTCCCCTGCTGTTGACAGGCCTGGAAACCCGGTAGAAATGCTTCTGGGAAGAAAATGAGTTTGCTCCGTCTCAACCCGGTGCTTCCATGGCCGCGGTGGTGGTTAGCCTGACAAGCTCCAGAACGAAAGGGAAAGTCAACGTGAGAATTTGCCTCCAGTTTAGGCCCTGCGTAGCCGGGCAGGAAGGGCTGCATGCAGCAGTTTCCATGAGTTCTTAGTCACCGTTCGGGTTTATTTGAACGGAATTACCCATTTGAGGACCCCTAGGCCCCTCGGGTGTGCATCCATTTCCCTCCAAGGTCACTGAGGACCTCCAGACACCCCCCCCACGCCGTGGTCCGGCTGAGCAACATCGACGCCCATTGCTCTGCCCCTCGGAGGCCCTGTGTGCGTGCCGAGTGATGGGCAACACTCTGCACGTTCCTTGAGGAGAGCTACCTTTCCAGAGCCCTCACACGGCCTCAGAACCAGATTTCTGGTGAGTCCGAAGCTCCCAGGAAATATTTGTCGTCGCCCTTGTGAGAGCTGCCGTGAGAAAACACTCTGCTTTGCCTACTTCGCGGGCCTCGTACCTGAAGGCACTCAGCTGGAGGAGAACGTCAGCATCTCGCAATGCTGAGTCGTTAACGGGACAGCCAGATTGAGCACAGGCCTGGAGGGAAGGCCCTGACGTGAGGTGCAGAAGCGGAGCCGCGCAGCAGTTTCCATGAGGCCCTAGCCTCTGCTCTGCGTGTCTTTAACGGCAGTCGAGTTTCCTGGACACCTGGGAGGCTCGCGGGGGCACCCTGTTCCAGGCTGCAACACGGAGTACTCCCAGGCACCCCTGGGTCTGCTGAGCAACATCCAGGCCCGGAGCCCTTTGGAGCCGCTCTCTATACGCCGAGTGTAGGGAAACGCCCTGCACTCTCTCCTGGAGCAGATTCGTTTCCCCACCAAACCCACACTTTCACGAACAGACTTCTGGCACGTCTCACATGCCTTTGAGGTCTTACGCCTTACCCTAGTCTGAGCTGCCCTGAGAGACCCCTCGGCCTCGCATTCCATCTAGGACCCCCCTGCCGGAATTCACCCTGCCTCCAAGCGAAAGTCGGCTGGCGTTCTTACTGCGATTTAAGCCCTGTGCTTCCTGTGGCCCTGCAGGCTTTGGAATAGCCACAGGCCCCAGAGGCGTAACTAGGCAGGGCATTCCTTGGTTGAGGCAGTTCACTGGACCCAGAACACCCTACTTCGGGGAGTTGGTTCAGGGAAGCAAACGCAGGGTAACGTGTGTCTCTTTGGACTGGTTAGAAACCACAGGGAGGTAAGCTGAGTGTGCGCGTGGAAACGGGAGCCTGCTGGAACTATCCTTGCTTTCCCACTTGGAAGGCTGCATTCATGCTGCCTTGAAGCTGCCTGACGTCCCCTGCTGTTGACAGGCCTGGAAACCCGGTAGAAATGCTTCTGGGAAGAAAATGAGTTTGCTCCGTCTCAACCCGGTGCTTCCATGGCCGCGGTGGTGGTTAGCCTGACAAGCTCCAGAACGAAAGGGAAACTCAACGTGAGAATTTGCCTCCAGTTTAGGCCCTGCGTAGCCGGGCAGGAAGGGCGGCATGCAGCAGTTTCCATGAGTTCTTAGTCACCGTTCGGGTTTATTTGAACGGAATTACCCATTTGAGGACCCCTAGGCCCCTCGGGTGTGCATCCATTTCCCTCCAAGGTCACTGAGGACCTCCAGACACCCCCCCACGCCGTGGTCCGGCTGAGCAACATCGACGCCCATTGCTCTGCCCCTCGGAGGCCCTGTGTGCGTGCCGAGTGATGGGCAACACTCTGCACGTTTTTTGAGGAGAGCTACATTTCCAGAGCCCTCACACGGCCTCAGAACCAGATTTCTGGTGAGTCCAAAGCTCCCAGGAAATATTTGTCGTCGCCCTTGTGAGAGCTGCCGTGAGAAAACACTCTGCTTTGCCTACTTCGCGGGCCTCGTACCTGAAGGCACTCAGCTGGAGGAGAACGTCAGCATCTCGCAATGCTGAGTCGCTAACGGGACAGCCAGATTGAGCACAGGCCTGGAGGGAAGGCCCTGACGTGAGGTGCAGAAGCGGAGCCGCGCAGCAGTTTCCATGAGGCCCTAGCCTCTGCTCTGCGTGTCTTTAACGGCAGTCGAGTTTCCTGGACACCTGGGAGGCTCGCGGGGGCACCCTGTTCCAGGCTGCAACACGGAGTACTCCCAGGCACCCCTGGGTCTGCTGAGCAACATCCAGGCCCGGAGCCCTTTGGAGCCGCTCTCTATACGCCGAGTGTAGGGAAACGCCCTGCACTCTGTCCTGGAGCAGATTCGTTTCCCCACCAAACCCACACTTTCACGAACAGACTTCTGGCACGTCTCACATGCCTTTGAGGTCTTACGCCTTACCCTAGTCTGAGCTGCCCTGAGAGACCCCTCGGCCTCGCATTCCATCTAGGACCCCCCTGCCGGAATTCACCCTGCCTCCAAGCGAAAGTCGGCTGGCGTTCTTACTGCGATTTAAGCCCTGTGCTTCCTGTGGCCCTGCAGGCTTTGGAATAGCCACAGGCCCCAGAGGCGTAACTAGGCAGGGCATTCCTTGGTTGAGGCAGTTCACTTGACCCAGAACACCCTACTTCGGGGAGTTGGTTCAGGGAAGCAAACGCAGGGTAACGTGTGTCTCTTTGGACTGGTTAGAAACCACAGGGAGGTAAGCTGAGTGTGCGCGTGGAAACGGGGGCCTGCTGGAACTATCCTTGCTTTCCCACTTGGAAGGCTGCATTCATGCTGCCTTGAAGCTGCCTGACGTCCCCTGCTGTTGACAGGCCTGGAAACCCGGTAGAAATGCTTCTGGGAAGAAAATGAGTTTGCTCCGTCTCAACCCGGTGCTTCCATGGCCGCGGTGGTGGTTAGCCTGACAAGCTCCAGAACGAAAGGGAAACTCAACGTGAGAATTTGCCTCCAGTTTAGGCCCTGCGTAGCCGGGCAGGAAGGGCGGCATGCAGCAGTTTCCATGAGTTCTTAGTCACCGTTCGGGTTTATTTGAACGGAATTACCCATTTGAGGACCCCTAGGCCCCTCGGGTGTGCATCCATTTCCCTCCAAGGTCACTGAGGACCTCCAGACACCCCCCCACGCCGTGGTCCGGCTGAGCAACATCGACGCCCATTGCTCTGCCCCTCGGAGGCCCTGTGTGCGTGCCGAGTGATGGGCAACACTCTGCACGTTCCTTGAGGAGAGCTACATTTCCAGAGCCCTCACACGGCCTCAGAACCAGATTTCTGGTGAGTCCAAAGCTCCCAGGAAATATTTGTCGTCGCCCTTGTGAGAGCTGCCGTGGGAAAACACTCTGCTTTGCCTACTTCGCGGGCCTCGTACCTGAAGGCACTCAGCTGGAGGAGAACGTCAGCATCTCGCAATGCTGAGTCGCTAACGGGACAGCCAGATTGAGCACAGGCCTGGAGGGAAGGCCCTGACGTGAGGTGCAGAAGCGGAGCCGCGCAGCAGTTTCCATGAGGCCGTAGCCTCTGCTCTGCGTGTCTTTAACGGCAGTCGAGTTTCCTGGACACCTGGGAGGCTCGCGGGGGCACCCTGTTCCAGGCTGCAACACGGAGTACTCCCAGGCACCCCTGGGTCTGCTGAGCAACATCCAGGCCCGGAGCCCTTTGGAGCCGCTCTCTATACGCCGAGTGTAGGGAAACGCCCTGCACTCTGTCCTGGAGCAGATTCGTTTCCCCACCAAACCCACACTTTCACGAACAGACTTCTGGCACGTCTCACATGCCTTTGAGGTCTTACGCCTTACCCTAGTCTGAGCTGCCCTGAGAGACCCCTCGGCCTCGCATTCCATCTAGGACCCCCCTGCCGGAATTCACCCTGCCTCCAAGCGAAAGTCGGCTGGCGTTCTTACTGCGATTTAAGCCCTGTGCTTCCTGTGGCCCTGCAGGCTTTGGAATAGCCACAGGCCCCAGAGGCGTAACTAGGCAGGGCATTCCTTGGTTGAGGCAGTTCACTTGACCCAGAACACCCTACTTCGGGGAGTTGGTTCAGGGAAGCAAACGCAGGGTAACGTGTGTCTCTTTGGACTGGTTAGAAACCACAGGGAGGTAAGCTGAGTGTGCGCGTGGAAACGGGGGCCTGCTGGAACTATCCTTGCTTTCCCACTTGGAAGGCTGCATTCATGCTGCCTTGAAGCTGCCTGACGTCCCCTGCTGTTGACAGGCCTGGAAACCCGGTAGAAATGCTTCTGGGAAGAAAATGAGTTTGCTCCGTCTCAACCCGGTGCTTCCATGGCCGCGGTGGTGGTTAGCCTGACAAGCTCCAGAACGAAAGGGAAAGTCAACGTGAGAATTTGCCTCCAGTTTAGGCCCTGCGTAGCCGGGCAGGAAGGGCGGCATGCAGCAGTTTCCATGAGTTCTTAGTCACCGTTCGGGTTTATTTGAACGGAATTACCCATTTGAGGACCCCTAGGCCCCTCGGGTGTGCATCCATTTCCCTCCAAGGTCACTGAGGACCTCCAGACACCCCCCCACGCCGTGGTCCGGCTGAGCAACATCGACGCCCATTGCTCTGCCCCTCGGAGGCCCTGTGTGCGTGCCGAGTGATGGGCAACACTCTGCACGTTCCTTGAGGAGAGCTACATTTCCAGAGCCCTCACACGGCCTCAGAACCAGATTTCTGGTGAGTCCAAAGCTCCCAGGAAATATTTGTCGTCGCCCTTGTGAGAGCTGCCGTGGGAAAACACTCTGCTTTGCCTACTTCGCGGGCCTCGTACCTGAAGGCACTCAGCTGGAGGAGAACGTCAGCATCTCGCAATGCTGAGTCGCTAACGGGACAGCCAGATTGAGCACAGGCCTGGAGGGAAGGCCCTGACGTGAGGTGCAGAAGCGGAGCCGCGCAGCAGTTTCCATGAGGCCGTAGCCTCTGCTCTGCGTGTCTTTAACGGCAGTCGAGTTTCCTGGACACCTGGGAGGCTCGCGGGGGCACCCTGTTCCAGGCTGCAACACGGAGTACTCCCAGGCACCCCTGGGTCTGCTGAGCAACATCCAGGCCCGGAGCCCTTTGGAGCCGCTCTCTATACGCCGAGTGTAGGGAAACGCCCTGCACTCTCTCCTGGAGCAGATACGTTTCCCCACCAAACCCACACTTTCACGAACAGACTTCTGGCACGTCTCACATGTCTTTGAGGTCTTACGCCTTACCCTAGTCTGAGCTGCCCTGAGAGACCCCTCGGCCTCGCATTCCATCTAGGACCCCCCTGCCGGAATTCACCCTGCCTCCAAGCGAAAGTCGGCTTGCGTTCTTACTGCGATTTAAGCCCTGTGCTTCCTGTGGCCCTGCAGGCTTTGGAATAGCCACAGGCCCCAGAGGCGTAACTAGGCAGGGCATTCCTTGGTTGAGGCAGTTCACTTGACCCAGAACACCCTACTTCGGGGAGTTGGTTCAGGGAAGCAAACGCAGGGTAACGTGTGTCTCTTTGGACTGGTTAGAAACCACAGGGAGGTAAGCTGAGTGTGCGCGTGGAAACGGGGGCCTGCTGGAACTATCCTTGCTTTCCCACTTGGAAGGCTGCATTCATGCTGCCTTGAAGCTGCCTGACGTCCCCTGCTGTTGACAGGCCTGGAAACCCGGTAGAAATGCTTCTGGGAAGAAAATGAGTTTGCTCCGTCTCAACCCGGTGCTTCCATGGCCGCGGTGGTGGTTAGCCTGACAAGCTCCAGAACGAAAGGGAAAGTCAACGTGAGAATTTGCCTCCAGTTTAGGCCCTGCGTAGCCGGGCAGGAAGGGCGGCATGCAGCAGTTTCCATGAGTTCTTAGTCACCGTTCGGGTTTATTTGAACGGAATTACCCATTTGAGGACCCCTAGGCCCCTCGGGTGTGCATCCATTTCCCTCCAAGGTCACTGAGGACCTCCAGACACCCCCCCACGCCGTGGTCCGGCTGAGCAACATCGACGCCCATTGCTCTGCCCCTCGGAGGCCCTGTGTGCGTGCCGAGTGATGGGCAACACTCTGCACGTTCCTTGAGGAGAGCTACATTTCCAGAGCCCTCACACGGCCTCAGAACCAGATTTCTGGTGAGTCCAAAGCTCCCAGGAAATATTTGTCGTCGCCCTTGTGAGAGCTGCCGTGAGAAAACACTCTGCTTTGCCTACTTCGCGGGCCTCGTACCTGAAGGCACTCAGCTGGAGGAGAACGTCAGCATCTCGCAATGCTGAGTCGCTAACGGGACAGCCAGATTGAGCACAGGCCTGGAGGGAAGGCCCTGACGTGAGGTGCAGAAGCGGAGCCGCGCAGCAGTTTCCATGAGGCCCTAGCCTCTGCTCTGCGTGTCTTTAACGGCAGTCGAGTTTCCTGGACACCTGGGAGGCTCGCGGGGGCACCCTGTTCCAGGCTGCAACACGGAGTACTCCCAGGCACCCCTGGGTCTGCTGAGCAACATCCAGGCCCGGAGCCCTTTGGAGCCGCTCTCTATACGCCGAGTGTAGGGAAACGCCCTGCACTCTCTCCTGGAGCAGATTCGTTTCCCCACCAAACCCACACTTTCACGAACAGACTTCTGGCACGTCTCACATGCCTTTGAGGTCTTACGCCTTACCCTAGTCTGAGCTGCCCTGAGAGACCCCTCGGCCTCGCATTCCATCTAGGACCCCCCTGCCGGAATTCACCCTGCCTCCAAGCGAAAGTCGGCTTGCGTTCTTACTGCGATTTAAGCCCTGTGCTTCCTGTGGCCCTGCAGGCTTTGGAATAGCCACAGGCCCCAGAGGCGTAACTAGGCAGGGCATTCCTTGGTTGAGGCAGTTCACTTGACCCAGAACACCCTACTTCGGGGAGTTGGTTCAGGGAAGCAAACGCAGGGTAACGTGTGTCTCTTTGGACTGGTTAGAAACCACAGGGAGGTAAGCTGAGTGTGCGCGTGGAAACGGGGGCCTGCTGGAACTATCCTTGCTTTCCCACTTGGAAGGCTGCATTCATGCTGCCTTGAAGCTGCCTGACGTCCCCTGCTGTTGACAGGCCTGGAAACCCGGTAGAAATGCTTCTGGGAAGAAAATGAGTTTGCTCCGTCTCAACCCGGTGCTTCCATGGCCGCGGTGGTGGTTAGCCTGACAAGCTCCAGAACGAAAGGGAAAGTCAACGTGAGAATTTGCCTCCAGTTTAGGCCCTGCGTAGCCGGGCAGGAAGGGCGGCATGCAGCAGTTTCCATGAGTTCTTAGTCACCGTTCGGGTTTATTTGAACGGAATTACCCATTTGAGGACCCCTAGGCCCCTCGGGTGTGCATCCATTTCCCTCCAAGGTCACTGAGGACCTCCAGACACCCCCCCACGCCGTGGTCCGGCTGAGCAACATCGACGCCCATTGCTCTGCCCCTCGGAGGCCCTGTGTGCGTGCCGAGTGATGGGCAACACTCTGCACGTTCCTTGAGGAGAGCTACATTTCCAGAGCCCTCACACGGCCTCAGAACCAGATTTCTGGTGAGTCCAAAGCTCCCAGGAAATATTTGTCGTCGCCCTTGTGAGAGCTGCCGTGGGAAAACACTCTGCTTTGCCTACTTCGCGGGCCTCGTACCTGAAGGCACTCAGCTGGAGGAGAACGTCAGCATCTCGCAATGCTGAGTCGCTAACGGGACAGCCAGATTGAGCACAGGCCTGGAGGGAAGGCCCTGACGTGAGGTGCAGAAGCGGAGCCGCGCAGCAGTTTCCATGAGGCCCTAGCCTCTGCTCTGCGTGTCTTTAACGGCAGTCGAGTTTCCTGGACACCTGGGAGGCTCGCGGGGGCACCCTGTTCCAGGCTGCAACACGGAGTACTCCCAGGCACCCCTGGGTCTGCTGAGCAACATCCAGGCCCGGAGCCCTTTGGAGCCGCTCTCTATACGCCGAGTGTAGGGAAACGCCCTGCACTCTCTCCTGGAGCAGATTCGTTTCCCCACCAAACCCACACTTTCACGAACAGACTTCTGGCACGTCTCACATGCCTTTGAGGTCTTACGCCTTACCCTAGTCTGAGCTGCCCTGAGAGACCCCTCGGCCTCGCATTCCATCTAGGACCCCCCTGCCGGAATTCACCCTGCCTCCAAGCGAAAGTCGGCTTGCGTTCTTACTGCGATTTAAGCCCTGTGCTTCCTGTGGCCCTGCAGGCTTTGGAATAGCCACAGGCCCCAGAGGCGTAACTAGGCAGGGCATTCCTTGGTTGAGGCAGTTCACTTGACCCAGAACACCCTACTTCGGGGAGTTGGTTCAGGGAAGCAAACGCAGGGTAACGTGTGTCTCTTTGGACTGGTTAGAAACCACAGGGAGGTAAGCTGAGTGTGCGCGTGGAAACGGGGGCCTGCTGGAACTATCCTTGCTTTCCCACTTGGAAGGCTGCATTCATGCTGCCTTGAAGCTGCCTGACGTCCCCTGCTGTTGACAGGCCTGGAAACCCGGTAGAAATGCTTCTGGGAAGAAAATGAGTTTGCTCCGTCTCAACCCGGTGCTTCCATGGCCGCGGTGGTGGTTAGCCTGACAAGCTCCAGAACGAAAGGGAAAGTCAACGTGAGAATTTGCCTCCAGTTTAGGCCCTGCGTAGCCGGGCAGGAAGGGCGGCATGCAGCAGTTTCCATGAGTTCTTAGTCACCGTTCGGGTTTATTTGAACGGAATTACCCATTTGAGGACCCCTAGGCCCCTCGGGTGTGCATCCATTTCCCTCCAAGGTCACTGAGGACCTCCAGACACCCCCCCACGCCATGGTCCGGCTGAGCAACATCGACGCCCATTGCTCTGCCCCTCGGAGGCCCTGTGTGCGTGCCGAGTGATGGGCAACACTCTGCACGTTCCTTGAGGAGAGCTACATTTCCAGAGCCCTCACACGGCCTCAGAACCAGATTTCTGGTGAGTCCAAAGCTCCCAGGAAATATTTGTCGTCGCCCTTGTGAGAGCTGCCGTGGGAAAACACTCTGCTTTGCCTACTTCGCGGGCCTCGTACCTGAAGGCACTCAGCTGGAGGAGAACGTCAGCATCTCGCAATGCTGAGTCGCTAACGGGACAGCCAGATTGAGCACAGGCCTGGAGGGAAGGCCCTGACGTGAGGTGCAGAAGCGGAGCCGCGCAGCAGTTTCCATGAGGCCCTAGCCTCTGCTCTGCGTGTCTTTAACGGCAGTCGAGTTTCCTGGACACCTGGGAGGCTCGCGGGGGCACCCTGTTCCAGGCTGCAACACGGAGTACTCCCAGGCACCCCTGGGTCTGCTGAGCAACATCCAGGCCCGGAGCCCTTTGGAGCCGCTCTCTATACGCCGAGTGTAGGGAAACGCCCTGCACTCTCTCCTGGAGCAGATTCGTTTCCCCACCAAACCCACACTTTCACGAACAGACTTCTGGCACGTCTCACATGCCTTTGAGGTCTTACGCCTTACCCTAGTCTGAGCTGCCCTGAGAGACCCCTCGGCCTCGCATTCCATCTAGGACCCCCCTGCCGGAATTCACCCTGCCTCCAAGCGAAAGTCGGCTTGCGTTCTTACTGCGATTTAAGCCCTGTGCTTCCTGTGGCCCTGCAGGCTTTGGAATAGCCACAGGCCCCAGAGGCGTAACTAGGCAGGGCATTCCTTGGTTGAGGCAGTTCACTAGACCCAGAACACCCTACTTCGGGGAGTTGGTTCAGGGAAACAAACGCAGGGTAACGTGTGTCTCTTTGGACTGGTTAGAAACCACAGGGAGGTAAGCTGAGTGTGCTCGTGGAAACGGGGGCCTGCTGGAACTATCCTTGCTTTCCCACTTGGAAGGCTGCATTCATGCTGCCTTGAAGCTGCCTGACGTCCCCTGCTGTTGACAGGCCTGGAAACCCGGTAGAAATGCTTCTGGGAAGAAAATGAGTTTGCTCCGTCTCAACCCGGTGCTTCCATGGCCGCGGTGGTGGTTAGCCTGACAAGCTCCAGAACGAAAGGGAAAGTCAACGTGAGAATTTGCCTCCAGTTTAGGCCCTGCGTAGCCGGGCAGGAAGGGCGGCATGCAGCAGTTTCCATGAGTTCTTAGTCACCGTTCGGGTTTATTTGAACGGAATTACCCATTTGAGGACCCCTAGGCCCCTCGGGTGTGCATCCATTTCCCTCCAAGGTCACTGAGGACCTCCAGACACCCCCCCACGCCGTGGTCCGGCTGAGCAACAGCGACGCCCATTGCTCTGCCCCTCGGAGGCCCTGTGTGCGTGCCGAGTGATGGGCAACACTCTGCACGTTTTTTGAGGAGAGCTACATTTCCAGAGCCCTCACACGGCCTCAGAACCAGATTTCTGGTGAGTCCAAAGCTCCCAGGAAATATTTGTCGTCGCCCTTGTGAGAGCTGCCGTGAGAAAACACTCTGCTTTGCCTACTTCGCGGGCCTCGTACCTGAAGGCACTCAGCTGGAGGAGAACGTCAGCATCTCGCAATGCTGAGTCGCTAACGGGACAGCCAGATTGAGCACAGGCCTGGAGGGAAGGCCCTGACGTGAGGTGCAGAAGCGGAGCCGCGCAGCAGTTTCCATGAGGCCGTAGCCTCTGCTCTGCGTGTCTTTAACGGCAGTCGAGTTTCCTGGACACCTGGGAGGCTCGCGGGGGCACCCTGTTCCAGGCTGCAACACGGAGTACTCCCAGGCACCCCTGGGTCTGCTGAGCAACATCCAGGCCCGGAGCCCTTTGGAGCCGCTCTCTATACGCCGAGTGTAGGGAAACGCCCTGCACTCTCTCCTGGAGCAGATTCGTTTCCCCACCAAACCCACACTTTCACGAACAGACTTCTGGCACGTCTCACATGCCTTTGAGGTCTTACGCCTTACCCTAGTCTGAGCTGCCCTGAGAGACCCCTCGGCCTCGCATTCCATCTAGGACCCCCCTGCCGGAATTCACCCTGCCTCCAAGCGAAAGTCGGCTGGCGTTCTTACTGCGATTTAAGCCCTGTGCTTCCTGTGGCCCTGCAGGCTTTGGAATAGCCACAGGCCCCAGAGGCGTAACTAGGCAGGGCATTCCTTGGTTGAGGCAGTTCACTTGACCCAGAACACCCTACTTCGGGGAGTTGGTTCAGGGAAGCAAACGCAGGGTAACGTGTGTCTCTTTGGACTGGTTAGAAACCACAGGGAGGTAAGCTGAGTGTGCGCGTGGAAACGGGGGCCTGCTGGAACTATCCTTGCTTTCCCACTTGGAAGGCTGCATTCATGCTGCCTTGAAGCTGCCTGACGTCCCCTGCTGTTGACAGGCCTGGAAACCCGGTAGAAATGCTTCTGGGAAGAAAATGAGTTTGCTCCGTCTCAACCCGGTGCTTCCATGGCCGCGGTGGTGGTTAGCCTGACAAGCTCCAGAACGAAAGGGAAAGTCAACGTGAGAATTTGCCTCCAGTTTAGGCCCTGCGTAGCCGGGCAGGAAGGGCGGCATGCAGCAGTTTCCATGAGTTCTTAGTCACCGTTCGGGTTTATTTGAACGGAATTACCCATTTGAGGACCCCTAGGCCCCTCGGGTGTGCATCCATTTCCCTCCAAGGTCACTGAGGACCTCCAGACACCCCCCCACGCCGTGGTCCGGCTGAGCAACATCGACGCCCATTGCTCTGCCCCTCGGAGGCCCTGTGTGCGTGCCGAGTGATGGGCAACACTCTGCACGTTCCTTGAGGAGAGCTACATTTCCAGAGCCCTCACACGGCCTCAGAACCAGATTTCTGGTGAGTCCAAAGCTCCCAGGAAATATTTGTCGTCGTCCTTGTGAGAGCTGCCGTGAGAAAACACTCTGCTTTGCCTACTTCGCGGGCCTCGTACCTGAAGGCACTCAGCTGGAGGAGAACGTCAGCCTCTCGCAATGCTGAGTCGCTAACGGGACAGCCAGATTGAGCACAGGCCTGGAGGGAAGGCCCTGACGTGAGGTGCAGAAGCGGAGCCGCGCAGCAGTTTCTATGAGGCCATAGCCTCTGCTCTGCGTGTCTTTAACGGCAGTCGAGTTTCCTGGACACCTGGGAGGCTCGCGGGGGCACCCTGTTCCAGGCTGCAACACGGAGTACTCCCAGGCACCCCTGGGTCTGCTGAGCAACATCCAGGCCCGGAGCCCTTTGGAGCCGCTCTCTATACGCCGAGTGTAGGGAAACGCCCTGCACTCTCTCCTGGAGCAGATTCGTTTCCCCACCAAACCCACACTTTCACGAACAGACTTCTGGCACGTCTCACATGCCTTTGAGGTCTTACGCCTTACCCTAGTCTGAGCTGCCCTGAGAGACCCCTCGGCCTCGCATTCCATCTAGGACCCCCCTGCCGAAATTCACCCTGCCTCCAAGCGAAAGTCGGCTTGCGTTCTTACTGCGATTTAAGCCCTGTGCTTCCTGTGGCCCTGCAGGCTTTGGAATAGCCACAGGCCCCAGAGGCGTAACTAGGCAGGGCATTCCTTGGTTGAGGCAGTTCACTAGACCCAGAACACCCTACTTCGGGGAGTTGGTTCAGGGAAGCAAACGCAGGGTAACGTGTGTCTCTTTGGACTGGTTAGAAACCACAGGGAGGTAAGCTGAGTGTGCGCGTGGAAACGGGGGCCTGCTGGAACTATCCTTGCTTTCCCACTTGGAAGGCTGCATTCATGCTGCCTTGAAGCTGCCTGACGTCCCCTGCTGTTGACAGGCCTGGAAACCCGGTAGAAATGCTTCTGGGAAATGAGTTTGCTCCGTCTCAACCCGGTGCTTCCATGGCCGCGGTGGTGGTTAGCCTGACAAGCTCCAGAACGAAAGGGAAACTCAACGTGAGAATTTGCCTCCAGTTTAGGCCCTGCGTAGCCGGGCAGGAAGGGCTGCATGCAGCAGTTTCCATGAGTTCTTAGTCACCGTTCGGGTTTATTTGAACGGAATTACCCATTTGAGGACCCCTAGGCCCCTCGGGTGTGCATCCATTTCCCTCCAAGGTCACTGAGGACCTCCAGACACCCCCCCACGCCGTGGTCCGGCTGAGCAACATCGACGCCCATTGCTGTGCCCCTCGGAGGCCCTGTGTGCGTGCCGAGTGATGGGCAACACTCTGCACGTTCCTTGAGGAGAGCTACATTTCCAGAGCCCTCACACGGCCTCAGAACCAGATTTCTGGTGAGTCCGAAGCTCCCAGGAAATATTTGTCGTCGTCCTTGTGAGAGCTGCCGTGAGAAAACACTCTGCTTTGCCTACTTCGCGGGCCTCGTACCTGAAGGCACTCAGCTGGAGGAGAACGTCAGCATCTCGCAATGCTGAGTCGCTAACGGGACAGCCAGATTGAGCACAGGCCTGGAGGGAAGGCCCTGACGTGAGGTGCAGAAGCGGAGCCGCGCAGCAGTTTCCATGAGGCCCTAGCCTCTGCTCTGCGTGTCTTTAACGGCAGTCGAGTTTCCTGGACACCTGGGAGGCTCGCGGGGGCACCCTGTTCCAGGCTGCAACACGGAGTACTCCCAGGCACCCCTGGGTCTGCTGAGCAACATCCAGGCCCGGAGCCCTTTGGAGCCGCTCTCTATACGCCGAGTGTAGGGAAACGCCCTGCACTCTCTCCTGGAGCAGATTCGTTTCCCCACCAAACCCACACTTTCACGAACAGACTTCTGGCACGTCTCACATGCCTTTGAGGTCTTACGCCTTACCCTAGTCTGAGCTGCCCTGAGAGACCCCTCGGCCTCGCATTCCATCTAGGACCCCCCTGCCGGAATTCACCCTGCCTCCAAGCGAAAGTCGGCTTGCGTTCTTACTGCGATTTAAGCCCTGTGCTTCCTGTGGCCCTGCAGGCTTTGGAATAGCCACAGGCCCCAGAGGCGTAACTAGGCAGGGCATTCCTTGGTTGAGGCAGTTCACTTGACCCAGAACACCCTACTTCGGGGAGTTGGTTCAGGGAAGCAAACGCAGGGTAACGTGTGTCTCTTTGGACTGGTTAGAAACCACAGGGAGGTAAGCTGAGTGTGCGCGTGGAAACGGGGGCCTGCTGGAACTATCCTTGCTTTCCCACTTGGAAGGCTGCATTCATGCTGCCTTGAAGCTGCCTGACGTCCCCTGCTGTTGACAGGCCTGGAAACCCGGTAGAAATGCTTCTGGGAAGAAAATGAGTTTGCTCCGTCTCAACCCGGTGCTTCCATGGCCGCGGTGGTGGTTAGCCTGACAAGCTCCAGAACGAAAGGGAAAGTCAACGTGAGAATTTGCCTCCAGTTTAGGCCCTGCGTAGCCGGGCAGGAAGGGCGGCATGCAGCAGTTTCCATGAGTTCTTAGTCACCGTTCGGGTTTATTTGAACGGAATTACCCATTTGAGGACCCCTAGGCCCCTCGGGTGTGCATCCATTTCCCTCCAAGGTCACTGAGGACCTCCAGACACCCCCCCACGCCGTGGTCCGGCTGAGCAACATCGACGCCCATTGCTCTGCCCCTCGGAGGCCCTGTGTGCGTGCCGAGTGATGGGCAACACTCTGCACGTTCCTTGAGGAGAGCTACATTTCCAGAGCCCTCACACGGCCTCAGAACCAGATTTCTGGTGAGTCCAAAGCTCCCAGGAAATATTTGTCGTCGCCCTTGTGAGAGCTGCCGTGGGAAAACACTCTGCTTTGCCTACTTCGCGGGCCTCGTACCTGAAGGCACTCAGCTGGAGGAGAACGTCAGCATCTCGCAATGCTGAGTCGCTAACGGGACAGCCAGATTGAGCACAGGCCTGGAGGGAAGGCCCTGACGTGAGGTGCAGAAGCGGAGCCGCGCAGCAGTTTCCATGAGGCCCTAGCCTCTGCTCTGCGTGTCTTTAACGGCAGTCGAGTTTCCTGGACACCTGGGAGGCTCGCGGGGGCACCCTGTTCCAGGCTGCAACACGGAGTACTCCCAGGCACCCCTGGGTCTGCTGAGCAACATCCAGGCCCGGAGCCCTTTGGAGCCGCTCTCTATACGCCGAGTGTAGGGAAACGCCCTGCACTCTCTCCTGGAGCAGATTCGTTTCCCCACCAAACCCACACTTTCACGAACAGACTTCTGGCACGTCTCACATGCCTTTGAGGTCTTACGCCTTACCCTAGTCTGAGCTGCCCTGAGAGACCCCTCGGCCTCGCATTCCATCTAGGACCCCCCTGCCGGAATTCACCCTGCCTCCAAGCGAAAGTCGGCTTGCGTTCTTACTGCGATTTAAGCCCTGTGCTTCCTGTGGCCCTGCAGGCTTTGGAATAGCCACAGGCCCCAGAGGCGTAACTAGGCAGGGCATTCCTTGGTTGAGGCAGTTCACTTGACCCAGAACACCCTACTTCGGGGAGTTGGTTCAGGGAAGCAAACGCAGGGTAACGTGTGTCTCTTTGGACTGGTTAGAAACCACAGGGAGGTAAGCTGAGTGTGCGCGTGGAAACGGGGGCCTGCTGGAACTATCCTTGCTTTCCCACTTGGAAGGCTGCATTCATGCTGCCTTGAAGCTGCCTGACGTCCCCTGCTGTTGACAGGCCTGGAAACCCGGTAGAAATGCTTCTGGGAAGAAAATGAGTTTGCTCCGTCTCAACCCGGTGCTTCCATGGCCGCGGTGGTGGTTAGCCTGACAAGCTCCAGAACGAAAGGGAAAGTCAACGTGAGAATTTGCCTCCAGTTTAGGCCCTGCGTAGCCGGGCAGGAAGGGCGGCATGCAGCAGTTTCCATGAGTTCTTAGTCACCGTTCGGGTTTATTTGAACGGAATTACCCATTTGAGGACCCCTAGGCCCCTCGGGTGTGCATCCATTTCCCTCCAAGGTCACTGAGGACCTCCAGACACCCCCCCACGCCATGGTCCGGCTGAGCAACATCGACGCCCATTGCTCTGCCCCTCGGAGGCCCTGTGTGCGTGCCGAGTGATGGGCAACACTCTGCACGTTCCTTGAGGAGAGCTACATTTCCAGAGCCCTCACACGGCCTCAGAACCAGATTTCTGGTGAGTCCAAAGCTCCCAGGAAATATTTGTCGTCGCCCTTGTGAGAGCTGCCGTGGGAAAACACTCTGCTTTGCCTACTTCGCGGGCCTCGTACCTGAAGGCACTCAGCTGGAGGAGAACGTCAGCATCTCGCAATGCTGAGTCGCTAACGGGACAGCCAGATTGAGCACAGGCCTGGAGGGAAGGCCCTGACGTGAGGTGCAGAAGCGGAGCCGCGCAGCAGTTTCCATGAGGCCCTAGCCTCTGCTCTGCGTGTCTTTAACGGCAGTCGAGTTTCCTGGACACCTGGGAGGCTCGCGGGGGCACCCTGTTCCAGGCTGCAACACGGAGTACTCCCAGGCACCCCTGGGTCTGCTGAGCAACATCCAGGCCCGGAGCCCTTTGGAGCCGCTCTCTATACGCCGAGTGTAGGGAAACGCCCTGCACTCTCTCCTGGAGCAGATTCGTTTCCCCACCAAACCCACACTTTCACGAACAGACTTCTGGCACGTCTCACATGCCTTTGAGGTCTTACGCCTTACCCTAGTCTGAGCTGCCCTGAGAGACCCCTCGGCCTCGCATTCCATCTAGGACCCCCCTGCCGGAATTCACCCTGCCTCCAAGCGAAAGTCGGCTTGCGTTCTTACTGCGATTTAAGCCCTGTGCTTCCTGTGGCCCTGCAGGCTTTGGAATAGCCACAGGCCCCAGAGGCGTAACTAGGCAGGGCATTCCTTGGTTGAGGCAGTTCACTAGACCCAGAACACCCTACTTCGGGGAGTTGGTTCAGGGAAACAAACGCAGGGTAACGTGTGTCTCTTTGGACTGGTTAGAAACCACAGGGAGGTAAGCTGAGTGTGCTCGTGGAAACGGGGGCCTGCTGGAACTATCCTTGCTTTCCCACTTGGAAGGCTGCATTCATGCTGCCTTGAAGCTGCCTGACGTCCCCTGCTGTTGACAGGCCTGGAAACCCGGTAGAAATGCTTCTGGGAAGAAAATGAGTTTGCTCCGTCTCAACCCGGTGCTTCCATGGCCGCGGTGGTGGTTAGCCTGACAAGCTCCAGAACGAAAGGGAAAGTCAACGTGAGAATTTGCCTCCAGTTTAGGCCCTGCGTAGCCGGGCAGGAAGGGCGGCATGCAGCAGTTTCCATGAGTTCTTAGTCACCGTTCGGGTTTATTTGAACGGAATTACCCATTTGAGGACCCCTAGGCCCCTCGGGTGTGCATCCATTTCCCTCCAAGGTCACTGAGGACCTCCAGACACCCCCCCACGCCGTGGTCCGGCTGAGCAACAGCGACGCCCATTGCTCTGCCCCTCGGAGGCCCTGTGTGCGTGCCGAGTGATGGGCAACACTCTGCACGTTTTTTGAGGAGAGCTACATTTCCAGAGCCCTCACACGGCCTCAGAACCAGATTTCTGGTGAGTCCAAAGCTCCCAGGAAATATTTGTCGTCGCCCTTGTGAGAGCTGCCGTGAGAAAACACTCTGCTTTGCCTACTTCGCGGGCCTCGTACCTGAAGGCACTCAGCTGGAGGAGAACGTCAGCATCTCGCAATGCTGAGTCGCTAACGGGACAGCCAGATTGAGCACAGGCCTGGAGGGAAGGCCCTGACGTGAGGTGCAGAAGCGGAGCCGCGCAGCAGTTTCCATGAGGCCGTAGCCTCTGCTCTGCGTGTCTTTAACGGCAGTCGAGTTTCCTGGACACCTGGGAGGCTCGCGGGGGCACCCTGTTCCAGGCTGCAACACGGAGTACTCCCAGGCACCCCTGGGTCTGCTGAGCAACATCCAGGCCCGGAGCCCTTTGGAGCCGCTCTCTATACGCCGAGTGTAGGGAAACGCCCTGCACTCTCTCCTGGAGCAGATTCGTTTCCCCACCAAACCCACACTTTCACGAACAGACTTCTGGCACGTCTCACATGCCTTTGAGGTCTTACGCCTTACCCTAGTCTGAGCTGCCCTGAGAGACCCCTCGGCCTCGCATTCCATCTAGGACCCCCCTGCCGGAATTCACCCTGCCTCCAAGCGAAAGTCGGCTGGCGTTCTTACTGCGATTTAAGCCCTGTGCTTCCTGTGGCCCTGCAGGCTTTGGAATAGCCACAGGCCCCAGAGGCGTAACTAGGCAGGGCATTCCTTGGTTGAGGCAGTTCACTTGACCCAGAACACCCTACTTCGGGGAGTTGGTTCAGGGAAGCAAACGCAGGGTAACGTGTGTCTCTTTGGACTGGTTAGAAACCACAGGGAGGTAAGCTGAGTGTGCGCGTGGCAACGGGGGCCTGCTGGAACTATCCTTGCTTTCCCACTTGGAAGGCTGCATTCATGCTGCCTTGAAGCTGCCTGACGTCCCCTGCTGTTGACAGGCCTGGAAACCCGGTAGAAATGCTTCTGGGAAGAAAATGAGTTTGCTCCGTCTCAACCCGGTGCTTCCATGGCCGCGGTGGTGGTTAGCCTGACAAGCTCCAGAACGAAAGGGAAAGTCAACGTGAGAATTTGCCTCCAGTTTAGGCCCTGCGTAGCCGGGCAGGAAGGGCGGCATGCAGCAGTTTCCATGAGTTCTTAGTCACCGTTCGGGTTTATTTGAACGGAATTACCCATTTGAGGACCCCTAGGCCCCTCGGGTGTGCATCCATTTCCCTCCAAGGTCACTGAGGACCTCCAGACACCCCCCCACGCCGTGGTCCGGCTGAGCAACATCGACGCCCATTGCTCTGCCCCTCGGAGGCCCTGTGTGCGTGCCGAGTGATGGGCAACACTCTGCACGTTCCTTGAGGAGAGCTACATTTCCAGAGCCCTCACACGGCCTCAGAACCAGATTTCTGGTGAGTCCAAAGCTCCCAGGAAATATTTGTCGTCGTCCTTGTGAGAGCTGCCGTGAGAAAACACTCTGCTTTGCCTACTTCGCGGGCCTCGTACCTGAAGGCACTCAGCTGGAGGAGAACGTCAGCCTCTCGCAATGCTGAGTCGCTAACGGGACAGCCAGATTGAGCACAGGCCTGGAGGGAAGGCCCTGACGTGAGGTGCAGAAGCGGAGCCGCGCAGCAGTTTCTATGAGGCCATAGCCTCTGCTCTGCGTGTCTTTAACGGCAGTCGAGTTTCCTGGACACCTGGGAGGCTCGCGGGGGCACCCTGTTCCAGGCTGCAACACGGAGTACTCCCAGGCACCCCTGGGTCTGCTGAGCAACATCCAGGCCCGGAGCCCTTTGGAGCCGCTCTCTATACGCCGAGTGTAGGGAAACGCCCTGCACTCTCTCCTGGAGCAGATTCGTTTCCCCACCAAACCCACACTTTCACGAACAGACTTCTGGCACGTCTCACATGCCTTTGAGGTCTTACGCCTTACCCTAGTCTGAGCTGCCCTGAGAGACCCCTCGGCCTCGCATTCCATCTAGGACCCCCCTGCCGAAATTCACCCTGCCTCCAAGCGAAAGTCGGCTTGCGTTCTTACTGCGATTTAAGCCCTGTGCTTCCTGTGGCCCTGCAGGCTTTGGAATAGCCACAGGCCCCAGAGGCGTAACTAGGCAGGGCATTCCTTGGTTGAGGCAGTTCACTAGACCCAGAACACCCTACTTCGGGGAGTTGGTTCAGGGAAGCAAACGCAGGGTAACGTGTGTCTCTTTGGACTGGTTAGAAACCACAGGGAGGTAAGCTGAGTGTGCGCGTGGAAACGGGGGCCTGCTGGAACTATCCTTGCTTTCCCACTTGGAAGGCTGCATTCATGCTGCCTTGAAGCTGCCTGACGTCCCCTGCTGTTGACAGGCCTGGAAACCCGGTAGAAATGCTTCTGGGAAATGAGTTTGCTCCGTCTCAACCCGGTGCTTCCATGGCCGCGGTGGTGGTTAGCCTGACAAGCTCCAGAACGAAAGGGAAACTCAACGTGAGAATTTGCCTCCAGTTTAGGCCCTGCGTAGCCGGGCAGGAAGGGCTGCATGCAGCAGTTTCCATGAGTTCTTAGTCACCGTTCGGGTTTATTTGAACGGAATTACCCATTTGAGGACCCCTAGGCCCCTCGGGTGTGCATCCATTTCCCTCCAAGGTCACTGAGGACCTCCAGACACCCCCCCACGCCATGGTCCGGCTGAGCAACATCGACGCCCATTGCTCTGCCCCTCGGAGGCCCTGTGTGCGTGCCGAGTGATGGGCAACACTCTGCACGTTCCTTGAGGAGAGCTACATTTCCAGAGCCCTCACACGGCCTCAGAACCAGATTTCTGGTGAGTCCAAAGCTCCCAGGAAATATTTGTCGTCGCCCTTGTGAGAGCTGCCGTGGGAAAACACTCTGCTTTGCCTACTTCGCGGGCCTCGTACCTGAAGGCACTCAGCTGGAGGAGAACGTCAGCATCTCGCAATGCTGAGTCGCTAACGGGACAGCCAGATT
Source organism: Leucopleurus acutus (assembly GCF_964270905.1). Lineage (NCBI taxonomy): Eukaryota > Metazoa > Chordata > Mammalia > Artiodactyla > Delphinidae > Leucopleurus > Leucopleurus acutus. Next base: position 43,591,191 of record NC_139160.1, on the reverse strand, counting down.
GAGCACAGGCCTGGAGGGAAGGCCCTGACGTGAGGTGCAGAAGCGGAGCCGCGCAGCAGTTTCCATGAGGCCCTAGCCTCTGCTCTGCGTGTCTTTAACGGCAGTCGAGTTTCCTGGACACCTGGGAGGCTCGCGGGGGCACCCTGTTCCAGGCTGCAACACGGAGTACTCCCAGGCACCCCTGGGTCTGCTGAGCAACATCCAGGCCCGGAGCCCTTTGGAGCCGCTCTCTATACGCCGAGTGTAGGGAAACGCCCTGCACTCTCTCCTGGAGCAGATTCGTTTCCCCACCAAACCCACACTTTCACGAACAGACTTCTGGCACGTCTCACATGCCTTTGAGGTCTTACGCCTTACCCTAGTCTGAGCTGCCCTGAGAGACCCCTCGGCCTCGCATTCCATCTAGGACCCCCCTGCCGGAATTCACCCTGCCTCCAAGCGAAAGTCGGCTTGCGTTCTTACTGCGATTTAAGCCCTGTGCTTCCTGTGGCCCTGCAGGCTTTGGAATAGCCACAGGCCCCAGAGGCGTAACTAGGCAGGGCATTCCTTGGTTGAGGCAGTTCACTAGACCCAGAACACCCTACTTCGGGGAGTTGGTTCAGGGAAACAAACGCAGGGTAACGTGTGTCTCTTTGGACTGGTTAGAAACCACAGGGAGGTAAGCTGAGTGTGCTCGTGGAAACGGGGGCCTGCTGGAACTATCCTTGCTTTCCCACTTGGAAGGCTGCATTCATGCTGCCTTGAAGCTGCCTGACGTCCCCTGCTGTTGACAGGCCTGGAAACCCGGTAGAAATGCTTCTGGGAAGAAAATGAGTTTGCTCCGTCTCAACCCGGTGCTTCCATGGCCGCGGTGGTGGTTAGCCTGACAAGCTCCAGAACGAAAGGGAAAGTCAACGTGAGAATTTGCCTCCAGTTTAGGCCCTGCGTAGCCGGGCAGGAAGGGCGGCATGCAGCAGTTTCCATGAGTTCTTAGTCACCGTTCGGGTTTATTTGAACGGAATTACCCATTTGAGGACCCCTAGGCCCCTCGGGTGTGCATCCATTTCCCTCCAAGGTCACTGAGGACCTCCAGACACCCCCCCACGCCGTGGTCCGGCTGAGCAACAGCGACGCCCATTGCTCTGCCCCTCGGAGGCCCTGTGTGCGTGCCGAGTGATGGGCAACACTCTGCACGTTTTTTGAGGAGAGCTACATTTCCAGAGCCCTCACACGGCCTCAGAACCAGATTTCTGGTGAGTCCAAAGCTCCCAGGAAATATTTGTCGTCGCCCTTGTGAGAGCTGCCGTGAGAAAACACTCTGCTTTGCCTACTTCGCGGGCCTCGTACCTGAAGGCACTCAGCTGGAGGAGAACGTCAGCATCTCGCAATGCTGAGTCGCTAACGGGACAGCCAGATTGAGCACAGGCCTGGAGGGAAGGCCCTGACGTGAGGTGCAGAAGCGGAGCCGCGCAGCAGTTTCCATGAGGCCGTAGCCTCTGCTCTGCGTGTCTTTAACGGCAGTCGAGTTTCCTGGACACCTGGGAGGCTCGCGGGGGCACCCTGTTCCAGGCTGCAACACGGAGTACTCCCAGGCACCCCTGGGTCTGCTGAGCAACATCCAGGCCCGGAGCCCTTTGGAGCCGCTCTCTATACGCCGAGTGTAGGGAAACGCCCTGCACTCTCTCCTGGAGCAGATTCGTTTCCCCACCAAACCCACACTTTCACGAACAGACTTCTGGCACGTCTCACATGCCTTTGAGGTCTTACGCCTTACCCTAGTCTGAGCTGCCCTGAGAGACCCCTCGGCCTCGCATTCCATCTAGGACCCCCCTGCCGGAATTCACCCTGCCTCCAAGCGAAAGTCGGCTTGCGTTCTTACTGCGATTTAAGCCCTGTGCTTCCTGTGGCCCTGCAGGCTTTGGAATAGCCACAGGCCCCAGAGGCGTAACTAGGCAGGGCATTCCTTGGTTGAGGCAGTTCACTTGACCCAGAACACCCTACTTCGGGGAGTTGGTTCAGGGAAGCAAACGCAGGGTAACGTGTGTCTCTTTGGACTGGTTAGAAACCACAGGGAGGTAAGCTGAGTGTGCGCGTGGAAACGGGGGCCTGCTGGAACTATCCTTGCTTTCCCACTTGGAAGGCTGCATTCATGCTGCCTTGAAGCTGCCTGACGTCCCCTGCTGTTGACAGGCCTGGAAACCCGGTAGAAATGCTTCTGGGAAGAAAATGAGTTTGCTCCGTCTCAACCCGGTGCTTCCATGGCCGCGGTGGTGGTTAGCCTGACAAGCTCCAGAACGAAAGGGAAAGTCAACGTGAGAATTTGCCTCCAGTTTAGGCCCTGCGTAGCCGGGCAGGAAGGGCGGCATGCAGCAGTTTCCATGAGTTCTTAGTCACCGTTCGGGTTTATTTGAACGGAATTACCCATTTGAGGACCCCTAGGCCCCTCGGGTGTGCATCCATTTCCCTCCAAGGTCACTGAGGACCTCCAGACACCCCCCCACGCCGTGGTCCGGCTGAGCAACATCGACGCCCATTGCTCTGCCCCTCGGAGGCCCTGTGTGCGTGCCGAGTGATGGGCAACACTCTGCACGTTCCTTGAGGAGAGCTACATTTCCAGAGCCCTCACACGGCCTCAGAACCAGATTTCTGGTGAGTCCAAAGCTCCCAGGAAATATTTGTCGTCGTCCTTGTGAGAGCTGCCGTGAGAAAACACTCTGCTTTGCCTACTTCGCGGGCCTCGTACCTGAAGGCACTCAGCTGGAGGAGAACGTCAGCATCTCGCAATGCTGAGTCGCTAACGGGACAGCCAGATTGAGCACAGGCCTGGAGGGAAGGCCCTGACGTGAGGTGCAGAAGCGGAGCCGCGCAGCAGTTTCCATGAGGCCCTAGCCTCTGCTCTGCGTGTCTTTAACGGCAGTCGAGTTTCCTGGACACCTGGGAGGCTCGCGGGGGCACCCTGTTCCAGGCTGCAACACGGAGTACTCCCAGGCACCCCTGGGTCTGCTGAGCAACATCCAGGCCCGGAGCCCTTTGGAGCCGCTCTCTATACGCCGAGTGTAGGGAAACGCCCTGCACTCTCTCCTGGAGCAGATTCGTTTCCCCACCAAACCCACACTTTCACGAACAGACTTCTGGCACGTCTCACATGCCTTTGAGGTCTTACGCCTTACCCTAGTCTGAGCTGCCCTGAGAGACCCCTCGGCCTCGCATTCCATCTAGGACCCCCCTGCCGGAATTCACCCTGCCTCCAAGCGAAAGTCGGCTTGCGTTCTTACTGCGATTTAAGCCCTGTGCTTCCTGTGGCCCTGCAGGCTTTGGAATAGCCACAGGCCCCAGAGGCGTAACTAGGCAGGGCATTCCTTGGTTGAGGCAGTTCACTTGACCCAGAACACCCTACTTCGGGGAGTTGGTTCAGGGAAGCAAACGCAGGGTAACGTGTGTCTCTTTGGACTGGTTAGAAACCACAGGGAGGTAAGCTGAGTGTGCGCGTGGAAACGGGAGCCTGCTGGAACTATCCTTGCTTTCCCACTTGGAAGGCTGCATTCATGCTGCCTTGAAGCTGCCTGACGTCCCCTGCTGTTGACAGGCCTGGAAACCCGGTAGAAATGCTTCTGGGAAGAAAATGAGTTTGCTCCGTCTCAACCCGGTGCTTCCATGGCCGCGGTGGTGGTTAGCCTGACAAGCTCCAGAACGAAAGGGAAAGTCAACGTGAGAATTTGCCTCCAGTTTAGGCCCTGCGTAGCCGGGCAGGAAGGGCGGCATGCAGCAGTTTCCATGAGTTCTTAGTCACCGTTCGGGTTTATTTGAACGGAATTACCCATTTGAGGACCCCTAGGCCCCTCGGGTGTGCATCCATTTCCCTCCAAGGTCACTGAGGACCTCCAGACACCCCCCCACGCCGTGGTCCGGCTGAGCAACATCGACGCCCATTGCTCTGCCCCTCGGAGGCCCTGTGTGCGTGCCGAGTGATGGGCAACACTCTGCACGTTCCTTGAGGAGAGCTACATTTCCAGAGCCCTCACACGGCCTCAGAACCAGATTTCTGGTGAGTCCAAAGCTCCCAGGAAATATTTGTCGTCGCCCTTGTGAGAGCTGCCGTGAGAAAACACTCTGCTTTGCCTACTTCGCGGGCCTCGTACCTGAAGGCACTCAGCTGGAGGAGAACGTCAGCATCTCGCAATGCTGAGTCGCTAACGGGACAGCCAGATTGAGCACAGGCCTGGAGGGAAGGCCCTGACGTGAGGTGCAGAAGCGGAGCCGCGCAGCAGTTTCCATGAGGCCGTAGCCTCTGCTCTGCGTGTCTTTAACGGCAGTCGAGTTTCCTGGACACCTGGGAGGCTCGCGGGGGCACCCTGTGCCAGGCTGCAACACGGAGTACTCCCAGGCACCCCTGGGTCTGCTGAGCAACATCCAGGCCCGGAGCCCTTTGGAGCCGCTCTCTATACGCCGAGTGTAGGGAAACGCCCTGCACTCTCTCCTGGAGCAGATTCGTTTCCCCACCAAACCCACACTTTCACGAACAGACTTCTGGCACGTCTCACATGCCTTTGAGGTCTTACGCCTTACCCTAGTCTGAGCTGCCCTGAGAGACCCCTCGGCCTCGCATTCCATCTAGGACCCCCCTGCCGAAATTCACCCTGCCTCCAAGCGAAACGCGGCTTGAGTTCTTACTGCGATTTAAGCCCTGTGCTTCCTGTGGCCCTGCAGGCTTTGGAATAGCCACAGGCCCCAGAGGCATAACTAGGCAGGGCATTCCTTGGTTGAGGCAGTTCACTAGACCCAGAACACCCTACTTCGGGGAGTTGGTTCAGGGAAGCAAACGCAGGGTAACGTGTGTCTCTTTGGACTGGTTAGAAACCACAGGGAGGTAAGCTGAGTGTGCGCGTGGAAACGGGGGCCTGCTGGAACTATCCTTGCTTTCCCACTTGGAAGGCTGCATTCATGCTGCCTTGAAGCTGCCTGACGTCCCCTGCTGTTGACAGGCCTGGAAACCCGGTAGAAATGCTTCTGGGAAGAAAATGAGTTTGCTCCGTCTCAACCCGGTGCTTCCATGGCCGCGGTGGTGGTTAGCCTGACAAGCTCCAGAACGAAAGGGAAAGTCAACGTGAGAATTTGCCTCCAGTTTAGGCCCTGCGTAGCCGGGCAGGAAGGGCGGCATGCAGCAGTTTCCATGAGTTCTTAGTCACCGTTCGGGTTTATTTGAACGGAATTACCCATTTGAGGACCCCTAGGCCCCTCGGGTGTGCATCCATTTCCCTCCAAGGTCACTGAGGACCTCCAGACACCCCCCCACGCCGTGGTCCGGCTGAGCAACATCGACGCCCATTGCTGTGCCCCTCGGAGGCCCTGTGTGCGTGCCGAGTGATGGGCAACACTCTGCACGTTCCTTGAGGAGAGCTACATTTCCAGAGCCCTCACACGGCCTCAGAACCAGATTTCTGGTGAGTCCAAAGCTCCCAGGAAATATTTGTCGTCGTCCTTGTGAGAGCTGCCGTGAGAAAACACTCTGCTTTGCCTACTTCGCGGGCCTCGTACCTGAAGGCACTCAGCTGGAGGAGAACGTCAGCCTCTCGCAATGCTGAGTCGCTAACGGGACAGCCAGATTGAGCACAGGCCTGGAGGGAAGGCCCTGACGTGAGGTGCAGAAGCGGAGCCGCGCAGCAGTTTCTATGAGGCCGTAGCCTCTGCTCTGCGTGTCTTTAACGGCAGTCGAGTTTCCTGGACACCTGGGAGGCTCGCGGGGGCACCCTGTTCCAGGCTGCAACACGGAGTACTCCCAGGCACCCCTGGGTCTGCTGAGCAACATCCAGGCCCGGAGCCCTTTGGAGCCGCTCTCTATACGCCGAGTGTAGGGAAACGCCCTGCACTCTCTCCTGGAGCAGATTCGTTTCCCCACCAAACCCACACTTTCACGAACAGACTTCTGGCACGTCTCACATGCCTTTGAGGTCTTACGCCTTACCCTAGTCTGAGCTGCCCTGAGAGACCCCTCGGCCTCGCATTCCATCTAGGACCCCCCTGCCGAAATTCACCCTGCCTCCAAGCGAAAGTCGGCTTGCGTTCTTACTGCGATTTAAGCCCTGTGCTTCCTGTGGCCCTGCAGGCTTTGGAATAGCCACAGGCCCCAGAGGCGTAACTAGGCAGGGCATTCCTTGGTTGAGGCAGTTCACTAGACCCAGAACACCCTACTTCGGGGAGTTGGTTCAGGGAAGCAAACGCAGGGTAACGTGTGTCTCTTTGGACTGGTTAGAAACCACAGGGAGGTAAGCTGAGTGTGCTCGTGGAAACGGGGGCCTGCTGGAACTATCCTTGCTTTCCCACTTGGAAGGCTGCATTCATGCTGCCTTGAAGCTGCCTGACGTCCCCTGCTGTTGACAGGCCTGGAAACCCGGTAGAAATGCTTCTGGGAAATGAGTTTGCTCCGTCTCAACCCGGTGCTTCCATGGCCGCGGTGGTGGTTAGCCTGACAAGCTCCAGAACGAAAGGGAAACTCAACGTGAGAATTTGCCTCCAGTTTAGGCCCTGCGTAGTCGGGCAGGAAGGGCTGCATGCAGCAGTTTCCATGAGTTCTTAGTCACCGTTCGGGTTTATTTGAACGGAATTACCCATTTGAGGACCCCTAGGCCCCTCGGGTGTGCATCCATTTCTCTCCAAGGTCACTGAGGACCTCCAGACACCCCCCCACGCCGTGGTCCGGCTGAGCAACATCGACGCCCATTGCTCTGCCCCTCGGAGGCCCTGTGTGCGTGCCGAGTGATGGGCAACACTCTGCACGTTCCTTGAGGAGAGCTACATTTCCAGAGCCCTCACACGGCCTCAGAACCAGATTTCTGGTGAGTCCGAAGCTCCCAGGAAATATTTGTCGTCGTCCTTGTGAGAGCTGCCGTGAGAAAACACTCTGCTTTGCCTACTTCGCGGGCCTCGTACCTGAAGGCACTCAGCTGGAGGAGAACGTCAGCATCTCGCAATGCTGAGTCGCTAACGGGACAGCCAGATTGAGCACAGGCCTGGAGGGAAGGCCCTGACGTGAGGTGCAGAAGCGGAGCCGCGCAGCAGTTTCCATGAGGCCCTAGCCTCTGCTCTGCGTGTCTTTAACGGCAGTCGAGTTTCCTGGACACCTGGGAGGCTCGCGGGGGCACCCTGTTCCAGGCTGCAACACGGAGTACTCCCAGGCACCCCTGGGTCTGCTGAGCAACATCCAGGCCCGGAGCCCTTTGGAGCCGCTCTCTATACGCCGAGTGTAGGGAAACGCCCTGCACTCTCTCCTGGAGCAGATTCGTTTCCCCACCAAACCCACACTTTCACGAACAGACTTCTGGCACGTCTCACATGCCTTTGAGGTCTTACGCCTTACCCTAGTCTGAGCTGCCCTGAGAGACCCCTCGGCCTCGCATTCCATCTAGGACCCCCCTGCCGGAATTCACCCTGCCTCCAAGCGAAAGTCGGCTTGCGTTCTTACTGCGATTTAAGCCCTGTGCTTCCTGTGGCCCTGCAGGCTTTGGAATAGCCACAGGCCCCAGAGGCGTAACTAGGCAGGGCATTCCTTGGTTGAGGCAGTTCACTAGACCCAGAACACCCTACTTCGGGGAGTTGGTTCAGGGAAGCAAACGCAGGGTAACGTGTGTCTCTTTGGACTGGTTAGAAACCACAGGGAGGTAAGCTGAGTGTGCGCGTGGAAACGGGAGCCTGCTGGAACTATCCTTGCTTTCCCACTTGGAAGGCTGCATTCATGCTGCCTTGAAGCTGCCTGACGTCCCCTGCTGTTGACAGGCCTGGAAACCCGGTAGAAATGCTTCTGGGAAGAAAATGAGTTTGCTCCGTCTCAACCCGGTGCTTCCATGGCCGCGGTGGTGGTTAGCCTGACAAGCTCCAGAACGAAAGGGAAAGTCAACGTGAGAATTTGCCTCCAGTTTAGGCCCTGCGTAGCCGGGCAGGAAGGGCGGCATGCAGCAGTTTCCATGACTTCTTAGTCACCGTTCGGGTTTATTTGAACGGAATTACCCATTTGAGGACCCCTAGGCCCCTCGGGTGTGCATCCATTTCCCTCCAAGGTCACTGAGGCCCTCCAGACACCCCCCCACGCCGTGGTCCGGCTGAGCAACATCGACGCCCATTGCTCTGCCCCTCGGAGGCCCTGTGTGCGTGCCGAGTGATGGGCAACACTCTGCACGTTCCTTGAGGAGAGCTACATTTCCAGAGCCCTCACACGGCCTCAGAACCAGATTTCTGGTGAGTCCGAAGCTCCCAGGAAATATTTGTCGTCGCCCTTGTGAGAGCTGCCGTGAGAAAACACTCTGCTTTGCCTACTTCGCGGGCCTCGTACCTGAAGGCACTCAGCTGGAGGAGAACATCAGCCTCTCGCAATGCTGAGTCGCTAACGGGACAGCCAGATTGAGCACAGGCCTGGAGGGAAGGCCCTGACGTGAGGTGCAGAAGCGGAGCCGCGCAGCAGTTTCCATGAGGCCGTAGCCTCTGCTCTGCGTGTCTTTAACGGCAGTCGAGTTTCCTGGACACCTGGGAGGCTCGCGGGGGCACCCTGTTCCAGGCTGCAACACGGAGTACTCCCAGGCACCCCTGGGTCTGCTGAGCAACATCCAGGCCCGGAGCCCTTTGGAGCCGCTCTCTATAAGCCGAGTGTAGGGAAACGCCCTGCACTCTCTCCTGGAGCAGATTCGTTTCCCCACCAAACCCACACTTTCACGAACAGACTTCTGGCACGTCTCACATGCCTTTGAGGTCTTACGCCTTACCCTAGTCTGAGCTGCCCTGAGAGACCCCTCGGCCTCGCATTCCATCTAGGACCCCCCTGCCGGAATTCACCCTGCCTCCAAGCGAAAGTCGGCTTGCGTTCTTACTGCGATTTAAGCCCTGTGCTTCCTGTGGCCCTGCAGGCTTTGGAATAGCCACAGGCCCCAGAGGCGTAAATAGGCAGGGCATTCCTTGGTTGAGGCAGTTCACTAGACCCAGAACACCCTACTTCGGGGAGTTGGTTCAGGGAAGCAAACGCAGGGTAACGTGTGTCTCTTTGGACTGGTTAGAAACCACAGGGAGGTAAGCTGAGTGTGCGCGTGGAAACGGGGGCCTGCTGGAACTATCCTTGCTTTCCCACTTGGAAGGCTGCATTCATGCTGCCTTGAAGCTGCCTGACGTCCCCTGCTGTTGACAGGCCTGGAAACCCGGTAGAAATGCTTCTGGGAAGAAAATGAGTTTGCTCCGTCTCAACCCGGTGCTTCCATGGCCGCGGTGGTGGTTAGCCTGACAAGCTCCAGAACGAAAGGGAAACTCAACGTGAGAATTTGCCTCCAGTTTAGGCCCTGCGTAGCCGGGCAGGAAGGGCGGCATGCAGCAGTTTCCATGAGTTCTTAGTCACCGTTCGGGTTTATTTGAACGGAATTACCCATTTGAGGACCCCTAGGCTCCTCGGGTGTGCATCCATTTCCCTCCAAGGTCACTGAGGACCTCCAGACACGCCCCCACGCCGTGGTCCGGCTGAGCAACATCGACGCCCATTGCTCTGCCCCTCGGAGGCCCTGTGTGCGTGCCGAGTGATGGGCAACACTCTGCACGTTCCTTGAGGAGAGCTACATTTCCAGAGCCCTCACACGGCCTCAGAACCAGATTTCTGGTGAGTCCGAAGTTCCCAGGAAATATTTGTCGTCGTCCTTGTGAGAGCTGCCGTGAGAAAACACTCTGCTTTGCCTACTTCGCGGGCCTCGTACCTGAAGGCACTCAGCTGGAGGAGAACGTCAGCATCTCGCAATGCTGAGTCGCTAACGGGACAGCCAGATTGAGCACAGGCCTGGAGGGAAGGCCCTGACGTGAGGTGCAGAAGCGGAGCCGCGCAGCAGTTTCCATGAGGCCGTAGCCTCTGCTCTGCGTGTCTTTAACGGCAGTCGAGTTTCCTGGACACCTGGGAGGCTCGCTGGGGCACCCTGTTCCAGGCTGCAACACGGAGTACTCCCAGGCACCCCTGGGTCTGCTGAGCAACATCCAGGCCCGGAGCCCTTTGGAGCCGCTCTCTATACGCCGAGTGTAGGGAAACGCCCTGCACTCTCTCCTGGAGCAGATTCGTTTCCCCACCAAACCCACACTTTCACGAACAGACTTCTGGCACGTCTCACATGCCTTTGAGGTCTTACCCTAGTCTGAGCTGCCCTGAGAGACCCCTCGGCCTCGCATTCCATCTAGGACCCCCCTGCCGGAATTCACCCTGCCTCCAAGCGAAACGCGGCTTGCTTTCTTACTGCGATTTAAGCCCTGTGCTTCCTGTGGCCCTGCAGGCTTTGGAATAGCCACAGGCCCCAGAGGCGTAACTAGGCAAGGCATTCCTTGGTTGAGGCAGTTCACTAGACCCAGAACACCCTACTTCGGGGAGTTGGTTCAGGGAAGCAAACGCAGGGTAACGTGTGTCTCTTTGGACTGGTTAGAAACCACAGGGAGGTAAGCTGAGTGTGCGCGTGGAAACGGGGGCCTGCTGGAACTATCCTTGCTTTCCCACTTGGAAGGCTGCATTCATGCTGCCTTGAAGCTGCCTGACGTCCCCTGCTGTTGACAGGCCTGGAAACCCGGTAGAAATGCTTCTGGGAAGAAAATGAGTTTGCTCCGTCTCAACCCGGTGCTTCCATGGCCGCGGTGGTGGTTAGCCTGACAAGCTCCAGAACGAAAGGGAAAGTCAACGTGAGAATTTGCCTCCAGTTTAGGCCCTGCGTAGCCGGGCAGGAAGGGCGGCATGCAGCAGTTTCCATGAGTTCTTAGTCACCGTTCGGGTTTATTTGAACGGAATTACCCATTTGAGGACCCCTAGGCCCCTCGGGTGTGCATCCATTTCCCTCCAAGGTCACTGAGGACCTCCAGACACCCCCCCACGCCGTGGTCCGGCTGAGCAACATCGACGCCCATTGCTCTGCCCCTCGGAGGCCCTGTGTGCGTGCCGAGTGATGGGCAACACTCTGCACGTTCCTTGAGGAGAGCTACATTTCCAGAGCCCTCACACGGCCTCAGAACCAGATTTCTGGTGAGTCCGAAGCTCCCAGGAAATATTTGTCGTCGCCCTTGTGAGAGCTGCCGTGAGAAAACACTCTGCTTTGCCTACTTCGCGGGCCTCGTACCTGAAGGCACTCAGCTGGAGGAGAACGTCAGCATCTCGCAATGCTGAGTCGCTAACGGGACAGCCAGATTGAGCACAGGCCTGGAGGGAAGGCCCTGACGTGAGGTGCAGAAGCGGAGCCGCGCAGCAGTTTCCATGAGGCCGTAGCCTCTGCTCTGCGTGTCTTTAACGGCAGTCGAGTTTCCTGGACACCTGGGAGGCTCGCGGGGGCACCCTGTTCCAGGCTGCAACACGGAGTACTCCCAGGCACCCCTGGGTCTGCTGAGCAACATCCAGGCCCGGAGCCCTTTGGAGCCGCTCTCTATACGCCGAGTGTAGGGAAACGCCCTGCACTCTCTCCTGGAGCAGATTCGTTTCCCCACCAAACCCACACTTTCACGAACAGACTTCTGGCACGTCTCACATGCCTTTGAGGTGTTCTGCCTTGCCCTAGTCTGAGCTGCCCTGAGAGAACCCTCGGCCTCGCATTCCATCTAAGACCCCCCTGCCGGAAGTCACCCTGCCTCCAAGAGAAACACGGCTTGCGTTCTTACTGCGATTTAAGCCCTGTGCTTCCTGTGGCCCTGCAGGCTTTGGAATAGCCACAGGCCCCAGAGGGGTAGCCAGGGCATTCCATGGTTGAGGCAGTTCACTTGACCCAGAACACCCTACTTCGGGGAGTTGGTTCAGGGAAGCAAACGCAGGGTAACATATGTCTCTTTGGACTGGTTAGAGACCACAGGGAGGTAAGCTGTGTGTGCGCGTGGAAACGGGGGCCTGCTGGAACTATCCTTGCTTTCCCACTTGGAAGGCTGCATTCATGCTGCCTTGAAGCTGCCTGACGTCCCCTGCTGTTGACAGGCCTGGAAACCCAGTAGAAATGCTTCTGGGAAGAAAATGAGTTTGCTCCATCTCAACCCGGTGCTTCCATGGCCGCGGTGGTGGTTAGCCTGACAAGCTCCAGAACGAAAGGGAAACTCAATGTGAGAATTTGCCTCCAGTTTAGGCCCTGCGTACCCGGTTAGGAAGGGCGGCATGCAGCAGTTTCCATGAGTTCGTAGTCACTGTTCGGGTTTATTTTAACGGAATTATCCATTTGAGGACTCCTAGGCCCCTCGGGTGTGCATCCATTTCCCTCCATGGTCACTGAGGACCTCCAGAGTCCCCGCACACACACGCCACCGTGTGCCGGCTGAACAACATCGAGGCCCATTTGTCTGTCCCTCAGAGGCCCTCTTTTTGTGCCGAGTGATGGGCAACACACTGCACGTTCCTTTCAAAGAGGTACATCTCCAGAGCCCTCAAATAGCCTCAGGACCAGATTTCTGGTGAGTCCGATGTGCCCAGGAAATATTTGTCGTCGCACTTGTGTGAGCTACCGTTAGAAAACACTGCTTTGCATACTTCGCGCAACTCGTACCTGAAGTCACTCTGCTCGAGGAGAAAGTCAGCATCTTGCAATGCTTGTCACTAATGGGACTCTCAGCGTGAGCACATTACTGAACGTAGGGCCCTGTTTTGCTGTGCAGAAGCTGAGGCGTGCAGCAGTTTCCAGGAGGCCATAGCCTCTGCTCTACGTGTCTTTAATGGCAGTAGATTTTTCTGGAAACCTAGGAGCCTCGGTGGGGTCCCTGTTCCCGGCTGGAACACAGAGTACTCCCAGGCACTCGTAGGTCTGCTGAGCAACATCCAGGCCCATAGCCCTTTGCATCCACCCTCTATACGCCGAGTGTAGGGAAAGGAACTGCACTCTCTTTAGGAGCAGCTTAATTTCACCAGCACACCCACAGGTTCACGAACAGACTTCTGGCACGTCTCCCATGCCTTCGAGGTCTTACACCTTGCCCTAGTCTGAGCTGCAGTGACAGAACCCTTGGCCTCGCATTCCATCTAGGACCTCCTGCCTGAAGTCACCCTGCCTCCAAGAGAAAGCCGCGTTGCCTTGTTACTGCAATTTAAGCCCTGTGCTTCCTGTGGCCCTGCAGGCTTTCGAATAGCCACAGGCCCAGAGTCGTAGCTAGGGAGTTCCTTGGTTGAGGCAGTTCACTTGATGCAGAACACCTACTTCGAGAAGTTGATTCAGGGAAGCAAACACAGGGTAATATGTGTCTCTCTTGACTTGTTAGAAACCACAGGGAGGTATGCTGAGTGTGTGCATGGAAACCGGGGCCTGCTGGAAGTATCCTTGCTTTCCCACTTGGAAGGCTGCATTCATGCTGCCTTGAAGCTGCCTGACGTTCCCTGCTGTTGACAGGCCTGGAAACCCGGTAGACATGCTTCTGGGAAGAAAATGAGTTTGCTCCGTCTCAACCCGGTGCTTCCATGGCCGCGGTGGTGGTTAGCCTGACAAGCTCTAGAATAAAGGGAAACTCAATGTGAGAACTTGCCTCCAGTTTAGGCCCTGCCTAGCTGGGGAGAAAGGGAGGCTTGCAGTTGTTTTCATGAGTTCTTTGTCGCTCTTTGGCTTTCTTTTCATGGGTGTACCCTTTTGAGGACTCCTAGGCCCCTCGGGTGTGCCTCCAGTGGTGTCTGTGGCTTTATTATTAGTTTTTGCACCCTCTGTGCTAATGGATCTGGTTGTGTTCCTGTCTTGCTGGTTGTTTGGCATAGAGTGTCCTGCACTGTTGCTTGCTCGTCATTGAGTTGAGCGGGGTCTTGGTGCTGAGATGGAGATCTCTGGGAGATTTTCACCATTTCATATTACATGGACTTTGGAGGTCTCTTGTGGACCAATATCCTGAATTTCGCTCTCCCACCTCAGTGGCACAGCCCTGATGCTTGTCTGGAACACCAAGAGCCTGTCTTCCACACGGCTCAGAATAAATTGACGAAAAGAAAGAAGATAAAATAAAATAAAATAGGGCTTCCCTGGTGGCGCAGTGGTTGAGAGTCCGCCTGCTGATGCAGGGGATATGGGTTCTTGCCCCGTTCTGGGAAGATTCCACATGCCGTGGAGCGGCTGGTCCCGTGAGCCATGGTCGCTGAGCCTGCGCATCTGGAGCCTGTGCTCTGCAACGGGAAAGGCCACAACCATGAGAGGCCCACGTACTGCAAAAATACTAATAATAATAAAAATAAAATAAAATTATTTAAATAAAAAATTATTTTTAAGAAAAAAACTTTTTAAGTAAAAAAAAAAAAAAACACAAAACGGTCAGACAGAACCCTAGGACAAATGGTACAAGCAAAGCTATACAAAAGCACACACAGAAGCATATACATACACACTCACAAAAAGAGAAAAAGGGAAAAAAGTATATATATTATTGCTCCCAAAGTCCACCTTCTCAATTTGGGATGATTCGTTGTCTATTCAGGTATTCTACAGATGCAGGGTACATCAAGTTGATTGTGGAGCTTGAATCCGCTGCTCCTGAGGCTGCTGGGAGAAATTTCCCTTTCCCTTCTTTGTTCCTCAGCTCCTGGGGCTCAGCTTTGGATTTGGACCCACCTCTTTGTGTAGGTCGCCTGAGGGCATCTGTTCTTCTCTCAGACAGGACAGAGTTAAAGGAGCAGCTGCTTTTGGGGCTCTGGCTCACTCTGGCCAGGGAGTGGTAGGGGTACCGATGCGGGGAAATCCTGCAGCGGCAGAGGCCAGCGTGACGTTGCACCAGCCTTAGGCACGCCGTGCGTTCTCCAGGGGAAGTTGTCCCGGGATCCCGGGACACTGGCAGTGGCGGTCTGCACAGGCTCCCGGGAGGGGCGGCGTGGATAGTGACCTGTGCTCTCACACAGGCTTCTTGGTGGCGGCAGCAGCAGCCTTAGCGTCTCATGCCCGTCTCTGGGGTCCGCGCTGATAGCCACGTCTCGCGCCCGTCTCTGGAGCTCCTTTAAGCGGCGCTCTTAATCCCCTCTCTTCGCACACCAGGAAACAAAGAGGGAAGAAAAAGTATCTTGCCTCTTCGGCAGGTCCAGACTTTCCTGGACTCCCTCCCGGATAGCCGTGGCGCACTAGCCCCCATCAGGCTGTGTTCATGCCACCAACCTCAGTCGTCTCCCTGGGATCCAACCGAAGCTGAAGCCTCAGCTCCCAGCCCCCGCCCGCCCCGGCGGGTAAACAGACAAGCATCTCGGGCTGGTGAGTACTGATCGGCAACGATCCTCTGTGCGGGAATCTCTCCACTTTGCCCTCTGCACCCCCATTGCTGCACTCTCTTCCATGGCTCCAAAGCTTCCCCCCTCCGTCACCCGCAGTCTCGGCCCGCGAAGCAGCTTCCTAGTGTGTGGAAACCTTTCCTCATTCACAGCTCCCTCCCACTGGTGCAGGTCCCGTCCCTATTCTTTTGTGTCTGTTTTTTTTCTTTTTTCATTTGCCCTACCCAGGTACGTGGTGAGTTTCTTGCCTTTTGGGAGGCCTGAGGTCTTCTCTCAGCGTTCAGTAGGTGTTCTGTAGCAGTTGTTCCACATTTAGATGTATTTCTGATGTGTTTGTGGGGAGGAAGGTAATTTCAGCGTCTTACTCTTCCACCATCTTGAAGCTGTTCGGCCCCGGGGCTAATCTTCATTGTGGTGTGCAGGCTTCTCACTGTGGTGGCTTTTCTTGTTACAGAGCACGGGCTCTAGGCTCGTGGGCTTCAGTAGTTTTTGCATGTGAGCTCAGTAGTTGTAGCTCACGGGCTCTAAAGCACAGGCTCAGTAGTTGTGGCACATGGGCTGTGTTGCTCTGCGACATGTGGGATCTTACAGGACTAGGGCTCAAACCCATGTCCCCTGCTTTGGCAAGTGGATTTTTAACCACTGCATCACCAGGGAAACCCTGTCATACTTTTGAAAATGAAAAATCATATTATTAAAAATTAATCCAGGAGACAGATGTAACTCAGATTTCTCTCTGATAAATATCCAGATATGAACACTTAACATTAACACTCCTCTATAGTCCTATAGTCCTTGTCTCTATAGTCCTTGTCTCTCCCCTTTGACTCTCATTTACTCATTGACTTCATTGACTTCTTGAAATCTTATTTCTACCCTAATAATTCCATTGGGATATTCATGAAAAGACTTATTTAACTCTGGACAACATATTACATAACTAAACATTTATTTCTTGCCCACTATCTTCCTTTTACTTAATGTCATGACAAGTCGATGGTTTTCCACCTAATTTTCTGGCACGCCTTCACAGGTACCCAGGAGAATCTTTTTCCTCTCCTCCTCCCTTCAGTAGGAGTCATGTTCTATTTCTCAGTCTTCTCAATATTCATGCAGCCAAGAATTACTTAAAAGCCAGCCCCTGAATTTCTCAATCTCCACCTGAGAAAGTAGAAAATAATAATCAGCAGGGTTGGGAAAACATGATTCCTTTTGGAAGTGCTGATGCCAAATCTGATTTTTTTTTTTTTTTGGTTAGCTGGATATATTGGGGTTGAGCCTTCCTTAAAATGGTCAGATAAAGACAGGGAGCTCTTCTTCCTAAAGGGCACATGAGAAGGTGAGCTTGAGAACAAATTCATCTGTGGTTACTACTCCAGTGCCCCGCCCCCTCCACCTGTGAGAGCGGAGGACTCTTCTGTTTGGAGCCACAAGGCCACATGCATTGCTTTGTTCTGACCAAAGCATTGTTTAGATATATTGAGAAAATACCATAAAATGTTTAGAGTTGGATATCTCCAAAACTAATGGATCTTAATCTTGGCTAAACACTGGAACTTCTTGTAGAGCTTTAAAAACTACTGTTGAATGCCTGAAAGGTTCTTATTTAATCAGTGTAGAGTGCAGCCTGGACATGGGATTTTTAGAAACTCCTTGGTAGATAAGTTTACTCTAACATGCAGGCAAGACTGAGAATTACTGCCCTAACTCAACCTCAATGCCTCAAAGTGGAGAAATTCAGAGAGGTTATTTGGGGCCAGTATCTTCTAGCTCCCAGGCCAGAGCTCTTCCAACAATAGCCTATCTGCTTCTGGCTACTTGAAGGGTTATAAAAACTCAAGGCTGCTTTGTAATACCCATGGCTCTGTTGAGACTCCTGTTTCTTTGCTGCGATGTTCCAGTAAGACAAAGATTCTTCCATCCCACTCCTGGGCATATATCCAGAAAAGAAGAAAACTCTAATTCAAAAAGATACATGTACCCCAATGTTCACAGCAGTGTTATTTACAATAGCCAAGACATGGCAGTAACCTAAATGTGCATCGGCAGATGAATGGATGAAGAAGATGTGTATATGTGCATATCCATCTATCTATCTATCTATATATAATGGAATATTACTCAGCTATAAGAATGAATGTTGCCATTTGCAGCAGCCTGGAAATGCCTAGAGATTATCATACTAAGTGAAGGAAGTCAGAGAAAGACAAATATTATATGATATTACTTACATGTGGAATCTAAAAAATAATACACATTAATCTATTTACAAAAGAGAAACAGACTCACTGACATAGAAAACAAACTCATGGTTACCGAAAGGGAAAGCAAAGTTGGGGGAGGATAAGGTAGGAGTTTGGGATTAACAAATACACACTACTATATATAAAATAGATAAGCAACAAGGATTTAAGTATAACACAGAGAACAATATTCAATGTCTTTTTTTTTAATAAATAAATTTATTTATTTATTTTTGTCTGTGTTGAGTCTTCGATGCTGCACGCAGGCTTTCTTTATTTGCAGAGAGCATGGGCTACTCTTGGTTGCAGTGCGCAGGCTTCTCATTGCAGTGGGTTCTCTTCTGGCAGAGCATGGGCTCTAGGAGCGCAGGCTTCAGTAGTTGTGGCACGTGGGATCAGTAGTTGTGGCTCACAGGCTCTAAAGTGCAGGCTCAGCAGTTGTGGCTCACAGGCTTAATTGCTCCACAGCATGTGGGATCTTCCTGGACCAAGGTTCGAACCTGTGTCCCCTGCTTTGGCAGGCGGATTCTTAACCACTGCACCACCAGGGAAGTCCAATATTCAATATCTTGTAATAACCTATAACAAAAAATAAACTGAAAAAAATATGCATATAACTGAATTACTTAGCTGTACACCTGAAAGCAACACAATATTGTAAATCAACTATGATTCAATAAAAAAGATTCTTCTGGACTGGGAAATAAATATTCATGCATTGATTCTTATCCATTCCAATACCTTCAAATGACATTTGATTCTCTTTTTTTTAACGTTTTTATTGGAGTATAATTGCTTTACAATGGCGTTGTTTCTGCTTTATAACAAAGTGACTCAGTTATACATATACATATATCCCCATATCTCTTCCGTCTTGCGTGTCCCTCCCTCCCACCCTCCCTATCCCACCCTTCTAGCGGGTCACAAAGCACTGAGCTGTTCTCCCTGTGCTATACGACTGCTTCCCACTAGCTGTCTATTTTACATTTGGTAGAGTATATATGTCCATATATACACTACCATTCTGACATTTGATTCTTAATTACTCAAGACCAATATCATCCACCATGGTTACCTCTCATAATAATTTATTACAATATATTGAAATATGATTAGAAATTTTTATATACACCTCAGGGCTGACAAATTTTGAAATATCCCAAACTAGACTCCTAATCATTGTCCCAGAACATTTTCTTTCCCTGTTGTTTCTGGATTAATAAAAAGTAGTACTACCACCTACCAGATGCTCAAATTAGAAACTGAGGTATAATTCTGAGGCTTTTTTCCTGAATTCAACCCTATGTTCAAAATTATTGTCCTTTGAATGCTAATTTATAAATATATCTAATTTTTTCCCACTTCTGTGAAAGACTAGTAAAGCTCTTCTGATGCAAAAACCATAATCTCTTCTTGGATAGTTGTAACAACCTCCTAAGTGGTATCCTTGATTACAGTCTTGATTTCTTCCAGTCACTTCTCACACTGAAGCCAGGATAATCTTTCTAAAATGCAAATATGATCATCTTTCTAAATTTTTATTGGTTATCCATTATCCTTATAATAAAGCTCAAAACATTTAACAGAGATTACGTCTTCCATTCTATGGTTTCAGCTTATCTTTCTAGACATATCTTTTAATACTCCCTTCAAACCTAATTTCGAACCCACTTTAAAGTTATATCTGTGTTTGTTAATATTCCTCAAGGGTATCACATATGTTATTACATTTGATTCTTAACATATAATTTTACATAATTCCATACCAGGATAATATTTTTCAAAGTTTAGCTTCAGTATAAATTTCTCTATGAATTTTCCATCATTCCTGCTAAAGCTATTTTAGGGATATTGTCAATGCCATATATTGTTTATATTTCCCCTATTCCAGCACTTTTTTTTTTTCGGTACGCGGGCCTGTCACTGTTGTGGCCTCTCCCGTTGCGGAACACAGGCTCTGGACGTGCAGATTCCGGACGCGCAGGCCCAGCGGCCATGGCTCACAGGCCCAGCCTCTCCACGGCATGTGGGATCTTCCCGGACCGGGGCACGAATCCGTGTCCCCTGCATCGGCAGGCAGACTCTCAACCACTGCGCCACCAGGGAAGCCCCTCTAGCACTTTGTGTATCATTTTGACATAATTGTTTATTACTCTTTAGTTCTCCAAAGAATATAAACTCCATGAGGACAAGATTCATGTTTATCTTGTTCACTGTTAATATCTTCATCATCAAGCACAGTGCCTGGTACTTAATAATTTAATGGACAAATTAATGAACTAACAAATACGGAACAGTAATCAAAACCACAAAAGAGGGCTTCCCTGGTGGCGCGGTGGTTGAGAGTCCGCCTGCCGATGCAGGGGACGCGGGTTCGTGCCCCGGTCCGGGAGGATCCCGCATGCTGCGGAGCGGCTGGGCCCGTGAGCCATGGCCGCTGAGCCTGCGCTCCGCAACGGGAGAGGCCACAACAGTGAGAGGCCCGCATACCGCAAAAAAAAAAAAAAAAAAAAAAAAAAAAAACCCACAAAAGACAAAAGAAAAAGGATGTTCTTCCTCAGATGGCAAGCTAGTTCTCATTTGAGAAAGCAAAAAAAAAAAAAAAAAAAAAAGAAAAAAATCATGTTTTACTCTAGGTTCTTTTCTATAAAGCAAGAATATACAAGCCTGAATATATCATTTCACAGAAAAATCAACAATATGCAGTCCATGTGATGAGGAAAGGATAGTTTTTTTCAGATATTAAACTAGTAGAACTCATGAAATATTTCTAATCATGGAAATTAGCATTTGTTGATTATTAGACGGCTTCATATTTCTTTTCCTTCATGTTCTGTATGTGTCTTACTTGTTGAGAGTTCAAAGAAATATAACAGGGATATCTATATATAACATACAACAATTGTATTTGTTAGATAACAAGGGCTAGATATTATGGTGATTCAGTACATATTTCACACCACACTTTTCTGACTGAATCCACTTTACTTTTAAACTTTACAAATTTAAAAGCTGTGTAAACTCTGGCAAATTACTGAAACTTTCTCTGCCTAAGTTTCCTCATATATAAAATGGGCATAGCAATAGTAACTACCTCATAGGTTTGTTTTAAGGATTAAATGAGTTAACATCTTCAGAATTCTTAGATCAGCACCCTCTTTAGTTACATTTTTAGTGCTATATATTTAGTAAGTTATACATACACAAATATATAGCTATTATTATATCCCTATTTTCCAGATAAAAAGTTAAACTTCTAATGTTCACTAATGCCTCTAATATTATACAACTGGAGAAGCCCAGGCTTAAATCTATGTCTGTTTTATTCCAAAGATCATGATCTTTCCACTCTCCAACTTTTGATCAGCAAACCCAGGAATAGGCATGTCAGTGCTTATATATTAGAAAACTTTAAACCAGGTGTATTTAAAATGAAAAGTCTAGATTAGTATTTAACCATTAGTATTTAGCTTTTACAAATTATCAACATATTTTTAGTGTTGAATTTGCCATTTAACTCAATCCTCCAATATAGATTATTTAAAGCAAATCTAAAATGTCATATTATTTCTATGCAATTTTTTCTTAGATATTCTAAAAAGACTAATTTTTAATATGACCATGATAGTATTACAAAAACATAAAAGCAATTAACGATAATCTCAGTATTTAGCCAGTAACCAAATGTCCTTGATTATTACAAAACCACTTCTTGGCATATTATTTGTCAACAATTCCTTTATTAATTAAATTTTGGATGTCAGATTTCTTATACACTCTGCTCTATCTTTCCTCTTTGAACTTCCATCCATTCATGTAACTTCAATAGCCACATAAATTAGATTTATTATTTCCATATTAGTGGAGAAAAAGTAGTATATAGAATCAGTATTCTATTTTTTATTCAGTATTCTATTTTTATTCAGTATTCTATTTCATAATGATCCATTTTCACAAAAGATTATTCCTGAACATAATGTGAGTAATGCATCTTTATGTTGTCATTGGTTCCCAATCTGTTCTTATGGCTATATCTGTTTTAAAACTAAATTATTGGAATTGCATGAAAAAAAAAAAAACAGATTCAACATCTTACTGATTGAAATATAAAAACAACAAAAAAACTTACTAAAAAATACTCTCAGAGACTTTTTTACTTTGGTGTCATTTAGTATTGCAACTAAAATATCAATAGATGTTCATAGTTGCATTTGAAATTGTCGTACTAGTGTAAAAAGTATTTTAAACAGTCACGGAGTTGCTAGAAATGTTAGAATAAAGAAAACATTAGTCAGCTTCCATGTAAATTTTAGGATTAAGAAAGAATGAAATAAAATGGAAATATGGATTAAAATCACAAGTGTTAAAGATATCTGAATTTATCTATGTGACTAGATGAAAACACCAACTTGTGACATAGAGCTAGATAAGAAAGATGAAAAGAAATTCTCAGATGCACTGTAATCATCGAGATTGAATAGTATTCTACCTTATAATTGAGTCTCAGCAGCACAATTTTTACATCATTCACTATGACTGTTCCAATAAGCTCCTGTTAACGTTAACAGGCTTGAACTGCACTGAAAATCCATCACCTAAAGGTGAACATTGGCCTGGTAGAATGGAACAAAATGTGTGTGTGTGTGTGTGTGTGTGTGTGTGTGTGTGAAGGGGATAGTAAATTCTTAAAATTACACTTTATCAGGATTTTAATGTCAGTACAAGGTCTAGAATATTTTCTAAAGAAAATGAGGGTATCAGTAAAAGTAATAAGTAGTCATAAATCATTTTGCACTCTATATCTATAATACATAAATCACACAACAGAAGCCTATATAAAGGAGAATTGTGAAACAAGTGAATATATATATTTTCATTATCTAGGAGATCATATAGTTTTAAACATTTAAATGTTGATAAATTTGTATTTCTATGATAATATTTTTTTAACCTAATGTTCTCTCAGAAAAAGGTAGTACTTAAAATTGGAGAAAGCTAAGCATTAGAATAAAAATTTCCTGGCATCTAAATTTTAACCATGCCCAAGCATTACAAAAAAAAAGTTATTTCTCTATTGATCACATTTGATTGAAGATAAAGAGATTATGAAAAGTGTTACCATAGTTTAAATGAGGGCAACCTTATTTAAGAAGTGAAAAGAACAAGGTAGTTGAAAGGAAAATGTAAAAGAAAAAGGAATAGATGAAAGGTGACTCAGTGTCTTTTCCTGAGAAGGACTGTCCCTTCCTAATCTATAGCAGTATTAGCAACATACATTTGTTAATAGCTATGCAGTCTTGGAATGCAGCAGGTAGTTATGGAACTAAGAGAAAGTTACCTAAGGTGGAGGGTTTAATCTTTGGCTTAGACCCTAAAGAAAGGAAGGTTACTGAGACCATCTGGAAAACGCAACTGGTTGCTGAATGTCCCTCATTCTCATTGCTATGTAAGCAAAAACTCAATTTTAATAGTCTATTCAGAAATATCTGTTCTGTTAGAGGCTAAACAAACCAACAACGAAAAATGTATAGGAAAGAAATCCAATATATTGATATGCAGTGATGAAATGACAATAAAAATGGTCGATTTAAAAACATCTCCAATATCTCATAGAAAGTTTATAACATGCACTCAATCATTTATTGGTGACTTAAACAATTGTCAAGTATACCACTTTTATATTTATGCCTAATATTTCAAAAGTGCTTCCTCTACTGTAACATTTAACTGAGGTTAAAATTGTTAGAATTTTGATTGGTGAGAATGAACTCACAGCACCAAGAATCAGATGAAGTTCAAAATGATTGACATAATAAGAGTAAAAGTAAGGAATCAAAGATATGTAGAGAAAAGTGGCCTTGTCTTTTGCTTTCCATGTTCCAAACAATTAGATTGCATGAAAAACCCACTTGTTCATTTTGTTTACACATTATCTCTTCAAGTATACTTTTAATATTTACTGGGCCAGAATCTTTTTAAACAGCATTTCTCAAGGTTCTTTTTTTTTGTTTTTGCTGTTTTTTATTTATTTTTAATACCTATATGTTGGGTCCAAATGAGAGAGAAAGAGACAGAGGGAGAGGTAGAGAGAAATCGGGAAAGACAGAAACAGAGACTAAAAGAGAATGTTATAGGCATCTACTAATAATGTTTAGGTTGGTAAGAGTAGTATTGTGTTGTTAAGAGCCCATGGATAAATCAGAAAACTTTGCATTTGAGGCCAGTTACCTAATCAGAAGCAAACCCATGCCTTCTTTATTTTCTCACACATGATATTGATGTCACAGGTTCTGGTTCCTTGCTGGATTCAATTCTATCTACCCTCTTGAAAACAGGATCCAGTGATGTCTGGGTAGTAGTTCTTTTTTTCTCACCATAGATGACACAGTAGCACAGGATTGCTTTATTTTCTAAAGAGAAGATTGGCAGAAAGACCAGAGAAAAATATTAAAATCTAACTCAAAAGTATAGGCATGTCTACAGGGGGGGAAAAATATTACCAGACTTCCATAGATAATTAAATTTATTAACTACTAGATAGCACAACAAATTCCACAATTGTATCTCTCCTTTTCAAGGAACAACAAAAAAAGAAAACAAAATTCTGAAAGATTGATTTAATTACAAATGTCTGACACTTGGTCCTGCAGGCAATGTTTAAGGTTATACACAGACAAAACATTCAAACAAAGTTATTGGAAACTCAAGGAGAATTATGTTATTTTTGTGAAAAGTTTCCCTTAATCAAATGAAGATTCATGCAAGGATATTCCATTTAAAAAGCAGAAATAAATCAAAAGATAGATAAAAAATACATTTGGAGGAAAACTACTCCCAGAAAACAAAAACAAAATTACACATTACTTACAAATTAAAATGGACATATACAAGCTGAAAACAAGAAGTCCAAGAAAAAATATTAATAAAACACCACAAAATGAAGAGGTTTTTCCCTTAATTTTCAGGGGAAAATTACAGGAAAAATATAGAAATTAAAAATGCATAAAATAGGGCTTCCCTGGTGGTGCAGTGGTTGAGAGTCTGCCTGCCGTTGCAGGGGACACGGGTTTGTGTCCCATTTCGAGAAGATCCCACAAGCCGCAGAGCGGCTAGGACCGTGAGCCATGGCCGCTGAGCCTGCGCATCTGGAGCCTGTGCTCCGCAACGGGAGAGGCCACAACAGTGAGAGGCCTGCATACCGCAAAACAAAAGAAACCATAAAATAGAAGATATATAAAAATATATGTTAAACATACTTCTTTATTCTTAAAGAAGAAATGACATTGTGTAAGTCTTAGTAAGGTCAGGAAATATTTATAAATATAATTAGATTTCACCTTTCACCAACATACTTTTTTTGTTATAAAACAAATAAAAAAGTTTGCTAATGATTATTAGTTTTAAACAGTTTCACTGTTATATTTAATATTAACATTGATAATATTTACAGATTGCTATATATAAAGCTATAAGTATGTAAATAACATGTGCATTCAACTCAAGCTAAAAAGAAAAAAAAACTAATTTGGACTTAATACCTGTTTGTTCAATTAATGAATAAAAAAAGGGAAATACAACCTGACAAACAATATTTTCTTGTGGTCCAACAGATTTTGTGAAATAAATAAACCAGTTGTTTTATAATCTGTGGCTGTACTCCCCATGAGGGCAGTTTAAAATTTATTTATAATTTCATGTGTTTTACTTGGCATCAAGTTTGTTTTGTCTAAGTTTATCATTACACTTTTAAAATGCTTGGCTCCTTTTAAAATGAGACAGCTTTAAAAATTGCCTGTCCAACATCACATCACCCATATCACTGTGATTCATTGACCTGTTTTGTTAATACTATCAAGAAAAAATATGTTTTATTATATATGGTGGTTCCAACGCATTAGGGGGTTTCACCTCTAAAGATATGTTGGATTTTGTAAGTAGTTAGCACTTTTTTTTTTATTATTTGACAGTAACTACTCTCTCTGTCTAGATCCTTCATTTTGAACCATTCGGCCTGCTCCTTGTTCCTGCCAGATGCCCCAGATGTATAAAACATACATATCATTCACAAAAGTAACAAAAGAACTGTGCATATCTTATCACTCCCTGAATTCTTAAACCATTTCAAATAAATTCATCCAATTGTAACTTTTATAAAACAAATACCTTTTTTGTACTTCATATTTTCTTTCATCTTTTGAGTAGCAGTATGAATTCATGTATTTACACAGATTCAACTTATTCTAGTTAGCCATTATTACTCTTATTATTATGAATAATGTTAATAATAGTAATGGTTGTAATAGCTGACCTTTTAATTTGCCTCCTTGCCTCTTCCAGCATAAATGCTAACAACCTTGAAAGGATTCTGTTTCTTACACTGATAAATATAAGGATAGATATATAGCTATCCTTCAAGAGGTGGCAAAAATGCTGCTGGTGTTGATTCATTCATTATCTTGGAAATCTATCTATTTATCTATCTATCTTCTATTCAAACTGACTTTTCAAAAATAAAACATTATGTTGCTGAATTCTAATTTTATCACAGGATGTTTAATAAATCAGTGTTGACTTGGATTGTTTAAAAAAAATGTGTAAAGAAAACTATAAAGCAATTCAGGAAGATAGACACAGGAAAGCTTAGCATACTGTCATCAAGTATAAAAGGAAGGGGTAAGTAATTAATTAAATGATGGCCTATTGAAAAGTCGGGTCATTGTCACTTAAACTCTCTGCATATAAGAGTGACTAGGAGGAAATTTGTTAAATTCCTGCCTAAATTCAGAAGAAATGCTTTTAAATAAAGTAAATAAGTATACCAAAACAAAGCTAACGTGTTAAGGCTGGGGAAAGAAGCAGAATAGAGTACAAGGTAATTTTAGGCTTTTACAATGGAACCAAAGGAAATGACAAAATACATACCAGAAATTCAGTGAAAAGCTCCCTCTAATATTACAAATGTAGGAATCCTGATTTGCCTAAATACACCTTCATACTGTGCCTTCATCATGTAACCTTGCATAGGCCTCTCCTTTCGAGTCACTTTTATGGGTCAGCCCAAATTTTCAGTCACAAATATCAGTAAGTATTAAAAATTCACATATTTACATAAAACCATCATCATAAAATATAAAAGTAAAAATGAACAATAAGAAAAACTACCCCCAAAGGAAATAGAAATAATTAAGGAAATAGAAAAAGTTAAAAAGTTTAGAAAAAAGTCCAATTTACAGTCTCAGAGAGTTTGTAGAGAACATAGCATCCACATAAAGAATAGGATGCTGTAAATAAAGAAAAATCTTCAATAATATAGCAATCTTGGAGCTCTGAAAAATTTCCTAAATAAAAAATGACATATCCAGTAGAAGACTTCTATCTGTAAATTATCATTCTGCAAGATAATATTTCAGACAATTTCAGAATACATAGCAAAATTTTATTTGCTATTTGACCAAATAATTCTTCATTTAAGAAAGATTCTATAAAGAATCTGTTGTAAGGGTGTACACTTATGTGAAAAACGGTGGAATTTGTAGTATTGTCCAAAATAATAAACATTTGAAAACAAATATCCCTCAACAGGGAACTGAATTAACACATTATACAATAAATCTAAAAAAGTGAGACACCAAATTTCTTTAGAAATAATGAAATTTTAGTACATATATATCAATACTAAGAGTCCATGTCCATTTTTACCGGAAAAAGGCAAAACACAAAATATTTTTTAAGCACTGCAAAACATTCCTGTAAAAGTTATTTTTTTAAACTAATATAGGTAGGAAAAGAGAAATATGAGCAAAAAAAAATCAAGTTTTTTTTTTTAACCATTGGCAGTATCTCAGACCCTAAGGGAATTTTCATTTTTTCATTCTTGTTAGTTAAGTTTTACTGTATTTGCATAACAAATCACATTTTGATTGTAATTAAACATTTAAACTAAGGTTATTTTCAAAAATATTATGTAGACACATGAAATAAACTAATTATAACATTAAGTAATCTCTCATTAAATCCTTTATTTAATAGCTTATAGTAAGGTGACATAAAGGTGTGAGAAAACTTAAATAAGAAATTTGTCAGATTTCAAGGTAACTTTTTTTGAGATTTATCATCTTTTTCTTGCTGTCCTTCTCCTACTTTCCAGTCTTTATATTTCAGGCTACAGAGTTTACTCCAACTATGAAGAGAGCCTTGTTCTGGCTTAACCTATATGCTTCACATCTGAATGTGAGGAGCAGGAAGAAGCCAGAGAGCAAGTGTGTCTAGACTTTGGAAAGCTGACAAGGATAAAGGCAGAAGTGGTGAAGGGATACTTGACTTTTCTTTGGATAAATTAAAACATTTCAGTCCTTGAATCATGGCAGGTTCTTTGAGGAAGGTTCTTACATTCTTAATTATTGTGAAACATGATTTCTTTGGGTAAAAACTAATTATGTTCCGGAAGTCTAAGTTTCTAAATTTTAAAAACAATTTTCCTAGAATAAAACAATCCTTATAATCAGTCTACTGAACAGTTTTTACATTCATAATTTGAACAAATGTGTATTACATAGAAAAGTAGAATACCATCTGTATATTCACTGAAGCCTCAATTAAATTGTTAGGGCTAGTCTTCCTATCTTTGATCTACAAATATTAAACTTACCTAATCTACCTTGATTTGAATAATTTTTCCCTCAAAGTTAATATTATTTCCATCATTTCCAAATAAATGGGAAATACCTATACTTTTCCATCTTACAGTGTGCAAACCACATGATGTAAGAGATGTCTCAGCAAATGAACAGTTTAGAACAGCTTTATTTATTGTAAGATTTTAAAAAACATATACTACTTAAGATTGTGTATGTTATTGCCTTTATAGTAGTCTAGGAGAAAATTTAGTACTACTTTTTAATTTGCATTAGTAAACATTCTGTACACAATGATTCACTTTGTGTTTGTAAGATACTCCATAATGTGGTCTTTGTCCCTTATTTTTTTCTCTCAGTTTTAATCACACCCCCTCTTTTGGCTTGAGACATACATTTTCCAGTTTCTAGTGAAAAACATACTTTTTCACATATCCATGTAAATTACGTTTCATATCTCTCAACAGATTTAGCTCTGTTTCCATAAGCAAGCATGGCACTTTGTACATCATCGAGACTTTCATCAGACTATTATTTGCCTGTTTTATTCTTGCTTTTTCTTTATTATTTAAATTTTGTGGGGGCAATAAATGAGTCTGCTTGCTTATCACTATGTTCCCAACGAGAAAATTACATAAAGACTTACAAATACATGATACTCAAAATACCTTCAAATAACTAATTATTATACTAAAGACTCTAAATTACAAGATGGACAAAGAAATGTTTTAACATCTATATGATGGCAGAGTTTTAGTTGTTTATATTTTAAAGAGACAATGTTGTTGTTTCCAATAACAATTCATTCAGAGCCAAAATTTATTCTCTCATTTAAAAAGTGGATACTGCATATAATACATCTTACAAAATTAAAATCACCAATGATCTTGAAAGAAAGTTAAGAATAATCAGGCCAGGGATTAAGTGAAGGCTTAATTTTAGGTATGCAATAGGAATACAACATACACGTTTTACATTTAGAATATTTGCTGAACTTGGTGAAACTGAGTATTTGAAACCTCATGGAGCATGGGAAAATATATGAATTCCAGAGGCTACTGAAAATTCCAGAGGCTACTAATAAGCTATCCTCTTCTGTAAAGTTGGGACATTAATAGATTATACCATCAATACAAGGGTGAATAGAAATAGAGCTATTATCATCAGTGGACTGTGAGGTAACTAATGATATATATGTTTTAGCACTGAACAAAGATGGAGAAATTCACTTTAAATGTATAGCCTGATTGATTGTATACTTCTCTGGCTGCTTGGTACATCTCTGGTAGGAATATAATTTAAAATGATCCTAGAATAGCAACTCCACAAAAGATATTAGAAGAAACAAAAACAAACTTTCCTCAAGAAATTGTCTTCACTTCATGTGCTAGACTTTCGATGTAAAAAATTCCCAGGAAAATTAACAGTGTATGCAAAAAAAAAAAAAAAAGTAAATATAAAATGAAACAAAGCTTCATGATCTAGAACCAGGAGAAACAATAGATGAGGAAAACAGACCTAAAATGATTTAAGGTGATGGAATTAGCAGATACAAATCAATTATCTTTAAAATGTTTTGGAAAATAAGAAACCTTATTGACCATATTCACAGGGAATGAAAAAAAGCAAATAATGACAAGAAAATTTGAAAAATAAAACTAAAAATATGAAGAAAAACAAAAAATACATTAATTTATATGAATAATTCTACTGATTCCTTAGAAAATTATATACAATGATGACAATTTAAGAGGAAACTAGATACAAAGAAATCACATGGAATGCAGCCAGAGGGAAAAAAAAGAGATGAAAATTTAAAAATTGATTAATATATATGTAGTATGGAAGGAGAAGTTATAAGTTTTAACTAAAGTCTCAGAGAGGAGAAAGAGAGAGAGAGGAGGGAAAAAACCTAATGAATATATTATATCTGGGAAATTCATGAAATGCACAAACCCACAGATTCTTGAAGCTCAACCAATTCAGAAGAGGAGAAATATAAAGATATACACAGTAAGTATCTCATGATTGCATATCTAAAAAGACTATACTGATGTTGCTGGTCTGGAGATGACACTTTCAGAACTACTGTCATAGACCAACTATAGCACATAAAAGATAAGCTTTAGAGAAGATCTAAAAGACTGCTTGAGGAAAGAATTTTTGTTATAATAAAGTAACTAACAACTAGACCAAATGCTGATTTTCCCACTAGTAATAATGGAAGCCTGAACATAGCTAAATTATTTTTTGAACATGCCAAATATAAATGTATCAATCTATAATTTTATGCACAGAGAAAATGATATTTTTGTGAATGAGGGGTAAAGTAATTTAATTTTTAGACATCAAAAAATAAGAGTAAACATTCATTAAAGGAAAATCTAGATATATATTTCATGAAAAGGAAAATGATTTCAGAAAAAAAATTATAAAGAACAAGTGGAAAGGAAAAACAAAAAAGAATGGTAAATATATGGTTAAAACTAAATGAGTGTTGCCTATATACAAAGCTAATAATAATTTATTGAGGAACTTAAAATTCTTCAATAAATAAATGTGACAGTGTATGTTAGAAAATTGATGAACTCAAATCAGTCCTTTCATTTTTCGTGAGGAAGATGGAGATAATTATTAACTTTGTAGTGTAATAAATTAATTATACTCACTGTAATTACTGAGCTCTTTACTAATTAAACTGAAATAGAGAACAAAAATTTCAAAAGAGTAGTAGGAATAATTGAATGATTCAAAAATATCTATTGAAGTAAGTGTAAGAAAGAGAAAACTATATAAAAAACAGGAAGAAAAGTAGATAATATAAAATAAAATAAATTAAACAAATGTATGTATTAGTCTTTATAGTAGCTGTAATTGGATATATTAAATACTCCAGTAGTGGACAAATTTAATAGACTGTATTAAAACTGAAACTCTTCACAAGTAATGAACAAAACCCCGCAAAATTTGAATTCAACCCACAAAATTTGAATTCAAAGAAATGGACAAATTGCACCAAGAAAGCCATAATCAAAAAAGAGACTGGTTTAACTATATTAATTTAAAACAAACACCTAGAAAAATATAAGATATTGTTAGAGAAAAGAAAATAATAAAATAAAATATTCAATTTGCAAAAATGATAATCCTTTAAAAATATATAAAATAATTTCAAAATATATAAAGCAAGTCTTGACAGAATTACTGGAAGAAAAACAAAAATCTGTCTTCAGAGCGGGAGATATTAACACAGCTCTCTGTCAATAACTGACATAAAAAGGACACAAAATGTGTCAGTAGGAATAAGGATGATTTGAATAATAGGAATAAAGGAATAACACATTTTTAATTGGCTATACAGAGAACACTGCACTCTCCAACAGTTTTCAGTTATGCATAAAACATTTACCAAAAGTTACCAATTATCTGAACATAAATTTTGAGCAAACGAATGTCAAAGAATTTAAATAAAAATAACATATTTTGACAAGAATAAAAGTTTGCTAGAAATTAATTGCAGAATATTAACTAGAAATCCCATGTTTGAAAATTAGTGCATCAAAGAAGACATCATAATATAATTAGAAAATATTTTGAATTTAACAGTAGCAAGACTATCACAAATCAAAACCTGTGAGGTGCAGCAAAGAGCATATTTAGAGGAAAAGTTAGTCTTTTGTGCAGAGATGAGGAGGCTGGCTTTTAAAAGAACATCTTTTGCAGTGGTCTCCAGCCATTTCCTTGTGAATTGCCTGCTTCAGCACTGCTGTTCAACTGTGATCATCAGATAGATAATAGTTTCCTGAAATGTCCTGAGCTAGGCAGTGACAAAGACTGCCTTAAGTTTCCCCTCAGTTTATCTAAGCTTTCTCAAGACTTCTTGACTACAGATCCTGACCTCCCATTCCTTAAAGCATTTACTTCAGAAAACTTGTAATTGTAAACTCTTTCTCTGCCCTTTTGAGATGTTAATCTTCTACACCACTGGAATGTTTTTCTCAAGACCAATGGGATCATCTCTGTGAAATGGAATCAACATGAATGATAACACTCCATCTCCCATTTGCCATGGGAGGGTAGGAAACTAACTCTGAAAAGGGACAATTAGCAAACACAGATGACCCCATCTGTTTTGCAGAAAGCCTACATTTAGTTTCAAGGTTTGTTGGATTCGCTGGCAAAATAACCACTTGTCTCACACAACTGAACAGATTTAATTAATTTTTAATAGAAGATTATTTAACTTAATTTCAATATACAGTCATTAGAAAGGGATGAATAAAAGTATTAGAGGTACATAACAGAGTATACATCATCAGATTGGGCCAACACCTACATCCAGATTCAAACAGCAGCTGGAAAGTCCCAAGTAACAGCAATCTGGAGTCCCAATTGGGAAGGGTCCTGGGCCATGCGTTCACCTCACAGGTGAGACTTCAAATTGCAGTTCTGGGGGCTTCTGTTTATAATCCCAATCCACAATCTGCTATCATCAGTTTATGAGCAAAAATGCAGCTCTGGTTTAACTGTAACAGTGCTGTTGGTTTCACCGTGTGAGTCAAAAGATTTTCTAGACCATGGGGGACTGGCCAGATCCCCAGAGCTCAAGAAATTTCAAGACTCATTCCTTTTCTTATCTTAAGTGTTGCTTGACTTGTTGGTAACAATTGTTAGGTGTGCAGGCAGGCACACAGTCTAGACAGGGCCACAAGTCGGTCAGGGGCCTACTTCTGCCTCTGAAGCCTGAACAAAACACTTTACTAGTTTTCTCAACACCATCTCATTGGCCAACCACTCTCCTAATGTCCTCTAGCACTTTGCCATTGGCTTATCCCAGCATTTAAAAATTCTCCACCCTTTTGTTTTAGCGGAGTGGATTGAATATCTTGCCCCTATTGCAAAAGTCTTGAATGAGGTCTTCTTTGTCTGTTTAACTTGCATTGGCTGGTCAGTGGCTGCCCACATGCATTTAAAACTTTTGAGAGAATGTAGCATGTTATGGAGACAGTTATAATTATTAACAAGCAAACAATGCCAATGGTTTGGATAGCACTCCTGAGCCAGGTTCTCCATGACCCAAGCCAGCTAGAATCAAATAAGTCAAAGAAATAATCCCCAGTAGAGGGGTATTTCTTTAAGCCTGTTGGCCTGTTTATGTATTTCATGTAACTTTCCCTTTACTTCCTCAGAAGTGTTTATCCAGTGAGCTTGTTTCACAGAAACGGAGACATTGGAAATCAGGGAGTTCTTAGTGGGCAGAACTACAGGATCACCAGCATCACAGCAAATCCAACAGTTACTTGGAGGCTGGATTACTCTCTTTTGAAATGGCCTGAGATACTGAACAATGCCATCTTTCCAGACCAGGTCAAGGCAAAAAGTGGACAAAATAATTATAAAAGACCTTCATGGTATAAGAATTAGGCAAAGGATGTTAAGAGAGGAAAGGAAGAATGAAAAAATGTTCTTGATCTGATGTTTTGGAATGAAGCAATCTACCTCAATGTAGCTATTTCTCTTTCTACTCCATTTGATTTTGAGGTCTTTGGCATTTATACAGGACCAGAGGGGGTCTGAGAACTTATAATTTGGCAGCAGTGTCAGTGGTCAAGTGTACTTGGTAAGGTTCTTTCCATGAAACTTACTTTTGCAAAAACCTCAGAGTAAAATAATAACTGTCTGAAAAATATAACACTTAAAAATCCCCATGGTTAGAGAATTGGTTAGTGTTCATTATAATGGCATTGGCAAGAAAACTGACTATCTCTGTGACAAGATTTTAAGATGATAATGGTAATTATGACTGATAATATTATATCAGGACATAACAGATTTTTAGGAATTTTATACAGTTTCTGGAACACTTGTATTAATAATAAATACTCATACAAATGTGCACTTCTTATTTGACAATACTTCCTATGCAATTTAACATATCAAATAAGCCTAATTAGTTAAACATTTCTCTTTTTATAAATAGAGAGAACAAATCTTTTGAGATGTTCCAGGGGCTCTCTGGAAAATACTGAAATTAATTTGAGGTGAAAAAGACTTCATTTAGAATTTGATATTGGGGGAGTTTTAAAAAAAATACCCATTTAACCAATGTGACAAGGACTTTGAAGGTAAATACAGAAGGTTACATAGCTATAAAAACCTAAGCTCTTTTAATATTGAGAAGAGTGGGTTTTCTTAAGTAATCAAAGACCTGATAAGATGAAATTAAATACAGTAAATTGTTTTGGGAAAACACAAAATCTTTACTTTCTGGGCAGATTATTTAAAAGATTAAAAACAAATTTTGTTTGTACTTTCTTATTAAAAGTAGGTCAATAATGTAAGAAAACTTTGTTCTTTTAACAGACAGGAAACCAAATTCTAATTTTGTACTGGTGTATCATTAATATTAAAACTCATTTTTAAAAAACTAAATAAATTCATTCCAATCTTAGGCAGATTGACACATATACAGTTCTTTTTCCAAGATTCCTTTTCACAAAACTTCTACAACTTTTTTACATCCATTCAGGTTTTGTCCTAAGTTCCCTCCCCCACCCCCACCTCCCTTTTCTCATTCTGGAACAACCAGCTATTTTACTTCAGGACAAAATTACTCTCTTTTTTACTTGACCACAACCACATCTGCCTACCTTTTCTTACCAAAAACACATCCTACTTTCCTTGTATAGAGATGTTTCCTTTATTAGGTCTACTAGGTTTAATTGCATATGTTAATTATAATTCTTAACCCTTAGAATACTTAATTCCTAGTGGCAACTAAGAAGTAAGCAACTGTGGGCTCTCAGTTACACTAGCATTCTGTGATTGACACATTTTTAAACATATCTAATATATTCTAGAAATATATTCTTCCTCATACTAAATTTTTCAATGTGGCACAAGACGTGTTTACTAATAAACACAAATATCTTTAGTTTCTCTGTAAAAGGAAGCCAAAAGTGGATAAACATATATTCAGTAATTAATGTTTCAGTGTTTGTCTTATTTGGAAATGATCTAGATATCTGATGAATATCCATCACTTAACTTATTGCAGTATAACTTTGTTTCAAATTATCAAAATGATTTTGGAAACCATTTTTAAGTAGACCTTTTATAAAGCATAGTTACTGGTGAAAACTTTACTTATAAACTTTTGTCTTATATCTGTTTATTTGTTCTTAACACATGCTTAAATAACATGAGCTTATTTGACTTTTAGTAAACCTAAGTAAATTAAAAGTTGAATGTCTACATTATATTCAATAATTGTAGATCTCAAAACATGGCTTTTTAAATTAAATCAATAAACAATCTTTATTCATTGAAAATTATCATAGATCACATGAACTTGAAAAACATTTGGGTTAGTTTCTCTATTTCTGAGAGTATACTTGATTTTTATAATGTTTCTTTATAAACCAATTAAATAGAGCTCTTTACAAAGTAATTTTGGCAATACCATCTGGAGGTACAAAAATATTACACGTTTATAACACATATATAGATATATATATAAGCATATAGAGAGAGGCAAACAGAGATCTTGTTTAAAATGAAATGCTTTCATTTTAAAATTTTAGCTATGAGACAATAATACAAAATACACAATAATACAAAACTCACTAGTTTGTAAAGGAATAGCTGTTTACACATGTGTTTTCTTTTCAGATGGCTTAAACTTTTCACTGGTATGGCAAAGACTTTTAAGCTTTTTTCATAGGTTTAGTTTTCAAATATGCCATCTTCTTTTTTTTTTTCCTTCCCATCTGGTAATAACTACCTCTGTGCTTGCTAGAGAACTATGTGTTCCTCAACTATGTGTTATTTGCTTCAAATTGCTGCTCCAGGGGCTCTATTCAGAGGACTCTCATTTACAAATAAAGCCATTTTGAATACATGTAGAGACTAGGAGTGCCTGGAAGCTTACAACTGCCTTGGGTATTGTACTCCAATGAGTACAATGAAGGAGGGTGAAAATTCAGCTAATTTGCCTTCAGGACAAAATATAAGGTCTAATTTACATTCTAGAGCTTCCCTCTGGGATAAGGGCACACCTAGCTAGGAATTATACCTTGCTTTGTTTCTTTATCTTTCTCAACCTGCTTTTACCACTTCCTACTGGTTTCCTCTGGGAGCTTTTTGGAAAATTGAATTAAGGTACCCAGTTTCTCGTCTCTAAAATTGGAATGTAGTGGCTAAGTCAAAGGCTGTTGTGAGGGTTAAGTAAGTGACTGCATGTAAAACACTGATAACAATAACAAGCACATATCATATGGCAAATATGTATTAGTATATTAAATATAAAATAGTGAAACGAATGTGCCAATCAACAAAACAAATAACTTGTGAATGTTTACTCATAGTAAATACATTCTATGCATTAAAAAACAAGAAATCAATTTTCCCACGGGAATGGAATGTTAGAAAGACAAGTCTGACAACTGTGTTGAAAAATGAAATTGAGGGTAGAGATGGCAAATAGTTTTGCAACTCACATTCCAACTCTGGTCAATTGGTAGTGGCTGCCTAGAGTACTTGTTGAGAAAGATTTTGAGGTCTTGTCCAAGCTTAGTAGGAAAGAACACCATGATTGGTAATCAATGCCTTCCATTTATTTCTCATGTCTTAACCCTTTCTTAACTGAATCTATCCTCTACAGTGCATATCTGCTTTAGATATCAGATGTAGATCAACTGATATCAACACAAAAATGTGGATGGAAAACTTGTCTTCTCTGAATGTTCCTAACCTTGAAAATACAATAATATTTTTACTTGTCTTAGAAAGAAGTATATGGGTTAGCACAGACATTAGCATGTAGATATATTAAAATTATTAATTTAATTATTTCAACCAATTTTTAAACACTATTTGGAAACAAAGCTCTGATATCTATACCTTGTAGTATCAGAATAAAAAAAACCACATAAATAAGAAGGAAACTTTGATACTAGTTAAAATTATGAGAAAATATTGTGTTTATAAATAAACCAATTTTGCCAAAACTCTCACCTTCTTCCACTTCAATTACACTAAATACCCCTCCTGTTACTTGTTTTGAATATTGCCCTACTGATTTAGATTTAATTGATTAAGTGTTATAAAAGATTCCAAAGACAACTTTAAATAATAAATAGTCCCTGGTAGTGCAAAGAATAAAACATTTGGAGCCACACAAGGCTACTTTATAATCCTGACTGTGTCGGATTATAGACCAACAGTCAGATCTGAGGCAAGTTTTCCTTGGTGTGTCTCTTCTCTAAACATATGGTATTAATTTAATAAAGTTTTTATGAGGCTCAAACAGAATAATGTGTATGCATATAAAATGCAGTTGATGAAATAGTTTGATGACATCTGACAAGCTTTGAAAGTATAGCTCCTAGGTCACATAACGTTAATTGTTTTAAAAAACTTGAATTAACTTCAGAATAAATCACATACTAAGAAATGTTTAAAAATAACAAAAAATCATACAATACCCATTTATTTTTAGTCCATTGTATACTGAAATGTTAGATATTGGGATTACTTTTAAAAATTTATGGTTCACTAATAAGCTAATAGTACAAAAAGAGTTGTATGTGTGCCTTATTTTCCATTAGGCAAAGAATAAGTTGAGTCAGGTTTCCTAAGGATTTCTCAAGAGAAAATCATATAGTAAATATTAAATATAAGTTTAACTGTATATCGGTTTTTACAAAACCACTCTGAATTGCTTTTATAGTACATGGCTATCAATGTATGAATTGTGAGTTGAAACCTGACTTCAAATACTATTGCCTTCCTGAAAATGTCCACACAGGAGATCAGATGTGAGAGTAAATAGATCTTGTCACTTTTTAATGACTAATAATCACCCTTCCAAATGACACCTTCATTGATGGTACCATTTTAATTGCAATTTTTTGATTCTATAAAATAAGATAATGTTGGAAATAGAACTAATGATTTTACTTAAGATAATGATTTTCATTGTGCTTCATGGACCTTAAGCAAACTCTGAACTAAAGTGTAGTTGATCTGACATATATTTAGTTCCTTTCTACTCCAGCACGTGTTGCATTAACATGACCTTAGGGTCTGGTGTTTTAAAACCTGGAAAATAGAGCAAAACCTGTCAAAAAAAATGACCCCTAGAGCCATCAAAGATTTGCAAAAATATCATTCTAAAAGTTAGCATCCTTAGTCCAGCAATAAATATATAGTAATTTTGATAGAAACAAGAAAAATATGAAACCATTCTTCTAATACTTACACATATATTGTAGAAAATTCAATTTTTCAGAAGTTTCTTTTAATTTTCAAGAATATCACATTTAATGGATCACCATTTAATATGATTAGTGCATCACTGTTTAATTATGCAAAGACAAAAATACTAGATAAATGAGCCATTTTGTACATCCTTACTATATTTAGAATTAAAATCTGTCTGTTTTGTGATCTCCAGAAATTTTATGTCACACATTATCATCTTCTTTTTATTTAGTAGAGGCATGGGGAAAGAAAATGTACTATGCAGTCACGGTTGAGTTTCTTTATGTTTCACTTCAGTTTTCTGTGCGTTACTAGTAGCTTTTATTTCACAGTTGTTTCTTGTTTAAGTCTCACACAAGATGAAAACAGCATGGGACAAATCATTTTTGGCTTAATTTGAAATGCTGTTTTCAGGGTATTTTAACAGCAGCAATTCTCATATGAGCAAGTAAAGATCATAAATGCTATCTGTAGCTCGCCAGATAAACCACAGAAAGAAAAACAAACATGCAACAGAATTTGTAAAGTGATAAAGGAATTTAGTATTGTCTAGGCCATACATTTAGAGTTAGACCATGGGCAATATATATACACATATATATATGTAATTTGGCATACTCTTAAGAGAACAAGGTAAAAAATAAGAAAAATAAAAATGCTTACAATTTAAACTCTACAACTGAAATTTAATCTAAATTTATTCTATCCAAGTGAAATATATGCTAGGTATCAAAAAACTTAACAATCATGAACTCATTGCTTTGTGTTTATGTGTGTGCATGTGTGTGTGTGTGTATGTGTTGGGAAGGGGTATTAAAAACAAAAACAAAAAAACAATAAAAGACTTCTTACCAAAAAAGTGCATTGAAATTACTTCAACAGAAACGGATTGATGTAAACTTGGGAGCAGGAACTATGTCTTGCAGATCCTTGGATGTTATACCTCAAGCAAATGACCCTCTACCTGTTGGTTAAAAGAAAAAAGTTAACAGATGGGATGGCCAATCCACTCACATTTAAACACAGTCTATCATTAAGATTATTCCCATCTAATATTGTTTTATATCTTAGAAAACATTTATGTTGGGCAGAACTCATTTTTTTTTCTAGTATCATTTGAAATAATAATAAACCTCTCAGTGGTCATGTTTCAAATGCAAATCTTCATTAATTCATTCATTTCATCAGTGTTTGTAAATTTGGGGGAACTCTTACATTCTGGTCATAATCTTTAGACCTGTCTACATTTATCAATATATGATTTAGAGTATGCATATCACAAAGAGAAGTGTTTTTGTCTCCTAATCATCTCAAATTAACATAGTAATGAACTCTTTGCATGGAGAACCATATCATCCGGTTATATAGTGAAGTTACTTTCTTCTTAGACCTATATTATATTCTTGTATAACTTAAGCTTAAGATGACATCTGCTTTTTTAAAACTGACATTGAATTATACTGATGATCACATTGTTTGTTTTAAATAAAACCCAAACTTTTTTCACATGTAGAAATCAGGTCAGATTTTCTTTCCTGCATATATGTAGTTGATGTTTCTGAAATTGATTGTAAAAATGTGTACTTAAGTCAAACGAAAATTAAAATTTTGGTTAGAAATGTGATGACCCAAGACAAATACATGTACTTAAAATATATTTATTTATAAATATGAGGGATACTATTTCATACTTTATGTATTTTAATTTTAATTATTCTGCTGATACTGAGGTAAATGAATTTGGGAAAGATGCAATAATTTCAGAGATATTGTCTGAGAGTCATAGCCACATAAAAGTGATGGGCAAAAAACGTCTGCAGTACGACAGCTTCTATTAATTATTACTAAACTTTCTTCTTTTGTTTTGTTGTTGTGTTCATAAACAAGTCTCTTACCTATCACCTTCCCTAACTCACACTAGTTACTCCTACATGTACTGTACATATCCCCCAAGCAAAAGTAGGACTGAATTTTACCCATGTCAGTTTGGTAACTAAGTGAGCAAATATAAGTTCACATGAGTTTGATTTGATATCAATGAATTTACAATCATAATGATATAGTGGATATTTGCAGTCAAAACCAGCTATTTCTAATAATTAAATAAAGTATACATACCCCAGTAAAAGTAAGTTTCAAAATCATTAACCTTTCAGAGGGAGATGTGGAAGAAGAAATAGACTGTTCAATTAACCATGTGAAAAAATCTAGTCCAGAAAGTTTGGTTGTGTTTGGGGGACATAAGGTAGATATGCTTAAAATGGACAGTTTTTTATGTGATGTATTTTATTTTCTCCTTATGAAAATTGTCCATAGCTTATATTTATTTTTTTAATTAATTTTTTATTGAAGTATAGTTGATTTACAATATTGTGCCATAGCTTATATTTCTAAAGATATTGATAGATTTACTTGTTGAAACTTATTGTGAAGAGATGCTTTCTGAAAGAAGAATTTGTATCCTGTACTCTCCTACTTTTTGCAGGACCAGCAATGTGTTTTACAAACTTAAGTTAGATCTAATTAGCATTGCTATTCTGCCTCCAATGATTTCTCATTTGAACTTATTTTTTTCTCACCAAGATTCACAGACACTATTTTTTGTTTTTCCACATCTCATATAACTTTTCTAGTATTTGTCTTTCTATTTTTATTGAGTTCTCAGCTTAGTTTGCCAACCCCCTTAAATCTATTAATATATTTCTATATTATTTCTTTAATAACTATGTTTCTGAGAACATTTGTTTCTGAAATCTATCTTATCCATTAATAGATGTCTTGTTGTGCTTAAATACATATTAAAAAGCAGATACATATGTCTAGGAGAATAAAAGAAGACTGTTTAGGGTGGTATTCCAAATTCAAATTCTAAGTTCACTTCTTTTATTTATTACAAATGAAAACAATAAACTGTCTGAAAGATAATTAAATGATATAACCAAATACAAATGTAAATTAAAGCTTAGTTTATATACCATATCTTATCTATAAGATTGACAAGCATTCAAAAGTTTGCAAACATACTTTGTTGTCAAGGTTAAAAGGAAGAAAGAACTCACACATTTTTTTGTTGGGAAAGCAAAACTGTACAACCATATGAGAAGGAATTCGGCAAATTACATATGCATTTCCCTTTTTACACTGATATCTCATTTCTAGAAATCTGTCCTAAAATACACTGGCAAAAATCCAAAATACATATGCACAAGTATATCTGTTGCAGTAGTGTTTGCAATTTTAAAGAGTACATCCTGGATACAACTTATTATTCATCAATAGATTGAATAAATTATATAGCCCCACCCTGCAATGGAGACTTGGTAACTGCTAAGAGTAATAATGTATATGTGTATATACTTTTATGATGTAATATTTGGGATTTATTATTTAAAAAATAAGAAGTAGAGAAAAGTGTGTACAGTATGTGGGCAAGGTATCCATTTACTGTCTCTCAGCTCCTAATCTACACTTCTTTGTCCTGTTTTGTGATACTGAAGCAATATACTCTAAAAACTTCTTTACAGCTAGCAAAAATGTTCAGCTTTGTCAGGAGAAAAGACTAGAGTGACATTCTAAGGAGACAGAGGTAACACATCACTTCCTTTCCCAGTTCTGGTCCTGCTTCCATTTTTCCTTTTACCTTTGATGGTCACATTGTAAGAGAAAACACAAATTAACAATAAGAGGCTTAATTCTCCCTGTTGAAAATTAGGGTGGTGATGACCCCCAACCTGCCTTTTCTTAGAGCATTTACTTTAGAAAACTTGTAAGTATTTTCTTTGCTTCTTTGAAATGTATGTGTTTTATCTTTTAAAACAGTAAATGAGTAAGCCAGGAGCCTGGAAACGTAGTCAAGGCCTGGGAGCCATCTCTTTGAACTGTAATCATCAAGCAAAATATCAGCTCTATAACCCAGTCTCCTGGGAGTATGGGAGCGTCAGCTGGCTCCTGGCTTCAAATTGTTAGCCTAACCTTCCTCCCATTATAAAATACAAGAAATTATTTTTTTTCTTTTAAAAGCATTTAGCAAAACAAGGGGCTACTCCAATTACCAAGTGATTTAGGATGAACTATATGTAACAAATGGTGCTATTGAGTCTTCTCACTCAAGGATTAGCTATTGTTTATTTTGAAAAAAATATATACAATGTTCACTTGGCTACATACAAGGGTAAGTTTTCTTGCTGTCTTTGCAATCTCTTTAG
This sequence comes from Leucopleurus acutus, assembly GCF_964270905.1. Taxonomy (NCBI): domain Eukaryota; kingdom Metazoa; phylum Chordata; class Mammalia; order Artiodactyla; family Delphinidae; genus Leucopleurus; species Leucopleurus acutus. The sequence goes on along the minus strand of NC_139160.1, from coordinate 43,548,686 downwards.
GGATTGCCTGTAATGCACATCACATTCTGGTTTAATGCTTTTTCAATAATAAAACTGTTTTTATTTCTCTTCTACTTTCATGGAGAGTTTTTCGGGGGTGGCAGGAGATTTGTTTTCAATTATTTATTTCTCCAACAGTGGTAGCGGATCTCACAGACTCCCAACCCAGAGGATGCTTTTATACAAGCTTATACACTCAAGCTCTCAGGCCATTGTCTCCCTGCCTCTAAAAGCCTATGTAGAGGTCATCTGTGTCTACAACGTCAGTCCACACCCTCCTGGTCAGTGGTCTATTTCTATGAACAAGTTGCTACCACCACTCAGACAAAAACTTCCCTACTTAACAAGGGCTGCCATAGACCCTCTCTGGCTGTGCGCCCTGAGTTACCTGTTTCCCTACCAAGCAGCCACTCCCACAGCGGCTCTGGCTGTACCATTCACCAACCCTTCCCAACTCAGTGGTCACTTCTATAAATCTGGTGTGTCCTGCCCCATACCTCGTGGCAACCCTGGGTGACTTCTACAGCATCGCTCCATCCTATGCTTTCAAGCAACTTGCTTTGACACCAGTAGGGTTTTTTGTTTTTGTGTTTGTCAGATCCTCTTCAAAGAGATTTTGAATCTTAGTCCTTGGATAACGGTCTTCTTTCTTTATCACCCTCCCTTATTCTACAGAGAGTAGCTTCATGTTTGCCAGAATAGCTGGGTCTGGGAATCAAGGGGTAGAAGTGTGTGTGGCTCCTCTACTATTCCGAATAGCACACTCACAAAGGTTTTGCTTCCTATACCAACTGTTTTTACCTCTGATAGTTTGGAGGTCTTAGTTCTCACTTGGGTAATGATCTCACTAATGTATACAACAATGGTTCTGTTGAATTGGAAGATGAGATCAACGCCTAGCCATTTTGGAATCCATAAGCCAGTAAATCAACATGTCAAAAAAGGGCTTACTCTATTGGGTAGAATAATTGATTCTGCTTACTCAGAGAAATAGGATTGTGCTATACAATGAAGACAAGAAAAAATGTGTCTTCAGGCCAGGAGATTCTTTGAGGACATCTTTAGTACATCTATTCCTAAATCGTTAAGATTAATGGGAAACTACATCATCCAAAAAAGGCAGTAATTTTGAAAGCCAGACCATTCAAAAGTGAAGATTTATGTAACTCTACAAGATAAGGAATTCAAACTATTTGAAGATTTTACTAAGATTGAGGAAATGTGGAGTGGGTGGTAGGAGAAAGATGTCATAGCCATCAACTATGGCCTCACAGTGATGACCTTAGTAGCTTTGCATATTTATTCTTTGCTTGTTAGCCATATCTGTGTACATATATCCAATTTTATTCTTCTCTGTTTTTCTTCCCAATTTTATTTTATTTACAATGTGTTAGAAGTTAACTTCACTATTTAGTCTTTTTAATTATTCTTAAATTTCTGTCAAAGTACTACTGGATATTTAGTTATCTTTGTTCAGTTATACTTTGATAGAAGTTGAGTAATTAACTGGAGATGGATAAAATTACTACTGAGACTCTTTGCCTCCCTTTTTTGAGGAGAAGGTGAAACTATTCTTGAAAGAAGGTGAAACTATTCTTGAAAGAAGGTGAAACTATTCTTGAATAGCTGCATCTTTCTAGGTTCAAAGAATGGTATATATAAAAGGTGAGTAGCAAAAGGGTGGATCATGACAGTTATTGATTTAATTTCTATTTGCTTCAAATTCATCATATTGCCAAGCTTTGTGATATTGACACTCAACCCATAAACAATTTTTCTTTGCCAGGCTTTGTTAATAGAGTGTTGGAATGAATGCCACTGTAAGTCAAAAGCCTTTTATACCAGTAAGGAACCACTCTTCTCTGCACCTCTGACCTCTTCCTCTCTCTCTACCCTGATCTAATCTACTTTAAGAAGAACGGTGATTAGTGGTAGTTCAAAGACATATTGTCCAAAATGAAGACTCAAGACCATAAACACTTGTCTGTGTATTCTGAGTAACTTTGGGAAGCAAGGGAAATAAAACTTTTATGTCTCTGTTAGATGCGGGCACCAAAGTTACAATTTCTGTCTTATAACAAGGGGGAGAGTTTACCAAATCCAATGCATGGGGTTTGAACAAATTTCATAGTGGGAAAAGAATATGAACATGCCCTTGTTGTGAGATCCTTTAGGTCAAACCAATAAACTATTGTTGCTTCTACATCTGAGTGCATAATAGAAATTGAGTTACATGCTTGATCTTCACTGTACCATGATTACCAGAGTATACTGTCTTGATAATAAAGAGCTTCATGTAGAGAAGTGTTAGGCAGACAAACTCCCTTGGAATTTCTCTCCAAGTGGGTTGATCAGGATTTAGCATAATTGACTCTATATCTGCTATCCTAAGATCTGCATAGATGATGTCCCGTTAGTTGGCAAGTCCAAAGCTTCAGTTGCATCAGCGCTGATTGCATTGTTAATCAAACCTCTACCAGCAGAAGTAAGTGACAATCCCTGACAAAATACAGAGGGCTGCTCATGAAAAAAACTTTTTTGGAACTATGTGAGCATATTCATAATGTCCAATTCTTTGAGCAGTCAAGTCAAAACTGTCATAGTCTAAGCACTATTTTCCTTAACTTTGGAAGCTATCAAAAACAAAAAAGGGATGGTCCCAGATCCTGCACCTTCCACATAAAGTGCCTGTCAACACCTTAGGATGTCTTTTTCACTCCTATCCTCTTGACTTTCTCAGAATGCCTTTTGGCTGTTGGTGTGGGAAAGTTGGGCATGTTGAAATAACTGCCCTCAGGTAATCCCTCCAAAACCAAGAACTAGACTCAATTATTCAATTGAATTGGGAGCCCCAGTACCTATCAGTCATCTAGGAGCCCATTCGACTTGCACCTCTTAGCAGATATCAGTACAACTTGCAGGGCCCCAACAATTGCAACCAATGCTTTGGGCTTCTGGAACTGTGCTTTATATCTGAAATCAACCCTAGTAATTTTTTTTTCTCTTAAACCCATGATGACATGCACTTTAGGGCTGGTCACAAGAGATTTGCAAATGTTGAAGGAAACGTTACTAGTAGATCATATAGCCCTCAGATGACTAGGACAGTTTCTCCAAAATGAGCCAAACTTGGTTTTAGTGTATATCTAAAACCTGATATATTCACCCTGAGAATCCACAGACAGTATTGCCTCCATGAAGTTTTCATTTTTCCATTTGCATTTCTGTTTTTATCCAGGAAAAAATTTAAAGTCATTGTCCAGATTGGTAGAACTGGGTACTTAGCTGTAGGAAAAAAAATATTTTTTTCTCAATAGACCTTTTCTCAATACAGTCTATTTTACACTGTGACATAAAACTTCATTAGACATTGAAAAATTATTGTAAGAACAAGAAAGAAAATAATTTTTCAATTATGGTTGAATATTTACTATATTTGATAACAATATAAATTCTTTTTGCAAATAATTAAATCAAAATTACATATACATAGGGCTTCCCTGGTGGCGCAGTGGTTGAGAGTCTGCCTGCCGATGCAGGGGACACGAGTTCGTGTCCCGGTCCGGGAAGATCCCACATGCTGCGGAGTGGCTGGGCCCGTGAGCCATGGCTGCTGGGCCTGCGTGTCCGGAGCCTGTGCTCCTCAACGGGAGAGGCCACAACAGTGAGAGGCCCGCGTACCACCAAAAAAACAAAAAAACAAAAACAAAAAACACACATACACAAAAAAACAAACAGAAATTACATACACATAAACATATTTGTTATTCAGAGGGGTGTTCACACTAATTTTTAATTCCTCAGTACTGACAAATGTGTGAACATTAACTAAGTTTGATTAAGGGAAAAAGTTGATTTCTTTGTTGTTTATGATTGACCTGTTTTTGTTATGAATGGAAATCAACATACTCTATGAGTATCCAAGCTTAAAAGCACGTCTCCCATTGGATAGAAACATAGACATCGTGATATGCAACTCCATTCAGTGTCACTTATTTCCCCATCAGCTCTCTCTACTAAAAAGTTTATGAATATGTTTACAAAAAATATCAAAACTCACCATAAAATGCATTATTTAAGGCAGTAGCATTTTAATTCATTACTTGCTATGGAAAATAAAAATAAATAATAAAAGCCTATTTTTTCATTTTTTAAAAGTTTTTCTGATCAAATTAAAACAGTATTGTACTTTTAATTATTTTTCACTGTTTACATAACTAATTAACTCTCTGAGGTAGAGGGCAACACACCTGCAAATTCTTCACTATGTTAAGGTGAGATAATCAATTTCCTATCCCAAAAGACAAAACTAATAGAGTACAGAGGATTATCACTAAATACTAACAGTTGCTTTTGTAAGACTGGAGCTTTTCTGGAGAATCCTGCAATAATGGAGTAGGTAGGAAACAATTTTATATATTTCTATCTTTGAATTCTGTGAAAGCCGCATAGGTATTTTTTAAACTACAGATGAAACAAGGATTAATTTTGCTTTGATTCAAGTAATTGTTACTAAACATAAATGCATTTGAAGCAAAACATGGAATGGTAATGAAGAAAATATTTCCCTTTGTTCTGAATGTCATTCGAGATTTAATCCTTAATAAATTTAACTCTAATTCTTACACATGTGAGAATTTTAGGAGTTTACCTGCTATAAACCATTTAATGCAAGTATTAACTTCATACTTACTACCTCTAAATATTATTATCAAAAGCTAATAGACTTTTATACCCTACTTCTTTTAATAGAATTGACAACAGCCCTATGTATTATTTTCTCTTCATAAACTCAAACAATGTTGCAATGTTCTGCAAAGAATGATTAAATATAAACAATTTCTAAATTTAATTAATGCTATAGATCAATTTCATAAGAAAATACATATGCAATTTTATTCTTCTCTAAGGGTTTTATCTTAAAATCTATTAATGCAATGTAACTCATTAATATTTCAAATCCTCCTTAGTTTTAATTCTAGGCATGATACTTGCAGGCATATTATATGTCTTTGCCTGGAATGTAAACAAAAGAATCAGTAATCTTAATATTAAAATTATTTCTTTGCTTAGTTAATTAGTTAGATATCTTAGCAAAATTCAACACAATTGAACAAACATTTCTTTTGTAATATTCTCTTTTCTTAATCTTCATCAGATTACTAGTTTCTTTTCTCAGTTTCCTTTCATAGCTGTTTAACCTGATATGTCATTACTGGAATTCCTTGTCTGTCTTAGGCTCTCTTGTTTTCTCCTGTTCACTCTATCTCTAAGTGAATTACTTTATTTACAAGTTTTTAAAAGCATCTGGTATTATCTCTTAAATTATAGTTTTTAATCTATAAAAATCCAGATCCGTATGTTCAACTATATTCTTAATAACTCCAGTTGAAGACATATTTCTTAGCCACTTTTAAATTAATATGTTCAGAACTGAATGCCTGATTCCTTTACATCCTACTGCTTTCCCATCCCCACTCTGTACCCAGCTCTCCACCAATTTAGTGAAGCAATTTAGTCTACCTGTGTTTGCCATTTCAATAACTTTTATTTCATCTAAAAGGTTGATTCTTCCTAAAAGCTAAGGGTTATCTTTGACATAATGTTATTGGTCCATTTCCTACTTACTTTGGTCTTTAAAATAGCATCAATTTGTAGATATCTAACATCTAAAATACATATATTCACTGTTCTCCGTAACACCTGCCATCATTCTAGTGCAACCACCATCATCATGCATTACTTCAAGTCTCTAATATGTCTCTCCTCTTCCACTCCTTAGGTCTAAAACCCACTTCCAATTTATTCTCCATACAGTAGAGTGGTTTTTAAATAAGCATAATACTCCAACCTTTCTATGATTCAAATAATTCAATCATTCCCCATAGTAATTAGGCTAATTCACAAGCCTACATGTTTGTTCCCTGCTTGTGTGCCACTTTCTATTCATGCTTTACTCACTACTCTTGTCTTTCTTGCTGTCACTTTCCACTTTATGTACCAGTTCTACTTACTGTGGACTTTTTTCTAGTTTCTTGTACACAATGTAGTCATTAAACCAAAGAAAATATTCTTCCCATTCCAAGGAATGATCTTCCCCTGCTCTTTAATTGACTACTTCTTATAGCATTTTGTTTTTCAAATAGACCTAATCTGACTCTCAAATCCCAAATAAGTATTGCTGTTATACTCACTTAAATTTATATTTAGTTTTTCTCTATATTAATTAATCTTTTAAACTACATATCTATCCATAATTCTCTCTCTCTCTTTCTCCATCCATCCACTTAGGTACCTTTGATCTATCTGTAGTCATTTATTTAGATTTTTATTAAATTTATGTATCGTTACAGGGTGTTTATTACATATCATTTGCTTTGTTTATCATTGTGTTCCTAGAGTCTTCCAGTGTTAATAAATAGTATATATCAAGTATTGAATGGGTAAAAAAATTGAGTAAAATATTATGAATGAACAAATGGGCAAATTTGTTATTTATACATATATGAATTGCTTAATTTCCTAATTTTTACACATGTACATTTACTAATAATTATGTTTATTAAGTTTTCAAAAACTGAGTCAAAAACAAAAATTAAATACACTCACATCAACTTTATAGTTGATGCCAAGATGACTGCAAAGATTATTAAAGTTCAAAATAAAATAAAAATTACACATAAAAACATAACATTATCTTAACTAACAAATGTTAGGTTTACTTTAAATTTAACCAAACTTTAGGCTCAATTTAAATTTAAATTACTGTAACATTGTAGTCTCATGTACTGCTAATAAAAACTATAGTATTCCACCAACTTTGCATTATTTCCTGACAAATTATTATTATCTAATTGAAATAATTGGAAAATTTCAAACTGTCTTTGGGACTGAAACTTTCAGCTTTTGTCTTCACATAACTATTGGGTACACATTTGGCCATATAACAGAATAAGAGGAAACATATACACAAATGAATGTTTTTGCACAATAATCTAGAGTTTTAAAATATGTTAACACTTGTCAGGCTTTTGTATTTAACAAAATTTGTTGTAGAACTAAATGATTACATATACTTTAGTCACTGAAAATAACAATGATCCTACACTTTTAGGGTAAGATGCTATTATATTATCATAGCATAGGTTTATCCATATTTTAAGAAATGTTTACTGATTTAATCATCATTGACAACAAATAACTTCTAAGTACCCACTAACCTATTCAACAGTATTTTCAGTGTTAAGTCAGCAGGAGACTTTGAAGATGTTTTGCCTTTCTCCTTGGCGCAGCCACTTCTGCAAAAGTTGATAGCAGAAAAGTATCAAATATGCTTTATAATACATCAAGAATGTAAACAGGACCACTCAAGCACTCTGTTTATGACATAGATCTCTAAAAAAAAAAGAAAAAAGAAAATCATATTGTAACATTTATAATAAAGTATGATTTACCTTTGCAATGATTTTATCATACTTTTCTTAATATAAATATTTACATTAATTCAAATTCAACAAAGAACTCAATGATTATAGATCACCATAACAAATATAACAATAGAGAAAAAGTTTGAAATATTGTGAAAATGTGACACAGACAAGAAGTGAGCAAATACTGCTGGAAACACTGTGCAGGTAGACTTGCTAGAAGCAAGGTTGCCGTAAACCATCAATTAGTGAAAAATGCAATATATGTGAAGTGCAATAAAGTGAAATGCAATAAAATGAGGTCTGCCTGTGCAGTATATTTATATTGACTGCTCTCAGAGAGATTTTGACAGACAAAAAAAAAGAGAGGGAAGGGAAACAAAAAGTATAATTGCCCTCAGGTCCTAGCAAATTTAGAAGTTAGTCTTTGAGCTGAATTTTAATAATGAGTGTTGGATAAGTAAAAATGGTAAATTAGCTCTCTTCAGAAATATAGACAAAAGTTGGAAAAAGTAAGTGAAAAGTGGTCTAATCTAGTTTTAATTTGAAAATCTAGAAATTCTTAGTAAAGAATAAAAATGAAAAAAAATTAAAGCCTGATCTTAAATGTGTATTTTATATTATAGGTTTTGAGCTTTATTTTGGAGGAAATGAGAAGCTATTGAGTGCTTGTAAAACAGGAATGTTATAATCAGATCTGTGTTTTAAAGAGGTAACTTTATCCAAACATGACTACTACATAAGAAAATAGGTTCATTCCCATACAAATTCACTGGCCTTACGATTATCCATCATTCAGAAGCAACTGGCACTAAAAAAATGGCCAGAAAAAATTAATTTAAGGAAACCAAGTTGCTGTCCCACATGATAGAATATATTTCTTAAACAAAAGGTCTCTATATGTGGACATCTCTTCCATAGACAGAATGTATAGAAACCAAGGAAAGGAGATGGGAGTAGCTCATTACACTATTAAAACTATCAACTGACTGAAAGAAATTTGCTTTTGTCCCTACAGTCTTGATCAGCTGGGAAGTCCTAGTGACCAAAGGATGAATGTTTCTCTGAGAGAAGTAAGTCACAGTTCTGATAAAATAGAAGCTGAGACTGTCATTTTGGGGTCCTCATCCATTGAGTCTACAGCAGAGGAGAAGGCTGTGTATCAACTGCACTTAGAAAAAACTGGCTCACTGCTTCACAATAGAGACAGTGAAGTTTCTTTTTCTAACCATTATAACTCACTGTGGTACTTTTTAATTCTTCCTGAATGAGAGTCCCAATAAGATCAACTCAATAAAGATAAGGTCCCGAAAAACCCAGATGATATGGAGTGAAGATTTGGGTTTCTCCACTAAGTGAAAGATCCTGTCCAGCTGAAGTTAAAGAGAACACGGAAGGGGAAGAAGGTGGATATTATTATAATATTAGGCCTCATGACTAAACATAAAGAGAAGACTAAGGCAATATGCTTTATCCAAAAACATTATTTCATTTTACCAACCCCCTCTCACTATCTCATATAAAGAACCCTGGAAAGCTAATATTTTAAGTTTCAGGTGGGTAGTAACAGTATGATTATACAATAGAGGATTAAAAACTGTTTGGGGAACACAATATTTCACTTAAGCAAAGAAAAGAAGGAGATACTGATGGTAAAAAGTGTTGAAGATGAGAGATATCATTCACTTGTCTATCCAGATCCACTCCCCATCCTGCTATATATTGCTCAGTGCCTCAGGATAGGAGCTGGTTCAGTGTACCTAATTTAGCTCTATAGCCTCCTTGCTTCCAATTGGTTTCAGGCAACATATTACACTGGAAGTCTAGCAGGAGACCAGAGGGAGAGATGAATGGGAGGTTGCATTATGAGCTTCTCCAGTTTCCTTTCACTTTGTACCAGCAGAGCCCCTCAGCTGAAGGCCACAGCTACTGCCAGATGACCTTTCACAGCTTCCTCTCTTTTTAGGTTTCATCAACCACACCCTCTCCTTGCCGTTTTTTACCAAGACTGTTGCCCCAGAATCATACCTCTGCCCCTGCCTTGAAGAGAAACCAATTACTCTTAGCTGTGCTTCAGGAAGCTTGCAAGGAGATAAAAGCAAGAACTGATTGAAACCAAGAAGGCCTAAGATAACAGAATATTTGACTTCCAGTAGACTTTGAGCTCATTGTAATTCATTAGCATGCTAAATGACACCCACCAGCGCCACGACAGTTGATAATTGCCATGGCAACAACTGGAAAAGCCCATAAAAGGACTAAAAGGAGAGTTGCATCAGTTCCAGGTCCAAACCACACCCCTGTTCTCACATAACTCACGAATATTCCTCCTACGCTTTCCAAATCCCTCTCTTTTACCTCAACCCTACTATATATTTAGTGTCTCCAACTCAACTTGGGTTGAGAAGTTGATTTCCTTTGTGAACTAGTTTCCCCTTCTCTATTTTTGGTCATGGCGTAAAGCTTGTGCTGTTCCAGTCTCAGCATACTTTTTGTTATCGGCTGTGAGAATCTGATAGGAAAAAGAACCTCCCTGGCTGAGACAAGGGGACTTGTCCCAGGTTAGGACCCTGGAGAGGGTCCAGTACACCAGTTCAGTAACACTTTAAGGCCTTGCAATGGTAACACATTTTTCTCCAATCTACATGTCCCCACACTGCTACAGTTTTTTGTGATTTTCCTATACTTGTTGCAAACTTTGTATGCTGTGTGAGTTTGTCTAAGGCATTACTCTTGCTGGATTTTGGTTTGTTTCTCTAGAAAATGATAAAATTGATCATTGTGATCTCTAAATTGGCATATAGGCTAATGAGATATTGCTTTGTCTATTATTGTGTTGCCAGCAATTAAGGGGTTGATAATCCATAGGACCTCAATATATATCAAATGGATTTTTTAAAAAAGTCATACAATTCTATAGCATCCTTCTTTAGTAATTCAATGTGTGATAGATGCATCTGTGAGTTTTATACTATAATACGCTTATCAATATGAAAAAGTGTAGTTCATTTTCATAGACAAATTATTTTTACCACAATGCTGCTGAGTTAAAACTGATGTTTTAACACAAATTTTATAGACAAATTTTTCATGATTTGTCAGTATTTAAAAGTGGAAACCATTGTTATTAACTTGTTGAAGGTCTATATTGAGTTATTCATTGTATTTGTGCTTTCATTTTTGCTTTCAAGTTATACTATATTGATATACCAGACCTTATTGACCTTATTTCATCAGACTATTTAAAGAAAATCTTTAAAGCAAAAACAAAATAGAAGTAGATGTAATAACCTGTAGAATCAATAAACATTATTTTAAAATAAAGCCTATCTAATAACAGAATATTTAGCTGTAAATATATATAATATATATCATATATATTACTTATAATTTATATAAATATATGTATTATTTATATTTGGGTTGTCAAACTCAATCGATTAATTACTTTATTAGCATGTGAGTCAACTGAGTATATTTATAAAGAGAAACAGAGAGACAAAGACATACCAATACATGCTGAAAGAATATTTTAAAATATGTATTTGTTTTTCCTTTAGTTTAAGGTGAGATTTTTGTGGAACAGTAAACCCCACAATCACAATTTCCCTTTTTTAATCTTAGATTTATTTCAACATTATTTCTTACAAGTTTAAAGTTTAATTAAAAAATAATTATTAGTGTATATTATTATAATATTTTATATATTTATAAATATTCTAAATTTAAATACATATAAAGTATTCAATTTTAATGCAGTGTCTATAATTTCTCATAAATGAGTGTTTATATACACACACTCTGAGAAGTTTGTTCTTTTTCATCTGTGCCAAATTTCATGACATCCTTTAATATCTATAACTAAATATATTTTGTAGGATAGAAATGAATATATAGTCAAAAAGTCCACCTGTTCCCTCTGAGAAATACATGGAAGAAACAATCTACTTGCATTCCTATTATCTAGGACTATCACAAACTTATGAATACTAATTTTTCACTTTTCCCTATTATTTCCCCAATGTGTAGTGTATGAAATGGCCTGATCTCACATGAGAAATAGAAAAATCTGGACTAATATAATAATGACATCTGGTGAAAATACAAATTATTTTATTATTAGGTAGGGATATAAAATATACATAAAAACATTTTATTATTTGATTTGAAAATAACTTTTCATATTTTGTATTTCTTTATCATCTCAAAGGGATTTACTTAAAAACAAATCCAAGAATGACATTCTGGCAAATGCAACTTTTAAAACTAATTTCCACAACAGACTAGCAAGATCCTTCTCAGAAATGTCTCTGAATAAAAGCAAATTGATGGATGCATAATTTCCATGCATCAAAATCAAATGAATTTGTCACTAAGAATTGGAGGAACACGGTTATAGTCATTTTTTTCTGTTTATATTATTCTATATTGGTAAATTTCCTTCTCTTTCTTGAATGTCAGTTTCTTAGCAAATTATAATTGGTTCTCTTGTTTCCTCATTATGCACGTTATATGAAAGTAGGGTTAGGCAGCCTTATTTTGCACTTTTAAATTTTCAGCCACTTCATTTCACTTTTAATTTCTGCTATATGGGCCATATTTTAAAGTTTGTACCTGTTTGCTAGTTGACTTAACACTACCCTTGCAGTATCAGCAGGATCTAGCATATAGTAGACCAATAATACATTTAATGCACGAATAAATGGCATAGTTATGTATAAAGCTAATTGTCAAATTATTTATATTACAAACCGACTTTTATCTCCCATGAAAAGTCTTGAAGTCTTAATCTCAACACTCTGATATTCTAGGAACATAAAATCATGCTATCATAAAAAAAATTTATTATGCACCCCCAAGACCACTTTTAACATTTAGTTTCCCAGTATAGCTATTCTGAATTTCTTAAAAGTTTACATATTCTACTAGTTTTAATACATTCTCTTCTGAATGAGGGAGATATTTTTTTAAAAAATCAAAATAATTATATGGTGTTTTATGCATCAAATTAGCAATCTGCACCTTTTAACTTTGGAATTTAATTTTATTTTAAAATAACGCTAGCAAGACATTACCTAATCAAGAAAAAAATTTAATTGTGATTATTATATTGATTCCAAATATGGAATGCAATATTAAGTTATTAATTTCAAACCATTTTCCTATGTCTTATATGACTTATCCAAGTTTGGGTCTAATTTTGAAATCAATAGAAAATACATGAGGATGGAATTGAGTCATGAATAAAAATATTATTGGTGCACAGTAAATGTCGCCTTTCATTCTCTAAGGCTGAAAAATGAAAACAAAGATAACAAAGTGATAATGGCTTTCTACTAGAATTAAACTTCATAGTGATCTAAATTCATAGGTTTAGAAATAGAACCCTCTTCAAAATAAAAGATATTATGAACAAAATATAAAAAAACTTTGTAGAATTTTCATCTTTAAAAGCATGTTACACTTCCATAGAAAAACAATGAAGCTCTAAAAAAGACCTTTAACACATGTACAAATGAACAAAATAGAATTCAGGTTTATGCTGATTGCAAAGCACAGCAGCATTACCACCGAGTGTGAAGAGCAGCCACAAAGTCTCCATTTCATAAATGCTTTCTTCAGTTGCTAATAAAAAAAGTATTTCTTACCCTATCACATCCACATGTACATCTTACAGTCACAGCTCTGCCTCTGGCACTTTGTGGTGTCAGAGGCTACCATCTGGAAGGTGGTTGTGTATAGTAAATGAGTTTTAACAGAACTAGTTGGGTTGGTTTCCTCCAGAGGAAAGAGCCCCTAACTGCAAAATTCTTAATACAGCATTGCATCTTGCAGGAGAGTCTGCCCTACCTATTTGCTATATACACACTTGCCACCAGCTGTTTTATGCACTCTTGGCTCCCCAGCTGAGGCAATTAAGGGAATAGGATTTGGCATTCTGTATAAATATGAGATAAGACTCTGGAGCTGTTTCCAGGTTGGCAGAGCATGGGGTAAAAACAAGGCTTTGCTCAGAGTAGAGTTTTTAATCTTATAGACAATGATCGAGGAATGAAAAAGGCAGATGCTAAGAGGATAATGTGGGGAAATATGGAATCCTGGCCATCAGCAAACTATTGTAAATTCAATTAAGTACAGAAAAGTAGCTGCATCCTGCAAAACAGGCATGAGATAAAATGCTAAGATTTGGGTAAGTGTAGCAGATTGGGATATTTTGCTCTATATGATGCTTCTCCTATACACTGCCTCTAGGTATACAGTAGCCATTATAGCTACATTCACTTCTGTTTCTATCATCTACTGTGCTGTTGAGTCCAAAGTCCTATAAAGAAAATAGTAGCTTTAGCCAGTGAATATTCTCACCTTTATAACTTTTTTTTTTTTACATAGGCAATCTAAAAATAGATACAGGTACACTAAAATCTTAATCGTTATGTTAATTTGTGTTGGCACTATTGCTTTCATTCTTTGCTTTAAAATGTCCTATGGTCAATATGCTAGTTTTAAATGAAAATTTAAAAAAAATTTTTTTCTTTCTTATGCATATAAAACCAGTGATTGAGACTATTTTAAGTAGGTATATAATTGTTTCTAGGGAAAAAAATCTGTGAATGCAGAGATGATTTTAAAAGCTATGTTTCCTACCTTAACTTCTAGCCCAGAAACTAGACTCATATCAATAATTATTTACTTGATGCTTCAACAAAACAAACATCTCAAAACTAAAAAAGGCAAAATAAAAATCTTGACTCTGCCATCACTTAAATTGCATGTCCCTCACTCTTTCAATTTTGTGAAAGGAAACACTAGCATCCAGTTGTCAAACCTAAAATAATTGTGTTCCCTTTGATACTTCTCCTTCCCAACTACACTCTCCACACTGATTACATCAGAAAATTCCACTTATGCTGCCTCTAAACATATATGGACTCTGCCTATGTTCTTGCATATACATTACTACCACCTTAACAAACGCCACTGTCAACTCTCACTGAGATTACTGTAATAAGGGAAAGGAAGGAAGGAAGGAAGGAAGGAAGGGAGGAAGGAAGGAAGGAAAGCAACTACATTGGGAAGGGGGGAAAGATTGAAACTCCTTCCCCTAACTTATGAAAGCCTTAGGTGGTCTGGCCCTAGCCATATATTTCATTACTCTTCATCTTACCTACTGTGTTAAACTCACACTACAGTTTTAGTTTTTCAAATATGAAAAGCTCTTAACCACTTAAGAATATTTGAGATAGGTGTTCTGATTTCCTGGAATATTCTTCCTTCTCCTCTTTCTATGGTGAATTCCTTGACCTTCAAATTTCCTCTTAAATGTCATCCTTTTGCCCATCCAATCTAAGGAAATAAAAAAGTCACTATCACATTACTTACTTTAATTCCCTACACAACACTTAGCACTATCTCACATATGTCTCACACACACACAGAAAGTTTATCTGTATCACCCTATTAGCATAGAACCTCTTTAAGATCAGAGACTTTAACTGAATTGAGTACCAGAGCACTCTGGTCATTCAGAACAGTGACTGACAAATAATGTTCACTCCATAAATATTTGTTAAACAGGTGAATGGGCGGAAACGTTAGTTATTCTAACACCTTAAAATTTTATATAATTTTGATAACCAGACTAATGTCATTGTATTTCACTCTAAGTTTCAACTCAAGCTAGGCATATCTGGAATATGTTTTATTAAAGGGGAAAATTGAAAAGATGTACTCATTTTAACAAAATATTATACAATGTCTAATATGGATGGATTACTCGTTAAACATATTTTATTGCATTCACCTAAAGTAAGGTAACCAAATTATATGCTCATACTGTAAATAGAGTGTATCAAAATATTTTAATATTTTCTTGAATATCCCTATTATTAGCTTCTTAAAACCTTCGTTGGTTTCAAAATCACTATTGCTTTACTAATTTTCTTTTTTTTTTGCGGTACGCAGGCCTCTCACTGCTGTGGCCTCTCCCGTTGCGGAGCACAAGCTCCGGACGCGCAGGCTCAGCGGCCATGGCTCACGGGCCCAGCCGCTCTGCGGCATGTGGGATCTTCCCGGACCGGGACACGAACACGTGTCCCCTGCATCGGCAGGCGGACTCTCAACCAGTGCGCCACCAGGGAAGCCCCTGCTTTACTAATTTTCTTAGCTAACATTCATCAAGTGTTCTTAAAAAAACATTACACTAGGGCTTCCCTGGTGGCGCAGTGGTTGAGAGTCCGCCTGCTGATGCAGGGGACACGAGCTCGTGCCCCGGTCCGGGCAGACCCCACAAGCCGCGGAGCGGCTAGGGCCGTGAGCCATGGCCACTGAGCCTGCGCGTCCGGAGCCTGTGCTCCGCAACGGGAGAGGCCACAACAGTGAGAGGCCCGCATACTGCAAAAAACAAAACAACAACAAAAAAAAAAACACAAAAAACATTACACTAGTGCATATTTTACATTTGTCAGAGTTCTGTGCTCTCTCAATAGATTTGCTGGGCTGGAAACTGTGATAAATCATAAAGTAACATGCAGCTATTGTAAATTAATAAGAAGAGTGGCAATCTCAAGCAGAATAGATAAATTTAAAAAGTGATAGAGAAATGCAAACTACTAGGAAGTGTCTGAATAACCTAGGATATCCAATCAGAAACTGATCAAAATATTTTCTTTTAGAAAATATTTGGTAAACAATAGGTATTATTTTCCTATGGTTTATTTATTTTTTTGTGGGTGGCTTCACTTTTATTTTTATTTGTTTATTTTTTAACGCCTTTATTGGAGTATAATTGCTTTACAATGGTGTGTTAGCTTCTGCTTTATAACAAAGTGAATCAGCTATGCATATACATATATCGCCATATCTCCTCCCTCTTGTGTCTCCCTCCCACCTGCTCTATCCCACCCCTCTAGGTGGTCAAAAAGCACGGAGCTGATCTCCCTGTGCTATGTGGCTGCTTCCCACTAGCTATCTATTTTACATTTGGTACTGTATATATGTCCATGCCAATCTCTCACTTCGTCCCAGCTTACCCTTCCCCCTCCTCAAGTCCATTCTCTACGTCTGCGTGTTTATTCCTGTGCTGCCCCTAGGTTCTTCAAAACCTTATTTTTTTTTTTTTTTAGATTCCATATATTTGTGTTAGCATATGGCACTTGTTTTTCTCTTTCTCACTTACTTCATTCTGTATGACAGACTCTAGGTCCATCCACCTCACTACAAATAACTCAATTTCATTTCTTTTTATGGCTGAGTAATGTTCATTGTATATATGTGCCACGTCTTCTTTATCCATTCTTCTGTCAATGGACACATAGGTTGCTTCCATGTCCTGGCTACTGTAAATAGACCTGCAATGAACATTGTGGTACATGACTCTTTTTGAATTATGGTTTTCTCAGGGTATATGCCCAATAGTGGGATTGCTAGATCATATGGAAGCTCTATTTTCAGTCTTTTAAGGATGCTCCATACTGTTCTCCATAGTCACTGTATCATTTTACATTCCCACCAACAGTGCAAGAGGGTTCGCTTTATTCCACACCTTCTCCAGCATGTATTGTTTGTAGATATTTTGATGATGGCCATTCTGACTGGTGTGAGGTGATACCACATTGTAGTTTTGATCTGCATTTCTCTAGTGATTAATAATGTTGAGCATTCTTTCATGTGTTTGCTGGCAATCTGCGTATCTTCTTTGGATAAATGTCTAGGTCTTCTGCCCATTTTTGGATTGGGTTGTTTTTTTCTTTGATATTGAGCTGCATGAGCTGCTTGTAAAATTTGGAAATTAATCCTTTGTCAGTTGCTTCACTGGCAAATATTTTTTCCCATTCTGAAGGTTGTATTTTCGTCTTCTTTATGGTTTCGTTGGCTGTGCAAAAGCTTTTTATTACAATTACATTTCGTAACAAAATAATAGGCTTAGTTGTAATATCCTGGGTTAACTACCATTTGGAAAATTAAATATACATTACAGTAAACATTTAGAAAATAGTTTTCTAAAATGTTCAATCTAGGTAAATAAACATGTTTGTAGAAGTCTTTTATAAGGATCATACATATTTCAAGTTTTTTTCATCATTCAGAGAAACAAGATATTACCTGATTCAAAAATTTAGGTAAGCATCTCTAAGAAAGGAGCAGGAAACAATGGGAAGGTTGGAACTGAGAAGAAATTTTGTTTCTTGTAGCGCAAAAGGTAATTCTGCATTTAAAAAAAATCATTCCTCAAAAGCACCACTACTAAAATTATCATCAAAGTGCACCCCAAATTTCAACTGCAAAGTGTCAGAAGTAATTATCAACCAGGAAATATTTTCAAAATAACGATGTTTTTATGAGATCCAAACAATACTGTTGGTTAATATTAACATCTCTTTAAATTCATTTATTATATCTATATTCTATAAATTCTCATAAGTCTCAAAATAATCATAGGCTTCCTAATATGCATGTGGTTAATATTGGCTGCTTTAATTTTAGCACACCAGAAAACATAAGGGGTATAAGTTCAGAAAGAGTTACCAACTCTAATCGTAGCTTTTCCTTTTCGATCACTTCCCCAAATTAGAGTTCTCTTTTTCTGTCTAGCAGCTTTGGATGGTTCCTTCACGATGGAGAAGTTATCCACTGGTACTGAGACAGAAATGATAAATATGCCATTTAAGTTTCAGGTAATTTAGGAGGGTTTGATCTTCATTGGAAATTAAGATACTTTAAGTTAATAAAAGGTTTTCAATCTGCATTTCTGGGAACCTAAATTAAAGCATCACACAACATTTTCAAAAACAGAAAAGCCATTTTGTTTGACTAAAAACTTAGTTTTAAGATGGCAGAAAGTACCTTGATAATTTTCTTTTAAGAAAGAAAGAAAAACAAGCAATTAAAGAGAAATTCTTCCGAGAGAACTGAAACATGTGATATACCTCTGACTTGGCACTCCTTCCACCTGGAGAACTTTTTGGATAACTGCTTTCATCACACAATGATCTAAAGTAAAACAAATGGAAATTAGAGTAGTTAGTTCCCAATGAGTGGCTATTTAGATTTAAAACCAAAAGCCAACTAATTATTGCTTTTCCCATAAGTTTAAATATGAAATCTACATTATGTAATTATACACTTATCTCCCCCTTTGTGTATTCTAATTTCTTCCTCAGAAACCTAAGATGCCATCTTGCAGACTGCCTCCAGTGGCTACTATTTTGGCAGCAGCAATGGTCAGCTTTAAACATTTTGCATCTAAAGTGGCTTTGGATACCTTTGGATAGAAAGTACAGTCTGAGCACTGTCCAGACACTTAGATACATAAAGGGCATCTAAGATAACAAACCAAAGTCCTGATATTCCCTCAAAAGCTGCTCCTCCCATCAGCTCCCCTTTTCTAAGTGATACCACCCAGTTGCACACATAATCATCAACGACTTGTCTCCTTGTTACTATTCCCTTCATACCCCACATCTAATCTATCGGCAAGCCTTGTTAGCTACACCCTCAAAACACAACCTGAATTCAGCCACTTTTCACTTGCTCCAAACTTCCAGCCTAAACTAAGCCATAAACATCTCTTTTTTGGACCACTGTGATAGTCTCCTAACTGCTCTCCCTGTTTCTCTTCTTTATCCTCCCAAGTCCATCCTCTATACCAGGTTCCCTTATTCAGATACTATTTGGATCATGCCATTTACAAGTTCAAAACCCTCTACTCATTTAGAATAATCCAAATCTTTACTCTGGCCTTCAAGACTTTACAAGATCAGACCCCTGGCTAGCTCCTTGACCTCATGTCATACCACATCTTCTGCACTCAGTCCTCTGACCATGTTGGTCTCCTTGCTTTTCCTTAAATACTCCACCCACCTACCTGCCTGCATACTCATTGCCTCCTTGCTTTTCCTTAAATACTCCACCCACCTATATGCCTGCATACTCATGGGCTCCTTGTCCTGGAATGTGCTTACCCCAGATCTTCCATGGCTTGCTCCTCTCTTCATTCAGGTCTCCGTTCAAATGCCACTTCTCCAGTGAAGCTGTCCCCTAACAAACCTGTCCAACGGAGTCCTACCTGCCCCCGCTCACTCTCTTTACATTAAGATATTTTTGCACCTCCTACTATCTAAAATTATATTACTTATCTCTTTACTCATTTCTATCTGAACTCCTTCACTAGAATGTAAGCTCCATGAGGGCAAGACTTTTGTGTGTCTGGTTCACTGCTTTATCCCTAGTGCCTAAACACCTATCTGGCACACAATAGGTATTAAAATAATTACTTGTGAAACTGACAAATGAATAAAGTACTCCTTGCAAGAATTCAGAGGTTGCACAAGAAGGAAACAATGCTCTTGGTGGAAGCAGTCTTAGTATCTAGGTTCACCTCTTTCTGAGTAGAGATGAGAAAAATTTACAAGTATAACTCTCTTTAATTAGTAAATTATCTGCTAAAAACATAAGGGACGTACAACATTAGAAAAGTACCTTTTTTTTTTTTTTTTTTTGCGGTACGCGGGCCTCTCACTGTTGTGGCCTCTCCTGTTGCAGAGCAACAGGCTCCGGACGCGCAGGCTCAGCGGCCATGGCTCAGGGGCACAGCAGCTCCACGGCATGTGTGATCTTCCTGGACCGGGACACGAACCCGTGTCCCCTGCATCGGCAGGTGGACTCTCAACCACTGCACCACCAGGGTAGCCCAAAAGTACCGTTTTCTAGGATACAAATAATAACAAATTCAAACAATGTGTGGATAGAGAATACATACTAAAAACCTATCATGGAAGTATGATGGTCAAGAACTCTCGTGGTAAAACGTCGGACAAAACCCAGAAAAAATGATCATGACTTCTAGTATTTCTGGGGCTGAACAACCTACTCAGTCAAACAAAAGGGATCATCACAAAGGCACAGGTATTAAAAACTATTACATGAAAGGAAACTATCATGAGTCATTTATTTAAGTGTTGAGTGGACCATCACATTAAAATAACTGGAATCTTTCAACACCCCCTGACATACAGAAATAGGAAGTCAGACAGGATATGATACAACCCTTACAGGATATGATACAACCCTTACAAACTGTAAGGATATGATACAACCCTTACAAACTGTCACTGCAGAAGAATGGACACACGGTGTCATTAACCAACTAGCCAAATGAATACAAACAGCCAGTAAAGCTCACCAGTAAATCAAATGAATACAAAATAAAACAAAATGTGGTTATTCTCCTATCAGATTAGGATATGATACAACCCTTACAAACTGTAACTGCAGAAGAATGGACACACGGTGTCATTAACCAACTAGCCAAATGAATACAAACAGCCAGTAAAGCTCACCAGTAAATCAAATGAATACAAAATAAAACAAAATGTGGTTATTCTCCTATCAGATTAAGCCACGATTCTGTAAGAAAAGTCTTCAAAATGTCTATACCCTTTTGATGCAACAACTCTCTTTCTAAGAATTTAACCAAAAGAAATAGTCAGAGATATAGGTAAGGATATATATCAGAGTGCTTTTTGTAACTGAAAAACTGGACATACTTTTCATACAAGATTGGATAAGCTATGTGTACTGTGGCATATTCATATAATGGAACACTGAACAGTCACAAAACATGATGCAGTAGATGCAAATTTACTGACTTGCTAAGATGGTCATACTATTAACTGAAAAAAAGTATAAAATTTGGAGTAATCCCACTTGCCTAAAAAAGGGAGCGGTACTCAGTTTTGTAGTCTTTCAGTTTTTTAAAAGTGCTACCAGCCAGTGTTTGTGAGAGGCAGGCTTCACATCCACTCTTGGGGTGGACTACAAATTGGCATAGCCTTTCTGGGTGGTGATTTGGCAATGTGTATCAAAAGTGTTAAAAATATGTCACACTTAGTCATTCCACTTGTACTATCTTATTCTACACAAGTAAGCCCGATAGACACAGAGGTGTATATACAATGTATTCACATTGTTTGTGACAGGGAAAAGCAAACTGTCTAAATATAATTGCAAAGAATTGATTAAACTATGGGACATCAATATGATGGAATATTACGTGATTCCTCATTAAGTGAAAAAAGCAGGAATATGAAATAGCAAGTATACTACAATTCTAGTTTAGTAATCCCTAAGTGTATAAATGTATTTATATATAAAACAAAGGCCTGAAAATATATACACCAAAATGAACAGTGCTTATGTCTGGGTATTAAGCTTATAGGTAATTGTTCTCTTGTTACTGTGTATTTTCTGTAAAGAATACATGCAACTCTTAGAGAAAGTTTAAAAGCAACATAAAAGCTATCAGAAAAATGAGGCTCTGAAAAAAATCCTATCACAACAGTATCACGCCAAAAGCTAAGCATATATTATATTAAAAACTCAATATTTTCAATTTTAGAATTTACCTCCAAGCCATAAATCCTCACTAAGAGATTCTGCAAAAGCACGAACCCAGGTCACCAATGAGCTTGTTGCAGTTCAGAGGGATGCGCCTCCAGCCAGGCATACAGTCAAGATCAGGTCTCCTGGAACGAAGCCTCTCAGCCCAGGTTTCTTCATGCCTTCTGACAGTCTGATACTTCAAAGATTTAATGGGACAAAATTAAGATGCTTCAATAAGGAAATAGGGTGTGCCTACTGAGTATGGCTTATTATGTCAGAGATTGACACACACACGTATCAAGCATATGTGCCAGGAGAATCAAGCTGAGAAATTAAACAGTCAGTTCTGCTTTACGAGTCCAGTGACCCACATTCTAGTCGGTCAGTGATTAGATTCCAGCCACTGGATGACCTGTTTTTGAACAGTTATATAAAGTTGGACAACTCAATTACAGTCTAAGAATTATTTTCCTTATCTTCTAAGTCAGGGAATTGGTTCTAAATTCTATCATTGCTGAGGCTCTAAATTTCATCATTCTGTCCTCCAAAGGTTTCCAAACACCTGACTGGGCAACCCATAAGAAATCTTTTTAATATGTATCTTACTTTTTAACAAATTATATACACAAAATTCTACACATTTAACTTACGTACATTATAAACTACACAGATAGTTTTTCATGATACAAAGCTAAATAGGTTCTAATATTTTGTTGCCCTAACTCCTAAGGCATTATTTTATTTTATTTATTTTGAAAAAATATTTATTTATTTGTTTGTTTGTTTGTTTGGCTGTGCCGGGCCTTTAGCTGCGGCCTGCCGGATCTTTTACTTATTGCATGTGGTATCTAGTTCCTTGAGCAGGGATTGAACCGACGTCCCCTGCATTGGGAGCGCAGAGTGTTAACTGCTGGACAGTCAGGGAATTCCCAGACATTATTTTTAAAACTATATTCACAACATGGATCTCACATGCTACCTAGGGTATGCACACAAACTTCAGAGGCCTGGACTATGCACAGCCAGTTTGATGTGCCTTGGGAAAATAATGGTTTGACATTTAACCACAAGTCTTGTCTTAAAGACATTCAATTCTTTTTATTCATAAAATAAATTCTGGTAACAGGGAATACTGACTTTAAATGAGAAAAGTCTTGTTACATTCTTGAAATAATAAAAGACTCAAAGTGCCTTTGACACTCTAAAAGGAAAATCATTAGTGTCATTTTCCTATTAACAATAGCTTATAAAAGCTCCAAGCAGAAATAACAGCAATCACTTACACAGTGCTTAGTATGTGCCAAGCACTATTTATACAAATGAGTTCATTTAAACCTAAATGAGGCATAGAGGTTAAGTGATTTGTCCATGATCACTAGCTATGAAAAGGGAGAAAGGGAATTTGAACCTAGGACGTTTGGCTTCGGCACCCAAGTTCTTGACTGTTTTCTCCCCCAGGGGTCAGTGGACTTGCCCTGTAGAGGCTCAAAGAATTCTTCAATTTTTAAAATCTAAATTTAAACATTTCCAGCTTTGTGGGCTATACAGTTTCTGTTGCAACTACTCAACCCCACTGGTGTAGGCTGAAAGTAGCCATAGCTTCCATGTAAACAATGGGTGAGACTAGGTTCCAAAAAAACTTTCTTTACAAAATCAGGTGACAGGCTGGATCTGGCCCACCAGCCATAGTTTACCTATCCCTGATCTGCACCAGCAAACTACTAAAAAGGCTTCATGCAAATTACTAAATAATTTAGGCCTAAGTACAGTAATTATAACCACTGTAAACTTGTTAAGGCATTAGTTGAAAAATTCTATTTACAAGTTGCTGATGTAGTAATTTTTATTAGTTTATAAACTACAGCAGCTAATAGACACTTGATTCATTTAAATCTTGAAGACTATAATGACATAGTTTCTGCACAGCATCACAATCAGTGTTTTCAGTAACTAAAAATACATAAAAGTATTATTATGTATTGTATATTAAATCTCTTATTTCTAAAATTAACTGGACTATCTTTACTAAATGGTAGAATCCCAAACTGAAAACTGGTCATATTCTTTCAACAAAATGAAAGATGCACTCACAGGTATCAAAAGACAAAAATTAACTGCCATCTGTGTCAATGTATTAATGTGCTTCAATCACATATGTTTCCATGAAAGTTTAAACATAAAATCACCTTTAAGATCTTGGCCACGTAATCTGCTCCCTGCCATGTCAGATTACAGCCCGTGAAGTTTACTGTCTTAAGAGTGATAGAGTTCTTTATACCTTGACAAAAAACTACAAGGAAAAAAAAAAACCACACACACAATAAGATGAAGAGCCTATACATTTGTCAATCTTGACTTATTTGCTTTTCTTGAGTCAATTGGAGGTTTACAGCCACATTTTAAAAATCATTAACAACAATCTTCCCAAAAAGGTAATTGATGAACTGATGTGTTCCAAAACTTGTCAGTAACAAAGTCTCATTCCAGTTTACAGCAACACTTTAATTCTATTTAGGTACTAAAATGGAATACACTGAATACTGCAAACTTTATTGCCAACCACTCAGTAAAGTACGACATACTTTGAGACAAAGGATAAAGAAGAAAAACCTAAAAAGCATAAGACTCTTCCGATTTTCAGTTCCAATGATACATGTCAATCTTGATGATCAATCAGCGATGTAAATGTCAACTATAAACCCAGTATTTTATTAGCTGCTATGCAGTATACTAGAGCAATAGAAGAGAGAGAACCTCAAACCCTCTGTTCCCCCAAACTGAAAGGCAGGCTTCCTGACCCCTCCAGACCACTACTGGACATAGGGCACGCACGCTAACGTTTCAGGACCCCAATGAAGAGTCATCTGCTTTGTGATTACTTCCATGACACACCCTCACCGCAACTGAATTTGCTGCTCCTACGGGACGTTACATATATTTCCTATTTGAACACATACCACAGTGCATTATAATTATGACTGCAGGTAGACGTTCTAACAATTTAAAGAGAATGATGACTTTTTTGCTCTTTACGTCTTGCTATTTCCCTTCCCATACTATTTCTTGAAGAGAAACCATAAAAATATAAACACAGAAACCACAAAAATATAAACAAAACAGAAAATATAGAAAACGCGTGGTTTGTGGCTTAACACAAACTTAAGTAAGATTAATTCTGACAGTATCCAGCATGACAAACTTCCATGGTACAAATGAGAATGGACCAAGGTTTGAGCAGGTACAGGAGACGATCTACGCATGAACAACACCAAGGAAAGCTAGACAGGAAAAGGTAGACAGACATGGTGTGTAGGAAATCATGAGACCAATCCGATGGGACGAGACTTAAACAAGACTGAAACTCACTTTCTAAACCTTCATCTCCAGCTGGACAATTCGCAAGACACAGGTGCACCAAAGTGACCAAATATTCAGTCTCTTTACTGGGGAGGAACAGTTTAAAATTTTATTGGTTTAGTTTGCCCCAAAAGCAACTATCAAATGTTGGCAGGAAACAATGAAGGCTTACCTTTGTGAACATAGTTAAGTCTCTCTCTCTCAGAAGTAGCTCACTTAGCTCCAGGTTCCTTAGCGCACCCGATGCACTTACACAGCATTTATGAGCTCTACACAACTGGAAGGTCACATCTTTATTTGTTATCGCAGGAACACGACTTCTGTAAACTTCATTTCTGTCACAACCTAAAGCAAAATTATTATAAAATGAGTGATTTAAACCATACATTTTATCATCATTAAAAAGCACCTAAATAGAAAAAGAGCATCTGCTCTGTGCTAAGGAGTAGAAACGACTCCTGCCCTTAAAGCCTTCATTCAGGAGTAAGATGTATAAACTCAAAATTTCAATCACATGAGATAAATAAACATAACTTTTATGCACAGAGGTGCCTATGGAGGCAAAAAGTTATATCTAAGTGATGGCTTCATGATAACCCTGAAGTAGAATCTAGAAAGATGAGGCTATGCAGAGTTGGAGTAGGAGGTGCATTAATGGCAGACGGAACATCTGTGAAAAGACACTGAAGCCTGACTCTTGCCGGGCACTGTAAATACTGCAGGTGGGGATGACTAAAGGCCAGGGGTCCAAGTGTGAGAAGAGACACAAAGGAAAATAGAGATGCTGGCCGAAGCAAGCCTGGGAGAGACCGTGGCTTGAATCCCACAGGTGACGAGGCCTGGGACTTCAAGTGTGATGTTCTATAGTACTGTAGTCAAGGGCTTTTTTGCTTTGTTCCTGATCAAAGTGGAAAACATCTTTTTTCACCATTAAGCATAATATTACCTGTAGCTGTCTT
This sequence comes from Leucopleurus acutus, assembly GCF_964270905.1. Classification (NCBI taxonomy): domain Eukaryota; kingdom Metazoa; phylum Chordata; class Mammalia; order Artiodactyla; family Delphinidae; genus Leucopleurus; species Leucopleurus acutus. The sequence continues at coordinate 43,522,564 of NC_139160.1, read as the reverse complement.
GTGGATACCTTTTATAAGGTGGAGCATGGTCCCTTCTATACCTAGGTTTCTGAGAGTTTTATCAATATTAAGTGATAAATTTTACCAAAGGCTGAGATTATCTCCTGCTTTTCAAAGTAAATGTAAAGTCAAGGGATAACTCTCACTAGTCATGGCTATCTCTGGAAAACTTACTTTGCGAGGAGTAATTTCCCACATCCAAATTAGAAGGTGCATCTCACAATATTTAATTATGTATTGACTGGAGAGGGTGATTCCAAATAAGATAAATGCCAGTACTTAAATATATACATCTTCAAATCAGATACCTTTCCTGAGTTTGAAAACTATAATTCCAAGAGGCTTATATATTTTTTGATTATGTAAAAGATATATTAAATTTTAAAATAAAATCAATAACTGAATTTATTTTTCCCTTCAACCTATCACCTTCTGTTCTGCACTGAATATCTCAGTCAAGGTCATCCCAGTCAATGCAGACTTTTGGGTTTAGAGACCTTTCCATCAGCTTTATCCCTTCACAGGAACACCACTGCACTAAAGAGAATATTCTCATAAAGAAAATCACACAAACTCTTCTGGCTCCCCAGTGCATATAAAAGTTATGTTTACACTATACTGTAGTTTATTAAGTATACAATAGCATTATGTATGAAAAAATGTATATGCCTTAATTGAAAAATTACTTAGTGATTAAAAAATATGTTAACCATCATATGACAATGCAAGGTTGCCAAAAACCTTCAATCTGTAAAAAAATACAATGTCTGTGAGGTACAATAAAGTGAAGTGTAATAAAATGAGGTATGTCTATACACAATTTGTAACCAACTTTTATCTGTCACTTACTTAGGAACCAGAAAAAAATTTAGCAATGAGTTTAATAGATGCTATTTCTAGATCAAGCTCTGTTTCTTTCTTTTTCAACCTCATATAATCCTTACTGATACACCTTCCTCCACCTTTCTTTGCTTCCCAGGCCATCAACCAAATATTTCCCTGTAACAACTCTCTTAAGTTTACTGCAGTATTTAAAATAATTAATACTTTCTCCATGGCTAATATATGATATCCAAGATCTTCCCTATTACGTGCTACTTTAGTAAAGATATTTCTGCAGCTTTCTGTTTGAACCTCCTCTCATTGTTCATCACTACCCTGGCTACATACCAGTTAAACAAAACCCTTCCTTGTTTTTAGAGGTTCCACATGATATCACTACTCAATTCTTTTGAAAAATTCTTTTCCTTTTCCTTTTTTTTTTTTTTGGCCATGCTGCACAGCATGTGAGATCCCCAATCAGTGATCAAACTCGTGCCCCCTGCAGTGGGGGTGTGAAGCCTTAACCACGGGACCACAGGGAAGGCCCCTGAAAAATTCTTTTCTTATACTTAGAAGGCATTTTCCTACTTCTCTGACTCCTATTTTCCTAATCAATTTTCAAGATTTAGCCTAAATGTCCTTGTTTCCTGGACTTTTTTGGGGAAAATTTATTGATATTCCATTTTGCCAGGAGGAATTTTGTACCCACATTTATTGAAAATTTTCACATGTTGCAACATATATGCTCATCCTTCACCATATTCGGGACTCCTTTGATTTTATTTTTATTGTATTTGTGTTCTCAGCTCCTTGCCACTACTCCATGTATAGCATTTTATCAGTTATCTAAACCTATTAGTGCCGGTATGATAATTCAAAACATTACTTGATTACACTATCTTGTACAGGATTTGGACTTCTCAGGGTAAGCCTAGTTAAGCATGTTACTATTTTCTTCCTCTGATATCATCTGATTCTAACAGCTAATCTAGAGCCATTTTATTTTTCCCTAGAACTCTGTAGTATATTTATGTAGCTTAATAAAATGGAATATTATACATTTACTAATGTTCTTATCTAAAAATAATTTTGTCATCTCATAACTTGGATATGTAGTTATATGATTATTTTCTTTTATAACTGTGTTGTGACATATTTTAAAGATTTATTTATTATCAGTTATGAATAAATCAGGTATTTTCCATTAATACATAAGCTTTCTAACATAGCATATGCAGATTTATGTAATTTTAAATATGTGGTATTGCAAAAACTAATTTGGAAGAATATTTTACAGCAAATAGTAAATCTTTCCAACAAAGCTAAGTTTGATAGCATTCACTTCAATATTTTTAAATGCTTTCTATGTGTCATGAACTGTGATAGACACAGATACTTGCTTTCATAACAAAAGGGAAGATACTATTAACTCATTTAATACAATAACCAGTGAATGACCTGTTTTGAGCTAAAGTAGGAATTCATTGTTAAAGGGGCATATAACATGGTAGAAACAGTATCTTAGTCATCCTGTTATTCCTAGTGCCTAGAAAAATTATTGACTAATACCTAAGCCTCAATAAACAAATATTTTGGAAGTTTAATTGTAATAAATAAGCAGTTTACTTGAGCTTTTGTATTGGTAATCAAATGATTTGTTTCCTATTATAAATCAGTATGATTTATGTATAAAATAATAAAAATCAGTATAATGAACTTTTATAACTAATTGCTAATATAAATATTTTATTAAACATAATTTTGAAGTAAAAATACAGACTTGAGAGAAAATTCTATAGCATTTTTATGTATCTAGGAGATATTTGTGGCTCTTAGAATCATTAAAGTTATCTAACTGTAAGCTTAGTTAACATGTAGCTAAATGATAAATGTAAAGATTTTAAGATTAAATATCTGTCTTCAAAAGTGCTGTAATTATGCCTGTATCCATGGGTGTTCTATAAATATATGTATAAGCATGAAAGTGTTACTTTCTTTGCTTTAAGTTTGAAGATACTTTCTGGATTCAGTTACGCATTTGGATAATTGTGTTTAGATGCTTTAACACCTAATTGATTATGCTACATTTGTTTGATCATGGTTGAAATATAATTTTAATGCTTGATTGGTGGTTCCATTTTGGAAGGTATTAAATAGATTTGCCGCTTAGGAATAAATTACTTTTTCACACAGGTTGTCAGGAATCTTCCAGGCAAGGAAACACATGTTTTGTTTATTATTATTATATTTTTAACCAAGAGGAAAGATAGTAGAAACCCAGGGGGTGATTAGAAAGAAGAGTTAAGCTGGATTCAGAAAATGAAAGCTTATTTACTATTGTAATTTTTGCAAAGATATTTTAGCTACTGCATCAATAAAATCAATACTCAGATTTCTTTTATATAACACAAAGTTTTCCTATTAGCATAGTTTTATCTAAAACTTTAGTTTGCCAAATTGTTTCCAAAGCATGTGTTAGATATTAATAACAATGTGAAAATGGCCATCATGGGGGCAGTCTTTGAGAAATTTTGGTTGAACAAAATCAAATAGTATTTTTACTGTTCTTAATGTGTTATTAGTCTAACTCCCTCAATGTAAATATTGTCCTCAAAAGGAAATTAAAATATGCAAGACTTCTCACTTTCTTTTTGAGGATTATTTTGAGAACATGTTTTGAGAAACACTAGGTTAATTAATTCAATTTAGGACCATATTTGAGGTTAGAAAATCATATTACACATATTTACAGCAACTTCACTAAGCATGCTTTTAAGGGCAACATTTTAATTTCACTTGAATTAAATGTTTGTGCTTTAATCAAAATTCTCTGCTTCTTCTCCATTTTTTTTTCTATTTCCTCCAGCCACTGCTCTGACTATAATTAAAAAAAATATATGCTCCTTTTCACTGATACCTAATGTGAGTTTTCTTTCTATAATTTATTTGTGCTTTTTTTTCTTTTCTTAACTTTATACAGGAAAATTTAGTATAAAGGAAAAGGTTTTTGTTTTGGTTCCTATATTTATTAAGTTGTGAGTGAAGACAATAATAATTAGAATTAAAAACAATGATTTATTTCTCATGCAAAAATATGGGTAGGTGGCAGGGCTGTTTTGATATTAATGGTGTCAGGTAATCCTTCTTATTCCTCTTTCCTTCTCATTCTTTCTCTGTGAATAACCTTAGAATCATGGTCCAGGATGGCTGCTCTTACCATCACAACATATTTCAACCACCAGGAAAGAGATAATAGGTATAGAAGGATAAGGATAAGCATTACACAAAACACTTCCACTTATTTCCAAATAATAAATCCCTTTGGCTACAAGATCTCATATAGCTGAAAGAGAGGCTTAGAAGTATGTATTCTTGGTGGCCATGTGCCCAGTTGATATTCAACAGCATATAAATTCCATAAAAAATTATCATATTCTTGAGGTTTAGTGAGAAAACCATTACTAATTATGTGTTAGACACAGAGGGAAAATGGAAATAAACCCACATGCTTGAAATTAATTCTACTTAAAGAGAAATCAGTTCATAAAAATTGCTCTACTTGTCAAAGTTATCAATAACAACCTACATTTCAAAGTTAGTGGTCAATTCAATTTTCATCTATCTTAGCCTCTATCTCTCAGTTTCATTTCTTTTCTCTCCCACCCCCAATGTTTTAATTTGGAAATGTTTCAGTGCTTAGTCTTTAGACCTCTTCTACTTACATTCACTTTCTTGGTGATTTCTTCTGGTCTCATGCCAATAAACATCACCAATCTGCAAAGACAGTGAAAAACTCTTTCTGATCTCCTGAATCATATGTTCAACTACTCATTCCACATGCATGCTCAAAGGTCTGATACATAGCTCTACCTTAGCATGCCTATAATGGAACTCCCAACATCCTCTGAGAAATTAATTCATCTAATATTTTCCCATGTCAGTTGATGACAACTCCATTCTTCCAGTTGCACAGGACAAAAATATTGGAGTAATCTTCAACTACTCTCTTTATCTCTTGCTCCATATCCAATCTGTCATTAATTACTACGGGGTCTGCCTTAAAATATATACAGACTCTAACATCTCTCACCACCTCTACAACTTTCTTTTCAGATCAAGTCATTGTCTCTTCTCTGCATTGTAACAAAGACTTCCTCAAAGATCTGCTTTTGCACCTGCCCCATATGTTATGATCAACACAGTAGCCAGTGTGATACTAAAGAAATGTAAGCCAGATCAAGTAATTTCTTTTCTACAAATTCTGCAGTGGCTCCCCATTTCATTCAGAATAAAAGTTCAGGTCTTAAAATGCTCTACAAGGTTTTCCCATCTTTGCCATTATTTCCTTCCTGCTATCCTCTCTTTCACTCTCTCCACCTTAACTGTATTAGCCACATCACTCTTTCTTGAATATATAAATGAGGTATGCTCTTGCCACAGGGATTTTGCTCCTCCTATTTCCTCTGCCTAAAATGCTATCCACCCAGATTTCCACATATCTTAAGTTTTTACCTCCACCAAATCATATCCTCAATTAGGCTTATTCTTGCCACTCTGTTTAAAATAACAACAATCACCAAATACTCCCAATCTTCCTTACTCTATCATTTTTACTTTCAATTTTATTCCATTTTTAGGTTCTAAATGGACTATATAAATTTCCTTTTAAAATTATTATTTATTACTTTATAATATTTGTCTTCCTCTAGTAGAATACAGGTTCTGTTTGGTACATGAATATTTATTTAATAAAGAAATGACTATGCAAAGAATAAAGTTAAAATAGATTCAGTTGAACTACCCAAAATAGTAATCTGTAAGTAGGTGTTTTAAGGCATTTCAGTAAAAGTCAGACTCAAATCTTAGTGACTTGAGGACCAAGTCAAAGATTCGGGCCCATTAAATTATGGTCAATTATAAAAATTAATTGAAAAGAATTGTGTTTTTTAATCTAAAATTTAAAGTGTTAACATGAAAGCCAGCATGGAGGTAAGAAATGGTCATGTACCACAATGTTCATTGAAGCACTATTTACAGTAGCCAGGACATGGAAGCAACCTAAGTGTCCACTGACAGATGGACAAAGGAGATGTGGCACATATATACAATGGAATATTACTCAGCCATAAAAAGAAATGAAATTGAATTATTTGCAGTGAGGTGGATGGACCTAGATTCTGTCATACAGAGTGAAGTAAGTCAGAAAGAGAAAAACAAAAACCATATGCTAACACATATATATGGAATCTAAAAAAAAAACAAAATTGTTCTGACGAACTTAGGGGCAGAACAGGAATAAAGATGTAGACATAGAGAATGGACTTGAGGATACAGGGAGGGGGAAGGGTAAGCTGTGATGAAGTGAGAGAGTGGCATGGACTTATATATACTACCAAATGTAAAACAGATAACTAGTGGGAAGCAGCTGCATAGCACAGGGAGATCAGCTCGGTGCTTTGTGACCACCTAGAGGGGTGGGATAGGGAGGGTGGGAGGGAGATGCAAGAGGGAGGGGATAAGGGGATATATGTATACGCATAGCTGATTCACTTTATTATACAGCAACAACAAACACAACAATGTAAAGCAATTATACTCCAATAAAGATGTATAAAAAAAAGTGAAAATTCTTCAAAGGTGTCTTGCTTTCTACAGGGAAGGAAAATGAACCAATCCATTGGCAAGTACATATGTGCTCAACAAGCTAATATGTTATACTGAAATTACCCTGGATATCATGCAGCAAATTTCTCATTCACTGATTCTATATTTACAAAAGGGTGTTCTCATTACAATTTTGCTTCCTTTACGTATTTGACTACTGGTAGAAAATATAGATATTGGCAAAAGTACATTATTTGGCAGGTATGACTTTATTTTAAAATTATTAAAAGGTCTTTCTTAAATTTTAGTCTACTTTTTTTGTTGTTGTTTTCAGGTGAATTAGTATCCATCCCTCATTACCTCTGAGAATGTTAAAAATTTAAGCAACTGGACTTGCAAAGCTGGTATACAGACATAAGGAAAGGACTGAACATATGCCTGTCTAAATAGGTCCTTATACATTTGGGTACCCCAGAGCTCAGACTTTAGACTTTTCTTCTCTGTTTATACACACCCATCTAATCTATGACTTGATATCATTTATATGCCGCGACTCCCAATTTTAAATCCCTAGCTTGGACCTCTCCTGTGAACTCCACACTTATACATTGAAGTGCTCATTTGAAACCTCCACTTGGATGTCTATCAGACATCTCAAATTTAACATGTCTGTTACTGAACTCCTTATTTCCCCACCTTCAGACATATTCTATGCAGCTACTTAATGGAAATTACATTTTTTAAGTCACTGGGCCCAAAACTTCAAAGGCATTATTGACTCCTCTTTTCTCTCATACTTCACATCCAGTACTTTAGGGAATCTTGATGGCTCTAAACTTCAATATAATCTTTATTTAATCAATTATCATCTCCACTGTTTCCACTTTGGCTCAAGGCATTATCATCTCTCACTTAGATAACTGAAAAAATCTCCTAAATGTCTTCCATACTTCCAATGTTGACCTCTATTTTTAAATAATATTCAAAGTCAATGTCCTTACTATGGTTTATAAAGCCCTACACAATCTGACTACCTATTATATCCACTGCATTCTCTGGTCTCTCCTACTACTTTCCCCAAACTCTCCTTTCTATAGTCACACTGCCCTCTTTGCTGTTCTTTGGAGATGTCAGCCATGCTTCCCCAGGAAGGGTGGAAAAACTCTTCTGAAGAGCCACATGGCTCACTTTCTCACCTCTTTTAAATCTCTGCTCAAATACCATCTTTTCAATAAAGCCAATCATGACAGTTCATTTATTTTGCAACCACTCCTAAGATCACTGTGGAAATACTAAATCCAGCACCCTGCCCTATATTTTTCTGATATAATTTATTATCTTATAAAATATAATAAAATTTACCTATTTTAAAAAAAGACTAAGGATAATATGATAGCATGAGTGAGTTTAATGCAGGAGGATAACATGATTTTTGTTTCTGTTTTGAGAAATATCTATGGTTGCCATGTGGAAAATGGGTATGGGAGCAAGAGCAGGGGAGAGACACAATTGATAAGACACAATTGATCAGACTGTATTAACTGAATAAAGAAATATATGAATGTGGGCTTGAATTAAGATTGTGGTAATGGTGATGGAGATAAGTAGATGAAGTAAATAAAAATTTAGGTGGTAGTATTGACACAATATAGGAAGGCTGAATAATTTGATGAAGTCAGATATCCTGCATTTTCTATTTTTTAAAATTCTATCTTCTTGGGCAAATTAATTATTTGAGAAGCTTTAGTGTCTTCATGATAATAATGGTAATTACCGCATAATGTTGTTGAGGAAATTAAGTGAGATTATGAATATAATGTTATTAACCCCATTCTTGACACACAGAACTCAATAAGTAATTAATATCATTACTATTTATTAGTAGTATTAACATTAGATAATGATTATATATGCAGTGTGAACATCAGGGAGGAAAACAAAAGAAAAGATTATGACTTTAGGCAAACTGAATGGGTGGGAAAAACCAAGGAGTAGCAGATTTAGAAGGATAAGTTGAAATATAAGATATGAAGTTTAAGTTGAAAACTCCACATCTTCCTGAGAATACATTTTCATAGTACATTATACGAAAGTTTTTATTTGACCTTTCAGAGATGCTTAACAGAGGCACTCTTCTATTAGTTAGCAGCCATCGCAGTCAGTTCTGTCATCCCGTACTCTTCTCTTACCTGAGAATATTCCTCACCTTCTGATTCTGAGGTCTGCATGAGCACTGCACCCGGCAGAATTCAGACATGTTGGAGGTAAAATTCAGTCCCTTGCAAATCACACCTGCTTGCCCCAACTGATTGCTTTGCTGCTGTGGATTATATAGACTGGTGCTTCCAGGTCAAAAAGGACAAAAGAACCTAGTCTTCTTTTGGTTTCATTTTTTTTTTTTTTTTAGTGTAAGAAGGAGCAATTTGGAATTATAGTGCAAATTCAAATTATATTTAGCCAAAGCTTATCCTTTTTTCAAAGCAACACTTATTTTATGTTTAAAGAAATCTTAAGCTTACTTAAGCAGATAGTATATTAACAATAGAATTCAAGGATAAAGGTGGGAGAAAGATTGACCAGAAACTCACTGAGAATATAAGAACAAGAATTTCTGATTTTTTCCTCCTCAGACAGACAGATAGTAACATTTTCTCTCTCATGTTCTTTCCAGCTTGTCAGGGAAAATTTCTTGGCATTATCCTTGATTCCTTATTTTCTTATTGCATATCTAATCTATCAGCAAATATCATTGCTATTGCAAGAATATTATTATTTTTGTCAAATTCACTGCTACCACCCTGGTGCTTGGCACCTCCATTTCCAGCCTGGATTAGCACAATAGCTTTCTGTCTTGAATCTTTGTTTCTAAATTTGGTTCCTAAAAACTATTTTGCACATGTTCTTCATATGTCTAAATTACCATTTTAAAATGTAAATCTTATTGTACTACACATGCACTCAAAATCCTATAATGGCTTCGCTCTTTCAGAACAAAAGCCACAGATCTTACAATGCCTTGTAAACCCTACAGGTTTTACCTTCCCTACCCCATTCTGCTCCTGCCTGCTTACTTTCCTGATTACAACTTCTACTACAACTCATCCTAATCCAGCCACACTGGCCTCCACTTTTCTCTTTTGTACACTCCAGGCAAACATCCATCTCAGGACCTTCGCAGTCACTATTTCCTCTTTCTGAAACACTTTCCCATCATATCTGCTGACTCTCTCACTCCTTCCAGAAGTTGCTGAAGCATCACCTTCTATATGAGACCTAGCCTGATTACTCTAGGTTAAGTGTTAGCTCCTTTCCCACGTACAACCTATTCCCCTCACCAGAGGTACTTTCTTATCTATAGAACATAGGCCATCTTAACATGCATATTATGTAATTCGCTTTTAAATTGTATTTTATTATTATTGTTCAGTATCTGTATCCTCCTTTGGATAAGTTGTATGATAGCATTACATTTTATTTGTATTGTTTATTGTTAACTCCAAGTACCTACCAAAGTGTCTAGCACATACTCAATAGCTACTCAAAAGTATTACCAAGTGAATGAATGAATAAGGGGCAGCTACATGAAAATCATGCAGACATTCCCATGGCATTAGCTTATAACGAGACTATAAACCAATCAAAGCAACTGTTTATTATATTGATCAGAGCACCAATTGGAGCTTCTGAGTATAATTTTATTTAAAATTTGCAGTACAACCTAGGTGATAAGTTGGAGTAATGGGTTTTTACATATTAGGTAAGTCCTACCACGCTTTGATTCGGTTAATTATATAAGCTACTTATGTTTTGAACAAGTATGTTTAAAATTATCAGATTATGCATATGCTGTCTAACATAGATATGCTGTCTAACAATATATTCAATGTGTATATTGTCATATGTCATGTAATGAACAATGACATCAACGCTTTTAATGTTATCTCTTATGCAAACCAAAAATGAAGACAAACCAAATGGGAAGAGAAAAGGCAATTTATTTACAACTTGCTATAGCAAGGGGGTCAGCTACCTTCACTTGAATTTTGGCAAAAACTCAAAGGCAAGCAAGGGAGTGGGAAGGCTTTCTAGTGGAACAAGAGGAAGCCTTCTGGTATGTCCTGACTGGAGGCTGTTGACATGGGGAAGCTGGTGGCAGGCTGACTAGAAGCAAGGCATATTATGTGGTTGGTTATGGGTGCATATTTGGCTTTCTCTGGTAGGTCCTAAGTTGGAAGAGCAGACAAAAATTAAGAAAACTATCAGTTACTAATCAACTCCTAGCATTTAGGGCCAGTTGTTACAGAAGTTATTGCTTAGCTTCCTACATTATTACTAGAGATAGCAATCGGGCTTCCTACAAGTCTGATTTATAGCAAGCTGGCTTCCTAGGCTGGTAATTGTAGATAAGGCAGTTGGTCACCTGGGCAGTTTGCTATAGGTTGTGAGTCAGAATTCTATTTTTATATATGTTATGGCCATGAGAGACTGTTTGCATATAGTCTCTCAGCATGTTCATAACATTTATTGATTACTTACTATGAATTAATTATGTTGTCATCACAAAAATCATGGATATTTTATAGTTTTCTAATCTCCAAGTTATTGGAGAGATGCTTGAGATTTAGCAGTTCCTAGATTTGCTTTTGGTCACTTAGTTGAGAAGTGGTAATAATCAAACTAAAATCTAGGTACATTTAACTCAGGAGCTTTAAGAATTTTTAACTCAAAAATCATATAAATATTTCTTACAGAATATAGAATTCAGCATGTATTTTGAAGCTTGATGTGAGAAAAATCTCACAAATATTAGGTAATACAGAAAAATATTGGGATGCAAGGAAAATAAGGAACAAAGTATCATTAATTAAGAGAAATCTAAAATAAAATCATACTTAGTAAATAGCTTACACATACATTTACATATCGATCTATAGGTCAATAGATCCATAGATTGATGGACATGTAGCAATGCCATTTTATATATATATATGTACAAAACAAGAAATCATAAATAGATTTAAAGAGGTGTGTATTTTTTTGTTTTTTGTTTTGTTTTAAAATTAATTTTTATTGGAGTAGAGTTGACTTATAATGTTGTGTTACTTTCTGCTGTACAGCAAAATGAGTCAGTTATACATATACATATATCCACTCTTTTATAGACTCTTTTTCCATAAAGGTCATTATAGAGAACTGAGTAGAGTTCCCTGTGCTATACAGTAGGTCCTTAATAGTTATCTATTTTATGTATAGTAGTGCATATATGTCAATCCCAATATCCCAATATATCCTCCCCCCACTTTCCCCCTTAGTTGCCATAAGGTTGTTTTCTACATCTGTGACTCTATTTCTGTTTTGTAAATAAGTTCATTTGTACCTTTTTTTAGATTCCACATATAAGCAATATCATATGATACTTGTTTTTCTCTGTCTGACTTACTTCACTCAGAATGACAAACTCTAGGTCCATCCATGTCACTGAAAATGGCATTATTTCATTTTTTTATGGCTGAATAGTGTCCCATTGTATATACATATCACATCTTCTTTATCCATTCAATCATCAATGGAGTTTTAGGTTGCTTTCATGTCAGGGCTATTATAAATAGTGCTGCAGTAAACATTGTGGTGCATGAATATTTTCACATTACGGTTTTCTCCAGATATAAGCCCAAGAGTGGGATTGCTGGATCAAATGGTAGCTCTATTTTTAGTTTTTTAAGGAATCTCCGTACTGTTCTCCATAGTGGCTGTACAAATTTATATTCCCACCGACAATGTAGTAGAGTTCTTTATTCACCACACCCTCTCCAGCATTTGTTGTTTGTAGATTTTTTGATGATGACCATTCTGACTGATGAGAGGTGATCACTCATTGTAGTTTTGATTTGCATTTCTCTAATAATTAGTGATGTTGAACATTTTTTCATGTACTTTCTGGCCATTTGTATCTCCTCTTTGGAGAAATGTCTATTTAGATATTCCACCCATTTTTTAATTGGATTGTTTGTTTTTTTGCTATTAAGCTGCATGAGCTGTTTGTGTATTTTGGAGATTAATACCTTCTCAGTCACTTCTTTAACAAATATTTTCTCCCATTCTGTGGGTTGTCTCTTCATTATATTTATGGTTTTCTTTGTTGTGCAAAAGCTTTTAAGTTTAATTAGGTCCCATTTGCTTATTTTTGTTTCTATTTTCTTTACTCTAAGATGTGGGTCAAAAAAGATCTTACTGTGATTTATGTCGAAGAGTGCTCTGCCTATGTTTTCCTCTAAGAGTTTTGTAGTATCCAGCCTTAATGGTCTTTAATCCATTTTGTGTTTATTTTTGTGTGTGGTGTTAGGGAGTGTTCTAATTTCATTCTTTTATGTGTAGCTGTCCAGTTTTCCCAGAACCACTTATTGAAGAGACTGTCTTTTCTCGATTGTATATTCTTTCTTCCTTTGTCTTAGATTACGTGATCATAGGTGCATGGGTTTATCTCTGAGGTTTCTATCCTGTATCATTGTTCTAGATTTCTGTTTTTGTGCCAGTACCATGCTGTTTTGATGACTGTTGCTTTGTAGTATAGTCTGAGGTCAGGGAGCCTGATTTCTCTAGTTCCTTTTTTCTTTATCAAAATTGCTTTGGCTATTCTGAGTCTTCTGTGTTTCCATACAGATTGTAATAATTTTTTTCTAGTTACGTGAAAAATGTCATTGGTTATTTGATAGGGATTGCATTGAATCTGTAGATTGCTTTGGGTAGTATAGTCATTTTCACAATATTGATTCTTCCAATCCAAGAACATGGTATATCTCTCCATCTAAATTTGTGTCATCTTTGATTTCTTTCATCAGTATCTTATAGTTTTCTGCATACAGGTCTTTTGCCTCCTTAGGTAAGTTTATTCCTAGGTATTTTATTCTTTTTATTGCTATGGTAAGTGGAATTATTTCCTTAATTTCTTTTTCTGATCTTTCATTGTTAGTGTATAGGAATGCAAGAGATTTCTGTGTATTAATTTTGTATCCTGTGACTTTACTAAATTCATTAATTAGATCTAGTAGTTTTCTAGTAACATCTTTAGGATTTTCTATGTATAGTATCATGTCATCTGCAAACAGTGATGGTTTTACTTCTTCTCTTCCAATTTGGATTCCTTTTATTTCTTTTTCTTCTCTGATTGCTGTGGCTAGGACTTCCAAAACTATGTTGAATAAAAGTGGAAAGAGTGGACATCCTTGTCTTGTTCCTGATCTTTGAAGAAATGCTTTCAGATTTTCACCATTGAGAAAGATGTTTGCTGTGGTTTGTCATATACAGCCTTTATTATGTTGAAGTAGGTTCCCTCTAAGCCCACTTCCTGGAGAGTTTTTTTTCATAAATTGGTGTTGAATTCTGTCTAAAGCTTTTTCTGCATCTATTGAGATGATCATCTGGATTTTATACTTCAGTTTGTTAATGTGGTTTATCACATTAATTCCTTTAGGTATATTGAAGAATCCTTGCATCCCTGGGATAAATCCCACTTGATAATGGTGTATGCTCTTTTTAATCAGTTGTTGGATTCTGTTTGTTAGTATTTTGTTGAGGATTTTTTCATCTATGTTCATTAGTGCTATTGGCCTGTATTTTTCTTTTTTTGTGATATCTTTGTCTGCTTTTGGTATCAGGGTGATGGTGGCCTCATAGGATGAACTTGGTTGTGTTCCTTCCTCGGCAATTTTTTGGAATATTTTGAGAAGCAATTATGTTATATCTTCTCTAAATGTTTAATAAAATTTGTCTGTGAAGCCATCTGGTCCTAGACCTTTGTTTGTTGGAAGATTTTTAATCATAGTTTCAGTTTCAGCATTTGTGATTGGTCTGTTCATATTTTCTATTTCTTCCTGCTTCCATTATAGAAGATTGTATCTTTCTAAGAATTTGCCCATTTCTTCTAGGTTGTCTATTTTATTGGCATATAGTTGCTTATAGTAGTCTTTTATGATACTTTGTATTTATGTTGTGTCAGTTGTTGTAACTTCTCCTTTTTCATTTCTAATTTTATTGATTTGAGTCCTCTCCCTTTTTTTCTTTATTTGTCTGGCTAACAGTTTATCAATTTTGTTTATCTTTTAAAAGAACCAGCTTTTAGCTTCATTGATCTTTTCTATTGTTTTCTTCATCTCTATTTTATATATTTCTTCTCTGATCTTTATGATTTCTTTACTTCTACTAACTTTAGCTTTTGTTTGTTCTTCTTTCTCTAGTTGCTTTAAGTGTAAGGTTAGGTTGTTTATTTGAGATTTTTCTCGTTTCCTGATGTAAGATTTTATTGCCATAAACTTCCCTCTTAGAACTGATTTTGCTGTATCCCATTGCTTTTGGATCTTTCTGTTTTGTTTTCATTTGTATCTGGTATTTTTCTGATTTTCTCTTTGATTTCTTCAGTGATCCATTGGTTGTTTGGTAACATATGTTTAGCCTCCATGTGTTTGTGTATTTTACAGTTTTTTTCCCCCTGTAATTGATTTCTAATCTCATAGCCTTGTGGTCAGAAAAGATGCTTGATATGATTTTAATTTTCTTAAATATACTGAGGTTTGATTTTTGGCCCGAGATGTGATCTATCCTGGAGAATGTTCCATGTGCACTTGAGGAGAAAATGTATTCTGCTGCTTTCGGATGGAATGTCCTGTAGATATCAATTAAGTCTATCTGGTCTAATGTGTCTTTTAAGGCTTGTGTTTCCTTATTAATTTTTGTTCTGGAAGATTTGTCCATTTGTGTAAGTGGAGTCTTAATGTCCTCCAGTTCTGTTTCTGACCTGTGTTTCTGATCTGTGGTGTGCAGTAGGTGGGATTGGAACACTCCCACCTGGAGGGAAGCCACTGAGTATTCCTCCTCTGGAGATGTTCGTCTGTGGGATTGCTCTGTTTTGTCACATTTCACCTTTTGTGCAAGCTCTCAGATTACACTGTTGTTGGCACTGTTCTTGGCCCCACCTTAACTGTGGGTATGCTGGCAATTGACCATGGTGTCTCTCAGACATTATTTTAACCAGGCCACCAGCGTAGGTCCACTGAAGTCAGGTCCCAGGATTGCAGTAATCATGGATCTAGACCCACTGTGGGTGTTGTGGGGGCAGCTAATCCTCTGGCCTGTTCCATTCCCTGTGTGTAAATGCCCACAAAGTGTACAGTTGGTAAAGCTAGAACCTTCTTGGCTGCAGGAGCACTTGTTGTCCATTCAAATATTCTGTAGGTGCTGAGTTTACAAAGCCACTTGTAGGGGTGTCAATTCACAGTTTGTGCAGCTGTGAGGAGAGATTTTAGCTTTTCTTCCTTAGTTACATGGCCCCTGGGGCTCATCTATGCCCTCAACCCCACCTTGACCTGTGGGTAACTCACAGAGTTCTGCTCTCAAGGCGGCCCTGTAGCACAGGTGTCCTCCCTGGTGAGGATGGGACATGGAGGTGGCAATGGCCAAGGTCACAGCAGCACCCACTGTGGCTGGGATGGGGCATGGAGGAGAAGGCAGCAGCCACTGGGGTTGTGGAAGCCCTGGTGGGAATGGGTCATATGGGGTGCTGGTGGCTGCATGTCCAAGGGAGCTCGCCCCAGTGGGAGCCCTTCCTAGTGTCTGGGAGGCAGGGACCAGCACGTGTGGAGAGGCTGCAATGGTGGTCCTGCCCCTTCTGTGTCACTCAACAATGGTTCTTCATTTCTGTGATGGTCTGTGTTTCCTCCACAAGCATTCCTCGTTGTGGATTTCCTCACTCCTGTCCCCTCAGGCTGTGTCATTGCAGCCAACAGCAGTCTTTTCCCCAGGTTTTCTCTCCAAACCCCATATTCCAGCACCCAGCCCCTGTCTGTACCAGTGGACACACGTTCTCCCATAGCACCCAAAACTCCACTTCTGTCCCAAATGATCTCCCCACTGGTTAGGGTCTTCCCCGGTTGTGGGAACTACTCCTTCAACTCCCCAACCAGGGGTGCAGGTCCTGTCTCACTTCCTCTCTTCTTCCTTTTCCCTTCTTCTTTCTTTCATCCTATCTACTTACACAGGGATCTTTTTTTGTCTTTTTAGGTGTCTGAGGTCCTCTGCTAGTGTTCAGTTGGTTGTCTGTGAGAATTGTTCCATTTGTAGATGTATTCCTGATGCACTTGTGGAGAGAGATGAACTCCACATCCTCCTCCTCCTCAGCCATTTTGACTACTCTCAAGAGGTGTGTTTATTGTACACTTTCAATGAAATTTTGAATAAAATAAATACTATTTATTACATTCCAAAAGAAAATATAAGATATTTTGATCATTTGTGCATAATCTCTACTCTCTGCACATAATATTTTGAAGTAAAATCTTTCTACAAAGACCATATATCCCAACCAAAATATGATAAATGACCATAATGGCAACATTCCACTAACTGGTTTCATGTAAGAAGATTTTATTTAACTTTTCATCAAGTCTGCTTTCATGCAGGAATTATATACCCACAAGATCAAGCATACTAATAACTAGCTAGGTCAGAAACCAATGAAACTGCGGCATATAACATCATGAAGTAAAGAGACAATTCAAAGATAAGTTTTCCATATTGAGAACTTTAGTATAAGTTAAATTCTGGATGAACCACTGGATTCTTTCTAGTTTTGCTACTATTTTCACAAAAGTAACTTTCACAGTTTAAAATGAGGAGGCTTTCAGTAAGTTAATGTATAATTAATTGAACTAATCAATAATCTATTTGCATACAAAATATAATTTTAAAATCACAAATTGTTTTTAGAACTGTAAAATATAGTATAACCCTCAGCATTACAAAAGAGGAAACTGAGACCCAATAAAGTAAAGTGGTATATCCCCACAAATACACAACTAGCGAAAGAACAGGTAGGCCACAGATCTCTTAAATTTCAGTTCAGTTATTTTTGCTTTACTATCATACTGTCATTACCTTACCATAAATTCTTCCATCCTTTGTCCAGATTATATTTATAGATTCCAGTATAATTTTAAGGGGTGTTGTCCAGTGGAGCATAGAACATGATTTACTCATGGCCATGACAGGGCAGTTCCTCTATAGTCACTTGTATTCAGTGGCCCTGGAAATTAATAGAGTTAATATTATTTGTAGAAAATCTAGTATAAAAAAATCATGTGAACTATATTAATGGCTTTATTATGACCATAAAGATCTTTATGTCTCTCAAAAATTAACATTTGAGAGGACGAAACTCTGCTCAGATCCAGATGGGAAAATCAACATTCATTTAAATATGCTGATTGTGCTTGTAACTATTGTTATAAAGGGCAAAGCATCAACAAATCATGACAATTAATGTTTTATTCAAATGCTTTTTAATATCCAAGTTTAATACTAGTAACTCACAATATTTTCATGTATTTTTGCATCAAGTTGTATTATTTAGAGATAACACTCTGCAATTTAAGCAATGGGAAAACTGATGGGTGAAAACCTGACCCAAATGTCTTATTATTTCTTTTCATTTTATCAAATATAGCATAATCTACTCAGGATAATATGTGAATCAGTTAAATTTATAAGATGAATATTTCAGTAATATAAATATGATTGTACCAGGTAAGCATATTTGGAAACAATTTCTTTATAAATATTTTTGAAGTATTATAAATACATCGATTTTAGAAATGTTTTAAAAATATGCTTTAATGAAAAAGTCTATACTCAAAATATCTCAAACTTAAACTATTTCATATGTTTTTATATTAAAAAAATTAATAATCATAACAGTGGGGAAAGCCACTTTAAGATGATTAAAATTTCCTATATTTTAAATGAAAAAGTATAGTACATTTTATATGTAAGGCTGTCAATTTAACAATGTAAATCATATGATATGCATTATTTATATATAATTTTATATTACTTATCATTTATATTATACATACATTCTATTTTATTTATCTTATTTATAAGTAAGATACATGTGGGAAATTAGTTAAAAGCATGATAATTTTGACATATTTTCAAATTTGTTAATTAGAAATGTTTTAAAATAAATGTCTTTATCTTCATGTTCTCATACATAAATTTTTTGCAAAAAGAAAAAAATTTTTAGAGAAAGCCACCCATGAAGTACACTAAGGCCTTTCAGATAGATACTCTTCAAAAATAAAAATAAAAAGTGCTATAGAATAAGCCTGTAAAATTGCATATTCAGAATTCAGACAAAGTTCAAAAAGCAAATTGACTTGGAATGATACTTATTTAACCTTATAAAAAAAAGGTCACCAATTGGCAATGCCACAATCCTATTTGGCCACTTAGTTTAGATACTCTGTATTTTACCACTCTAATTCAAACTAAACATTTAATTTCTGTCAAACTAAACATTTAATTTCTAAATTAAATGTTGACTATGTTTGACTAAACATAGGTCAAACTAAACATTTAATTTCTGTCATACACATACTTATTTTATCTTTGCAATCCTTTTACCACATTCAAAAATTGTAATTTTCCCAATACATGATTTATCATTTTGTTACTGTTTTCAAGATACTTGTGTGCTCCACATATTGTTTCATTTAACTTAAATTGTTTCATAAACTCTAGCTTCTACTCCATTAGTGGCCTTCCCAAATTATGTGGATGGTATAATCTCACAGCATGACTTTTCCAATACAGTCTAGTCAAAGCTTTCGTTATACCATTTTAGGCGTACTTGTTCAATCTACTTACTCTACTTAAAATGTCTTCCAACTTGCCTTCTTCATCCATGACATGTTATATAAATTATTTCTATGGTCTATTCCCAACATCTTCTCCCCATTTTTACCACACTCTGATTACTTCCTTGATTATTATCCTTTTAGAAAAACAGAGCCCACAATATAATGTTTTTTAGTCTCTAATTATACCCAAACTGAAAATATTATCCCTTTGAAGTGAGAAACTAACTAATTCACTCTCTTCTCTTCTCCTTTCCTCCCCTCCATTTTCTCTCCATATTTGAAAAAAAACTGCACATAATATACTTTCTCAGGAACTGAACCGAAGGTATATATGTCTTTGTCAAATATTTAAACAATCTAAACACTTAGCCAATTATCAATTATTGATGGTTTTCTTTTTATTTAATTCTTATAGTTTGTGGTGACCTTATTCTCAGGAATGAAGAAATCTGAAGAGTATGTTTCTGTGTCAAATAATGCATTTATATATTACTACATACTATGCCATAACCTTAATGAACATCTAAGTCTTGCACAATTGTGATATTTTATTATGATTTTTAAAGGTAAAGTAGGACTTTATCAATGTGAAAAGTGTTCCTGAAAAGTATTAATTAAAAACTGTAACAAAGGGACTTCCCTGGTGGTCCAGTGGTTAAGACTTCGCCTTCCAACAGAGGGGGTGTGGGTTTGATCCCTGGTCAGGGAGCTGGGATCCCACATGCCTCACGGCCAAAAAACCAAAACAGAAGCAATATTGTAACAAATTCAATAAAGACTTTAAAAATGGTCCACATAAAAAAAAATCTTAAAAAAAAAGTAACAAAGATGTAATTTGAAAAGGAAAAAACAAATTGAACTAGGAAGAAATGAAGCACCATAATCTCCCTGTCATGTCTGACAATAAGTATTGGCTGTGATGGGTGAAAGAGAAGGAGAAAGGGTTGTGGGTATATATGGGTTCTCCTTCACTTCTAATTCATTAGTTATACATGATTAAACCTGATTAATCTGATAAATAAATATATAAATAACATAGATTGCTATTCCCACCCCCCATTACCCCAATTCAAGCAATATATTACCTTAGTATACTTGCTACATTCTAAATGTCTGTATTGTTTTTCTACAAGATATTTTGAGGTTTAACATATATAAGGTTAAATGTGAGACACAGGGTAATATGAAGTATTATAATAAATTTTAAGTAATGTAGCACAGAAGAATACTTACAGCAAATCTTCTACTTATTATGCATTCATTTCCAAAAATAGTAATGCAAATGTATTAAGGACAAATATACTTGTAGGGCACTGAACAACTACCCATTTCAAGACACTTAGTATGGCAATATACTTATGTATTTGAGGTTCTAAACTTTGCAAAGTTATTATTTTTGGTTTTCTTGACACTTTAAACTCACTTTCATAAAAGGTATTATTTTCTCTAGTCTTGACTTTGTTTAAGGTTCATTTTACCACTTCACAGACTCTTTAAGGAGATGTTAAATTATTTGAAAAACTCAATTTATAACTTACAGCTGACCTAATCATGCTTTCAAGACATGCTCATTAGTGAAAACAGCAGCATTTCTAGTTCCTTATCAAACTCATGGGGCTAGGAAAATGAGTCACAGAGAATTGGAAGGACCAAAATTTTTATATAAAACTGATCAGTTAATCATTGTATAATGCAAACTTACTGTAACTTAGGAAATTAAACATTGTAACACCATGATGACTGTAAATGATAGCCTGGGAAAATCTCAGCTATTCATGAGTCTTTTTAGCCAGGATCCCATTCCATTTGTGTATCACTACTTATAAACTGGTATTAAACTAGACAATGTAAGCAGAAAGATAATGTAGAAGAAAACAACTAGGTTTATGTCAGAAGAATAAAATTATTGTCCAGGTGTGCCACTTAATCATTTAATTTTGAGCCAGCATTAATTTTTCTAAACTTCAATTTTCTTACTTGCTTAAAATTTGAATGAGAACATCTGTCCTTACTTTACACTAGCATTGTTGAAATTCAACAGAATAATGTAAATGAGTGTTTATAAAATTTCCAATCCCAATTTTGTCTTTAAATTATCAAAATTATATAATAGCTTAACATTAATACTTAAGACTATTTTAAATTAATTAAATATTTAACACTATTAATACTGAAGCCAATAATAATACTAAGAAAATTTTTGCCTCTATACTTTTGCCCCTAATTTGCCCCACTGCCTGTAGTCTTTATATCTCATTTGTCTGTATTTGCTCACAGTTTATTTCTCTTCAGTTTCTCTTTGCCAATCTTTTGCTAAAGCAGTTCAAGTGGATTTGTTTGCTTGCTAATTAAATTCCATAGTTTTTGCTCATTTATAACTTTATAAAATAAAACCTTTCCTCCAAGAAAAATTCTTTATACTGTATACGTGTCTAGCACTACTTATTCATGTATATTGCTTCTTCCAGACCACTCAGTACATACAAACACATATTGGAAATTGTGTTTCTTTTACCACTTCAGATGTTAAAACTCTACCCAACCTCCAGAAGCATTATTCAAACCCTACCTCTTCAGTGCAACCTTACCTTAATTAATATCAGAAATTATCTCTAAAACTTTTATTTGCTTATTTAATTTTTTAAAAATTGTTGATTTACAATATTATATTAGTTTAAGGCATACAACATAGTGAATCAATGTTTTTATAGATTATATTCCATTTAAAGTTTTTATAAAATGTTATATACCCTAGGTCATATATTATTTAAATCTACATAGTACTTCTTACATGCACTGTGTATTTTGCATTTATCTTTTATTTACTTATGTGTTCATTCATGCATTTATTCAATAAAAGTTTTCTGGATATGTGTTGGATGCCAGACAATATTCTAGGTGGTGGGGAAAGAACAGTAAAATTGACATCAATAACAACAGCAACATCAACCTCAACCACTTACCCTCAGGAACTTATGTTCCAAAGGGAATAGGGGATGGAAAAGAAAAGATAAATAACATACATTTATAACATGTCACATATTGCTAAGTTCTCATGGGAAAACAAAAAAGAAAGCAAGGAAATCTTATAGGGAAGGTGTGCATGTGTGTTGTGGGTAGGGTTTGCTTTACTGCCCATAGAACTGTATGGAAATGAAAGTCTGAGAAATAAAGGATGACTTTGATATTCCTGGACATATGTTGAATATCCAGGAATTGGACCAACGTGAATAAGTATAATGAGTAATTCCATCGAGCATAAAATACTCTACCACAAATTTTGCTCAGTTTAGGCATTGAGGCATTAGTTATTTCCACTCTCATATTCCTCATACCTATTGCGCGTATGTGTGAGTGCCTACCCAAGAGCACACACGCATCCATTGCTTCCATCCTCCAGCCAGCACTCACCCTGTGTATGTATTTATACATATACATGTATATTATATATATAAAATTCCTTTTCCTTTCATTTATTTTCTCCTACCTTGAGGACTTTTTCTCATTTCATAGGCAGTTACATTTACTCACCCTTATTTTTCTCCTTGACTTGAATCACTTCAGGAGCTAGGCTTTTGAGACATAAAAACTAATACTGTTTCTTTGGTTTCCTGTTTTCTGCTATGACACGACTTCTGTATCTCAAATGTCTATTAGACATTCAAACTCAAGATTCCTTAGCTAGCTATATAAAGGAACGGTATGTTGTTTAAATAAATGAGGAAAATACCCCAGAAATATCTAAAAAGAGAAAATCAATTTATATTTCAAAGTGCTATGGTTAATTCATGTTGATATAGATTGCAGTGTTGAAAGATCCACACTGGTAACTAAATTTAGAGATAGGTTAGTTCAGTAATCAGTATAATAACCAATATATTAATCAATAATTATTGATAGTGTTAAACATTAAAACCAATTTTGGCTTTTGGTTATTGATGCTATGAAGGCAGCATAAATAAGAATGTGACATTAATAGGTAATATAAAAGTATTCCCTTAATTCTGGCTACCTAGAGCTGTCAGATTTACTTTAAAAATAAGAAAATTAATTAAAAAAAATTAATATCCTTTTTAATCTTGATTTCTTACCTGAAAGATGATGTGTATGAATTGGTTTATTAAGAATCTATCATGAGCTGCTGCCTTGTGATATTTAATCATGTTACATGTGAAAATATTTTAATTTTAATTCCCCCAATCCAAACAACAGAAAAATCAATTAACAGCTGGGCGTCCAGTCAAGAAGTAACTCTCTCTGGCACAAGGGATGAACTAAAACAACTTTACCACTCTAATAGCAAAAGGCACACCAAGTTATGAAGAAGGTGGAAATATACTCATGTGAACCTTTCTAAAATGTCTGATAATCCCCTTTATAATAAAAATACATTAAAAATTTTGTCTTTTAATTTCCAGGCAGGTGCTTAGAGAATTTCTCATTGTTTGGGGCCCTAACTACTTTACGTCTTAGACTGCCCTTTGTGGTACTCAAGAAATAGCTCCACCCTTGATGGCTGCAGACAGAATAATCAGTTTTTGTATATTTAATCTTGATGAAATATTAAGATTTGGATATCATATGATACCGGAAAAGCTTTATCAAAAGTCCAGGCTCTTGTTCAACTCATCCCAAAAGAACTTGGGCAAGGAACACAAAGGGAAAAAAAAGAAAAAGAGAACCCAAACACTGAGGCTGAGAAGCAGAGAACAACGGAGCAGTTTATTGAGGCAAAAGCAAAAGTACACACTGGAAGAAGAGTGAGGGTGTCCTTGCGAGTGAGGGGCACCCCACAGGTTATTTGGATCCCCCTTTTATCTTATTGTTAGCCTTTTGAATGGGTGGGGTCTTTTAATTAGGGGTGGAATATTCATTGAGGGGAGGGTTGAGGTGTGGCCTGGATTGCACCAGGTTGCATCAGCTCCCAGTCTTGCACAATTATCTCCTGAATCCACTGTACATGCATTCTAAGAGCTGTTTTTCCTTAAATTATCTCTTACTATTTGAGCATCACACATGTAGGGTCATACAGGGTCATCAGGAACCTGTGCATTTTTATTGAACATGCTCCACAGTTTTCAGGGTCAAAGTTTCTTGCTCAGATGCTACAAAGTTTCTGTTTTAGATGCTATTCCTCCGTGTGTCATGGCCTCATTAATTGCAAAACAAGGAAATGGCTTTGACTTCTGCCTAATGCCTATATATGAGGAGGCTGTCCTTGTGCCTGGCCTGGTCTTTCCTACCTCATATAGATTATGCAATCAAGATTAACTAATTTTAAAAAATAAAAAGTATACCTATTTTGTATTAGAAAATATTGATTAAGTAGACAAAGGTACAAGCGAGTTTTCTAAGTCAAATATTTCATTTAAATATATGTATAATTCAGAATTTTGTATTTATTTTTTATATCTCAATGCTTTGTGTTTAATTCTATTGCTGAGAGCATACAAATATTTGCAGAAAGATATTATCTTTAAATCAATAATTCATTATGTATTTATTTCTCAAAGTATACAGTAATCTAGTCTAGAGATAAAGAGCCCCTTATGAGTAACACAGGGGCACAGTTGTTATTTTCCAGAAGATATGAGTGATTATTGGGTGTCTGAGAACGATCTATGGTAAATGGAGAAATACTTTCAACAGTGTTTCCTGTAGGCTTTCACAGCTTAAAAAAAATAAAATTGTACACTTAGTTGATCACTAATTATTTTGTTATTGCTTGGAAGTTTTGTGAGTGCTTTCACCATAGGTATTGGCATAATCTAAACAGAAAATAGTGGTGCATATTTCTCCATGCTATTACCATTTAAAAAGAAATACTAAATTCATTATCCACATGACAAGCTTTGTTTTTTTTTTCAGTTTTGTTCACTGATTTATCATATTCTGAGTACCTCTATTAATGCCTGGAAAATGGTAAATACTCAGTTAGTTGAATTAATGGTCATTGAACTCTGACAATCTAAACAGATAGATTAAAAGGCTGATTCATTAAGTACACTCTTAGTCTACTGATTCATAGAATATATATTTTAGTTACTAGTACCAAAAAAAGGAATTCTTCACTTTTCCTACAGCAAGAAGAAAGCACGTAACAATATAAATTCTTTTTACAACTAATATTTTTGGTTTAAAATATTAACAATTATTTTTGTGGGATTTTTAGTTTAAACCAAAAAGAATTGTATGATAAAAAATGAGTTTTCTCTTGAATAAAAATTAGTGAGAAATATTAGCAGGAGAATGATAATTATGTGGGCATAAAAGGCATAAAATACAATGTTTTAAGTACAAGTTTTGATACTCATTACTAAAAGTATTTTCTAGCACAAGAGGAGGAGGTGAGCATTTGTTCATTCATTCATTACTTTGTAAACATCTAATGGCAATGATAAGGAAAGAATTTCATTTATTCTTTTCCTGAAGAGCATCATTATATAAGAATCATGTTTCTTTTAAGACTCCATTTTAAACGGTTCAACTGAAATTTTTATAGCATTACAGAATCTGTCTAATGCATTCAAAGATGAAAATATATTTTGGATAGAGGCACACTTGTTTAATTTATATTCTTTTTAAAAATGTAACCATTGTAAAATATTTATCAGAAAGATAATCTAAGATAATCTAATAAATCTAATTTCTAACGTGAAATCTAAGAATTGATTTTAAATAATTCAAAGAACCTCAATATTTTGATCTGCATGACATCTAGCAATGCATTTTCCTTTTAACTCTAGCCAAACTGAAAAATTAAATACACATAAAATTACCTTTATCTAGATTTTTCAAAAGAAAATTGAAAATGTTAACAAAAGCATTACATGGGTTTACGTTAACTGTCATCAATGCTAATAAATATTTCTTTCTAAAAGTAAAATCAGAAAATGCAATTGCTAAATAGGAAAAAATACATAATTAAATGATTTAAGTAGTGATGAATGTGAACAACTTTGAGTATATTTTCAGCTTGCCTGTCAATATAGCAGATTTAAATTTACAGTGTAGATAACAAAATTAGATGAAAATTTGACTTTTTCTCCCTTCACATAGATCTTTATTTTTACATAAGGATTATAAATTAGTGTCCTGAATAGTAAATAATCACTTCACTAAGGTCCCTTCAACCCTGTCCCCCAGCCTCCACCAACATGCACACATAATGAGTAAACTCTGTATCTGTCAGGTTTTAATGTATTGAATTTTATATCTCATCTTACCGTCTCCAATTGATCAGCAAAATAGGAGAATAATTTTGGCTCTGGCTTGTACTTTTTTTTTTTTTTTTTGCGGTACACGGGCCTCTCACTCTTGTGGCCTCTCCTGTTGCAGAGCACAGGCTCCAGACACACAGGCTTAGCGGCCATGGCTCATGGGCCTAGCCACTCTGAGGCATGTGGGATCTTCCCGGACTGCGGCATGAACCCGTGTCCCCTGCATCAGCAGGTGGACTCTCGACCACTGCACCACCAGGGAAGCCCTGGCTTTTGAACTAGTCTACTTTCTAGATACTAATGGAGAATCTTACAACCTTTTCTTTCACTTATGACCTATGTTTTTCATAAATTAAATTTAAGATATTATTAGGAATTACAATGATCAAAGTCTAACAGTATAAATTAATATGATCCATGTGTAATTTGGTAGACACAAAGAAAAATAATTTTAAAATTCTTGCAAACACGATGAAAGTCTCAAGATCCATAATTAAATCCATAGATTTAAAGAGGAAAATATAAACAAATGATAAAAGACAATGTCTTCTGAACAATGCTTTAAAAAATTAGTTAACTAACTGGAAATGTGAATCATCACCCTACCCCACCCCATCCCCAATCAGTAAAGTCTACTGAAAAGTAAGAGAGAATACCACAGTTCCAGGTAAGTACCTGCTTAAGAACAAAAGTCAACTCTTGATTATCAAAAATGATGGATTACAAAAATGTGGTTACAGGGCAATGTGCTCACGGTTTGGGAGCAATAAATATTGCCAATTATTAAACCAAACATAAATGAGTTTTGTAATTTAGGGGGGAATACCACTGAATATCTAGGTTCTCTAAATGTCACTTCTGTCATAATAATTGTTTTAATACAAGTAGTAAAACCAAATCCCTACTATTAAAATCCATACTGATTTTTCTTCTCTAAACAACACAATTTTCATTATGAACAAGTTCTTTACAAAGCATTCTGACCATAAAGGATTCCAACATTCTTTTCTAATCAATTATAAAATATTAAATGCTAAGCATCTCATTCTGTTTAAGAGATTGCTTTCCACTGAATCTTCCCTAAGCAGTTAGAGTGGTTTTGTATTGACCAACTTAGAGGTTAGGGGTATTTAAAAATATTGTTTTGAAGTCATAGATATTATGTTTTGTCTTTGAGTAAGGAAAAAAATGAAATGACTTTCTGGAAATTAGCCATAAACATTATATCTAATGGGGTTCAACAAATTTGACCTTCAAGTTTTAAAGGTATAATTAATATAATAATCCATTATGCACAATGATAATTTTATTTTTTAATATTTTATTCAGATATTTTATCATGTTTTAATTTATGATATCATATTTAATGTTAAAATACCTTCACTATATAAAGGTCTACAGCTCATAGGAAAAGTAATATGTGTGAATTTCTATGAAAAATAAAATTGCTAATTGGTCTCCTTTGATTTAGACTTAGAATTAAAGGCACAGGCTGATTACCTTAATATTTTTTTAATGAAAGCTGTTTGTTAAGCAATTTAGTAAATTGCTCATTTATTTAGTAAATAAAATATCTAAGTAACTTAAAAATTATTGTTATTAATTAGAAACATCCAATTGTCTGCAATTTTACTATGATTACTAACAACTTATACTGTTTTATGAAAGACATGGCTTTAAAAATCTTTATTATTCATTGTTTATAAATTTTTTCCTCCATAAAATATTAAATTATAAACAATATTTCTCTTTGAAAATTTCAAAACCATTTCTGATTGGTATTCTTTGATAAAATTTATCTCATTTCAAGTTATATAATTTTCACTCTGTAGTCAGAAGCAATTTAAGTCATAGCCTTATCCCTGAGGAATAAATAAAATATTATTTCTTTGTACAATCATAGAAATAAGATTCTAAATGAACACTAAATTATCTATTAGTTCTTTTTTCAAAAGCCTTTTTTGTTACTATTCCACATTACCCAAATAGTGTCCAAATTTGGAAATCGTATCACTCTAACACTCTCATTTTATTTACATGGTAAATCCAAGTATTGCATTCTAAATTGTCCTTCTTTCCTGAATTCCCATTGAAGATAGAGTTCTAATTTTATCTTTCTCTTCAGTGCCCTGCTTCCTGAAAGAATAGTGCCCACTGCTGTCTCAATTTTCACTTGAAATTTGCTCCCAAACCCATACTATCCTGGCTTCATATTTTATCACATTGTTGACAATGAAATTCCCAACTGCTGATTAACTTATGAACTCCCAATCATAATTTCCAATGAAGAAATTTAAGACTTAGCTAGAATTTTCTTCCACATTTAACACTGCTCACCACACATCCCTTCAAATTATGCCTTATTTATTTTTATTTCACTGAATATCATTTATCATAAATACTTTTAAAAAGTGTTGGTACTGAAATTTTTGGACAAGTTAAACATGTAGCTCATTAATAGAATTGTCTTAATAAGATCGCCAACCTCCTGGTCTCTAGTACCTTGGAATTAGCATGAAAAATTAAGCACTTAAAATAAGGTTAGAGTGACCCTTGTGTGGTCAAAACATAACCTAATAAATCTAATTTTAAAATATCTTTTCAGAAATATATGTTGGTACTTAAGTCACATGTTCTTTTATAATAACAATATTAAGTTTATTCTTTTATGAAGAGCTTTAGGAAAAAAATAATTCACTTATTTTTTTATAGTTTTGAAAATGTATTCAAAAAAATCACAATAATGGATATAATAAATAAGGTTCCAGAATTCATTTTAGTGGTATTATTAGTGTTTCCAATAAAACTTTATCTGCAGTTTGCCAAGATATTTAAGGAAGAATAAACTTGTCAGACATGAATGTGTACTTTATCCATCACTTAATGTGAACTAATAAATGCATTTAATATCTGATTAAAATGCATGAGTTCCCTTATGATTAAATAATTCTTGGTAATAACTAGGTTCAAATTTTAATTATTTTAACTACTTGCTTAAAACAGTGAGTTTCTATTTTATACTCTGATTCTACTCCAGATTTCATAGGGGAGGGCAGGAGGAATAAATTCAAGCTGTGAGATGGTCAGGAGGGGCTTTGGCAC
Source organism: Leucopleurus acutus (assembly GCF_964270905.1). Classification (NCBI taxonomy): domain Eukaryota; kingdom Metazoa; phylum Chordata; class Mammalia; order Artiodactyla; family Delphinidae; genus Leucopleurus; species Leucopleurus acutus. The sequence goes on along the minus strand of NC_139160.1, from coordinate 43,493,127 downwards.
CATCTAACGGTTAATTAAATTATGTTCCTTGTTTGTTTTTCTTTCCCAGTTGATCACTATGCCTCACCATGAAGGCAGAAGTTGACACAACATTGTAAGTCAACTATACTTCAATTTTAAAACAGTGAAAGTTCAAAAAAAAGGAAAGCAACAATACATATTTTGAGTTCTTGAATTCCATGGCAACCTTGCAAATGTGTAAATAATTTTCAAATTTTCCATTATCATGCAAGCTACTAGTCTTCTATGTAATCATGCTAATTTTATTCTTGCCTTTATGCATTTATTCAGGTAGTTTCTACCTCTACACTTTCACTCCTTTATCTCACACATGGATCTTATCCACTCATAAAGACCAAGGTAAAAATAACACCTCCTCCATAAAGCCTTTTTGGACTCCTTTTGTCTCAATGGTTCATTTTTTGAAAATAGCTAGAATACCTAAAATCAGTGAGAAAAATACAATTTAGGACCTCACTGTTCCAGTGGCAATGTGATATTGTCTGTACAACTGAATTAGAATTATTACTTTAAAGAGTTTTATTATGAAAACTTTAAAATAAATAAAAGTAGGAAGTATAATTCTTTGAACCCTGTGTACCCATTATCCAGGCACACAATTACTGATTCATGGCCACTCATTTCATCTATAACCTTACTACTCAAGATGTGCTCTGGGGACCAGTAACATTGGCATCATCTAGGAGCTTGTTAGACATGTAGAGTCTCAGGCCTCACTGCAGAAATGCTGAATCCGAATTTGCATTTTAAAAAGATTCCCAAATGATTCTTATGTACCTTGAAGCTTGAGAATCATTGGTCGCTAACACAACCTACCTGTGTACCACTATCACACTGAATTATTTTGAGCAAATTCCAAACATACAGTTTCCGCTTAAAATATTTCAGTATGCAGCTCACAAAGATTAGAATTCTTTTTTAAAAACATAATCACAACACCATTATTATACAAAACTATTATTGATAGTTTTGAATATTCAGATGCATCTATTTAAGTCACTAATGCTTTCATTTATAGTTCATTTGTTAAAATTAGGATCCAAACATGACCATATATTAGTGAAATGTATCTTAAATCTGTAAAGTTGTAGGGTTTTCCTCACAATTATTTTTTTAAATTATTTGTTGAATCAACAGTGATTTTGAGGAGTTTTTCATATTCAGTATCATGCTGATTGCAAGTCTAAGGCAGGAATGTATACAATAAGTTTAAAGAGTCTTTAGAGGTGCAATATGGTTGTAACAAATCTACGATTCTGTTTTAGTTACATATACCCACAATAATATGGTGTAACCTAATCATTCCAAAACTCATTGGCTTCACACAGCTGGGCTCAACTACATGTCTGTGGTCAGCTGTAGGATGGCTAGATGACTTACTGTCTTAATCCATTTGGGCTGCTGTAACAAAAATGCCATAAACTTGGGGGCTTATAAACAACAGAAATGTATTGCTCACAGTTATGGAGTGTGTGAAGTACAAGATCAAGGTACTGGCAGATACAGTGTCTGGTGAAGGCCTACTTGCTTACTCATAGATGAATGGGGAGTGAAGAATAAGGCTTATTTTTTCAATCACATTTTTTTAGAATATTTTACTGCAAATTAGAAAAAATAATGCCTAATGCCATGTCATTTTCTTGAGCAATTTTACTTAAGAATTAATTATTATATATTATTCCACCTTGCCAATGTTAATATTATGATTTTTAAAAATTGTGTATTTTATAGATAAAATGGTATCATTATTTTATATTCTAGATTTTGAGTTAATTTTTATATAGACTCATTTTAAAGAAACATTTTTTTCCAGGGAAGTTAATTATTATTATTTTTTAATGGCATTACCGGTCATTCTCTTAGTCATTGATCAAAACTCCTATACTAAAGAAAAAATAGCCATATATACATGTTGTTTGGAAAACTTGAGTCATACATACATAAATACATCAATGCAAAGAAAAGTGAAAGTTTGATCTCTTTATACCGTGGTGTCCATCATCATTGTCACTACTCCTCTGCTACTCAGTGAAAATGTGAATGTCAGGATATTTAGCTCTGGGTGAGCTTCTTACCACTGTCTGTCAGTTCAGACAAATACATAACTACTACTTCTCTTGAAGTCCCAGAAATTAGTGTTCAGATTCTATAGGTATCCCAGATAGGTTTCCATTTAGGCCAATGTTTGCAGATTTTAAGACTGATACGGCAGACCTCCATTCCAGAACACTCAAGCTAACATATCTTTGAGCTAATAATACAGGAAAACAATAGAACAAATATTGTTTTGCAGGATTTATGAATAAGCTACTAATTAATAACACCCTATGTACAGTAAAAATTCCTAAATATAGTCATTATTTATTTGAATCATTAATAATTATACTATGTAATACTGAATAATGTTATCACATAATTTTCACACTGTGCTAATTAATTTAAATGTACCTAATACCACTAAATGAAAATAACATTTTATTTTAAAATGTAGAGCTCTCCTTTGGCTTTCCAAAAGAGATTTTTGGATTTGATTTCTCTCTACACTACTTACACGTGTCTTAATTAAAATGCCTTAATTAAAATTTTGATTGCTATCCCTTATTTAAAAGAAGTATTCTTTTCACAAGTATTCCTGAGACTAACAAATAGATTTAAAGCAGAACTGATTGTGTTTTTCTCACTTACAGGGTATAGTACCAATCTGAAACTAGAGACCTAAATTCCATTTTCAGATAGTATCCTTAGTATGTCTGTACTACCTAACATAATGCTCCATTCGGTATCAGTTAAATCCAAAAATGTCAATGAAGTTTCTTTCTTCTTTATGTGAATTCTAAAAAGGGCTATTAATGGAGTCCATGAAGTCTACAAAGTCCATGACCTCTGCTTCACAAAGGTGTTAGATTCTCAGACCAACAGGTGCTGCACCATCTGCATCGGCCTCCAGGTTCCCCTATTATTAATCATTATCCTATAGACAAGGGAAGAAACAGTTTGAATCTCACATGGGAGTTTGTCATGGGTCAGGACTGGAAGTGTTGTCATCATCTCTACTCATGTTCCTGTGGCCAGAATTAAGAGTCTTAGCCACACATAACTGGGAAGAGCTGATACAAGTACTGTAGTTGGGTGCTTGGGATTAAGGGAAAATGGATTTCATGAAAAACTAGCTTGTTCCTACCACAATGTTCTTGATACACATTTAACTTAATATGAGATGCATCAATTTACACATACAAATTTGTTCTGTTGGAAAAAAAGTAGACTGTTAATTTGAAGGTTAGGTCTCTGGCTTTTCTTGTCTGTGAATTAGCTTAATCTCTCTAGATCTTTATCTTCTCATCTGCAAAATATATTTCTTAGGCCAATAAATTGATTCCCCATTGCCTGAGTCCCAACTTTATTTGAGAATCTGTGACAATTTCTTAAAAATTTAAGTGTATGTGTACACATATACCATGTTACACATGATCTCATGTGTGTTGTAGAAACCCTATAACACAAACCTAGTATTTGTAAATATAATAAATTCAAGTTATTTTAGGAAATGACTTCCCAGATCTTGCATAAGAATTATCTTTGTTTGCTTTTTATTAATACATTTGGTGAGAAAGTACCTGCAAACTTTGATGTATATATTAATGCTATTATTAGTGGGTGGAAGAAAGTTTGAGGAAGAAGGAAAGCATTACTGGCTGGCCAACCTTTTGTTACTTTAATAATAACTCATTACAATGGCATTATTAGTTCATGCTCATGTGAGCTTGATATTTCTAATTCTGTCCCTTAAGAGTTATTTTACAAAATAGGGTAGGCAGGGAGAAAAGATAGATTGATCAGGTTCTTTAAAAATCTCATAGATTTTGGAAATTGGGAACATTGCCTTGATTGAAAAGAAACTTTTTATTTTATGCATTGAGTGGGGAACAGAGAAAATATTTCTTTACCCTTACTCTGCTTTCTCTGTGTTGCTCATATATCACAGACCATAACATGGCATGAGAAAATTGATTCCACTGGGCATAAGTATTAAGGATGAAAACAATTCCATTAATTTTATCCATTAGTCTTTTTCTGTCCTAACATTTCAACTAACTGGAAAAATGTCAGCTATCTTTGTGGTGATAAATAAAGGAGTATTATAGAACTAAGGTGTTTTGGGATCAGTCACACTCGAATTACAAGATGAAAAAGGTAAGTAAAACTTAAAAGCTTTTAAAATATCAGTTATCACTAAAATTTATGGTTAACCCATAATTTCTACTTGCGGTTATGCCAATGTCATGGACATTCTTAATTTTCTCAGTCAACAACATGTTTATATAACTGTGTATTGCACAATACATACATTGTTGACACACAAACACAACTTGTGATTCCCCATCCCCCTGCCCAGCGGGGTTGATTGTTTGTGAGTTATAGAAAAGTGAGACTATAATGGACATAGTGAGTTGTCACAGAGGAATTCCATTACTCCTCCCCAATTCATTGTTTCCCAGAAAATCTTATTTCCTTTTATTTCTAGAATGCATATCTTTTGTGTTAAACCAAAGAAAAATAAAGGATACACTTCTAATTTAAAAAATACCTTGGAAGCTAAAGGTACAGACAATAGCTTTGAAGGATATGTCATTTCAAGTTGCAAATACAATCCAACATCCTGATCCAAATATAAATATATGTGATCAGTTAGAATGAGTATTCCAACTTGTCCAGATTACATAAAGATTACCCAGCTGGTAGGAGGTTTTGAGAAGGAAGAAATGGATGAGGGACTGAGGAATTATATATGGAATAATTTTGGAGGTGATTCTTTAAAAGTTGTAGTTCCACAAAGCTTGGAGGCCTAAGAAAGCAGAATGGACAAATGCTAATTAACATGGACACATCTATAATGTAAGCATGCTTCAGTTTAGTCATAACTGTGGAAAGAAAAAAAGAAAAGGGGACATTATGAAGTGACTTGTTCAGTAGTGAAATTGGCTAAGTATATCCTGATTTTCCAAGGATTGCATTTTTCTACCACAGATGGAATATATTCTGAATAGAGATTAATATAGATTTTGGAAAAATAAAATTACAGTTTTACACATATGCATGGCTTAAAAATGTATTCACTTGATTTGTTTTGTGCTATATACTTTAAAAATAGTTTCATCTTCTGTCTCAATGTTTCTCATTAAGCAGGTAAATTGTATCCATAATAAATAAGAGGAAACTAAAGGTTATTGAGGCTGTGGGAATAGCACAATATATCTAGTAAGTGGAAGAGACTAAACTCAGTTTCAAGTTTCCTGATGACTGCTCCAGACTCTGTCAAGCATATACTAGTACTCTATTCACTTACTAGTACAAGCTGTGGTGAATAAAACCAAAGCACTTCTTCTTTGCAATTAACACTACTGATGGCAGAGCACTAGGTAGTTTTCAAAGCACTGTTCTGGGTAGTTCTTTAATAATCATCTTGGTCCATGAGGTAACATTGGTGATGAAAACCATTACCAAAGAGAATAAATCAGAAATATAATGTTTCCTGATGTCCCCACTGTGCTTTCTTAGACTACTTCTCCAGAAAATTCTATGATATTTATACCACTGTTATTTTGAGTTTTCCTGTTATATAAAAATGAAATAAATCCTACCTTATACACCCTGTAAAAGTTAAACTGTACAATGAATAAAAATAAACATAAATGAATAATAATAAATAGATATTAATAAATAATGAAAATGTTTTAAAATAAGATTTTTCTATGAATAACAGAAATAAAGATCAGATCCCAAGACAGTATGAGACTTGACAATAATTAGATGACTTTAGCATAACTAAAGAAAAAAAAATAGATCAAATAGAAGTAGAGGAAGGACACACAAGAGAAGAAGGAAAAGAAGGAGTCTGAAATGGAATAAGAAAATTGAACAACAGGGATGCAAATTTGGCAGTCTGTCTTCAGGGAAATAAAAAGTTCTGACATAAAACTCAACTGTACTGATGCTTATGAAATATATCTTTCAACGATGAAAATCTGTAAATGAAGCAATCAGAGCCTGATGCCATCTAATATATGGACCATGGAAAATCATTTTCCTTATTGTAATTTGCATGCTTACGATAAAAACTTCTGACTGTGATTTGGTTTGCCAAATTGATTTTTTAGTCACACAAGTGAGTATGTTGGCTTGTGTGACATTGTTCACTGTAAATTGGTACATTATCTCCTGACATATAGTTTAATTTTTTAAGTTTAGTTAGTGTGAGTCAGCCTGATTAAATACAGTGAAATATGGAACACAGATAACAATGTGTTTTTTCTGACCTGACAGTTTCTTTTTCCTTTCTGCATCTTTCTCACAAGATAGGAATGATTAAAGTGGTAATGCTTATAAAAGAACATGATACAAGTACTGTCCTATAAAAGACACCCACACAAGTTCTCTCAGTTCGTGCCAGTACTTAATGCCTGCAAGATCATGGATGAAGCACTCCAGCTTGCTGATTTCCTATTTCCTCATAAGTATCAAAGAAATTATAACATTGCTCAGTCTTGTGCAGAGAAAAGCTGTGTGATGGTTGTATTTTGTAAAATATTACACAGATGTTAGTTGTTTTAGTTTTTTTTCCACATAAGTATAGAATATGTTCATATATTCGCTTTACTTTTATATAGCAACAATAAAACAATAAGACAATGGAGGAATTTCTGAACTGAATGCTTATCAAATTGTTTCATCTATTAGAATATTATGGAGTGTTTGTTAATATTCTCTAATAATACTATACATTACACTGTATGTCAGGCTCTAACAAGTCCTACAAAAGTCAACTCAGAGTCAGTCTGGTCAAAATTAGACCATTTCCTATGAACCATCAGTAAATACAAACTCTAGTTACAACAACCTTGCTTATGATTTGGGGGACAATTTTAGATTTTTTGGTTTCCCTATATCTAGTTTTCATACTCTGGCATCAGGCAGTTAAATTTTAATGATATCTGCCCTCCTTAAACATCGCTCTTCTCTTTCACTGGCTTTGATGAGAAACATTGTTCTTGGAAGCTGAAGTTCATTTATCATGTTACAGCCTTGAAAGATCATGTATATTTTCACAACATTAGGTTTGATATCTAGGATGCACATAATCAAGAAGAATGCTGTTCTCATAATTAAAGCTTCTAACCTCTGATTCAATAAGCTGACATAATCATCTTTATAAAAGATCATTCACACATATATAGGGGATGTAACATAATTTGCTTAATCATTATGTTGAAAGGTAAATCTCAGAAGTAAAATTCAGAAAGTCTGTCAATATAGTATAACCACTATAAGGTTATACTATACAATATCTAGTGGTTATACTATATACTTATAGCAATAAGTATTGCTCTATACTTATAGCAATAAGGCCCACCATACCTACTTCCACTTATATATTTATGGGTAATATGTTAAATATAACTGAGTGTGGCATTTGATATTACATTGATAGAATTCTATTTCCAAAGCCAACTTAAAGTTATGAAACTTTCTATATTTCACAGTAGACTTCACTTCTCTTTCTGCTATCATCTCTTTAAAAATCCAGATATATCATGTAGACTGAACTGTTACAGGGTCAATTCATTAGTCTTTGACCCAGTAAATTTTTTAAAAACATTTTGTCTTTATGTCTCTGCAATGTCAGTATAATAGTAAAAGAGAGTTGTAATCTCTGAAAAAATACATTTCCTTACTACTTTGATAATTATGTTCATCTAGACATTTCAAAAATATTTAAATACATCTCTGCTCTTTAGAAAAAAATTATAATAAGTAACATGAAAATAAGTCAAAACTTTTACTAATTATAAATGTAGATATGCTCCAGTATAAACTCTGTGAGAGCATCTGACCAATATTGTATTCTCGGCATTCTCAAAATGAATGAGATGATGGATGAATGGATAAATTTATCACCAAAAAGCTCTGTGCATCTGACTAGATGAACTTTGGAAAATGAAATGAGAAAATTTTAGTTTATAGTTCTTCAAATCATCATAAAACACATTTCTAAATATGTTTTTTTAATAATTAGCTTTTAGTGATAGTAGTAGCAGTAGTAGTAGTTGTAATACCCATTGCTTGTAGAGCAATTATTGTGAACCATGCATTCTTCTAAGTACCTTCATATATGAATTCATTTAGTATCCACACTATTAACATTCCAGTTTTTCAATTGAAGAGAATCAGGTATAGGCAAGTAAATTATTGTAGCTAAATTCACAGAAGTAAATGATTATGAAGCCATTATACACAATCTATGCTCTTAACCCTAACATTATATTACTTCTTAAAAATCAAGTGGGGCAGTAGGTATAAATCTGATTTCTGGATACCTACCCAACAATAAGTCAGAATATGCATATTTAGTACTTTTACTTGTTATTATCCAAGAATTTTGGTAAACACTGATTTACAATAACTCTGCAGTGTAAGGAATGGATAATACCCTTTTCCATATTTATGAAGCAGATTTTTAAAATTATTTCTACTAATACTATAGATCCACAATATACTTATTGTAGCAAACTAGAAAGCTTGTTAGATATTGTGGCTTTTAATTCATACTATATCATCACTTTAAAGTTTAAACTTGGTAGTGAGACTGAAATGCATATGTTGGAAGGGTCTATATTTCATTATTTTGGTAAAAATGTTGTTTAAGTGTAATATTAAATACAAAAACATCAAACATAAATATGTGTGGTTTTTGCAAGTATATTTTAGTTTCTCCAGAAAAATATTTAAAATGCATAGCACACCCAGATGCCAATGTGCTACTAATATTGTTACTTCATTCCTTTAAGTTAAGGCAATGTTTTGAAAAAGTGTGATCCTCAACACATAACCAGTTGTTCTATAGGCCCTTTGTTGGTCCCAGAGAAAGAAGTAATGAAAGGATTATTCTCACAAACATTTCACAAATTTGAAATGTAAGATTGCCAAAGTAATTGCCAAAAAGCTTCTTAGTCACCTACAAAGTTAATAACATGTAATACGTTTGAGAAAAAAGTGAGGTTCTGGAAAAATAACTTTACCAAATCACATGCTTGAGTCTTCAAAGCAATGACATATTATACAAAAGCAATTACTACCAGAAGTCTGGGCTCTCTGATATTTTGGCTTACAGTGAAACAAACACACCAGTATGGAGATAATATGCCACCACTGGCAAATGTGCTTTGACATAAGAAGGAAAAGTGTTGAATGACTTTTTGTTCCATTCATCATTAAGAATGCTTGCTACAGGGACAGGGATATTTTCTTTAATTCCTGTTAATTCTTGATCAGTGTTGATAGAACCACTATGTGTACAGCAAAACCTTAATATAGACATACTATATCTTGCATCTGAATACTAACCCCAAAACTGTATTATTGGGAAAATAATTATCAGTCAAAATATCCTTTTGATTTGGAGTCAATGTTAAAGAAAATAGTGAAAGTCACTAATCAAAATATCATGACCACTTATATTTTTTTAGATACCTGTTTGAATAAATCGATGCCTCAAAAATTGTTTTTTCAAATCTGGAATGCTCTCATGATTAATGGGACATGTGTTTTCAAGAATGTTTAAATTAGAGGATAAAATTATAAATATTTCTTCATGATATTGATAATATGGTAAAGAAAAAATAGTACTTAATGTGTGCTTCCTACAGCCAGTGTTTACTGTCACATGTTCTGTATCTTGAATAGACTAGGAATCATGGCCAAAATGTAATAACTTTTAACACAGAAGTAAGACATTTAAGATATTAGAGTTAGTTAATATGACCAAAAAGCCAATGTTTCAGTCTCTGAATGTAACTTCTCCCCTTCAACTGATGATTTTCTTCACATATATGAAAAGACATGACAATGAGGATTTATTGAAGTCTACATCCAAACATTGAATAAAAACTTTCAAAATGTGAAGTTAGTGAAAATATGCATTTAATTCAATTTTCCAGCATCTTCAAAGTCTCCTTATAGTTAATGATAGAAACATGCTTAAATTAGTACCTGATGCAGTGCTAATTTTAGCAGTGCTAAAAGTAGTTTTTAGTGAGAATTTTCTCCATAATTTCTGGACATAGATTGACCCCCCAAAAGTAGAGAAGTCTAATAGAGCCATAAATGACATGCCACTTATTATTCTTGACAACATATAATTTTGAGGTAAGATTTTCTAACATGGTAACATAATGAATAAAGATGTGATTACGATTACTAAGCTTCAAGAAATCATCTTTTTCTGAGTATACATAACCTGGAGAATATCTGACACCATATCATTTTTGTACTGTCCAAAAACCATTACTTATAAATGTAACATATACTCTTTTATATTTATATTAATATTTATATTAATTTATAAATTATATTAATTTATATTAATATTAATATTAATTAATATATTAATATATAATATAATATATAATTATATATATTATATTATAATTATATATATAATTATATATAATTATATAATTATATATATAATTATATATATATATAATTATATAAAATTATATATAAATATATATATAAAATTATATAAAATATATAATATAAAAATAATATATTTTTATAATATAAAATATTATAATTTATATTATAAATTTTTATAATATAAAATATTATAATTTATATTATAAATATAATATATTATAATATATTATATATTATAATTTATATTATAAATTATAAATATTATAATTTATAATATAAAATATTATAATATAAAAATATATAATATAAAATATATTTTTATAATATAAAAATATATAAAATTATATATAAATATATATATAATTATATAAAAATATATAATTATATAATTATATATATAATTATATATATAATTATATATATTAATTATATATATAATATATAATATATTAATAATTAATATATTAATATATAAATTATATTAATTTATATTAATATTGCAAATCATTTAAACATACCTAAAATTGATTGTCTGAATGCACAGTAATGTTATGAAATAACATTTCAGTAATACTGAAATGTTAAAACTGTAAGAAAAATGGGTGTATCTAACCAAGAAAATTATTTGAAATGCAAATATTATAAGGTAACTTAGTGACTCACTAAGAAATTAAGTTGCTTTGCAATAAATTAAATTATTTTATATTTTCTCTTTAAGATACTGGTTCAACTCTAAAGCAAGTATTATGTTATATTGAATATGAGTCATAAAGATAAATCCACATGCTGAAACTACATGTAGGGAATACAATATAATGTGGTAAATTTCACTTATAGCATTTGGTCTAGTGTTAGTCTTAATATTCTATTATACAGAAAAATTTCATTCATAATCACTAAATAATAGTTTCTACTGTGGTGTAATATGAGGCACAATTCATAAAATAAGAGAGTGGTGCTCAGTACCTACCTTGAGAATCTTGCCCTGTCTCCACAATGTGTGGAGCCATATTCTTGCTTCTTTCCAATAATATACTTCTCCATATAATGAGGTACTTAGAGGCCAAAGGAAACCACAAATTCAGACCCTGCCCCCTGTTCCTGCAGTTCCCAAGCAGATAACTGGAACATAGAATTTTCCACCAAATAATCCTGAGCCTAGTTCAAGGCCTGCACATGTCTCTTCCTTGCTTCTGTCCTAAAGACCTACTATGTTGACAGTCATTGGCTAAACTCCAACTCTTTTCTAAGGAGAGGGATAGATCTTGGATATGTGTGTGACAGCTTTTGCAGCTAAGAATAGATGGGGAATGAGAAGAGAAGAAGGAAGACAAAGAACTTGGAGCCAGGAAAATGGAGACCAGCAGCCAAGACCTGATAACCCACATCACCCAATTTTAGTGGAGAAAGCCAAGAAGTCTAAGAACTTGAACATTTAATATTGGCCTGTTAGGGCCTTAATAAGCTATATTTATAAATTTTGGAGGACAGACATTTTACAAATTATTCTTTAGCTTGATTAATAATTTTAAAATATTTTGAAATGTTGTATGTGAGCCTTTATTTATTCTCATTTATACTTTTTGCCCATAAAAATGAAGACCTCAGAGTTTTCAGACTTCATACATAGTATAGCTGGTTTCCCTCAGAGGGCAAAACTGGAAGATGTCAAACCTTCATAAGGCTTAGCTTGGGAACTGATACAGTATAACTTCTGCCATATCCTATTGATTAAATCAAGTCACAGGCCAGCATTGTTTAGGAGGAAGGATACACTAATCTATGAGTCATGGTTCAGTGGGGTCACCAAAACCTCTCAAAATATACTTAGACAGATTAATTACTATATTACTAATAGATCAGAAAATTAAAGTAGTCAAATCTTAAGGCATAATAATAGTTAGGAACCTGTTACAACTTATTAATCGTGATGTAAAAAGTATCATGAATAACAAGGGAGATTTTCACCACCCTTGAGCTAAAGGCCACTGAGTAGTTGAACAAAGTTGGGTTTATTGACATTTTTGCAATAGGAAGAATGCATTTAATGAGAAATCATGCTGCATCTCAGTAGGAGAGTGTTAGGAAGGACTAATGGTAGGATTTGGCCTTATGTAATGTGATTTTTGGAGAGGGTTTAAGTAAGATGTACTGAATGTTTTCAGGAGCCAGGGTAATTCTATGACTAGCATCTGTATTAGTTTCTTAGGACTGCTGTAAAAAAGTACAACAAACATGGAGGTGCAAAACAACATAACTGTATTCTCTTACAGTTCTAAAGGCTACAAGTTGAAAATCAAGTTGTCAGCAAGGCCATTCACCTCTGAGACTCGAAGTAGACTCTTCCCTTGCTACTTCTCAGCTCCTGGTGGTGACTGTCAGTCATTGAAGCTGTGTCACTCCAATCTCTGCCATCACATGGGGTTCTCCTGTGTGTCTCTGTATTTATAAGGCATTTTCCTCTTCTAATAAGGGCATTAGTCATATTGGATTAAGGGTCCAACTTACTCCAGTATGACCTCATCTTTATTTAACTAATTATACCTGCGATGACACCATTTCCAAATAAGGTCATTTTCTGAGGTACAAGAGGATAGGACTTCAACATATTTTGGCGGGTGAGGTATGTAATTCAATATTTAACACTATCCTAATAATTCTCATCTAGAAGGTGGAAGGAATGAAGCAAAGTTTAAGCTACTATGGGGAAAGAAGCAGTTTACTTATATTAGCAAGGATTTTGGGGGGAGGTGGGACAAGGATGTTTGATCATTTTTGTGGTTTGAAAAATGTTGGTTGTGTTTTTCTGTGTATAGACATAATTATAGAGTCGTCTTATTTTTTTCTTTGATCCATCATAAGTCAGAATGACCTTGTCCTATACAATTATTATGCTCTGCAGGAGAGCACCATGGCCTACCTGGGAGGGATAGGCTTGTTCCTAGCAACACAAAGACCTAGTTGATAGTTTCAAGCCAGCTCTTAGCTGTCAGGGGTTACTTTGGTCTTTCTTGCTGTTACATGACTGAAAAATATAGTAGATTAGAGAATTATCCATACTTACAAGCTGATTGAAAATGGAAAGCAAGAGAAAAGGAAAATAAAATCCTACTATTTATATGAAAAATAGAAATGTAAAGGGTTAGGACTGGAGTTTGAGGCAATGAGGGTTAACAGTGAGTTCTATTTTTCAATGTTATGAGTTGGAGGGTCTTGTGGAATATTCAGATGGGAATGTGAATAAGAAGCTAGAAATGTGATATGAAGCTCTGGAGAAGTATTAGAATATCTTAAGAATGGATGAATTCACTATAGGGGACTATGCAAGAAGAAAAGAAAGATGAACACAAAACTTTGAAGAATATCTATAGTTAGGGTTTAGAAGAAAGAATGTGAAACAACTAAGAAAACTATCGGAGTTATTCTACACTGCTACAGGACTTCAACAAATGGGAATATATTTGATAAGACATAAGTATACAGATCCCTATAGCAAATGTGGGCCAGTACTATGAGACATATGAAAAGGAAATGAGGTGCATTATTAGAAAGTTCTTTAACAAAAATTTTAAAAGAACACAAAAATTGTTACTTTTTGGTAAAGTTTCCAGGCATCAACAAGCCAGACCTTCTCTGATCCTGAGAGTCTGTGACTCTATTAAAAATGGTGAAAACTGGTGTTGAAGAATAGTAAGATGGTCACTGTTGGAGAGGTTTACTGAGGCAAACTACTGAATCTTTGAATAGATGTTCTTAGTTATTACATACATGAATTTTTTTAAAAGCAAAAAAACGGACAATCAATAAAGAGTGACAATACAAGTAATTAGGAAGACAATCGAGCAACATCTCTGGGTTAGTGTAAAAGAATAGAATCAAAAGCACAGGTATACAAGTTACATGTGGTGCGATGAAGAGCATCATTTTTAAGAAAAGAGTTTAGAAATAGAATGTAGAACTTTTTTTATAGATGACTTTTGTTTTGTTCTTAACAAAGCTAAAGTGAATAGGAACTATGTAAGTGAAGGTGCTTTCACGTGGTAGTCAAACTGTCCTAAGAATAAGATTAAATGAAGACATCTGTTGAAAGTAAATGATTGGGAAGTGTCGAGATGTTTGAGACTTGGGGAATAAAGCTGCTGAAACCCTGAAAATGTGGTGGGATGTAAAAGAAAACCAAATGGAGTTTAAAGTACATGGATTTCTAGGTTTTTAATCAGAATAATGCTTTTCTCTAACTTTTAACATGCAGGAACTGACAAGGTGAATTTAGAAGTGATATAGACTTCTAATTGGCATGGATTAAGCACAAAAATCAATAGCACAAGGAGAAAATTACTGGAAAATGTTGCTTTTATGGTGCTTAGAAAGAAAACACCAAGAGGAACTTCAACACAAGTGTGGATGTTCAAAGCACAGTTAGAGAAGAGGTTCAGTATGTATGAGGTTCTTGGTAATATTTCATGAAATTTTAATCTGCTTGGTAGCAGTAGTCTATGCAAAGTAACCATTTTTTTTAAGTTAAGAGGGTTAAGTTGATATTTATTGAAAATAGGGTTTTGTATTGATATGTAATAATATACTGAAAAAAATCTCAGATAATTAATTGCCTTACATAGAAAAGAATAATTTATATTTGAGAAAATAGTTCAAGTACTTAGTATAACATTAATTTGTTTTTCATCAGTAAGAATGTCTATTCAATTAGGAAAATAAAATATTCTTTGTCGTAACAAGCCAAAAATCAAGGTTAGCAGCAATACCTCTATTTGCTAAGACAAAACTGAACCAATTCATTAATCGTTTTTATTCTACTTTAATAAAATAGTAACTATGTATGTTGTAAATAACTGATGAATAAAAATGTTTAGCTTTAGCCTCTGGAACATTATGCATGAAAGTGAAGAAATACATAGAAATTGTACAAAATCTCAAAGCATATGTCAGAAGAAAATTACCTTAATATTTTGAAGAAAAGATATCATAGCTTCATGATCAATTAAGTTTGACATAAATGTATTGTTCTGCTTCATGTAGTAGGTCCATAGGGTGTTTGGGATTAATCATACAAAGATTCTATTTCTTTTATCAGCTTGCTGTGTAACCTTGGGTATTACTTAAACTTTCTGAGATTCAGTGTCTCTTTCTTTTGTATAATGGTAACAATATTTATCTCTTAAAGCTATTGAGAAGATTAAATTGTTTCATGCAATAAATATGTGAAAATATCAAGTAATGGTATCTTTCACATGACAGATAGTAAAATAATATTAGCCAACTCCCTTCCTTCTCTCATTTGTCCAACACACTTAATTTTCCCCTCTTCCTGCAGAGCAAGTGTTGAACAGGAGACAGAGCCTGTGGAGCTACACAGTTTCCTGGTGTCATGATTGACATTGCTTTCCTTATAAATGCAACCCTCTTGGGCACAGTGAAATGAAAATGCTGACACTCTTAGTCAATGAGGAAGGAGGCAGGAGGTTAAATGAGAATGATATTAATTTTTGCAGGTAACATCCATGTCCAAAAATTATTTTAAAATGGAAACTAATGAAATTAATTGTGATGTCAAGTAATCCTCTGCGTTTTTTGGTTGACTTAAAAAGAACACTCAGGGGCTTCCCTGGTGGCGCAGTGGTTGAGAGTCCGCCTGCTGATGCAGGGGACACGGGTTCGTGCCCCGGTCCTGTCCAGGAAGATCCCACGTGCTGCGGAGTGGCTGGGCCCATGAGCCATGGCCGCTGAACCTGCGCGTCCGGAGCCTGTGCTCCACAACGGGAGAGGCCACAACAGTGAGAGGCCCACGTACCACAAAAAGAACTCAGCATACCTCATGATCATCATCAGGATGTGTTTGCCTGATGGCTCTAACATTAAGGCTACTACCAGAAAAAAAGAAATGGATTGGTTCTGTATCTTTAAATGTATGATCTCTCTTGTACGTGCTTTTCTCACAGCTGAGAGTTAACTCCCTGAGTGTGTTTATTCTACAGCCAACATTCCTAACACCTCCTCAAAGGCAAAGAATAATCAAACTCTTAGAAACTCAAAGGAGGCTCACAGATTCAAGGTGCATGCACTCATGTAAAAAACCTCTAAACTAGCACTAACGTGTTTCAGAAATAGGATCATTTGGTGATCCTGATGGCAGACTGGGAAATGACAAGGGCAAGGAAAATACTCCATCAGCATTGACATATTTCTCATTTCCCAGGCCAGATTCCTTTTAGATCATCTACTTCTGTGAACTGGGAACCACAAACCAATCTGTGACTTGGCACTCACCCCACCCCATATGGTGATGAGAAACAATTTTCTCATCACCATTTTTCTCGTAACCAAAAAAATTCCTATTTTATACAAAACTTCTAATTGCCAAAAAAGAAAGTGTGGTCTCTCAGACTTACCCTCCTGCTAGCAAACAAGGCTTTCTATTTTTCCTCCCTATTTTTAGAGACGGGGGCCTGATCCCCAACAAAATAAGAAAATAAAGCTTCAAAAGAATCAGTAAAGTTTAGAAGAATTGGATGAGGAATCATTAAAGGGTATTTCGCAAAGATTAGATGTTACAGTTGTGTAGCCTGCATCCAGCTAAATTAGAATTGTGGATTTGATTTATAAGGTACAAACGGTATATTTAGAATGTTACAGAAATTCAAAGGCTTTTTAATTGTAAATATTACATTGATTATGCATTGTGCGTATTTCATCAAAGCTAGATATTCTAGTGTACAGCTAAATTATAATTTTTATTTTCACATATTGTCATGTCAATATTATCTCTATTCTTATATATGGAGTAAAGGTAATATTGATGTTCCCATCTATATTTTTAGAAAAGTTTACTATAAATTCAGTTATCTCTACAAATCTTTAACTGAAATTCACTTTTTCCCTTCTCCCAAATATCAGGTGTAAGAGCAACTTATATTCACTTCTGTAATTACACCAATCATGTTGAACTTTGTCTATCTTCCTTACTAGAGGTAAGATTCTCGAGTAAGGGCTATGTCTTTTTTATCTTTGTATCTTCAGTGACTAGCACAGTCACACAATTTTGATTGGTACTTCATTTTGATTCATATGATTCTTGAGGAGATAAGTTAGTGAAAGAAATATCATTTAGGAAACTCTTCTATTAAATAAAATCTTAAAAAAAATAAACTGCTGACCCTTTCATTTAGTTAATAGTATTTCAAGGCACCCAAAACACTTTATTTCATGGTTGCTTTTGATCTGAAAATGTTCTGCTTGTAAAGAGATGCTTTATTTTCCATTATATTTGGATTTTATATATTACCTTTTATGACTTTCTATAATTCAAACTACTTGATACTCAAAAAAAAAACAACAACAATAAAAACAAAACAGAAGTTAGTCATCTGCTGTTCAAGCTCATTTAATGTTCTAGAGTGTAAGATTTCAATCAGTGATCTGCAAATTAAGTAGTGGTAGCCAATTACTTGAATTAAGTGAGAATGCATCATTTACTCTTAGACATTCATTAGGTCTTGGCCTTCTGTTTCTAATAGAGTAGGAAAGTTGTATAGAAATACTGAAGACTGGGGAGAAAGAAGTCAAATCCTGCAGTTATTCATAGAAACATCTTCCTAATTGAGAATGAAAAACACTGATCTCTCTTCTCTCTCTCTGCTCCTTCTCTCTCTCTCTCTCTCTCTCTCTCTCGCTCTCTCTCTCGATATCTTTTACATTCCTCCAGAAGTGGATTTTAAGGTCATTTAGATACAGTAGCTTTTGCCATGTTTGTGGTGGAAAGAGAAGTAGCAGCAAAAAGAGTTCAATCATCTTCAATTCATAATGCACATCACTACATTTCACAGTTCAAATATTATTTCATAGTTATAACACCTTCACATTCTATATACTCCAGGTCTATAAATAGTTTAAATCACACACATCACTCTAAGATATTGGCAAAGGAAGTTGTCTCCCCCCTGGATTTGTGAATTTGTTTCCTACTGCTAATGCAAAACTTACCACAAATTTAGTAGCTTAAAACATACAAATGGGGCTTCCCTGGTGGCGCAGTCGTTGAGAGTCTGCCTGCCGATGCAGGGGACACGGGTTTGTGCCCCGGTCTGGGAAGATCCCACATGCCGTGGAGCGGCTAGACCCGTGAGCCATGGTCGCTAAGCCTGCACGTCCGGAGCCTGTTCTCTGCAACGAGAGAGGCCACAACAGTGAGAGGCCCGCGTACAGCAAAAAAAAAAAAACAAAACCCAAAACAAACAAACAAACAAAAACCACAAATGTTTTGTTTTTCAGTTTTAGAGGTCAGAAGTATAAAAACAAGAAGTCAGCAGAGCTCTGTTCTTTCTGGAAGTTACAGGGGATAATATGTTTTCTTGCCCTGCATAGTTTGTCGATACTATCTGTACTGGCTTGTGGCTCCTTCTTCACATTATGCCAAACCCCTGGCTGATACTACTGCCTCTCTCTAATAAGAACGCTTGTAATTACTTTGGACCCAGCTAGACAATTCAAGATAATCTCTCAATCTCAAGATCTTTAACTGGTGCATACCTGCGAGGTCCTATTTACAATGTAAGGTAACATATTTATAGGTTCTGGCACTTAGAGCATGGGCACCTTTAGTGGCCATTATACAGACTGTCACATTATGGTTTGGGATATTATACAAAAGGTATAGTAGAAAATGAACTGTTAAGATATACATACATATTTTCATATCATAGGATCACTCAAGAATAGATGTGATCATATATATTATGTGGTTAAGTAATATGCTTGACAATATGTTCTCTACTTTAATATCCCTACCATTTGATTATATATCTTATGCTTGAATAATTCCACTAATAGGTTTGTAATGAGCTAAAAACTGTTGCCTGGGAGATGATATGCATCATAAGACATGTAAAGAATTAAAATTCATGTGAAAATTTAATGTTCCAATAACCTAAGATTTCACCTAAGGAGACTAGAGAAATAAGAACAATAGAAGCCTGAATCTGGTAGAAGAAAACTAATAGAAAAAGAACAAAATCAAATATTCAAAACAGAAAAAAAAATCAAACATACAAAAGAAAACAAAGCCAGTATATGGCTTTTTGAAAATATTGATAAATTTTATGAGCCTCTAGCTAGGCTAACCAAGAAAACAAAGAGAAAAGCCACGAATTACCAATATCAAAAATGCAAGAGATGATCATCAGTATTGATAACAAGGACATTAAAAGTGTAATAAAAAATGTTACAAACAATGCTATGCCCACAAATATGATAACTTACATAAAATAGACTAATTCCTTGAAGGAGACAAACTAGCAAAACTCACAAAAGGAGAAATAAATAATATTAATGTGCCTATATCTATTAAGGAAATTAAAGCAATAGTTAATAACTAGCCAAAAAAGAAGTTATTTGGCCTAGATGGTTTTATTCATGAATTCTACCAAGCATTTAAGGAAGAAATGATACCAATTCTAACAATCATTTCCAAAAAAAGAAAGAAAGAAGCAGAGGTAAATTTTCTAACTCATTAAACTCATTAAATGAGGCCAGGATTACCCTAATATCAAAGTAAGATAAATATATTATAAGAAAGTAAAACTACAAATAAATATATTTCATGAACATAGTTACAAAAATCCTTAATAAAATATTGGTAAATAGAATCCAACAATACATAAAACATGTATACACCATGACCAATGGGATTTATTCCAGGTATACAAGACTGATTCAACATTTGAGAACAAACCA
Source organism: Leucopleurus acutus (assembly GCF_964270905.1). NCBI lineage: Eukaryota > Metazoa > Chordata > Mammalia > Artiodactyla > Delphinidae > Leucopleurus > Leucopleurus acutus. The sequence goes on along the minus strand of NC_139160.1, from coordinate 43,472,883 downwards.
GTGCAGTCTACCATATCTACAGACAAAAGAAAAATTATATGATAACATCAATTGATGAAGATAAAGAATTTTGTAATATCCAACACCCATCCATGATAAAAACTCTCAGCAAGTTTAGAATAGAAAGGAAGTTACTCATTTTGATTCAAAAAAATTATAAAACCTACAGCTAACATATTTAATTGTGAGAAACTGTATGCCTTACCACTGACAAGGGGAAAGCAGTAAGGATTTCCTCTCTCACCACTCGTATTCAACATCATACTGGAAGAACTGGCTAATGCAGTAAGAAAAAAAAATAATAAAAGTTATTTAGATTATGGGGGAAGAAATAAAGCTGTCTCTATGTAGGAAACCACAAAGAATTGACAAAAATTTCCTCAGACTAATAAGTTACTGCAATGAAATTACAAGATTCAAGGCAAAATACGGGCAAATAACCATCATATATACTAGCAATAAGCTATGGGAATTTGAAATTAAACACATACCATTAACAATTGAATCAGAAGAATTAAATACTTAGCTATAAATTTAATAAAATATATACAAGATTTATACCCAGAAAACTACTGATGAAAATGCTGATGAAAAAAATCAAAGCAGATCTATATTAATGGAAAGCTATTCCATCTTCATGGATTGGAAAACTCTATAACATAGTCAAGGTGTCGACTCTTCCCAACTTGATTCCAACCTGAAGGTCAAGCTCCTTATTAGTCTCTTCACAGAGAAACATTTCCAATCGCAGCACATATCTAGGAGGTCTTTACTTCCCTCAGATTAAGATTTCTCTTGCCAAAGTCAGTCTTTGATTCCCTGTATAAACTCCTACTTATTTATCAAAGTTACCATTTCTATACACAGCTCTGAGCCTGGATGTTACCTCCTACCCACAAATATTTCCCAAATTCTAAGTAATTTTAGCAGATCAGGAAATCCTTCAGAACAGCATATGATAGTGGTGGGGAAGGGAAACAAACTAAAGCTCTATAGTCCAAGATGGACATAGATTCTCTCATTCCAGTGTTCAGTGAGATGATCTCACCATCGTGTACTATCAGCCTGTTTTTCTCATTAGTTATTTTATTTCTTAAATTAAAAAAATATACAGGCACATATCAGAAAGAAAATGATTCCTGGAGTAGTTAAGAAATAAATCTTGAAGATAAAAATAATACTTCAATAGCTTTATAATTAGCAATTTGAATTTTTTCCTTACTCTTGAATCAATAGGAACTATTATTGTGCACTATACTTATTTGATCTGTTTCTGATCCTCTTCAGAAGCTACATGATTAAGAAGAGGAAGGCCACAGTACTGCCCAGTAGCTTCTTCTTGATTAATAAGAAAAATCTCTGAAAGTCCTGCTTTAGTAAGAACAATAAATTATTTCTGTTAGCGTTCCTTCTTCTCCATCTTCTGTAGTAAAACAAAGACTATACCCTGTATGGCTAGCTTTATTATTATTTTTATTATAATCATAATTATCAGGCAAAATTTACTCAATTATTTATAGAAAAAATGCCTCAATTACTTAAAGACAGCCACAATGACCTCTGAGTTTGAAATTCTTTTAAGGTTTAAATGTTGCATTTGCTTAGATTTTATTCTTTTTTAATTTAAATGTTCAGATAAATTCTGACAAAGTTCAGAGCAGAATGGAAAATCCCATATTTCTTTCATATGCAATAATTTTATAAATAAAGTCTTATTTTGCATTAAATTTACTGGAACCATATTGCATTATTCATCTGTATTGACTGATTGTGAGCTACGACTTGTAATTCATCTTTATATCTGTACTTGTTTAGATAATTTCCTCTAAGCTTAAAATAAACAGTTAATATTTTGGACCAAAGGGGAAGAATAGATATTTATCTCTATTAAATATATTTCAAATCAGCTCATTATTCCAGCTTACAGTCTTTTGGTTTTTGTCATGTCTGGTGATCATTATTCTTCTCTGTCTATAACATTTCAAAAATTTGATGCAACTGTCTTCATTCATGTCTTAGATTAAAATATTAAACAAAACAAGACTGAAGACAAGATGCTGTGCCACATTCTCAAATTATGTTTCTAAGTTAACCAATTACATATATATATCTACTTGTATCATATTATACCAGTAGGTTCAGCTCCTTTGTATCCACAAATATTATCATAAACTCCTTGATGAAATATTGCTGCAATCTGGATAATTATACTATCAAACTTCCATCAATTAGTAGACTAGTATTTATAAGTAAGATATGTTAATCTTCTGGGCCTTTCCATATATAGAAAGTATTTGTCATGTTTTATTTTGGTAAAGTCAATTCAAAAATTTTGCTAAGACTAACGTTGCAAATTGTAATATTAATGTCAAGGAAAAAAATTCACTCAAAAATGTAACATATGTATGTATCAATAGTCCTTATATTATTTAATTTTAAAGGCTCTCATATATAGCAGGCAGAATTTTGCTTTATTGTTTTCACTACCTGGTATCATGCCTATGTTATGATATGCTATGTTATAAGCAAAAGGGACTTTGCAGATATAGTTAAGTTCACTGATCATTTGACTTTAAGATAATGGTGTTATCCTGGATTATAAAGGTGGGCCTAATAGAAGCACATGAGCTCTTGAAGTATAGAACTTGCTCTGGCTGAATGCAGGAAAAATGTGACAGAAGGTGAAGTCAGAAATTCAAAGCTAGAGAAGGGTTTGATACACTCTTGGTGGTTTGGAGATGGAGAAGGCCAGGAACCTCAGCCCATAACTACAAGTAACTGAATCCTGCATATCATATGTACAGATTTTTCTCACGTGGCTCTAGATAAGAGGTCTGTACAGCTAACACCTTTACTTCAGCTTTGTGAGTCTCTAAACCGAAGATCCAGCTACTCTTTGTGGGACTTCTGACCTACAGAAACTGTAAGAAAATAAATTTGCTAACTTAATAATTATGTAAATTTGCTAATTTGTTATGGAAAAGAAAACTAATGCATTCCCCTGATTATTGAGTAGGGTTTTTTCCCCCTGAACCATATATTTTATTTTTACTGTTTTCTAAATTATCCAAAATGACAGATGACCAAATAAATATTTATAAAAGTAGAATATTTCACCATAAAATAGTTTAAACAACAGAAATTTTACTTTGAATATATATTTTTTATTTATTTTTTAATTTTTATTGGAGTACAGTTGCTTTACAATGTTGTGTTAGTTTCTACTGTACAACAAAGTGAATCAGCTATACACATACATATATCCCATATTTTTTGGATTTCCTTCCCATTTAGGTCACCACAGAGCATTGAGTAGAGTTCTCAGTAGGTTCTCATTACTTATCTATTTTATACACAGTAGTGTATATATGTCAATCCCAATCTCCCAATTCATCCCACGCCCACTCTTTCCCACTTGGTATCCATATATTTGTTCTCTACATCTGTGTCTCCATTTCTACTTTGTAAATAAGATCAGGTATACCAATTATTTCAGATTCCACATATATGCATTAATATATGATATTTGTTTTTCTCTTTCTGACTTACTTCACTCTGTATTACAGTCTATAGGTCCAACCATATCTCAACAAATGACCCGCCAACAAACACATGAAAGAATGCTCAACATCATTAATCATTAGAGAAATGCAAATCAAAACTACAATGAGATATCATCTCACACTAGTCAGAATGGCCATCATCAAAAAATCTAGAAACCATAAATGCTGGAGAGAATGTGAAGAAAAGGGAACACTCTTGCACTGCTGGTGGGAATGTGAATTGGTACACCAATATGGAGAACAGTATGGAGGTTCCTTAAAAAATTACAAATAGAACTACCATATGACCCAGCAATCCCACTACTGGACATATGCCCTGAGAAAACCATAATTCAAAAAGAGTCATGTACCAAAATGTTCACTGAAGCTCTATTTACAATAGCCCAGAGATGGAAACAACTTAAGTGTCCATCATTGGATGAATGGATAAAGAAGATGTGGCACATATATACAATGGAATATTACTCAGCCATAAAAAGAAACGAAATTGAGCTATTTGTAATGAGGTGGATAGACCTAGAGTCTGTCATACAGAGTGAAGTAAGTCAGAAAGAGAAAGACAAATACTGCATGTTAACACATATATATGGAATTTAAGGGGAAAAAATGTCATGAAGAGCCTAGGGGTAAGACAAGAATAAAGACACAAACCTACTAGAGAACAGACTTGAGGATATGGGGAGGGGGAAGGGTGAGCTGTGACAAAGTGAGAGAGAGGCATGGACATATATACACTACCAAATGTAAGGTAGATAGCTAGTGAGAAGCAGCTGCATAGCACAGGGAGATAAGCTCGGTGCTCTGTGACCACCTGGAGGGGTGGGATAGGGAGGGTGGGAGGCAGGGAGACGCAAGAGGGAAGAGATATGGGAACATATGTATATATATACCTGATTCACTTTGTTATAAAGCAGCAACTAACACACCATTGTAAAGCAATTATACCCCAATAAAGATGTTAAAAAAATAATAATAAAAAAGATTCAAAACTAAAAAGAAAAAACAAAAAAACAAAACAAAACAAAACAAATGACCCAATTTTGTTCCTTTTTATAGCTGAGTAATATTTCATTGTATGTATGTATCATATCTTCTTTATCCATTTATCTGTTGATGGACATTTTGGTTGTTTTCATGTCCTGGCTATTGTAAATAGTGCTGCAAAGAACAGTGGGGTGCATGTGTCTTTTGAATTATGGTTCTCTCTGGGTATATGCCCAGTTGTGGAATTGCTGGGTCATATGGTAATTCTATTTTTAGTTTTTTAAAGGAAACTCCATACTCTTCTCTAGAGTGACTGCATCAATTTACATTCCCACTAACAGTGCAAGAGGGTTTCCTTTTCTCCACGCTTGCTCCAGCATTTATTGTTTGCAGATTTTGTGATAATGGCCATTTTGCCTGGTGTGAGGTGCTATCTCATTGTAGTTTTGATTTGTATTTCTCTAATAATTAGTGATGTTGAGGAGCTTTTGCTATGTTTGTTGGCCATCTGTATGTCTTCTTTGGAGAAATGTCAATTTAGGTCGTCTGTCCATTTATTGATTGGGTTGTTTGTTTTTTTAAATTTTGAGCCACATGAGCTGTTTGTATATCTTGGAGATTAATCCTTTGTCAATTGCTTCATTTGCAAATATTTTCTCCCATTCTCAGGGTTGCATTTTCATCTTCTTTATGGTTTCCTTAGTTGTGCAAACGCTTTTACGTTTCAGTTGTTTATTTTGTTTTTATTTCCATTTCTCTAGGAGGTGGGTCAAAAAGGATCTTGTTGTGATTTATGTCATACAGTGTTCTGCCTATGTTTTCCTCTAAGAGTTTTATAGTGTCTGGCCTTACATTTAGGTGTTTAATCCACTTTGAGTTTATTTTTGTGTATGGTGTTAGGGAGTGTTCTAATTTCATTCTCTTTAACATGTAGCTGTCCAGTTTTCCCAGCAACATTTATTGAAGATGTTGTCTTTTCTTCATTGTATATTCTTGCCTCCTTTATCAAAGATAAGGTGACCATATATGCATGGCTTTATCTCTGGGCTTTCTACCCTGTTCCAATGATCTATATATCTGCTTTTGTGTCAGTAGCATACTGTCGTGATTACTGTAGCTTTGTAGTATCGTCTGAAGTCAGGGAACCTGATTCTTCCAGGTCCATTTTTCTGTCTTAAGATTGCTTTGACTATTCGGAGTCTTTTGTGTTTCCATATAAATTGTGAATTTTTTTGTTCTACTTCTGTGAAAAATACTATTGGTAGTTTGATAAGGATTGCATTGAATCTGTAGATTGCTTTGGGCAGTAGAGTCATTTTCACAATGTTGATTCTACCAATCAAAGAACATGGTATATCTCTCCATCTGTTTGTATCATCTTTAATTTCTTTCATCAGTGTCTTATAATTTTCAGCATACAGGTCTTTTGTTTCCTTAGGTAGGTTTATTCCTAGGTATTTTATTCTTTTTGTTGCAATGGTAAATGGGAAGGATTCCTTAATTTCTCTTTCAGATATTTCATCATTAGTGTATAGGAATGCAAAAGATTTCTGAGCATTAATTTTGTATCCTTCTACTTTACCAAATTCATTGATTAGCACTAGAAGTTTATTGGTAGAGTCTTTGGGATTCTCTATGTATAGTATCATGTCATCTGCAAACAGTGACAGCTTTACTTCTTCTTTTCTGATTTGTATTCCTTTTATTTCTTTTTCCTTTCTGATTGCTGTGGGTAAAACTTCCAATACTATGTTGAATTATAGTGGTGAGTGTGGGCAACCTTGTCTTGTTCCTGATCTTAGTGGAAATTGTTTCACTTTTTCACCATTGAGGATGATGTTGGCTGTGGGTTTGTCATATATGGTCTTTATTATGTTGAGGAAAGTTCCCTGTATGCCTACTTTCTGCAGGGCTTTTATCATAAATGGGTGTTGAATTTTGTTGAAAGCATTCTCTGCATCGATTGAGATGATCATATGGCGTTTCTCCTTCAATTTGTTAATATAGTGTATCACATTGATTGATTTGTGTATACTGAAGAATCCTTGCATTCCTGGAATAAACCCACTTGATCATGGTGTATGATCCTTTTAATGTGCTGTTGGATTCTGTTTGCTAGTATTTTGTTGAGGATTTTTGCCTCTACGTTCATCAGTGTTATTGGCCTGTAGTTTTCTTTCTTTGTGACATCTTTGTCTGGTTTTGGTATCAGGGTGATGGTGGCCTCGTAGATGAGTTTGGGAGTGTTCCTCCCTCTGATATATTTTAGAAGAGTTTGAGAAGGATAGGCATTAGCTCTTCTCTAAATGTTTGATAGAATTCTCCCGGGAATCCATCTGGTCCTGGGCTTTTGTTTGTTGGAAGATTTTTAATCACAGTTTCAATTTCAGTGCTTGTAAATGGTTTGTTTATATTTTCTATTTCTTCCGGGTTCAGTCTCAGAAGGTTGAGATTTTCTAAGAATTTGTCCATTTTATCCAGGTTGTCCATTTTATTGGCATATACTTGCTTGTAACCATCTCTCATAATCCTTTGTATTTCTGCTGTGTCAGTTGTTATTTCTCCATTTTCTTTTCTAATTCTCTTCATTTGAGTCTTCTCTATTTTTTTCTTGATGAGTCTGGCTAATGGTTTATCAACTGTATTTATCTTCTTGAAGAACCAGTTTTTAGTTTTATTGAGATTTGCTATTGTTTCCTTCATTTATTTTTCATTTATTTCTGACCTGATCTTTATGATTTCTTTCCTTCTGCTAACTTTGTTTCTTTTTTCATTCTTCTTTCTCTAATTGCTGTAGGTGTAAGGTTAGGTTGTTTATTTTAGACGTTTCTTGTTTCTTGATGTAGGATTGTATTGCTATAAACTTCCCTCTTAGAACTGCTTTTGCTGCCTCCCATAGGTTTTGGAACGTTGTGTTTTTATTGTCATTTGTTTCTAGGTATTTTTTGATTTCCTCTTTGATTTCTTCAGTGATCTCTTGGTTATTAAGTAGTGTATTGTTTAATCTCCATGTGCTTGTACTTTTTACAGATTATTTCCTGTAATTGATGTCTAGTCTCATAGTGTTGTCGGAAAAGGTACTTGATACAATTTCAATTTTCTTATACTTACCAAGGCTTGATTTGTGACCCACGATATCATCTATTCTGGAGAATGTTCCGTGAGCACTTGAGAAGAAAGTGCCTTCTATTGTTTTTGGATGGAATGTCCTATAAAGAAAACACTAAAGAATCCACAAATAATTTATTTAAAATAACAAGAAAGTTTTAAAATCAATGTAACAATAATGCACCATATACAAGAAAAAAAAGTAAAACATACTTTAAAATTTTCTCTACTTATACATGCAATATATTTATAAAAATCTTACCAAAAATGTGAATTCTAATTACTAGGAATTTATACAATTTTTTGTAAAGAAGACCAAAATCATCAGAAATATATATACTCATGAATAAGAAGAGTTAATTTAGTAAGAATATTAGTTTTCCACAATTATTCTATTGATAAAATCCAATACCAATTAAATTGTCCAAAGAATGTTCATGGACTTAAAAAGGCTGATTGTACACATTTTTACCTATAAGCTGTGGTTCAAAAAAATAGAACTTTCCTTCTGTTCTTCAGGTTTATCACACTGTTATAAATGTAAAGGTAGATTTTTTAAAATTGTAAAACAAAATAGCATTTGAAATATTAATATTCTTCATTTCTAAGTAGTTTTAGAGAAAGAAAGTGTATATTGGTAAGAACCATGAGGTTTTGAAGCTTTAAATTTCATACTTAAAATCAGTTTAATCTTGTTTTGAATAAAACATCTTCTTAATATGATTGCATTCCTAATGGAGGATCAAATTGGGATATTTATTAATTTTGTGGTTGTACTTCACTTGATAAAATTCTGCAAAATCATTGGTTATGTGTTTATGTGTACTTTTAGAGCTATTTTATGAATTCAACTGTGATTTTTCCAATAACAATATGTTAGTTTTAACACTACAGTTTTAGTTTGAGAAAATAATACAGTTCACATAGATATCAAATATATCAGTGTTTTATGTTTTGGGTGCTTATATTTAGAGCCAGATCACTTTAATACTTAACCAATTATAATTCATTTCTCAAATGTTGTCTGCAGTTAGTGGTAAAGACAGAAAATATCTGAGGTCAAACTGAAAACTTGGGAAATCTAATTCAGATCTTTTCCTTGAGCCAATATCAAATTAACGTTCTCTCAACATTTTATAATTAAAATGTAATATTGTATGGAGCAGTGCAATCAAACAGCAAAGCAGATGGTAACAGAGGAGATAAAAATTAATCCTTAACCACTTGTTGAATCATGGGCTATAGTTTCAATTTTAAATAAGCATTATTATAAAGTACCAAATTCACTAGTGGAAATATTCATGTTTCCCCAAAGTCATCAAGAATTGAAAGTATATGTTATCTTACCTATAAAATTTAGTGCACTCTAGGAAATATCATAGTGAATGTTCATAAATTATATCTCATGTAATCATATAACTATGATCATAAGCTATCCAAAGAACACCTCTGATTAGGTCACTTTGCATTTTAAAGCTCTTAAATAAGTACTCATTCAATTATACACAAAGTTTCTCCACCTTGGCACTATTAAAATTTTGGGTCAGATATTACATTGTTGGGAGGGTTGTCCTATGCATTGTATGGCTGTTTAGTGGCATCCCTGGTTTCTATCTGCTAGATACTACTAGCAACCCCTACTTCATTTTGCAACAATCAAAAATGTCTCCACACACTGCCAAATGTCACCTGGAAGGCAATATTACCCTCAGTTGGGAACCACTCACTTATAGCATAAAGTTGAAGTTATTTAGCATAATGTCTATGCCCATGGTGAACTTTAACACATTTATTATCACTCCCTTCCCAGATTTTTGCTTCATAAACAAAAATGGATTTTGCTTAATCCTCTGTTTTTCTGCATACACTCTTTGATTTCCACTAATGTGTGTTCACTTCTGCTCTCCCTTCCATCTAATCCAGCTTTGTGACCACGTCACCTTGCAATACAATAGCATCTTTTAGAACTTGACTCAAAAAAACAAAAACAAAAACAAAAAACAAAACAAAACAAAACAAAAACTCTTAAAGAAGTTTTTCTAATGCACGAAAGATAGGTTAAGTGCTTTGCTTTGGGGCTTAGTGACTGGCATGGGTCTATCTCTGACTTTGCACTCAACCACTTTGCAGTCAAGTCTGAGCAGAGGGAGGAATAACCCAGGTCATTTAACCCAAACATCTAGCTCCACAGACAAATTCTGGATATTATTCAAATAAATAATTATGGAAATAAACCAGAAAGATGCTTTGCCAGCAATACTAACTTTAGTGTAAAGTGTTCTCTATATATTATTTACCTATTTATATCTATCTATCTATTTATCTGTCTAGCATCTATTCATCTATCCATCCATCATCTATCTACATTTTTTTCTAAATGTAATTGCCTCCAGTTACAGACAGTAATGGTGATGCTATACACTCATATACTGACACACTAATGCACACCATACACATATCCTCCACTCATGCACACTCATTTCATACATCAAGTCATGGTGTTGTGGGGTGGTTCTTCTGGTACCTGTGAAGATTTGCATTCACCCACAAGTATTCCCATACCCTAAGGAATGCAGCATTAAATAGCATCATAACAAGTACGGAAAAATGCTTCAGAAAAATGAAAACACTTTTTTTTTTGGTACGCGGGCCTCTCACTGCTGTGGCCTCTCCCGTTGCAGAACACAGGCTCCGGACGCGCAGGCTCAGCAGTCATGGCTCACCGGCCCAGCTGCTCCGTGGCATGCGGGATCCTCCCAGACCGGGGCACGAACCCGCGTCCCCTGCATCGGCAGGCGGACCCCCAACCACTGTACCACCAGGGAAGCCCTGAAAACACTTTTTTTTCCTTTCTTTTTAACATGATGCTTTACAATTTAATTTTTCACTGGGCCCCACAAATTAGGTGGACCTCCTTCCAGATGTATGAAAGTTTAATTAGGAAAATCAAAACATCACTACCTAAATTGGTATAGCCACTATGGATAACAGTATGAAAGTTCCTTAAAAAACTAAAAATAGAACTACCATATTACCCAGCAATCCCAGTCCTGGGCATATACCCGGAGAAAACTATAATTCAAAAAGACACATGTGCCCCAATGTTCATTGCAGCACTATTTACAATAGCCAAGATGTGGAAGCAACATAAATGTCCATAAACAGAGGAATGGATAAAGAAGATGTGGTGCATATATACAATGGAATATTACTCAGTCGTGAAAAGAAACAAAATAGTGCCTTTTGCAGAGACATGGATAGACCTTGGTCATACAGAGTGAAGTAAGTCAGAAAGAGAAAAACAAATATATATCACTTATATGTGGAATCTAGAAAAATGGTACAGATGAACTTATTTGCAAAGTAGAAATAGAGACACAGATGTAAAGAACAAACTTATGGATACCAAGGGGGAGCGGGGGCTGGAATGAATTGGAAGATTGAGATTGACATATATACACTATTGATACTATGTATAAAATAGATAACTAATGAGAACCTACTGTATAGCGCAGGGAACTTTACTCAATGCTCTGTGGTGACCTAAATGGGAAGGAAATCTAAAAAAGAGGGGATATATGTATATGTATAATTGATTCACTTTGCTGTACATCAGAACACAACACAATACAACATTGTAAAGCAACTATACTCTAATAAAAATTAATTTAAAAAATCACTATCACTTAAGCTCTGAGCATTTTTATTTTCTTGTTTTGGTAATAGCATTAAAGGGCTTATTTAAGTGTTTGAATTTTGAACCAAGATTTTAAAGGTTATATACAAACAGATGGTAGCATTATAGTTCATTGATCTTTTATGTTCAATATTGTTTTCAAATTTTTAATAGCATATAAAATCAATGAACTACAGTTGCATGCATCAATGTAAATATTTCAATAAGAAAATTCTTAGTTTGAGATGTTATGAATCATGTACCAAAATGTTCATTGCAGCTCTATTTACAATAGCCAGGACATGGAAGCAACTGAAGTGTCCATCAACAGAAGAATGGATAAAGAAGATGTGGCACATATATACAATGGAATATTACTCAGCCATAAAAAGGAAAGAAACTGATTTATTTGTAGTGAGGTGGATGGACATAGAGACTGTCATACAGAGTGGAGTAAGTCAGAAAGAGAAAAACAAATACCATATGCTAACACATATATATGGAATCTTCTTAATTTTTATAGCTCAATCTAATTTATATGACCCTATAAAGCTTCCTATTTTACTTGCCTGAATTGCTAAGGTTCAATTCATGTAAACAAGAATTTTCATTAACAAATTACAAAATGTGTCATAAAAAGAGGAAACATAATCTCATAATTGCTAGACTACATGAAAAATTAACATCATTATATTAAAAACTAGGCATAGAAATAAATGCTAATATCAATAAGTGCCTTTTTCTTATTTTAATAACATATGATTATTTCACACTATTATTTCTCACTAAGACCTTTTCCTTTTTAAGACCTCATATTAGTTTTGTATTTGCAGAGCTAATTATGCACACAAAATTGAGTAGCTGGTAGGGACTCAAAATATACTCTCACTTCAGGTATAAGAAAGTTAAAGTATGTAATATTTGTTATACATATATCAAATTTCTTTATCCATTTTTCTGTCAGTGAACATTTAGGTTGTTTTCATATCTTGGTTACTGCAGGCTCAATGGGTATGATATTCAGTTATGCAAGATAAACACACTCTAGAGATCTGCCTATAGTTAACAATATTGTATTGTGCACACAAAAATTTAAAAAGGTAGATCACATGTTAAGTGTTCTTATCCCAATAAACAAACAAATAAAAAGCAAATTATTTAATTAGTTAACAATAGTTTGGATGTTATTTCTCTCAAAAATCTTGCTTATTTTGGATATGTTTTGTTTTTCAATCTTCTTTGTCTGATACTAATATAACTACTCCAACAATTCCTCTCCCCCTTAATACCCTCATCCATGTTAGCCTAGTATAACTTTGTCCATATTTTACTTTTAACCCAGTTGTATTTTAATTCATAAAATTCATTCCTGTGGTCAGCATATAGTTTGCGTGTCTATTATATTTTTGATATGGATATTATGTTCATGTTTTAAGTATTTCAATTTATAGAGAGAAGTTTGTGTTATTTTTGAGTGTCTATGAGTTCTTTTATTTCTTCCCAGTAAATGTCTTCATTTCACCCTTCTCTTAATTCTATCTCAATAGGAAACACTGATTAGATTGTTGAATGCAGTTTCCTCTCTCAAGGGTAACCTTTAAATAGTTGAATTCTTCTTTGTTCAATCATGAGTATGTGCTTCTTTGGCAAACCTTGAAATTCTGGAATTTTTCTGGAAATGATAGACCAGCAGTTGGGAAAATCATGAGTTTTGTTCTTGTTTATAAATAAAAAGCTAGATGACACATACCTATTTGCTGAGGTTGGAGAAGGAACTCTATTTCTTACCAGCATCTTCAAGCAAAAGCAGGAGAAAAGATATGTTTTCTCCCTAGTCAGAGATTCCGCCCGGAAATTCAGACCTCCTCAAAACTACTAGGGGCAATAGTAGAGTAATCTACCTTAGTATATTAGAGCAAATTATCAAAGAAATTAACAAATTTAACCCAGACATATTAAATGAATTGTAACATGGCAATAAGTTTATTCCAAGAATGTGAAAAAGATAAGATTAATTTAACCATCAACACACATCATTACATTACTAAGAGTGAAGATGCTTTTATCAATAGGTGACAGAAAGTATTTGTGTTAATGACTGATAAAATTCTAATGAATTATAATTATAAAAACTCTACATAAGATAGGACACACTGACAAATATGTGTTGGATGTACAAGGTAGGGTAAACCTAAAAAAAATTTTATATATGAAAGTCAATTGTAGGAGAACTTTCCTGGGAGGTACATGGCATTCTGATATGAAATAGACCAGATGTCCTGGGGAGGGGACCCCACGGATCTCTTGAAAATTGTAATTTAGGACCAGAGAAGGGAAATTTTCTGATCCTTGACAGCCTGTTGTTGGGCAACCAGATCTTCCTGGGTCGCTTAGTAAAAATCTTGCTTGTTCTTCAAGAAATATTCTGATACTAAATATCTGCATTTACTTAAAATCTTCTAAAATTGTATTTTAACCCCAAAACTCATAAAAACTGAGATAACTCTTGTGCCTCTGAAAATATAATCTAAATAAGACTCTAGACAAAATTACAATGGCTTTCAAAATTATTCATCTGTATTTTTTCTTTTAAATTTATTGTCTAGTATGGCATAAAATTCTTTTTATCATTATAATTCCATGTTTTACATCCTATAATATTCCCTGAGAGGATATAAACTATTTATTCTCTGTTTTAAGGTAAATAATACTCTATATGTTAGCAGAGAATATCACTTTTATCTATTAGGGAAAAAATAATTCTAAGATATTTTTACTAAAAGTAAAGGAAATTACCAATGACTTTTTAAAATATAATTTTAGAGAGAAGACTTCTCTCTGTTTTCTTCTTCTCTAACAACATTCAAATTTTTGTTAAAAAATATTACCAAATTTCTCTTCTTTTGGAATGTGGTATAATTAATTACATCAAATTCTAGAATCAGAAAATATTATGGGGAAAGGTAGTCTTATTTTAAGTCTAGATAATCTGTCGTGGAAAACATTTCACATTAGTATTTCTCATCTTGCCAGCATGAAAGGGGATGAAAAGCCAGGTTAAGAAACAAGTCATTTGTCCAAATGTTACGCGAAACATTCAGGTCAATTGTTTCATGTCTCCCCCATCCATCAAACTGCAATATAAGAGAGTGCTATTAAAAATATTCTTTGCAAAAGAAGACCACCGATTCTCTTGGATGCTTTCTTCAATACGCTGATAGCTTTTACTTTATTTCTCAGATTAATTGAACTTTGTCTAGTAGATTTATTTTTAGAATGTAAAAACAGTATCTTTAGAGAGGAGCTTATTCAATTATAGTTGCATGTAAACTTTGGATTTATTTATATCAGCTGTAGATATTGTTTGTGTCTGTTTTCAGTAATGTAGAACCATCTTAGATTTATGTGGCAAAACAGGTAAGGAAATGTCATTGTATAACAACTTTAGCCCTTATTAACCTCCCATTCAGGAGAACTCTTTTAAAAGTGGGAGTGACAATAAACGAGCTGAATACTTGTGAAGGCACATATTTAAATGGTTCTGATACTTTATATTTTGAATTTATAAAAGTGGGATCATACAATATGTGAACCTTGGTGTCTGGATCCTTTCATTGCCATCAATGTGACCAAGGTTCATTTATATCATTACTTCATTCTTTTTGTATGGTTGAATAATATTCCATACTATATTATATATTTTTATCCATTTATCAGTTGGACATTTTGGTTATTTTCAGATTTGGGATATTATGAAAAATACTGCTATGAACAATTGTATACAATTTTTGGATAGACATGTTTTCTTTTCTCTATATATATCATATACATATGCGTATATATTATATGTATATACTAGTGGAATTGCTTCATTGCATGGTAACTATGAGAAACTTCCAAATTGTTTTCCAATGTGGGTGGATAATTTTACAGTGCAACCAGCACTGTATGAGGGTTTCAATTTCTCTTCAACCTTGCAAAATTTATCATTCATTCTTTTGATACTAACCATCATACTGAATGTGAAGTAATAGCCCATTGTGGTTTGGATTTGCATTTTGCTAATGGCTAATGATGTTGAACATGTTTTTCTTTTATGTGATTATAGGCTATTTTTATATCATCTTTGGAGAAATATCTATTGAATTTCTTTGCTCATCTATTCATTGGATTAAAATATTTGTGAGTTTTTGTTGTTGTTGCATTGTAATTGTTTTTCTATATTCTGGATACTAGAATACATGATATATATATTTTCTCCCATTCTGTGGATTGTCATACTGTACCTTCTTTCGAGATTCCTTTTTTGTCTTTGATTTACTGCAGTTTGAAAATGATATGCCTAGGTGTAGATTTTTGGGCATTTATCTTGTTTGGTATTCTGAAATTCTTGGGTCTGTGGTTTGATGCCAGTAATTAATTTTGGAAAATTCTCAGACACCATTGCTTCAAATATTTCTTCTATTTCTTTTTCTCTTTCTCTCTTTATGGTATTCCTATTACATATATATTAACCCCTTATAACTGTCCCACAGTTCTTGAATAGTGTGTTCCATTCTTTTTTAAACCTTTTTTTTCTCTTTGCTTTTCAGTTTGGGACGTTCCTATTGACATATATTTAAGCTCACTAATGCTTTTCTTGGCTGTGTCCAGTCTACTGATGAGCCCATTAAAGGCATTTTACTATAGTTTTTCTGAATTCTAGCATTTCCTTTTGATTCTTTCTTAGAGTTCTTAACTCTCTGATTACATAAAATGTGTTTTGTTCCATGCTGTTCAATTTTTTCCATTAGATCCCTTAGCATATTAATCAAATTTAATTTAAATTCATCTTCCAATAATTCCAAACTACTTGACATATCTGAGTCTTGTTCTGTCACTTGCTTTGTCTCTTAAG
Source organism: Leucopleurus acutus (assembly GCF_964270905.1). Lineage (NCBI taxonomy): Eukaryota > Metazoa > Chordata > Mammalia > Artiodactyla > Delphinidae > Leucopleurus > Leucopleurus acutus. Next base: position 43,456,655 of record NC_139160.1, on the reverse strand, counting down.
GCTGTGTTTAGCTCTTTAGCTTGCCTTCCAATATTTTGTTGAAAGCCTGACATGATATATACAATAAAAGGAACTGAGGTTTTATGTTTATCTGGTTAGGAGTTATGCTGGATGTACTGTTTGCTATAGCTGTAGGTGTCAGGGACTAAAATTTTCTCCAATGCCTTGGTTTTTGTCTTCCCTCTTTGCTTTGATTTCCCTAGAGATTTCTTCTTAAATAGGATCTGAGTCTATTCTTTCAGTTGTTATAACATGTTATTTTACAGAAAACCTATTGAATTGGTGGTGAACGTTAGGGAAGACATTCCATGTTCCTATGATTAGGTCTCAGTCTTTTCCTAATGACCCTGGGCTGTGACCTTCACAGCATCTATGCCTCTGAGTGGTGACCTTTATGAGACCTTCTCTGTTATGGCCCCCATCCCCTCCACCCCTACTTCTCCCACTTATGGAATACAGGAAGGCTAGAGGGGGCTGGAGTTGGGTTTACCCTTCTCCAAGGATGGTTAGGCTCTGGTAAAATAGGTTCACTTGAGGCTGATCTAGTTAAGGAGAATAGAATGCTCTGAGCATATTTCAAAATGGCAACTTTATGCCTCTTTTTACCCCTTCCCTTGCCTGATTGGAGGTTGGTTTTTTTTGTTGTTGTTGTTTTCTTTTCTTTTCTTTTTCCCTAATCTTCACTGTGAAAGCCTGACAGGGCTCCTGGAGGCAAAACTCAGAAAAGTATGGGGACCTCCATACCCCAAGACTGGGCCTCCTGTAGAATTTTTAACGCACAAATATGCTCTCAATCAGCCTCCAAAAATCCATCAGAGTTTAAATTGTCCTACTTTGGTGCTAGGTTCAGCAGTCGTTTCTGCTCCTGGGCAGCTTCTCTGTATTTAATTATCTTTTCAGGTTTTGGGGGTGTGACTTTTCATGTGACCTCATTTTTTGAATAGAATTAAAAAGAGATGTTGATTTTCAGTTTGTTCAGCTTTTTGCTGGTTGTGAAATGGGGGTATGATTCCACACTCTTTACATGTTGGAACAGACACTGGAAGTCTATGGCTTGTCTTTGCACTTTCTCATAGAGTTCTTTGAAGTACTTTTTAAAAAAAGAAACAATTGATGAAACTACATTTATTTATTTTTCTTTTGTTGCTTGTGCTTTTGGTATCATATCCTAGAAACCATTGCCTACTTGAAGACTGTGAACATTTATACCTGTATTTTCTTCTAGGAATTTTATTGTTTTAGTTTTTACATTTAGGTCCTTCATATTTTTTTGTATACAGTGTGAAATATGGTTTCAAATTCATTCTTTTTAAAGTAAATATTCAGTTGTCCAAGAAAAATTATTGAAAAGATTTTAATTTCTCTCATTGAATTGTCTTGCCACCCTTGTTTAAAATCAACTGGTCATGAAGTTTTGGATTTACTTCTGGGCTCTCTATTATTTTCCATTGATTTATATGTCTCTCCAATGTCATTATAAAACTGTCTTGATTGCTGTAGTTTTGTATTAAGTTTTGAAATTAAGAAATGTTAGTAGTTTTCTTTTTTATGATTTTTTGGCTATCAACATTCCTTGATTTTCCATCTGAATTTTATAGACTCATGAAATTCTTTCTGCAAAAGACCCAGTGTAGATCTTGATAGATATTGTGTTGAACCTCTAGAGAAATGTGGGAAGTATTGCCATCTTAATAATGCTAAGTCTTCCAATTAATGACCATAGGATATCTTTCCATTTATTTAGATCTTTTACAATTTCTTTCAAGGATGACTTGAAGTACTAAGTGTTCAAATCTTTCGTTTCTTTTGTTAAAACTATTCCTAAGTACTTCATTCCTTTTGATGCTGTTGTAAATGAAATTATTTTGTTCATTTTATTTTTGGATTTATCATTGCTGGTATATAGAAATGTAACTGTATTTTATTTATTTATTTTTCTTTTTTGTGGTACGTGGGCCTCTCACTGTTGTGGCCTCTCCCATTGTGCAGCACAGGTTCCGGATGTGCAGGCTCAGTGGCCATGGCTCACGGGCCTAGCCTGAAATTCAGGGAAAGATCAACAAGGATGACTCATCTCAGTTCCATGGGTGTTCGCTGGGCAACTTGTAGAAACCAGAGGATTCACTCAAATACCTGGGAGGGTTCCTGAGATGGCTAAGCCTCTTTCTTTTCATTGTCATTTTCTATGTCTGGATCCTTGGTTGTTCTCCTCATGGTCTCCCACTTTACATAAAATTTTACCCTTTTCTCTTTAGACAGATAGCCTGTACTTCTTTAGGTGATGAGTGGCTCCCAGAGAGCAAACAATGGAAATTGCAAAGCCTCCTAAGGTCCAGGTCTGGAAATCACACACAGCATCACTTCCACCATAATACAATGGTTAAAACAAACAGGGCCAGTGCATACACAGTGGCAGGGGAAATAGATTCCACCTCTTGATGAAAAGAGTGGTAAATACTATTGTGAAAGGGCATAAACAATGGAATACATTGTGGCCTCTACCTTTGGAAACAATCTACTGCAACAACTGAATAGCAATGAAAACTTCTAGCATCAAATGTGGGCTCATTCCCCATTAAAAGGAAGCAGGATTTGGGGATAAATGGCCAATCCTAGGTGTAGGCAGAAAGTGCAAAAAAGAAATTTGGAATATATTAACATATCAGAAAGCAAAAAAAATCAAATATTATAAATAGAAAGATTATAATATAGTATATGATTCCTGATGTGATGCTTCATAAAGTACATAGACAACATATAAAATACCATTTCAAAAATTAATTTTGAATCTGTTCAAACCTCTAACTGTAACCATTAACTTACATAAAATTCAAGAGTCAGAAGAATTTGTTTAATAATAGCATGCTACTATTAGAGGAATTTGTGTTAGAAACTAACAACCTATTATTAGCTCTATAGCTATGAGAAAATTATTTTACAAGGAACTTGAATCCCTTCTAAGTAAAATGGAAGTAAGAAGAGATTATTTTATGGACATATACCATATGTATGTGAAACAATAAAAATTATATAAAACGGTTATTGGCATAGCAATGCTGCCCAGTAAAAACGTTTTAATTTTTCCTCTTTTCTCTTCCTGATCTACCTGTTACTTCCAATAAACAATGGCTGTGATTCCTAGCACAAATCAACCCCTGTGATTGTTCCTCATTAATAGAATAATCAACTATCCAGTAAGAAGATACCTCTTAGAAATAAGCTCTGTTATGGTATGAAATGAGTGACTTAATAATGGTCTCAATGAAATTCAAAGATTTCTTAGTAAATAAACAAAAACTGCCACAAGCTTCTATAAGCCCACTGAACCACCTCTCACCTTCTCTGCCTTTATACATTACCTTCTTTCCTGGTACTTTGGATGGATTCTCCATGCTGTTTAGCAAAGACCAACACACCCATTTGTATACCAGATCCCATCTGCTCTCATCTACTTAATGCCATTTCTCCCACAATTCTCCCTAATCTCTCCTCTGAATCATTTTGTGTTTTCCTTTTTCCTAATGAATTTGTACCCATCAATAGACAAATATCCTGATATTCAATGATCCTACTTTCATCTGCTTATATTGCTCATTTCAATTTTCCCCTTTATATCAAAACCCCTCAACACTTGTTTACAGTCAGATTGTCCATCCTAGTCTCCTTTACTGTTTCATCTCTGCTTCCTAACTTTGTAATAATTTAAACCTACAGGGCATAGACCTTGGCCATCTTTTCTACTCACATTCCTTTGGTTATCTCAAATAATCTGATAGTTTTAACACCATCTATATGAAAACAGTTCTAAATGTACACCTCCACAAAGTCTTTTGACCTGAACTCAAGCCCTGTATATTCAGTGGTATATTAACTACCACTTGGTTAGCTAATAAGTATATTAAAATTATAATGTAAAATCCTATACTTCTAATTCCCTCTGCCTCAAAATATGCTGTTTCTACAATTTTCACATTTCAGTAAATGAAAACCATTCTTATAATTGTCAAGATAATTTTTAAAATAATTATTGATTCCTTTATTAGTCTTGTGCTAAAATTTAATCTATCACAAATCCTGTTTATCAACCTTCAACATATAACTTAAAATCAACCTTGCTTTGGTAGATGGTATTTTGATACCCCTCCTAGATTTCCTTTACAAAGTCAACACTCAACTCCTAGCTGTTGTGTATTGTCCTCAGCTGGCAGAGGGAAGCCATATTATTGATTAAGTGAGATCTCTTCTACTTCCCAGGTGGCTATATTCCATATTTACAGATAGAGGCATACAACAACTCTAAAATGTGGTTTATATTTTACACTGCAAAAATTTCTTCCTCTATCAAGCCAAAGCTAGAGTTTACTGGCTACCACTTTTGCTTAGATTTTCTTTCTTCTCTATACTTCATACTTTACAGAGCTTTGTCTTATGTTTTTTGTTTTTGTTTTTCTAAAAACATTCCTTTAGTAAGTTAAGCACACCAAATTTCTATCTCTTACTTAATTAATTGGAATATATTTCTTGCTTGTGTCCTTTTACTTGTCCTCTAGTCTATTATTAATACAGTTATCAGAATATTCTGTTAAAACAAAATGTGGATAATTTCACTCCTTTATTCCAAATATTCCAATGGCTTCTCACATTACTAGGATAAATGCCTAAGTAAACAACTTAGCCAAAAAACATGGGGTTGGGCTTCCCTGGTGGTGCAGTTGTTGAGAGTCTGCCTGCCGATGCAGGGGACACGGGTTCGTGCCCCGGTCTGGGAAGATCCCACATGCAGAGCGGCTGGGCCCGTGAGCCATGGCCACTGAGCCTGCACGGCCAGAGCCTGTGCTCCACAATGGGAGAGGCCACAACAGTGAGAAGCCCGCGTAACACACACACAAAAAAAGAAAAACATGGGGTTATCTGGAGCCTACTTCTTTTTTACCGTTCTCACTTTATCTCATATTATGCTCTCCCTGGTCCACTACACCCTAATGACTCTGGTCTTTTTGCAGTTCTTTGAAACAATTGTCATACTCTCAAACTCATGGCCTTTACACTTGCTCTTTTTTCTGAAAGGAATTCACTTCTTTAAGATATTTACATAGCTTGCTCCTATACTTCTTCCTAATATTTAGTCACACATCAATATTCCATTGCAATGTTCATGACCACCTTGATTAAAATTGCAAACCTAACTTTACTATGGCATTGCATATACCTTTCTCTTATTTGCTGTTTTTTTCCCCCAAAGCTCATATCACTTTCTAACTTTATATGTGTATTTAATATTTATTTTATTGTTTCTCTTCATTCACTAGAATGAAAGATTCATGAAGACTGTATGTTTGTCTGTTTTATTCATTGATCAATCATCATTGACTAATAATCTCTCAATAAATACATGTTAATTCAAGAGGCTAGCTTACTGAAATTAGCAACAAACTCTTATAATTGTGATTACAACTCTGTATGATCCAATGATCCTTGACACATGTTGCATTTAGTATCCATTTTCATTACTTACATGTCACACTTTAGATTTTGGTATTTAAAAATAAATTTCAAACTACTTTTTATGTTTTCCCTAAAGTCATAAAATAGGTTCAAATGCACTTTTATTGTATCTTACAATTACTCAAAATATAAATGAAAACTAAACTTTGATAATGTCATCAAAGACCTGTAGCTAACACAACACCTGCATGTATTATACAACAATAAAGGGAAAGAAAACTAAATCTTCCCATGTTCAGCTTCTGTTTTTAACTTCTTCAGCAATGTGATATTTAGAAACCTTGTTTCTTTGAACATAATTATCTAAAATAGGTCAAAGTTAACATTTTAAAGTTATAAAGCATATGGGAGATGATGTTAAAACCTTGAAACATAATTTCATGAAAAGCTAGTTGATCCCAGAGGTTGATTATTGCTTTGGTATTTCAAGAATGTGTGTGTGTGTGTGTGTGTGTGTGTGTGTGTGTGTGTATTTGAACTTACAAGCATCTAAAGACTTTTAAGTATTTTAGTGTGTACATAATCATATGTATTATCCTAAAGAAGCATTGTAAATTGTTGTTGAACTATTGTCAAACATTTAATTGGATATAAATAAGAAATTTGTTATAATCACAAAGGGGCAGCTATTTACACATAATAATCTAGTTATTTGCTGTTGATTAGTTGTTTCCAAATGAACTGCATTCAATAATTAGTCACCAAATTCTTGATAGAGCCATCTGTATACTCTGAGGACTAGCAAATATTGATGCAAATGGAAACTTGTTTCGTGAAAGGTTAAAATGACAGAATTACATAAATTACACAATGTATCAATGGGATTGCCTGAAATATATTTTCCTAACTGTTCATATTAAATTATCTTTATTATCATTGAATAATGCCATTTTACTCTAAGTAATAAATACCAAAATATATTGAACAGATGGTTAAAAAAAAAAAGAAAAATGGAAATAACAAAAAAATAGTCTAATGATTTAGGCAATTTCACCAAAAATTACCTTACCATGAAATTCATTGGACATTTTGAGGTACCCATACCATTATGTACATTCTAATACTTCAGGTAACCACATGTAATATTTTACAACTTTGAGAATTTTCAGACATTTTGGGGAAGGAAACCACAGTATGTTTCAGTAATAAACTTTTAAATTTATCTTAAACCTCTTTCCTTTAATGCAGTGAGAATTGAGGACACTTCTGTGAGCATGAGTTTTTGTTTGTTCCAGGAAATTCTTACCCAGGAAATAAATCTATAAATAGTAAGAATACTTTATTGTTATTTAGTAAATTCTTTAAGTCTTATTTATTGCATCAAATAAGTTGTGCATCTGCATAAATACCTCCTTTTTCAGAAAAATAAATTCCTTACCTAAGCATCCAGCTCACTATCAACTTTTTAATTATCAAAACAATTTGTTAAGACTCTCATTTTTCTGTGTACAGTATGGTACAGCTAATCAATGTCATTTTAGCTCAGGTTCATCTCACAATGCACAAAGTGGGTCCAAAATGTGTTTATTATTCCCATTTCTGGAATGCATAATTGGAATAGATATATTAGAAGCTGGCAGAATCCCTACATGAGTTCCCAGCCCTATAGAGTGAGGGCTATAATGGTGGGAAAGGCTGAGTGGAAACCACAAGTGGACATTTGGAAGTGTGTAATTTATCCTAATTTTTTTGTCCTTCTAACTACTAGAGAAGTTTTGAACCATATAAAACCACTGCATACTCATTATTATCAATTTTTAATCTCATTATTTGTTTCCCTCTTCTTTGTTCTCTTTACTTTATTTTTCTCTTACTCTTCTTCTTTCTTCTTTCCCTTCTTCACTTTCTCTTTTTTCCCTACCTATTTTATTTTAAATGTTTATATTGTTTATGTTTATGTTTAATGCATCTTTTTTTTAAACATCTTTATTGGGGTATAATTGCTTTACAATGGTGTGTTAGTTTCTGCTTTATAACAAAGTGAATCAGTTATACATATACATATGTTCCCATATCTCTTCCCTCTTGCGTCATCCTCCCTCCCACCCTCCCTATCCCACCCCACCAGGCTGTCACAAAGCGCCGAGCCAATATCCCTGTGCCATGTGGCTGCTTCCCACTAGCTATCTACCTTACGTTTGTTAGTGTGTATATGTCCATGACTCTCTCTCGCCCTGTCACAGCTCACCCTTCCCCCTCCTCATATCCTCAAGTCCGTTCTCCAGTAGGTCTGCATCTTTATTCCTGTCTTACCCTTAGGTTTTTCCTGACATTTTTTCCCCTTAAATTCCATATATATGTTTTAGCATACGGTATTTGTCTTTTTCTTTCTGACTTACATCACTCTATATGACAGACTCTAGGTCTATCCACCTCATTACAAATAGCTCAATTTCGTTTTTTTTTTATGGCTGAGTAATATTCCATTGTATATATCTGCCACATCTTCTTTATCCATTCATCCGATGATGGGCACGTAGGTTGTTTCCATCTCTGGGCTATTGTAAATAGAGCTGCAATGAGCATTTTGGTACATGACTCTTTTTGAATTTTGATTTTCTCAGGGTATATGCCCAGTAGTGGGATTGCTGGGTCATATGGTAGTTCTATTTGTAGTTTTTTAAGGAACCTCCATACTGTTCTCCATAGTGGCTGTACCAATTCACATTCCCACCAGCAGTGCAAGAGTGTTCCCTTTTCTTCACATTCTCTCCAGCATTTATGGTTTCTAGATTTTTTGATGATGGCCATTCTGACTGGTGTTAGATGATATCTCATTGTAGTTTTGATTTGCATTTCTCTAATGATTAATGATGTTGAGCATTCTTTCATGTGTTTGTTGGCAGTCTGTATATCTTCTTTGGAGAAATGTCTATTTAGGTCTTCTGCCCATTTTTGGATTGGGTTGTTTGTTTTTTGTTATTGAGCTGCATGAACTTCTTGTAAATATTGGAGATTAATCCTTTGTCAGTTGCTTCATTTGCAAATATTTTCTCCCATTCTGAGGTTGTCTCTTGGTCTTGTTTATGGTTTCCTTTGCTGTGCAAAAGCTTTGAAGTTTCATTAGGTCCCATTTGTTTATTTTTGTTTTTATTTCAATTACTCTGGGAGGTGGGTCAGAATGGATCTTGCTGTGATTTATGTCATAGAGTGTTCTGCCTATGTTTTCCTCTAATAATTTGATAGTTTCTGGCCTTACATTTAGGTCTTTAATCCATTTTGAGCTTATTTTTGTGTATGGTGTTAGGGAGTGATCTAATCTCATACTTTTACATGTAACTGTCCAGTTTTCCCAGCACCACTTATTGAAGAGGCTGTCCTTTCTCCACTGTACATTCCTGCCACCTTTATCAAAGATAAGGTATCCCTATGTGCGTGAGTTTATCTCTGGGCTTTCTACCCTGTTCCATTGATCTATCTTTCTGTTTTTGTGCCAGTACTATACTGTCTTGATTACTGTAGCTTTGTAGTATAGTCTGAAGTCAGGGAGCCTGATTCCTCCAGCTCCTTTTTTCATTCTCAAGATTGCTTTGGCTATTTGGGGTCTTTTGTATTTCCATACAAATTGTGAAATTTTTTCTCTACTTCTGTGAAAAATGCCAGTGGTAATTTGATAGGGATTGCATTGAATCTATAGATTGCTTTCGGTAGTAGAGTCATTTTCACAATGTTGATTCTTCCAATCCAAGAACATGGTATATCTCTCCATCTATTTGTATCATCTTTAATTTCTTTCATCAGTGTCTTATAATTTTCTGCATACAGGTCTTTTGTCTCCGTAGGTAGGTTTCTTCCTAGATATTTTATTATTTTTGTTGCAGTGGTAAATGGGAGTGTTTTCTTGATTTCACTTTCAGATTTTTCATCATTAGTATATAGGAATACCAGAGATTTCTGTGCATTAATTTTGTATCCTGCTACTTTACCAAATACATTGATTAGCTCTAGTAGTTTTCTGGTAACATCTTTAGGATTCTCTATGTATAGTATCATGTCATCTGCAAACAGTGACAGCTTTACTTCTTCTTTTCTGATTTGGATTCCTTTTATTTCCTTTTCTTCTCTGATTGCTGTGGCTAAAACTTCCAAAACTATGTTGAATAAGAGTGGTGAGAGTGGGCAATCTTGTCTTGTTCCTGATCTTAGTGGAAATGCTTTCAGTTTTTCACCATTGAGGATGATGTTTGCTGTGGGCTTGTCATATATGGCCTTTATTATGTTGAGGAAAGTTCCCTCTATGCCTACTTTCTGCAGGGTTTTTATCATAAATGGGTGTGGAATTTTGTCATAAGCTGTCTCAGCATCTATTGAGTTGATCATATGGTTTTTCTCTTTCAATTTGTTAATATGGTGTATCACATTGATAGATTTGTGTATATTGAAGAATCCTTGCATTCCTGGAATAAACCCCACTTGATCATGGTGTATGATCCTATTAATGTGCTGCTAGATTCTGTTTGCTAGTATTTTGTTGAGGATTTTTGCATCTATGTTCATCAGTGATATTGGCCTGTAGCTTTCTTTCTTTGTGACATCCTTCTCTGGTTTTGGTATCAGGGTGATGGTGGCCTCCTAGAATGAGTTTGGGAGTGTTCCTCCCTCTGCTATATTTTGGAAGAATTTGAGAAGGATAGGTGTTAGCTCTTCTCTAAATGTTTGATAGAATTCACCAGTGAAGCCATCTGGTCCTGGGCTTTTGTTTGTTGGAAGATTTTTAATCACAGTTTCAATTTCAGTGCTTGTGATTGGTCTGTTCATATTTTCTATTTCTTCCTGATTCAGTCTTGGCAGGTTGTGCATTTCTAAGAATTTGTCTATTTCCTCCAGATTGTCCATTTTATTGGCATAGATTTGCTTGTAGTAATCTCTCATGATCTTTTGTATTTCTGCAGTGTCAGTTGTTACTTTTCCTTTTTCATTTCTAATTCTATTGATTTGAGTCTTCTCCCTTTTTTTTCTTGATGAGTCTGGCTAGTGGTTTATCTATTTTGTTTATCTTCTCAAAGAACCAGCTTTTAGTTTTATTGATCTTTGTTATTGTTTCCTTCATTTCTTTTTCATTTATTTCTGATCTGATTTTTATGATTTCCTTCTGCTAGCTATGGGGTTTTTTTGTTCTTCTTTCTCTAATTGCTTGAGGTGCAAGGTTAGGTTGTTTATTCGAGATGTTTCCTGCTTCTTAAGGTGGGCTTGTATTGCTATAAACTTCCCTCTTAGAACTGCTTTTGCTGCATCCCATAGGATTTGGGTCGTTTTGTCTCCATTGTCATTTGTTTCTAGGTATTTTTTTATTTCCTCTTTGATTTCTTCAGTGATCACCTCATTATTAAGTAGTGTATTGTTTAGCCTCCATGTGTTTGTATTTTTTACAGGTCTTTTCCTGTAATTGATATCTAGTCTCATGGCATTGTTGTCAGAAAAGATACTTGATACAATTTCAATTTTAAATTTACCAAGGCTTGATTTGTGACCTAAGATATGATCTATCCTGGAGAATGTTCCATGAGCACTTGAGAAAAATGTGTATTCTGTTGTTTTTCGATGGAATGTCCTATAAATATCAATTAAGTCCATCTTGTTTAATGTATCATTTAAAGCTTGTGTTTCCTTATTTATTTTCATTTTGGATGATCTGTCTATGGGTGAAAGTCGGGTGATAAAGTCCCTACTATGAATGTGTTACTGTCGATTTCCCCTTTTATGGCTGTTAGTATTTGCCTTATATATTGAGGTGCTCCTATGTTGGGTGCATAAATATTTACAATTGTTATATCTTCTTGGATCAATCCCTTGATCATTATGTAGTGTCCTTCTTTGTCTCTTATAATAGTCCTTATTTTAAAGTCTATTTTGTCTGATATGAGAATTGCTACTCCAGCTTTCTTTTGGTTTCCATTTGCATGGAATATCTTTTTCCATCCCCTTACTTTCAGTTGTATGTGTCTCTAGGTCTGAAGTGGGTCTCTTGTAGACAACATATATAAGGGTCTTGTTTTTGTATCCATTCAGCCAATCTGTGTCTTTTGGTGGGAGCATTTAGTCCATTTACATTTAAGGTAATTATCAATATGTATGTTCCTATTCCCATTTTCTGAATAGTTTTGGGTTTGTTATTATAGTTCTTTTCTTTCTCTTGTGTCTCTTGTCTAGAAAAGTTCCTTTAGCATTTGTTGTAAAGCTGGTTTGGTGGTGCTGAACTCTCTCAGCTTTTGCTTGTCTGTAAAGGTTTTAATTTCTCCATCAAATCTGAATGAGATCCTTGCTGGGTAGAGTAGTCTTGGTTGCAGGTCTTTCTCCTTCATCACTTTCAGTATGTTCTGCCACTCCCTTCTGGCTTGTAGGGTCTCTGCTGAGAGATCAGCTGTTAAGCTTATGGGGATTCCCTTGTGTGTTATTTGTTGTTTTTCCCTTGCTGCTTTTAATGTGCTTTCTTTGTATTTAATTTTTGACAGTTTGATTAATATGTATCTTGGTGTATTTCTCCTTGTATTTATCCTGTATGGGACTCTCTGTGCTTCCTGGACTTGATTAACTATTTCCTTTCCCATTTTATGGAAGTTTTCAACTATAATCTCTTCAAATATTTTCTCAGTCCATTTCTTTTTCTCTTCTTCTTCTGGAAACCCTATAATTTGAATGTTGGTGCATTTAATGTTGTCCCAGAGGTCTCTGAGACTGTCCTCAGTTCTTTTCATTCTTTTTTCTTTATTCTGCTCTGCAGTAGTTATTTCCACTATTTTATCTTCCAGGTCACTTATTAGTTCTTCTGCCTCACTTATTCTGGTATTGATCCCATCTAGAGTACTTTTAATTTCATTTATTGTGTTGTTCATCGTTGCTTGTTTCATCTTTATTTCTTCTAGGTCCTTGTTAACTGTTTCTTGCATTTTGACCATTCTATTTCCAAGATTTTGGATCATCCTTACTATCATTATTCTGAATTCTTTTTCAGGTAGACTGCCTATTTCCTCTTCATTTGTTAGGTCTGGTGCATTTTTATCTTGCTCTTTTATCTGCTGTGTGTTTTTCTGTCTTCTCATTTTGCTTATCTTACTGTGTTTGGGGTCTCCTTTTTGCAGGCTGCACGTTCGTAGTTCCTGCTGTTTTTGAAGTCTGTCTCCAGTGGCTAAGGTTGGTTCAGTGGGTTGTGTAGGCTTCCTGGTGGAGGGGACTAGTGCCTGTGTTGTGGTGGATGAGGCTGGATCTTGTCTCTCTAGTGGGCAGGTTCATGTCTGGTGGTGTGTTTTGGGGTGTCTGTGGTCTTATTATGATTTTAGCAGCCTCTCTGCTAATGGCTGTGGTTGTGTTCCTGTTTTGCTAGTTGTTTGGCATAGGTTGTCCAGCACTGTAGCTTGCTGGTCGTTGAGTGAAGCTGGGTGCTGGTGTTAAGATGGAGGTCTCTGGGAGATTTTCACCATTTGATATTATGTGGAGCTGGGAGGTCTCTTGTTTACCAGTGTCTTGAAGTTGACTCTCCTACCTCAGAGGCAGAGCCCTGACTCCTGGCTGGAGCACCAAGAGCCTTTCATCCACACAGCTTAGAATAAAAGGGAGAAAAAGTAGAGAGAATTAGTAGAAGTATGAGGAAAACATGAAGGAAAGGAGGGAAGGAAGGAAGGAAGGAAGGAAGGAAGGAAGGAAGAAAGAAAGAAAGAAAGAAAGAAAGAAGCAAAGAAGGAAAGAAGGCAAGAAGGAAAGAAAGGAGGGAGGGAGGGAGGGAGGAAGGAAGGAGGGAAAGAAGGAAAAATGACAGAAAGAAAGAAGATACAGTAAAAATAAAATAAAGTATAATAAAGTTATTGAATTAAAAAATACTTATTTAGAAAAAAAAAGGGACAGATAGAACCTTAGGACAAATGTTGGAAGCAAAGCTATACAGACAAAATCTTACACAAAAGCATACACATACACCCTCACAAAAAGAGGTAAAGGGGGAAAAAATCATAAATCTTGCTCTCAGAGACCACCTCCTCAATTTGGGATGATTTGTTGTCTAAAGGAGGGAAGGAAGGAAGGAAAGAAAGAAAGAAAGAAAGAAAGAAAGAAAAAGAAAGAAAGAAAGAAAGAAAGAAAGAAAGAAAGAAAGATAGAAGGTAAAGTATAATAAAGTTATTAAAATTAAAATTAATTATTAAGAAAAACAATTAAAAATTAAACAATTAAAAAACAATTAAAAAATTTAAAAAAAACCCATGGACAAATAGAACCCTAGGACAAATGGTGGAACCAAGACTATACAGACAAGATCTCACACAGAAGCATACACATTCACAAAAAGAGGAAAAGGGAAAAAAATCATAGATCTTGCTCTCGAAGCCCACCTCCTCAATTTGGGATGATTCGCTGTCTATTCATGTATTCCACAGATGCAGTGTACATCAAGTTGATTGTGGAGCTTTAATACGCTGTTTCTGAGGCTGCTGGGAGAGATTTCCCTTTCTCTTCTTTGTTCTCACAGCTCACAGGGGCTCAGCTTTGGATTTGGTCCTGCCTCTGCATGTAGGTCGCTGGAGGGCGTCTGTTTTTTGCTCAGACAGGACGGGGTTAAAGGAGCCGCTGATTCAGGGGCGATGGCGCACTCAGGCCGGGGGGGAGGGAGGGGCACTGTGTGCGGGGCGGGCCTGCGGCGGCAGAGGACAGCGTGACATTGCACCAGACTGAGGCCCGCCATGCGTTCTCCCAGGGAAGTTGTCCCTGGATCCCGGGACCCTGGCAGTGGCGGGCTGCACAAGCTCCACGGAAGAGTGGTGTGGAGAGTGACCTGTGCTCGCACACAGGCCCCTTGGTGGCGGCAGCAGCAGCCTTAGCATCTCCCACCCATCTCTGCGGTCTGTGCTTTTAGCCACGGCTCGCGCCCGTCTCTGGGGTCTGCGCTTTTAGCCGTGGCTCGCGCCCGTCTCAGGTTTGCGCTTTTAGCAGTGGCTCACGCCCGTCTCTGGAGTTCGTTTAAGCAGCGCTCTTAAACCCCTCTCCTCGTGCACCAGGAAACAAAGAGGGAAGAAAAAGTCTCTTGCCTCTTTGGCAGGTGCAGACTTTTCCCCAGACTCCCTCCTGGCTAGCTGTGGTGCACTAACCCCTTTAGGCTATGTTCAAGCCACCAACCCCAGTCCTCTCCCTGCGCTCCGTCCAAAACCGAAACCCGAGCCTTAGCTCGCAACCCCGCCTGCCCCGGCGGGTGAGCAGACAAGCCTCTCGGGCTGGTGAGTGCCGGTCGGCACCGATCCTCTGTGCGGGAATCTCCCCGCTTTGCCCTCCACAGCCATTGCTGTGCATTCCTCCGCGGCTCCAAACCTCCCCCCTCTGCCTCCCGCAGTCTCCGCCCGCGAAGGGGCTTCCTAGTGTGTGGAAACCTTTCCTTCTTCACAGCTCCCTCCCACTGGTGCAGGTGCCATCCCTATTCTTTTGTCTCTGTTTTTTCTTTTTTTCTTTTGCCCTACCCAGGTACGTGGGGAGTTTCTTGCCTTTTGGGAGGTCTGAGGTCTTCTGCCAGCCTTCAGTAGGTGTTCTGTAGGAGTTGTTCCACGTGTAGATGTATTTCTAGTGTATCTTTGGGGAGGAAGGTGATCTCCACGTCTTACTCTTCCGCCATCTTCAAGGTCCCCCCAATGCATCTTTTTAAGCCACATTAAATCATCTTTGGAAGATCAAATTTAATTAAACAGATGAATAAATAACAGTATATAGTATGACTTACATTAAAATCTATTTGATTTTCTTGTTTATTATAGTAAAATTTTTCTTTAAAGGTACATAGTGTTGAAAGAAAAATATTAAAAAAGAAATATTTTTAAATGTTAAATATATTAGGGGACCACAAATGAAATCCTAGTGCATAGCTGTTGGTTGTTAAAGCCATTGAATTCGGGGCTTCCCTGGTGGTGCAGTGGTTGAGAATCTGCCTGCCAATGCAGGGGACATGGGTTCGAGCCCTCGTATGGGAAGATCCCACATGCCGCGGAGCAACTAGGTCCATGAGCCACAACTACTGAGCCTGCGCGTCTGGAGCTTGTGCTGCACAACAGGAGAGGCCAAGACAGTAAGAGGCCTGTGCACCATGATGAAGAGTGACCCCCGCTCACCGCAACTAGAGAAAGACCCAACAAATAAATAAATAATTTTTTTAAAAAAAGCTATTGAATTCTATGTCTGAATGCAAGTAGAGAGAACCACACTATATTTTGATTACTACAGAAAATGGAAACTTTCCCCAATAAAGAAAAAGACTGATTGCTTAAATGGAAAGGAATAGAAATAGTGTACTCCTCTTGCTTTTGATAAGGCTAAAACTTTCTATTGATTTCCCACTGGGGATACAAGTTAAATTTAAATTACTTTATCTGAGAGGAGATATGAGTATAACTATATATCTATATGCATATATATAGATATAGATACATAAAAAATTACCCCTTATATATATGCTTATAATCCCTAAACTAAGAATCAACCCAGATTCTACTGACTTGGTGACAAGATCCAAGATATTTTCATTATCACTCTGGATCAAGACATCTGAACTCATCATATAATCTTTGATTCTAGACAGAGGACCTCAGAGAGCTGAGTGGAGACAACCATAAAACCAAGAATAAACCATTCCACTTAAAATACTACTGTAAATCAAAGTTATAAATTGAATGTGTAAGATAAAATATCTAACACTACAAAGGAATCATCAAAATAAACAATCATATAATTAGTTTATGCTTTTAAGAATGAATAGCCTCAAAAGAAAATGATGAAATGATATCCATAAGTATCAAAAAATAATGGAACAAAATTGTATAGAAATGAAAGAAAACCTGAGGGTAGAAAAATAGTAATCTTAGAATGAAAAGTATAGTCATTGAATTAATAATGTAGTTAATCAAGAATGCTGGACATAACATCAATCTTTAATAAAAACAATTCTCATCTACATAGACAATAATCAACCTGGAAATGTAAATAATAACAAAAATCATAAGCTACACGGAAATAAGTTGTATAAATACTGTGCAAACCTTCTAGGAATAAAATAATGAGCCATATTATGGCAGATAAAATGGCATTAATAAATTAGGACATCAAATTTCAATGAAATGAACAATTCATCTTTATAAAGATTCCAATTCTTCATGGACTAACTGGTAAATTCAATGGAGCTTCATTCAAAAATCAAATAGCTTTTTTCTGTTTGTTTGATGGCTGGTAAGTTGTCTAGCTGATACTAAAATCTATAATAAAGATTAAGAGGGAATTCTGTTTCCACCCAAAATGGACTCACATGGACATAACCTATCCTTCTGTCTGAAACAAAATAAAACCAGCCAAAACATGTTAAACAAATTTCAAGAAACTTGGAGGTAGGCAACAAAGGACAGTAACTGTGAGAGACAAGATACAAACAAGGTTAGCCCTATGATTGCCCAAACTCCATTCCTTGAGAGTTTCCAGGCCATGGCACATGGAGAGGGAATAGGGACAGAACCCATCCTGATTTGAGAAGAGTGAGCTGAGAGCTCACAGAGACAGGCTGGCAAAAATGATTTCACAGAACAGAGTAGTGAAGTGGAGATAGACATCCAGAAATCTGCAAAGGGTACCTATCCATACATGTGAGAAAAATACATGAGGCCAGGGAAAGGACTAGAACAAAAGATTAGTCTTAATAGTGCTAATGCCCTGGACTCACAAGGCCTCTTCACATCACCTAGTAATGAAAATCTCATGATTTATAAGGAATTGGGGTGAGAAGGCAGAAGAACACATATTTTCTGAGTAGTGAGAAATAATTATTCATAGAATGAACACTACTCTGTCTTACCTGACAAATCTTATCAAATCAGGTCAATTATCTCTCCAAGGACATTTCCCAAGAAACCAAGCATAGCTTCATTTTGAAGAGGTATCCATAGCTGAGGACTACATAATCCATTGTTAGTGTTTCCTCAAGATTAAAAGTCTCTTAAATCCTAGAACACACATGACCATGCTTTTCCAGGAGGAAGGTACTTTAATGACTGACTTCAACATAAGAAACAAAGTCTGATACCCCAGAAAGAATATTATTTTCTTAAGTTGCTGAGATACGCCCCCCCTACACACACACATATACAGCATATACATCAGTTGTTAAGTACAGGTTGACAGTGTGTCCAACTTTCAAAGTGATTTCCCAGGGAGAGGAGATAAGATGGCAGAGGAGTAAGAATGTGGAGTTCACCTCTCTCCATGGATGCATCAGGGATACATCTATAGATGCAATGATTCTCACAGAACACCAGCTGAACAATAGCAGAAGACCTTGGACACTGGAAAGGACTATAAAGATCCCTGCATAACTGGGTAGGATGAAAAAAGGAAGGGAGAAGGAGGAGGAGAGGAAGTCAGATGGGACCTGCACCCCAGGGTGGGGGAGCCGAAGCAGAGGAGAGATTCCCAAATTCAGAGAAACCCCCTCTCTGATGGGGAGATCAATTAGGACAGAAGGAAAGCATTTGAAACTGTTGAGAGAGGGTGAAGCAGCCAATCTGTGTCAGATGGGACAGATTGAGAAGTACACAGACAGTATGTACTGCAACCCTACATGCACCGGATTGGGACATGTGTTCACAGGTGTGCAAGGGGGCTGGGAGCTGGAGCGTGGGGATTAGAGAACAGATCCGGGGCGAGAAATGCTGTTGGCTGTGGAGATGGACAGAAGGGATGGGAGGGTGGGAATCCACAGCAGGGCATGCCTACGGAGGAAGGTTGGGCTGCCATGGAAGTGGGGTGCTACTGTTGAGTCACATGCAGGGGGAGGAGCCACTATTGTAGCCTCTCTTTCCCCACATGCCGGTGCCTGCAGACAACAATAAAAAAAGCCCTCCCAGGACTGGCTCTTGATTGACAGCCACCAAGCAATAAAAAAAAGCCCCCTCAGAGCTAGCCCTCACCCACCTGCTGCTGGGCACCAGAAAAGGTTCTCACTAGGGCCATATCTCTTGCACCTGTGGCTGCTGGCTTCCCTGCACATTTGGTGCCACTGGGGCTCCCACAATCCAAGCAGTCATACTACCTCTGTACCCTATCCTCACTGGGGCAGACCCAAGAGCTCCAAGGCAGCCTCAGGACCAGACTCCTCTGGGTGGACCACATGCAGAGGTTGGGAGAAAACCAAAGCTGAACCCCAGATATGAGGTGACTAAGGAAGAGGATCAAAAATCTTTCCATCAGTGTCAAAACTGCAGATTAAATACCCAAGATCAGCTAGGTAGACCATGCTTCTATGGAATATCTGAGTAGACGATGAGTGTTCCCACAAATGAAAACAGTTTAGCTCTGGCAGCTGTGAACTTTGTGGGAAAGCACATGCAAGAACAGAGCCAGATCAGAGTCTCAGTGGTCCCCACAGGGCTCACAGCAGGTCCAGAGACCAGCCCATAGGCAGAGGTGGGCCTCTTGGGGAGGTGGAGGTGGGCTGTGGCTCATGGTGTGTGCAAGGACACTTACAGCTGAGACCCCAGGGAAACATAATTATTACTATTATCTTTGTTATGTTTTGATTCATTCTGTTGTTGGTTCTGGCTTTTTGTTTTTGTTTGTTTGTTGTTTTAGTTTTTTTTTTTAGTCTTTTGGGCTCTTTGTGTTTTATAACATACTTCTTATTTTTATTTCTTTTTATATATTTTTATTTTTACTTTGCTTTTCCTTTGTGTTGTGTTCTATTCCTTAATTTCTTCTTCTTCTTTAATATATATATATATTTCCATTTCTATTTTGTTTTTCTGTTGTTCTGTGTTTTCCCCCTTTTTAAGTCATTTTTATCAGTTTGTTCTGTTTCTTTGCTTTACTCTTCAGTTGGCACACTGCTTTGGTTTTGTTTATAGGTTTTGTGTTTTTGCTACTTTTCTTTTTAATTGTTTGATTTTGTTCTTGGGTTCTGTTTTTGTCTGGTTGTTCTTTTGAATTTTATTTTATTTGGTTCTGTTTTTGTGTCTTTTGTGTGTGTGAACTTCCTTGTTTCTGTATTTGTTTGTTTGATTTTACTTTTAAACATTTGCCTGGGGTTTTGTTAGTCTTTATTTTTTTTTTATCCCCTTTATTGCTGGGATTAGCAATTTGCGGGGTCTTGGTTCCCCAACTGGAAGTCGGGCCTGAGGCTCTGGGGCTGGAACACTGAGTCCACGATGCTGGCCCACTAGAGAATTCCTGGCCCCAAGGAAGATTAAAGACTGAGAGCTCTCACAGAGGCCTCTACCTGAATGCAAGACCCAGCTCTATCCAACAGCCTACAGCTCCCAGCACTGGACACCTCACACCAAACAACAAAAAAGGCAGGAACACGAGCCCACCCATCAGCACGTAGACTATCTAAAGTCATACTAAGCTCACAGACACCCCCAAACAGACTACCTGACATAGCCCTGCTCATCAGAGGGAAAAGGCTCAGCTCCATGCCAGAATGCAGGAACCAGTCCCTCCCATCAGGAAGTCTATGCAAACTACTGGACCAACCTCACTCCTGGGGGCAGATAACAGAGGGAAGAGGGACTATGACCCTGCAGCCTAGGGAAAGGAGACATCAAATACTATAAATTAGACAAAATGAGAAGACAGAGAAATTGCTGGCAGACAAAGGAGCAACATAAAAACCCACAGGACCAAACAACTGAAGAGGAAATAATCAAACTACTTGAAAAGGAATTCAGTGTAATGATAGTAAAGATGATACAAAATTTCTGAAATATAATGCAGAAATATAAGAAACATTTAACAAGGACCTTGACGAACTAAAGAGCAAACAAACAGTAAAGAACAACACAATAACTGAAATTAAAAATACCCTAGGAGGGCAGACAGCAGAAGCAAGAAGAAGTACAATCCTGCAGACTCTGGAACAAAAACCACATTCACAGAAACATAGACAAAATGAAAAGGCATAGGACTATGTACCAGATGAAGGAACAAGATAAAACCCAAGAAAAACAATTAAATGAAGTGGAGATAAGAACCTTCCAGAAAAAGAAGTCAGAATAATGATAGTAAAGATGATCCAGGACCTCAGAAAAAAATAGAGGCAAAGAACAAGATATGCAAGAACTGTTCAACAAAGACCTAGAAGAATTAAAGAACAAACAAACAGAGATGAACAATACAGTAACTGAAATGAAAACTACACTGGAAGGAATCAATAGCAGAATAACTGAGGCAGAAGAACGGATAAGTGACCTGATAGACAGAATGGTGGAATTCACTGCCATGGAACAGAATAAAGAAAAAAAGAATGAAAAGGAATAAAGACAGCCTAAGAGACTTCTGGGAAAACTTTAAATGTACCAATATTTGCATCACAGGGGTCCCAGAAGGAGAAGAGAGACAGAAAGGACCCAAGTAAATATTTGAAGAGATTATAGTCAAAAAATTCCCTAACATAGGAAAAGATATAGCCACCCAAGACAAGGAAGCACACAGAGAGTTCCAGACAGGATAAACCCACGGAGAAACAAGCCAAGACACATAATAATAAAATTGACAAAAACTAAAGACAAAGAAAAATTATTAAAAGAAACAGGGAAAAATGACAATTAAATAAATGGGAACTCCCATAAGGTTAACAGATGATTTCTCAGCAGAAACTCTACAAGCCAGAAGGGAGTAGCACGATATATTTAAAGTAATGAAAGGGAAGAACCTACAACCAATATTACTCTCCCTGGCAAGGATCACATTCAGATTCGATAGAGAAATCAAAAGGTTTACAGACAAGAAAAGCTAAGAGAATTTAGCACCACAAAACCAGCTTTACAATAAATGCTAAAGAAACTTCTCTAGGCAGGAAACACAAGAGAAGGAAAAGACCAACAAAAACAAACACAAAATAATGAAGAAAATGGTAATAAGAACATACATATCAATAATTAACTTAAATGTAAATGTATTAAATGCTCCAACCAAAAGACACAGACTGGCAGATTAGATACAAAAGAAGACCCATATATATGCTGTCTACAAGAGAGCCACTTCAGACCTAGGGACACATACAGACTGACAGTGAGGAGATGGAAAAAGATATTCCAGGCAAATAGAAATCAAAAGAAAGCTGCAGTAGCAATACTCATATCAGACAAAATACACTTTAAAATAAAGACTATTACAAGAGACAAAGAAGGACACTACATAATGATCAAAGGATCAATCTAAGAAGATATAACAATTGTAAATATTTATGTACACAATATAGGAGCACCTCAGTACATTAGGCAAACTCTAACATCCATAAAGGGGAAATTGGCAGTAACACAATATTAGTAAGGGACTTTAACACCCCACTTACACCAATGGACAGATCATCCAAAATGAAAATAAATAAGGAAACACAAGCTTTAAATGATATATTAGACCAGATGGTCTTGATTGATATTTATAGGACATTCCATCCAAAAACAACAGAATACACTTTCTTCTCAAGTGCACATGGAACATTCTCCAGGACAGATCACATCTTCAATCACAAATCAAGACTCTGTAAATTTAAGAAATTTGATACCATATCAAGTGTCTTTTCTGACCATAATGCTATGAGACTAGATATCAATTTTAGAAAAAAAGTTGTAAAAAAACCCAAACACATGGAGGCTAAACAATACGATACTAAATAACCAAGAGATCACTGAAGAAACCAAAGAAGAAATCAAAAAATACCTAGAAAAAAATGACAATGAAAACACGGTGACCTAAAACCTATGGGATGCAGAAAAAGCAGTTCAAGGAGAGAAGTTTATAGTAATGCAATCCTACCTCAGGAAACAAGAAAAATCTCAAATAAACAATCTAAACTTACATCTAAAGCAATTAGAGAAAAAAGAACAAGAAAAACCCAAAGTCAACAGAAGGAAAGAAATCATAAAGATCAGAATAGAAATAAATGAAAAAGAAATGAAGGAAATGATAGCAAAGATCAAAAAAACTAAAAGCTCGTTTTTGAGAAGATAAAAAAATCGATAAACCATTAACCAGACTCATCAAGAAAAAGCAGAAGACTCAAGTCAACAGAATTAGAAATGAAAAAGGAGAAGTAACAACTGACACTGCAGAAATACAAAAGATCATGAGAGATTACTACAATCAACTATATGCCAATAAAATGGACAACCTGGAAGAAATGGACAAATTCTTAGAAAAGTACAACCTTCAAAGCTTGAACCAGGAAGAAATAGAAAATATGAACAGACCAATAACAAGCACTGAAATTGAAACTCTGATTAAAAATCTTCCAACAAACAAAAGCCCAGGGTCAGTTGGCTTCACAGGTGAATTTAATCAAACATTTAGAGAAGAGCTAACATCTATTCTCAAACTCTTCCAAAATACCTCAGAGGGAAGAACACTCCCAAACTCATTCTATGAGGCCACCTTCACCCTGATACCACAATCAGACAAGGGTGTCGCAAAAACAGAAAATTACAGGCCAATATCACTGATGAACATAGATGCAAAATCCTCAACAAAATACTAGTAAACAGAATCTAACAGAACATTAAAAGAATCATACACCTTGATCAATTGGGGTTTATCTCAGGAATGCAAGGATCCTTCAATATGTACAAATCAATAAATATGATACACCATATTAAAAAAATGAAGGTTAAAAACCATATGAGGGTCTCAATAGATGCAGAAAAAAAACTTTCAACAAAATTCAGCACCCATTTATGTTAAAAACTCTCCAGAAAGCGGGCATAGAGGGAAACAACATCAGCATAATAAAAGCCATATATGACAAATGCAAAACCAACAATATTCTCAATGGTGAAAAACTGAAAGTGTTTCCCTTAGTATCAGGAACAAGAAAAGGGTGCCCAATCCCAGCACTATTATTCATCATAGTTTTGGAAGTCCTAGCCATGGTAATCAGAGAAGAAAAAGAAATAAAATAATACAAATTGGAAAAGAAGAAGTAAAATTGTCACTGTTTGCAGGTGACATGATACTATACATAGAGAATCCTAAAGATACCACCAGAAAACTACTAGAGCTAATCAATGAATTTGGTAAAATAGCATAATAAAAAATTAATGCACATAAATCTCTTGCATTCCTATACACTAATAGTGAAAGATCAGAAAGAGAAATTAAGGAAACACTCCCATTTACCATTGCAACAAAAAGAATAAAATACTTAGGAACAAGCCTACATAAGGAGGCAAAAGACCTGTATGCAGAAAAGTATAAGCCACTGATGAAAGAAATCAAAGATGATACAAACAGATGGAGAGATAAACCATGCTCTTTGATTGGAAGAATCAACATTGTGAAAATGACTATACTACCCAAAACAATCTACAGATTTGATGCAACCACTATAAAATTACCAATGGTATTTTTCATAGAACTAGAACAAAAAAAACCTTACAATTTGTATGGAAACACAAAAACCTCAAATAGCAAAAGCAATCTTGAGAAAGAAAAATGGAGCTTGAGGAGTCAGGCTCCCTGACTTCAGACTATACTACAAAGCTACAGTAATCAAGACAGTATGATACTGACACAAAAACAGAAATATAGATCAATAGAACAGGATAGAAAGTCCAGAGATAAACCCACAAACCCATAGTCACCTTATCCTTGACAAAGGAGGCAAGAATATACAGTGGAGCAAAGACAGCCTCTTCAATATGTGGTGCTGGAAAAACTGGACAGCTCCCTGTAAAAGAATGAAATTAGAACACTTCCTAACACTACACACAAAAATAAACTCAAAATGGATTAAAGACCTAAATGTAAAGCCAGACACTATAAAACTCTTAGAGGAAAACAGGCAGAACACTCTATGACATAAGTCACAGCAATATCCTTTTTGACCCACCTCCTATATTAATGGAAATAAAAATAAACAAATGGGACCTAATTAAACTTAAAAGTTTGGCACAACATAGGAAACCATAAACAGGACAAAAGGACAATCCTCAGAATAGGAGAAAATATTTGCAAAGGAAGCAAATGACAAAAGATTAATCTCTAAAATATACAAGCTGCTCATGCAGCTCAATATCAACAAAACAAACAATCCAATCAAAAAAATGGGTAGAAAACCTAAACAGACATTTCACCAAAGAAGAGATACAGGTTGCCAATGAGCACATGAAAAGATGCTCAACATCACTAATCATTAGAGGAGTGCAAATCTAAACGATGATGCAGTATTACCTCACACTAGTCAGAATGGCCATCATCAAAAAATCTACAAACAATAAACGCTGGAGAGGTTGTGGAGAAAAGACCCTCTTGCACTGTTGGTGGGAAAGTAAATTGATAGAGCCACTATGGAGAACAGCATTGAGGTTCCTTAAAATCTTAAAATAGAACCACCATATGACCTAGCAATCCCACTACTGGACATATACCCTGAGAAAACCATAATTCAAAAAGATACATGTACCAAAATATTCATTGTAGCACTCTTTACAATACCCAGGACATGGAAGCAACCTAAGTGTCCATCAACAGATGAATCGATAAAGAAGATGTGGGACATATATACAATGGAATATTACTCAGCTATAAAAAGGAACAAAACTGAGTTATTTGTAGTGAGACTGTTGGACCTAGAGTCTGTCATACAAAGTGAAGTAAGTCAGAAAGAAGAAAACAAATACCATATACTAACACATATATATGGAATCTAAAAAAAATGGTGTAGATGAACCTAGTGGCAAGGCAGGAATAAAGATGCAGACGTAGAGAATGGACTTGAGGACCCAGGGGGAAGGGGAAGCTGGGACAAAGTGAGAGAGTAGCATTGACATATATACACTACCAAATTTAAAATAGATAGCTAGTGGGAAGCTGTTGCATAGCACAGGGAGGTCAGCTCGATGCTTTGTGACAACCTAGAGGAATGAGATAGGGAGCGTGGGAGGGAGGCTCAAGAGGGCATATGGAGATATATGTATACATATAGCTGATTCCCTTTGTTGTACAGCAGAAACAAACACAACATCGTAAAGTAATTATACTCTAATAAAGATGTAAAAACAAACAAAACAAACAAACAGCAACAAAAAAGTGATCTTCCAGCCAAGTAGTAAGCCATAAGATTCACAGTTGAGTTTGAATAATTGAGTCAAATTTTTGTTTTTCAAGAACTGTCTGAGGGCAGTCATTCCACCTGTTCTATTGTCTGTGCCATCCTCCAGGTGACAGTTATCCACCCCATGGAGCCACGAATATAAGTAGAGAAGATATACAAAGTAGTTGACAAGGTGTTTTGTGTGGGAGGTGCCAGAGCTGAAAACATCTCTTGTTCCTGATAGGTCATTGCAACGTAACTGGAAATGGCAGCCAAGAATGAGTTAGATTTAAGATTCATGCCATTGTTTGTAAGACCTGCACCGGGGTGTTTTTCTTCATGAGGATGAGTCCAGAGGTGGTTCCAAAAGACAGATGTCACTAATATCCTCTCTTTCCCAATATGTCCTATATTCTAAGGTGGCCCCTCCCCAGATGCAAAGTTTCTGTTCTCTCTCCACTACCACAAAGTCGGTGTGTACCATTCCAATATCTATAGACTTACCTTTTGCCCAGTCATCCTCTTCTTTCACACAGATCTTTCTTCTTCAAGGTCAGTTGTGAGAGGGACAAGGTAATTCTTGTAAAACGTATAGATAATATAAGACATAATACCCATTATGTCTTCCACTTTGATCTACTAGTCCAAGGGAAATTCAGCAAGGAATATATTCAACAAAGTAGTAATTATACTTATGGTGTAAGATTGTGAAATTCAAAGAGAAAAATGTAGGTGGCTGGAACAGAATTAACACTGAATCCCCAAGGCCTTATTTTAACTATTCTGACACCTTGGAAGTTCTATGAACAAGTTCAGCCTCGGTTGTCATAGGGGAAATAATAAACTGTCATACACAGAAATAGTATGAAATTACAAATTTTTGAAAAAGTCTGTATATCCCCTGTACCTATTGTCTTCATCATTATCTAGATTGAGAAGAGATGATTCCTTTTGGAGGTAACACAGTCAGTGAAAAAGCTGCCTTACTAAGGTCAAAGAAGTGAGGGAGATAGAGTCAGAAATCCTTTAGTGGATTTTTTGAGAAGTCCATTCTAGCACTCAGCAATACCTTTCTATCAGTGGATGGTGGGGAATGTAGAAGATTCATTAAATAACTCGACATGAGCCCAGTGTTTATTGGCTTCTGTGATAAAAGGTCAGATGGGAAATGGTATAGAAAGGTGAAAAGATGACAAATAGTAGTTTTAAGGGCCAGTGTGATGTAGCCAAAGTCAGATGATCAGACTGAAACAGCATCACCATAACCTGAAAACATATAATCAATTTTCTCACATCTCTGATAGTCCTAATAGGGGGATCAAAATCATACGTAGTCAATCTGCAGGTAGGGACAGCACTCCTCTCAACAGGAGATGACTGGGTCAACTTTTGTCAAGTGTCAGAAATCTGGCAAACCTCTGCATCAGAAACATGGAATTGTTTACTGAGAGCCCAGTTTATGTTGGTGACTTGTTTCCATGCTTGATGTAATGATCAATTGAGACAGAAATGATGGAAATCTGGTTACCATTTGATTAGTAGCTTGATTTCAGTCAGTTTAATCAGAGAATCTTTCCTTACTAATCAGTGGTTCCAAAGAGAGGTGTTTTAAATCTGCCAGTCATAGTTTTCCAAATGTCAGACAAACATCCAGCTCAATAGCAATGGACCAATGGTCAGTAAAAATATAGCAAATTTCATTAGACAAAGTTTTAGACAAAGCAATAAAAACAGCTTTGATTTCTGCCCAATGAGGGAAGCAAACATATCCATTTTTGGTCCTCCTTAGTTGGTGCTGAGGTTCAACAGCTGTAGCAGCCTAATGGACAACTTCAGTTTTCAGCCTATCTAAACCATCATTGAACCAGGCCTGGAATTTAAGAGAATCTCTTCAAATTAAGAGCCCAGGTGATTCAACAGCTTTGCTTCAACCACCACAGTTGAGGATAAATTTCCCCCTAAATTGATAGCTGCTGATTTTTCGTGTACAGGTGAAATAACACTGGCACCCTGCTTTCTGTGTTCTTGAATATTACATACTCATTTCACAAGTAAAGGTTATTGAATTCTTCTCAACTTGCTAAGCATTGAATTTGAATGGCAATGTCATGACAGAGAGTCCATGGGTCAGGAGCCAAGTTTCAGTAAGAGCTAAGTAGCAAGCTAATAGCTTCTTTGTAAAAACTGGTAAAATTGGTAGTCATATCTGGAAGGTGAGTCCAAAACTCAAAGGGTGCCTCCAAGAAGAAGTGGCTTCTCTTTGCCAAAAGCTCCAATCAGCATAATCATCATTCACTGAGACATGTGGCTGTAAGGGATCACCAGGGTTGCAATGCCCCAAATATAATAGAACATGCTAACAGCTTGCTGGATGGATTCTAAAGGTTTGAATCTATTGGTTTGGGTGACACTCAAGATAAGCTTATGTGTTTATATAGGTTTATATAAACCTATATAGCTTATAGGTTTAACCTATATAAAGGAACAAGTAGAATACCCAAGTGAGACATACGTTTTCTCCAATATATAAAGAGTGCAGTAAGGTGCTAGGTTTCTATTTAGGTGAAGGGGAGCTGAAGAGAGACATTGTCCCTTGACTGCCAGAGGGATCAGTCATTGCTAAGAAGTCCCCTTACTTTTGTCAGAGTTTATCTTTGGCACCTTCTGAAGGAGGTGTGATAGCACCAGGGCCAGCATCATTGAGACCTAGGCTTCTTATGTGTCATCCAACCGTACATCATCTACAAAGTGAAAGTTCTGAACATTAGAAGTTAGAGCCATTCATGCTAAATCCTAATCCACTCAGGGTTGGAAAAACCATGGTAGTTTAGATTCTCCTGTTGACGTACTACAAACACATATTGGAGACTTTGTGACATGAATGTGAACTTTTCTTGATCCTGGTATGTCCAAGTGATATTAGTCTGTGTAATGAATTTGGTTATAGTTGCAAAGTCTGGAACTGTGAGAGCTATGGGAGCAACAATTGATTTCACTTAACAATAATCCATTGTAAGTTTTCTTTTCCATTGTACATATAAGGCTATTGTATTGAGATATTGCATCTCATACTACTTCTGCTACCTTTAAGTCTTTAAAGTATTTGTTTTTATTTCTCCTCCTGGCATTCTACACTGGTTATGTTGAACCACCCAACACATTGTAGGGAGATAAGTTGGATAACCATTTATGTATCCCACTAGCACTTCTATACATGTGAAACTTCCTGAATAGAACAATATCTTTGACCCTATGGAACAGGAGGCTCATGGGTATAATACATTAATTCCTACTAAACACTCATATGTAGGAACAACAATAATACAAATAACTGACCCAAAGGGAGCCATCAGCATGGTCAAGTTAGTGTTCTTCCCCACAGTGAACTCTGCCCAAACACTGGTAGCTGAATAAGGGCACATTTTCCTTCCACAGTCGTGGGTAAGATAACAACTTTGGATCCTGTATTCAACAGAGCCATAATTGATTGAGTTCTTTGCCTCAGAATACCCCAGCATACTCAGATGGGTGCATATAGACTTTGCTTCTTCCCCTTGATGGCAAGATATCCTTACTCTCACCTCTAATAATCTTTCACTATAAAGTTCCTGAGCTCTAAATAGAGGAGGATAGATTGATCAGGAGGCACACAGTGAGATAGTTGTTCTGTGTCTAAATAAAACTTAGCACTTAGTTGTTCTGTGTTGTTCTGTGTCTAAATAAAACTTAGCACTTAATTTTGTTTAAGCTCCATGGCAACAGTTATGGCTCAACCAAATAAACTTTCCAATATATTTTTTAAAAAAATTATTAGAGTATAGTTGATTTACAATGTTGTGTTAGTTTCAGGTGTACAGCCAAATGAATCAGTTATACATATAACCACTCTTTTTTAGATTCTTTTCCCATATATGTCATTACAGAGTATTGAGTAGAGTTACCTGTGCTATACAGTAGGTCCTTATTAGTTATCTATTTTATATATAGTGGTGTGTATATATCAATCTCAACCTCCCAATTTATCCCTCCCCCCTTACCTCTGGTAACCATAATTTTGTTTTCTACATCTGTGACTCTATTTCTCTTTTGTAAATAAGTTCATGCACACCTTTATTTAGATTCAACATATAAGCAACATCATATGATGTTCTCTGTCTGACTTACTTCACTCAGTATGACAAACTCTAAGTCCATCCATGTTGCTGCAAATGGCATTATTTTGTTCTTTTGTTCTTTTTTATGGCTGAGTAATATTCCATTGTATATATGTGGTTTTGATCTAATGCTATATATTAGGTATTGAGGACCTCATTACTAACATCATCTGTTAGCCTTGGGAATCCCTGATTTAGCTCCAGAAGAAGCCACTAGGTCTATTTTCTAAGACTGGTCACTATACAAACATCCTTGAAAACATGATCCAGAACAAAGACAGTCAGTGATTCTGTTTTCCAGACTTGAAGTAATGCAAAAGACCCATAGTGGGTTGTATTTTAACAGTTATAATAGACATAATTTTGTTGGTGCTGTTTTTCTTATTGTTGTTTACAGAAATAGAGAAATAAAACCACAATATTTCACTCTTTCTTATATTAAGCGATTCTTAGCCAAACATACTTTCCTGTCTCTCTCTGAGTAATTCTTAACATACTTTTCTGTCTCTATCTGAACAATTCTTTGATAAAGATTACTTATCTTTGTTTGTGCTAAACAATACTGGGGTTAAGGAAAAATTATTTAGCTCTTTTTTGGGAAACACTTGTTTCTGAAAGATAAGACAGGAAACCAACTAAAATAACTTACGTATCAAGAGTCATAGCTTAATCATCAATACACACATCAGGACTATTACCTCCCTGTGCCATCAATCCAAAGCTATATGTTATAAACTAATGCCAACTGAACTGGGTTCCCATCTTGCAAGACTATCAAAATTGCACAGACCAGACTCTAAAATCCATCTATTTTTGTCTATTCAGGATGCTACAGCAAAATGCCACAGACTTGGGGGGGGGCTGTTTATAAACAACAAACATTTCATAGTTCTGGAGGCTGGAAGTCCAGGATCATGGTACCAGCAGATTTGGGGTGTTGTAAGGGTTTCCTAGTTCATAGACAGCTGTCCTTTTCCTGTGTTCTCACATGGCAGAAAAGGCAAGGTATCTCTGAAGTTGCCTTTATGAGGGGACTAATTCCGTTCATGAGGGTTCCATACTCATGTCCTAGTCACCTACCAGTGACTCCACCTCCAAAAGCCTCACCTTTGGGGTTAAGATTTCAACAAATGAATTTTGAGGAACTCAGACATTCAGATCATAGCAGCACATGAGACATTCTCCTTCTGAGACACTATTTAGGTTCTGTCAAGGCAGTGTTCCATTTCTTTTCTGTAAGTCTAATACTGTTAGCTTTGCTTGACCAACAATAAGAATGATCAGGTTAGCAATGGGTATACAATAATTTTAAAAGGTCAATATTTTTCATAATGTTTGGTTTTGAAACTTTGATATTAATTTTCCATATTTAATCATCACTTGACAAGATAGCATAGGTAGAAGAAGATGTGTATTTCATATTTAATAAAAGACCCCTAAGATTAATTGGACTAATGCTGGAAACAGGGACTCTGTATTTTCAATACCGAATGCACTAACATTAGATCTAAATTTCTCTTAATGCTCAAAGTATCTGACACTGCTAGTGCTCAATGCTCCACATTGCCTAGATGACTGTAACACAACTTGTGACTGGGGCCCTGGAACTTTTTACCTGGCAAACTTTAATATGATTTTCTTGCCATTCAATTTTTGTCACTGCTTATTCTTACAAATGATGTATTATATTTTAGGAAATTAATAGCTAAAAGAAAACTCTAAAATACACTTAAAATCTGTGCCATTTTTAAAACAAATAAGAAAGTGTATAAATGTGTACAATTTTATTTATAGTAAGTACTTTCTTTATGCCTTGTTTTTATATTACCACTAAACTGAATGATTTTCTTACATCAATTTAAAATTCTATGGCCATTAATATGTTATACCACTCAAATAACAAATATTTAAGCTACAAGCCCTCTTTTTATTCTTCAAAATTCAGCCACCAAATCAAATAATATACAACCAGAAGATTATATATTTTATACTATTAGAGTAAGATTGGAGGTTTGGGGAAATAAAACTAAAATAAATTGCAATAGTGAAAAGATCTCTTTGGGAAACAGAATATAGATAACATAAAACAAGAACAGTAAGTATAACCAAACAATCTATTCATTAAATTATCTTGTTTCTTTATTTCTGAAGTATATTATTTTCAGTGGCTTTTTGATAGAGACTGGGGATTCTGAGATGTATTTTTTATTAGATACATTTCAGGTGCTTAATTAGCCCTAACAACATCCCAGTACTATTTTAATGTTTGTCTTCAAGTGATCACTCTACAAGAGAAAGTAAAATTTTTACCACTTGGTGGTGCTGGAGGATAATATAAAAAATAAATTATTTCTGGAGCACATTTTGAGAGAGCTGGTTATGGTGAGTTATATAAAATTAATGGAAGGACAGCTTCATTCACCTCAGTCATCCCCTATTGTTCATTTCTTGTTTTGACACAAAGAGTATAAATTAGACAGAATAGTTATTATTGATAGCTTTGGTCCTTGCTAACTAGCAAAGGGAACAGAGATCGTTTAACACAAATTTCATGGCATTGGAAACTGACAATTAATGATACTATTATTTTCATTTTTAAATTATCCATGCTGCAGTATGAAAGACTGCTCCAATTACACACTTTATTTTCATCCTCCCAAAAGGACAAGTTTTTGTACAGCCACTCATGTTTTTACTTAGCATGCTGACCAGTCAATTATATTATTCTGTTCTTGATGAGAATGCAAGTATTTTAACATGCTATTGGATGTGTTTATAACAAAATGAATAGTAAATACATGTACAAACTTGAGTATTCAATTACAGTCAATATTGGAATATTTTCATATGGAAAATGATAAGCAAATTACTGAATGCTATTTACTATTTTTATTAGTTATTAGAGCCTTGCCTTCAGAAATATAGTGCTTTATCAAAAGCAGGCACTCCTAAAGTGGTGACAGTTTTTCATATTTATTTGGCAGTGTTATTTACTTAGCTCAGCTTTGGGTTTCACACTTTTAAAAATGCATATATTTTACAATTTGTATGAAGTGTTAGCAGTCATATAATCCTTCAACCACATAAACACAAGAGAAGAAGTATGTCACTGGTATAATTTTTTTTTCTATTATCTACTAATCAAGGGGAAGTCCATGAATTTCTTATGCCCAGATTTAACCTAGAGTATAGTGCTCCACAGGTGGTGTGAAATGAAAGAACTATATGGAAAGCATTTTCAATGACAAAATGAAAGTTTTCAGTTTCAGTTCACTCCAAAGAAAAGAATCCAGCAGACATATTCTTCATCACATTTGTAGGCAAATACATTATTAACATCTTTGACATGCAAGAAAAGGTAGCCTGAAGGCCCCAAATTCTGGTTTTATATAGATAAAAGGATAAGCACTTTACTCTGCTACTGAATGACAACTGTTTTAAATATAAGGCAAAGAGTTAACCCGAAGCTTATTTGTAACTCTACATGCCCATTCAACCTTAGGGTCATAGATTACTTGACTTGAGTTTCCGATGATCCTTATGATTATTTCAAATGCAGTTAGTAACGATGAGCGTAGTTAATGAAAAATAACTCACTACAAAATGCATGCAAAGACTAATATAACAGCCCATAGTTTAAAAATCCACTGACTTGGATGGAATTAATTATTCACTTTCCCTAATATAACACATAATGAGAGTGGGCAGTGTAAGTACCTTAGCAAGATCTACTCAGAATGGTTTAAAGGAAATTCTACTAGGCTGCCTACTATAAGAATCTGAACCTTTGTCAGAATCTGGTTAATATTAGGAAACATTTTTAGCCCTGCTGTAGAGTAGTTTTTTTTCTCAGTTAATCTTTTACATTGTTATTCTTTTGTTCTTTGTAGATACAGCAAAAATAATTACCTTTATTTAATCAATTACTCTTAGATTTCCTTCACATCACATTTTCTTCTCCCTGTCAATTTTTGGCGGCCTTCCTTCTTCTTCATAATTACTTTAAGCCTAATAAACAAAGAAAACAAACAAGTATAACAAATAAAACATAGAAAATGAAAATTAATATGTTGATACCATGTTAAAATGATAATATTTTGTGTGTATTGGATTTAAAAAAACACTATCAAAATCATTTTAATATTTCCTTTTGATATTATAAGTGTCTATTTAAAAGTTTAATATTACATATTTGGCTCAAAATTTTAGTATGCATTATCATTCTACAGAACAGCATGGGTAAGGAACAAAAATTTTAAAGGTATTTTTCCCCATGAAAGAAAAATAGATCCCCAAAAATCTTAATCAGTTAATCAAACAAGATGCATTTGTTATTTGAAAATGTTCCTTCCATATTTTTTTTAACACATCACTATTGGAGTATAATTCCTTCACAATACTGTGTTAGTTTCTGTTGTACAACAAAGTGAATAAGCCATATGCATACATATATCCCCATATCCCCTCCTTCTTTTCTTTTTAAAGTTAATATTTTTCATCTTTATTGAGGTATAATTGACAAAGTTAATATTCCAAAAAGGAAAAAATGTACAGGTAAAGTTGTCAGTTACTAATATTTTTACACTTATGGCTAAGAGGTTTTTTTTTTTTTTTTTTTTTTAACATCTTTATTGGGGTATAATTGCTTTACAATGGTGTGTTAGTTTCTGCTTTATAACAAAGTGAATCAGTCATACATAAACATATGTTCCCATATGTCTTCCCTGTTGCGTCTCCCTCCCTCCCACCCTCCCTATCCCACCCCTCCAGGCTGTCACAAAGCACCGAGCCAATATCCCTGTGCCATGCGGCTGCTTCCCACTAGCTATCTACCTTACTACGTTTGTTAGTGTGTATATGCCCATGACTCTCTCTCGCCCTGTCACAGCTCACCCTTCCCCCTCCCCATAACCTCAAGTCCGTTCTCTAGGAGGTCTGCGTCTTTATTCCTGCTTTACCCCTAGGTTCTTCATGACATTTTATTTCTTAAATTCCATATATATGTGTTAGCATACGGTATTTGTCTTTTTCTTTCTGACTTACTTCACTCTGTATGACAGACTCTAGGTCTATCCACCTCATTACAAATAGCTCAATTTCGTTTCTTTTTATGGCTGAGTAATATTCCATTGTATATATGTGCCACATCTTCTTTATCCATTCATCCGATGACGGGCACTTAGGTTGTTTCCATCTCCGGGCTATTGTAAATAGAGCTGCAATGAACATTTTGGTACATGACTCTTTTTGAATTTTGGTTTTCTCAGGGTATATGCCCAGTAGTGCGATTGCTGGGTCATAAGGTAGTTCTATTTGTAGTTTTTTAAGGAACCTCCATACTGTTCTCCATAGTGGCTGAACCAATTCACATTCCCACCAGCAGTGCAAGAGTGTTCCCTTTTCTCCACACCCTCTCCAGCATTTATTGTTTCTAGATTTTTTGATGATGGCCATTCTGACTGGTGTGAGATGATATCTCATTGTAGTTTTGATTTGCATTTCTCTAATGATTAATGATGTTGAGCATTCTTTCATGTGTTTCTTGGCAGTCTGTATATCTTCTTTGGAGAAATGTCTATTTAGGTCTTCTGCCCATTTTTGGATTGGGTTGTTTGTTTTCTTGTTATTGAGCTGCATGAGCTGCTTGTAAATTTTGGAGATTAATCCTTTGTCGGTTGCTTCATTTGCAAATATTTTCTCCCATTCTGAGGGTTGTCTTTTGGTCCTGTTTAAGGTTTCCTTTGCTGTGCAAAAGCTTTGAAGTTTCATTAGGTCCCATTTGTTTATTTTTGTTTTTATTTCCATTACTCTAGGAGGTGGGTCAGAAAGGATCTTGCTGTGATTTATGTCATAGAGTGTTCTGCCTATGTTTTCCTCTAAGAGTTTAATAGTTTCTGGCCTTACATTTAGGTCTTTAATCCATTTTGAGCTTATTTTTGTGTATGGTGTTAGGGAGTGATCTAATCTCATACTTTTACATGTACCTGTCCAGTTTTCCCAGCACCACTTATTGAAGAGGCTGTCCTTTCTCCATTGTACATTACTGCCACCTTTATCAAAGATAAGGTGTCCATATGTGCATGGGTTTATCTCTGGGCTTTCTATCCTGTTCCATTGATCTATCTTTCTGTTTTTGTGCCAGTACCATACCGTCTTGATAACTGTAGCTTTGTAGTATAGTCTGAAGTCAGGGAGCCTGATTCCTCCAGTTCCTTCTTTCGTTCTCAAGATTGCTTTGGCTATTCGGGGTCTTTTGTGTTTCCATACAAAGTGTGAAATTTTTTGTTCTAGTTCTGTGAAAAATGCCAGTGGTAGTTTGATAGGGATTGCATTGAATCTATAGATTGCTTTGGGTAGTAGAGTCATTTTCACAATGTTGATTCTTCCAATCCAAGAACATGGTATATCTCTCCATCTATTTGTATCATCTTTAATTTCTTTCATCAGTGTCTTATAATTTTCTGCATACAGGTCTTTTGTCTCCTTAGGTAGGTTTATTCCTAGATATTTTATTCTTTTTGTTGCAATGGTAAATGGGAGTGTTTTCTTGATTTCACTTTCAGATTTTTCATCATTAGTATATAGGAATGCCAGAGATTTCTGTGCATTAATTTTGTATCCTGCCACTTTACCAAATTCATTGATTAGCTCTAGTAGTTTTCTGGTAGCATCTTTAGGGTTCTCTATGTATAGGATCATGTCATCTGCAAACAGTGACAGCTTTACTTCTTCTTTTCCGATTTGGATTCCTTTTATTTCCTTTTCTTCTCTGATTGCTGTGGCTAAAACTTCCAAAACTATGTTGAATAAGAGTGGTGAGAGTGGGCAACCTTGTCTTGTTCCTGATCTTAGTGGAAATGCTTTCAGTTTTTCACCATTGAGGATGATGTTTGCTGTGGGCTTGTCATATATGGCCTTTATTATGTTGAGGAAAGTTCCCTCTATGCCTACTTTCTGCAGGGTTTTTATCATAAATGGGTGTTGAATTTTGTCAAAAGCTTTCTCTGCATCTATTGAGATGATCATATGGTTTTTCTCCTTCAATTTGTTAATATGGTTTATCACATTGATAGATTTGCGTATATTGAAGAATCCTTGCATTCCTGGAATAAACCCCACTTGATCATGGTGTATGATCCTTTTAATATGCTGTTGGATTCTGTTTGCTAGTATTTTGTTGAGGATTTTTGCATCTATGTTCATCAGTGATATTGGCCTGTAGTTTTCTTTCTTTGTGACATCCTTGTCTGGTTTTGGTATCAAGGTGATGGTGGCCTCGTAGAAGGAGTTTGGGAGTGGTCCTCCCTCTGCTATATTTTGGAAGAGTTTCAGAAGGATAGGTGTTAGCTCTTCTCTAAATGTTTGATAGAATTCGCCTGTAAAACCATCTGGTCCTGGGCTTTTCTTTGTTGGAAGGTTTTTAATCACAGTTTCAATTTCAGTGCTTGTGATTGGTCTGTTCATATTTTCTATTTCTTCCTGATTCAGTCTTGGCAGGTTGTGCATTTCTAAGAATTTGTCCATTTCTTCCAGATTGTCCATTTTATTGGCATAGAGTTGCTTGTAGTAATCTCTCATGATCTCTTTTATCTCTGCAGTGTCAGTTGTTACCTCTCCTTTTTCATTTCTAATTCTATTGATTTGAGTCTTCTCCCTTTTTTTCTTGATGAGTCTGGCTAGTGGTTTATCTATTTTGTTTATCTTCTCAAAGAACCAGCTTTTAGTTTTATTGATCTTTGTTATTGTTTCCTTCATTTCTTTTTCATTTATTTCTGATCTGATTTTTATGATTTCTTTCCTTCTGCTAGCTTTGGGGTTTTTTTGTTCTTCTTTCTCTAATTGCTTGAGGTGTAAGGTTAGATTGTTTATTCGAGATGTTTCCTGCTTCTTAAGGTGGGCTTGTATTGCTATAAACTTCCCCCTTAGAACTGCTTTTGCTGCATCCCACAGGTTTTGGGTCGTTGTGTCTCCATTGTCATTTGTTTCTAGGTATTTTTTGATTTCCTCTTTGATTTCTTCAGTGATATCTTCATTATTAAGTAGTGTATTGTTTAGCCTCCATGTGTTTGTATTTTTTACAGATCTTTTCCTGTAATTGATATCTAGTCTCATGGCGTTGTGGTCAGAAAAGATACTTGATACAATTTCAATTTTCTTAAATTTACCAAGGCTTGATTTGTGACCTAAGATATGATCTATCCTGGAGAATGTTCCATGAGCACTTGAGAAAAATGTGTATTCTGTTGTTTTTGGATGGAGTGTCCTATAAATATCAATTAAGTCCATCTTGTTTAATGTATCATTTAAAGCTTGTGTTTCCTTATTTATTTTCATTTTGGATGATCTGTCCATGGGTGAAAGTGGGGTGTTTAAGTCCCCTACTATGAATGTGTTACTGTCGATTTCCCCTTTTATGGCTGTTAGTATTTGCCTTATGTATTGAGGTGCTCCTATGTTGGGTGCATAAATATTTACAATTGTTATATCTTCTTCTTGGATCGATCCCTTGATCATTATGTAGTGTCCTTCTTTGTCTCTTTTAATAGTCCTTATTTTAAAGTCTATTTTGTCTGATATGAGAATTGCTACTCCAGCTTTCTTTTGGCTTCCATTTGCATGGAATATCTTTTTCCATCCCCTTACTTTCAGTCTGTATGTGTCTCTAGGTCTGAAGTGGGTCTCTTGTAGACAGCATATATAAGGGTCTTGTTTTTGTATCCATTCAGCTAATCTGTGTCTTTTGGTGGGAGCATTTAGTCCATTTACATTTAAGGTAATTATCGATATGTATGTTCCTATTCCCATTTTCTAAATTGTTTTGGGTTCGTTATTATAGGTCTTTTCCTTCTCTTGTGTTTCTTGCCTAGAAAAGATCCTTTAGTATTTGTTGTAAAGCTGGTTTGGTGGTGCTGAACTCTCTCAGCTTTTGCTTGTCTGTAAAGGTTTTAATTTCTCCATCAAATCTGAATGAGATCCTTGCTGGGTAGAGTAGTCTTGGCTGCATGTTTTTCTCCTTCATCACTTTCAATATGTCCTGCCACTCCCTTCTGGCTTGTAGGGTGTCTGCTGAGAGATAAGCTGTTAACCTTATGGGGATTCCCTTATGTGTTATTTGTTGTTTTTCCCTTGCTGCTTTTAATATGCTTTCTTTGTATTTAATTTTTGACAGTTTGATTAATATGTGTCTTGGCGTATTTCTCCTTGTATTTATCTTGTATGGGACTCTCTGTGCTTCCTGGACTTGATTAACTATTTCCTTTCCCATGTTAGTGAAGTTTTCAACTATAATCTCTTCAAATATTTTCTCAGTCCCTTTCTTTTTCTCTTCTTCTTCTGGAACCCCTATAATTCGAATGTTGGTGCGTTTAATGTTGTCCCAGAGGTCTCTGAGACTGTCCTCAGTTCTTTTCATTCTTTTTTCTTTATTCTGCTCTGCAGTAGTTATTTCCACTATTTTATCTTCCAGGTCACTTATCCGTTCTTCTGCCTCAGTTATTCTGCTATTGATCCCATCTAGAGTACTTTTAATTTCATTTATTGTGTTGTTCATCGTTGCTTGTTTCATCTTTAGTTCTTCTAGGTCCTTGTTAACTGATTCTTGCATTTTGTCCAATCTATTGTCCATTCTATCTCCAAGATTTCGGATCAACCTTACTATCATTATTCTGAATTCTCTTTCAGGTAGACTGCCTATTTCCTCCTCATTTGTTAGGTCTGGTGGGTTTTTATCTTGCTCCTTCATCTGCTGTGTGTTTTTCTGTCTTCTCATTTTGCTTATCTTACTGTGTTTGGGGTCTCCTTTTTTCAGGCTGCAGGTTCGTAGTTCCTGTTGTTTTTGGTGATGGTCCCCAGTGGCTATGGTTGGTTCAGTGGGTTGTGTAGGCTTCCTGGTGGAGGGGACTAGTGCCTGTGTTGTGGTGGATGAGGCTGGATCTTGTCTCTCTAGTGGGCAGGTTCACGTCTGGTGGTGTGTTTGGGGGTGTCTGTGGCCTTATTATGATTTTAGGCAGCCTCTCTGCTAATGGGTGAGGTTGTGTTCCTGTTTTGCTAGTTGTTTGGCATAGGTTTTCCAGCACTGTGGCTTGCTGGTCGTTGAGTGAAGCTGGGTGCTGGTGTTAAGATGGAGGTCTCTGGGAGATTTTCGCCGTTTGATATTATGTGGAGCTGGGAGGTCTCTTGTTGATCAGTGTCCTGAAGTTGGCTCTCCTACCTCAGAGGCAGAGCCCTGCCTCCTGGCTGGAGCACCAAAAGCTTTTCATCCACACGGCTCAGGATAAAAGGGAGAAAAAGTAGAGGGAATTAGTAGAAGTATG
Organism: Leucopleurus acutus; assembly: GCF_964270905.1. Taxonomy (NCBI): domain Eukaryota; kingdom Metazoa; phylum Chordata; class Mammalia; order Artiodactyla; family Delphinidae; genus Leucopleurus; species Leucopleurus acutus. Next base: position 43,416,651 of record NC_139160.1, on the reverse strand, counting down.
AGGAAAGAAAGAAGGAAAGGAGGGTAGGAAGGAAGGAAGAAAGAAAGAAAGAAGCAAAGAAGGAAAGAAGGCAAGAAGGAAAGAAAGGAGGGAGGGAGGAAGGAAGGAAGGAGGGAAAGAAGGAAAAAAGACAGAAAGAAAGAAGATACAGTAAAAATAAAATAAAGTATAATAAAGTTATTGAATTAAAAAATTCTTATTTAGGAAAAAAAAAAAAGGGACGGAAAGAACCTTAGGACAAATGTTGGCAGCAAAGCTATACAGACAAAATCTTACACAGAAGCATACACATACACCCTCACTAAAAGAGGTAAATGGGGAAAAATCCTAAATCTTGCTGTCAGAGACCACCTCCTCAATTTGGGATGATTCGTTGTCTAAAGGAGGGAAGGAAGGACGGAAAGAAAGAAAGAAAGAACGAAGGTAAAGTATAATATTGTTATTAAAATTAATTATTAAGAAAAAAAGTTTAAAAAAAACATGGACGGATAGAACCCTAGGACAAATGGTGGAAGCAAGACTATACAGACAAGATCTCACACAGAAGCATACACATACACATTCACAAAAAGAGGAAAGGGGAAAAAATCATAGATCTTGCTCCTAAAGTCCACTTCCTTAATTTGGGATGATTGGTTGTCTATTCAGGTATTCCACAGATGCAGGTACATCAAGTTGATTGTGGAGCTTTAATCCGCTGCTTCTGAGGCTGCTGGGAGAGATTTCCCTTTCTCTTCTTTGTTCTCACAGCTCCCAGGGCTAAGCTTTGGATTTGGCCCTGCCACTGCGTGTAGATCGCTGGAGGGCGTCTGTTTTTTGCTCAGACAGGATGGGGTTAAAAGAGCCGCTGATTGGGGGCTCTGGCGTACTGAGGCCGGCGGGGACGGAGGGGCACAGAGTGCGGGGCGGGCCTGCGGTGGCAAAGGCCGGCGTGACTTTGCACCAGCCTGAGGCGCGCTGTGCGCTGTCCCGGGGAAGTTGTCCCTGGATCCCGGGAACCTGGCAGTGGCGGGCTGCACAGGCTCCGCGGAAGAGGGGTGTGGAGAGTGACCTGTGCTCGCACACAGGCCCCTCGGTGGCGGCAGCAGCAGCCTTAACGTCTCCCGCCCGCCTCTGGGGTCCGCGCTTTTAGCCGCGGCTTGCGCCCGTCTCTGGATTCCGCGCTTTCAGCCGCGGCTCGCGCCCGTCTCTGGATTCCGCGCTTTCAGCCGCGGCTCGCGCCCGTCTCCGGGGTCCGCGCTTTCAGCTGCGGCTCGCGCCCGTCTCTGGGGTTCGCGCTTTTAGCCGCGGCTCACGCCCGTCTCTGGAGTTCCTTTAAGCAGCGTTCTTAAACCCCTCTCCTCACGCCCCAGGAAACAAAGAGGGAAGGAAAAGTCTCCTGCCTCTTCGGCAGGTGCAGGCTTTTTCCCCGGACTCCCTCCCGGCTAGCTGTGGTGCACTAACCCCTTCAGGCTATGTTCAAGCCGCCAACCCCAGTCCTCTCCCTGCGCTCCGGCCTCAGCTCGCAGCCCCTCCCGCCCCGGCGGGTGAGCAGACAAGCCTCTCGGGCTGGTGAGTGCCGGTCGGCACCGATCCTCTGTGCGGGAATCTCCCCGCTTTGCCCTCCGCACCTGTTGCTGTGCTCTCCTCCGCAGCTTCGAAGCTCCCCCCTCTGCCTCCCGCAGTCTCCGCCCTCGAAGGGGCTTCCTAGTGTGTGGAAACTTTTCCTACTTCACGGCTCCCTCCCACTGGTGCAGGTGCCGTCCCTATTCTTTTGTCTCTGTTTTTTTCTTTTGCCCTACCCATGTACGTGGGGAGTTTCTTGCCTTTTGGGAGGTCTGAGGTCTTCTGCCAGCCTTCAGTAGGTGTTCTGTAGGAGTTGTTCCACGTGTATATGTATTTCTGGTGTATCTGTGGGGAGGAAGGTGATCTCCGCGTCTTACTCTTCCACCATCTTCCGCCTTCCTAAGAGGTTTTTTTTTAATAAAAAAAATGGAAATCAATTTTTATTTATTTGTCTAAGGTTGATTAATTAACTTGCTGTACATTTTAAGTTGAAACCCAAGCCTTCTGATTCTTAACTACAGTGCTTTAGTTTTGTTTGTTTGTTTGTTTGTTTTTTACACCTTTATTGGATTATAATTGCTTTACAATGGTGTGTTAGTTTCCACTTTACAACAACAATCCACTTTGTGGGGGATACAGTTCAACCCAAAGCACCAGGTTATCATACGACATTTATTTGTATTGTCTCCCCAGTCTGCTCTGGTCTGTGATATTTCAAATATATTTTTGCTTACTGTGCGAGTTAAAAATTGATATCCTTTGTGTTTTCTTCTTTTTTCTAAATGAACGTGATTTTTAAAAACTTGAAAAGTTTTTAAAAAGACTATTATTTTCCCATTGAAATACCTTGCATTCACTTGATGTGGGTCTATCCTATTCCATTTACTAAATGGCTGAACTTATGCCAAAATCATACTATCTTTTTTTTTTTTTTTTTTTTTTTTGCGGTATGGGGGTCTTTCACTGTTGTGGCCTCTCCCGCTGCGGAGCACAGGCTCCGGACACGCAGGCTCAGCGGCCATGGCTCACGGGCCCAGCCGCTCCGTGGCATGTGGGATCCTCCCAGACCAGGGCACGAACCCGTGTCCCCTGCGTCGGCAGGCGGACTCTCAACCACTGCGCCACCAGGGAAGCCCAAAATCATACTATCTTGATTCCAGTAGCTTTAAAAAGTATTTTTATTTTATTTTATTATTTTTTTTACATCTTTATTGGAGTATAATTGCTTTACAATGGTGTGTTAGTTGCTGCTTTATAACAAAGTGAATCAGTTATACATATACATATGTTCCCATATCTCTTCCCTCTTGCATCTCCCTCCCTCCCACACTCCCTATCGCACCTCTCTAGGTGGTCACAAAGCACCAAGCTGATCTCCTTGTGCTATGCGGCTGCGTCCCACCAGCTATCTATTCTACGTTTGGTAGTGTATATATGTCCATGCCACTCTCTCACTTTGTCACAGCTTACCCTTCCCCTTCCCCATATCCTTAAGTCCATTCCGTAGTAGGTTTATATCTTTATTCCTGTCTTACCCTTAGGTTCTTCATGACGTTTTTTCCCCCTTTGATTCCATATATATGTGTTAGCATATGGTGTTTGTTTTTCTCTTTCTGACTTACTTCATTCTGTATGACAGACTCTTGGTCCATCCACCTCACTACAAATAATTCAATTTCATTTCTTTTATGGCTGAATAATATTCCATTGTATATATGTGCCACATTTTCTTTACCCATTCATCCAATGATGGACACTTAGGTTGTTTCCATCTCTGGGCTATTGTAAATAGAGCTGCAATGAACATTTTGGTACATGACTCTTTTGGAATTATGGTTTTCTCAGGGTATATGCCCAGTAGTGAGATTGCTGGGTCATATGGTAGTTCTATTTGTAGTTTTTTAAGGAACCTCCATACTGTTCTCCATAGTGGCTGAACCAATTCACATTCTCACCAGCAGTGCAACAGTGTTCCCTTTTCTCCACACCCTCTCCAGCATTTATTGTTTCTAGATTTTTTGATGATGGCCATTCTGACTGGTGTTAGATGATATCTCATTGTAGTTTTGATTTGCATTTCTCTAATGATTAATGATGTTGAGCATTCTTTCATGTGTTTGTTGGCAATCTGTATATCTTTTTTGGAGAAATGTCTATTTAGGTCTTCTGCCCATTTTTGGATTGCGTTGTTTGTTTTTTTGTTATTGAGCTGCATGAGGTGCTTATAAATTTTTGAAATTAATCCTTTGTCAGTTGCTTCATTTGCAAATATTTTCTCCCATTCTGAGGGTTGTCTTTTGGTCTTGTTTATGGTTTCCTTTGCTGTGCAAAAGCTTTGAAGTTTCATTAGGTCCCATTTGTTTATTTTTCTTTTTGTTTCCATTTCTCTAGGAGGTGAGTCAAAAATGATCTTGCTGTGATTTATGTCATAGAGTGTTCTGCCTATGTTTTCCTCTAAGAATTTGATAGTTTCTGGCCTTACATTTAGGTCTTTAATCCATTTTGAGCTTATTATTTGGTATGGTGTAAGGGGGTGTTCTACTCTCATACTTTTACATGTACCTGTCCAGTTTTACCAGCACCACTTATTGAAGAGGCTGTCCTTTATCTACTGTACATTCCTGCCTCCTTTATCAAAGATAAGGTGACCATATGTGCGTGGGTTTATCTCTGGGCTTTCTATCCTGTTCCATTGATCTATAATTTTGTTTTTGTGCCAGTACCATACTGTCTTGATTACTGTAGCTTTTTAGTATAGTCTGAAGTCAGGGAGCCTGATTCCTCCAGCTCCGTTTTTCATTCTCAAGGTTGCTTTGGCTATTCGGGGTCTTTTGTGTTTCCATACAAATTGTGAAATTTTTTGTTCTAGTTCTGTGAAAAATGCCAGTGGTAGTTTGATAGAGATTGCATTGAATCTGTAGATTGCTTTGGGCAGGAGAGTCATTTTCAAAATGTTGATTCTTCTACTCCAAGAACATGGTATATCTCTCCATCTATTTGTATCATCTTTAACTTCTTTCATCAGTGTCTTATAATTTTCTGCATACAGGTCTTTTCTCTCCTTAGGTAGGTTTATTCCTAGATATTTTATTCTTTTTGTTGCAATGGTAAATGAGAGTGTTTTCTTAATTTCACTTTCAGATTTTTCACCATTATTATATAGGAATGCCAGAGATTTCTGTGCATTAATTTTGTATCCTGCTACTTTACCAAATTCTTGAATAAACAACCAAATCTTGAACCTAAAGCAATTAGAGAAAGAAGAACAATAAAACCCCAGAGTTAGCAGAAGGATAGAAATCATAAAGATCAGATCAGAAATAAATGAAAAAGAAATGAAGGAAACAATAGCAAAGATCAATAAAACTAAAAGCTGGTTCTTTGAGAAGTTAAACAAAATTGATAAACCATTAGCCAGACTCATCAAGAAAAAAAGGAAGAAGTCTCAAATCAATAGAATTAGAAATGAAAAAGGAGAAGTAAAAACTGACACTGCAGAAATACAAAAGATCGTGAGAGATTACTACAAGCAACTCTATGCCAATAAAATGGACAACCTGGAGGAAATGGAGAAATTCTTAGAAATGCACAACCTGCCAAGAGTGAATAAGGAAGAAATAGAAAATATGAACAGACCAATCACAAGCACTGAAATTGAAACTGTGATTAAAAATCTTCCAACAAACAGAAGCCCAGGACCAGATGGCTTCACAAGCGAATTCTATCAAACATTTAGAGAAGAGCTAACACCTATCCTTCTCAAATTCTTCCAAAATATAGCAGAGGGAGGAACACTCCCAAACTCATTATAGGAGGCCACCATCACCCTGATACCAAAACCAGAGAAGGATGTCACAAAGAAAGAAAGCTACAGGCCAATATCACTGATGAACATAGATGCAAAAATCCTCAACAAAATACTAGAAAACAGAATCCAACAGCACATTAATAGGATCATACACCATGATCAAGTGGAGTTTATTCCAGGAATGCAAGGATTCTTCAATATACGCAAATCAATCAACGTGATACACCCTATTAAGAAATTGATGGAGAAAAACCATATGATCAACTCAATAGATGCAGAGAAAGCTTTCAACAAAATTCAACACCCATTTATGATAAAAACCCTGCAGAATTTAGACACAGAGGGAACTTTCCTCAACATAGTAAACATCATATATGACAAACCCACAGCCAACACCATCCTCAATGGTGAAAAACTGAATGCATTTCCACTAAGATCAGGAACAAGACAAGGTTGCCCACTCTCACCACTCTTATTCAACATAGTTTTGGAAGTTTTAGCCACAGCAATCTGAGAATAAAAGGAAATTAAAGGAATCCGAATCAGAAAATAAGATGTAAAGCTGTCACTGTTTGCAGATGACATGATATTATACATAGAGAATCCTAAAGATGCTACCAGAAAACTACTAGAGCTAATCAATGAATTTGGTTAAGCAGCAGGATACAAAATTAATGCACAGAAATCTCCCCCGCTTCTTGAGCCTCCCTCCCGCTCTCCCCATCCCACCCCTCTAGGTCGTTGCAAAGCAGAGAACTGATCTCCCTGTTTATGCCACTGCTTCCCACTAGCTATCTATTTTACATTTAGAGGTGTATATATGTCAATATTACTCTCTTAACTCACTATTTGAGTGGAATATTGTTTTTAATGAAATGTTTCTTTCAATGTTTCAAACTTGTATTGTCATTTTCATTCTCTAAGTGTCCAATGACTGGTACTTTCTTAGTAAAACTATTCTTATGTGTTAGATTGATCCTTTTGTGTTAAGCACACAAACAAGTATGAGGGAAATAGTGATAAGTGTGAGAAAGGAAGGGCACCTGCTTAGCCTATCAAAGCAGCCAACTCAACCTAATCCCTCAGTCATGCTGTTGCATGATCCTCAGATGTGCTCCTCCACTCAGAGTCATGGCTACTAGATTTAGATGCTAATGGTACCACCAAGCAGAAACTTTCAACATTAAAAAAACAGCATGTGAAATATTATAACATGATATTTCTTTTTTTTTTTTGCAGTATGCGGGGCTGTCACTGTTGTGGCCTTTCCTGTTGTGGAGCACAGGCTCTGGACACGCAGGCTCAGTGGCCATGGCTCACGGGCCCAGCCGCTCCGTGGCATGTGGGATCTTCCCGGACCGGGGCACGCACCCAGGTCCCCTGCATCGGCAGGCGGACTCTCAACCACTGCACCACCGCGGAAGCCCTAACTTGATATTTTCTTGATTTGGTTGATGAGTTTCTATTAGGCTTTCATTCAGAATTCATAATATTGAAAGTTAACCCATCTGTCCTTTATCAAGAATACATTTTAAAAATGTGTTGTAGTTTCCCCTGAATTGCTGATTTATGAAAGCAAGAGATTACTTTGAAGGGATACCTAACTCCTCCCCCCAAAAATCCTGTTGTTACTATTTTTTATCTAGAAGTGTCTAGCTGTGTTTGTAAAACATGTCTTTTTCTTAATGTTAAGATGAAAATGAGATTCTTTGACAGCTAATTATATATATTCTACAGATAAAAGCATTTATTCTCAAAGAAACCCTTTCTTTGTTAGTTGTAGCATGTTCAAAAACATCATTTGTTCGAAGCATAGCAAAACTTATCTCCCTATTATAAAAGTATAGTTTCATTTGTTAATATACGCATACATTCAGAAAATGCTGCTGACTTCCTGCTCTCTGCAAGGCATTGTACTATTTACAGCACCAGAAGGTAAGACTAAACCCATCATACTGGAAACTTTTCTTAATGGTAATTCTTTCAGATGATGAGATTTGGTGTAATAGAACCCAATTAAATTTCTGTTCTTTGTTGAATAAACAAAAACTACTGAAGATGGTTTATAATGAGCAAGTCATTAAGACATTCTGTAGTTTTCAAATTGAATTTTTAATGTTGAGTCATTCTTATTTGTATATTTTATGGTAACAATGGAGGATGACAACCAGAATTGATCAAATTATTTTAATCATCATGCACATTTGAAAATGCCAGAACATTGTAAATAGACTTCTATTATGATTTTCAAAAATATAAGTGAAAATAATAAAGAATAAATATTTCATAAAGCATTTCAAAATCATTTCAGGTAATCTTAATTTTAACAATGATAATTGGAAGTAGTAATTTTTCCTCACTTAGCTTTAGAATACCGATGACAGAGTCCAGGTAGAGTATTTCCTAAATAATATTGAATAATCACTATAAACTTTAGACTCAATCTTTCCCCCATTTGTTTTATCTTTCAATTCACTATAATTGTTTACAGAGTAAACTGAAATATCTATTTGCACTTAAATACTGCAAATTTAGAGAAAATATATGGTGCACTATAATGTGTTTGCTATGAGATTTCAATGACATCTTAAGCATTATCCCATTAAGACCAACTAATAATTAGTATTATCTAGGTGGTGGTTTTTCATGTTTTTTTATTACTGTAAAACTGTGGATCAGAATATCTAAATCACTTTGCTACATGAATGGTGCATTTAATTGGTGATTCAGTTTATGGAAAAGTAATCCATAATTGAACTATTATGTTACAACTTTCCTTCATATGTTTTAGCTTTTTAAATCTCTTGATTAACAAAGTCTTACTATTCTTTATTTTTGAAAAGTATTCTGATAGTGGTGATTTTTATTTTGATATGTGACTGTAAATGAAAAGAGGCATTTATGACCATCACTACTTTCACAGACAGAATTTTCTTTTGCTTCTTACAGCAAATTTTAAGTAATAAAAATATAGTTATGCTAAAAAAACTCTGACTACTTTTTATTTTAGTGGTTAAAAGAAAATATAATAAAAGTCAGTAGATAATAGTGAATTTAAAATGACCCATTGCAGTATTTTAAAAACATATTTTCTTTCTTCCATACATAAAAATGCTCTTCCTTAGAATTATTCTAAAGCAGTTGAATACTTTGGAGACAGGAAGAAATTAAATCTGCAACCAGTGTAGTCACTTAAAATATACGTGACCTTGAATAATTCCCTTTATTTTAAGTGTTCAATTCTAAAGCAATCAAATAATATAACTCTGAAAAGCAAATTTTTTGCTTATATTTTTGCTTAAAAAGGAAGAATGTAGAGGATTTAGAGTAAAATAAACCTACATGTGTTGGCTGCTTAATTGTTGTTGATATTATATTGTATGATAAGATTATCCAAAAAGTAACTAGTAATTATTGGTCAAACCTACCTAAATGTATTATGTAATAAAAGCATGAGGGCTTTAGGAATTTGCATACACCAAGATTCTATGACAGCATTACTGCTATAAAGTGAATGAGTTAATGTTAAAGATGTGACTACCAGCAAGTGCTGTGAAGAACAAAGTTCCTGTAGATCAAATATGTACTTTGATTTAGCACTTGTAAAGTATTATTTTTCATTGGACTTCAATTTTGTTGTCCATCATTATGACCTTAATGGAAATATTTTGATGAACTCTTTTCTTAGTTTCAAATCATGTCTTTATTGTGACTTACAAAGGAGCTGGTCCTTAGCTCTCTCTCCAATATTTCCAACTATATTTCCTTTCTCAGTTCCTCAAAAAACCAGTTACAGTTTTACTTCAGAGTATTTGTACATGTTCTGTACCTAGAGAATGTCCATTCCCCAAATATTCACATGGTTTCCTCCCTCACTTTATTCAACTCTCTGTTTAGTCTTCACCAAAACCAAAAGGGCTTTTCTGATTATATCTATAACAGCACTTCCTTCCTCTATATATCCCCTTACTGTAATTTATTTTTCATAGTATATACAACTAGCTGTCAATAAGTTGCATATTTTCATCCGCTTAGGTTCTGTAACAAACAATGAACAAATCATCCCTGTTTAATCTAGTAAAATTTTATTTCTAATTCACATTATACTTTAGACTCTTGTCAGGATGTTCTTTTCCAAGCACTGACACTTGAGTCATGTATTCTTCCATCATGTGCCTCTGTCATTTTCTAAGGTCCTTGGCATTGTCAGTGAATTAACATAGAGATAGACAGTAAAGAACAAAGCAGGATGGCCAGGTTTAAGAGTGGCATACATTAATGTTTCCCTTAAGCCAGCACCCAGTCATGTGTGCTCATTATAACTGAAAGGGAGACTGTAAAAATATGAGTCTATGTGTGCTGTGTGCTCAGAACAAGGAAATGATACTGGCTATCCCTAAACAAGAGTCTAGCACAATATTTACTTTTCCACATGTTATGTTCTGTCCCCTGAACTACCCTTAGAAGGAAACAGTATTATTTGGTTTGTCTCCTGCTCTATCCCCATTGCCTAGAACAGAGCTTTGCATGTGGTAACTGCTCAATAAATATTTTAAGTGAAAAAATAAATGCAGTCTTTTATTTACCTTTTGCTCCACATTGGTCTAAAATCTGAAAACATACACTAGAGACAAAAGAATCTGCTAGCATCTAGTATTCTGAACTAACTGGCACAGATCAGAAATGTAGTTATAAGCTGGAAGCTCTGGCTCATGCTCATGATGGTCAGCTCAGGTTTTTATTTAATTCCTTTTTGTCACACATTGGCATCAAGTTATTGTATACATAAAATAGACTAAGTTCCTCTCACCATTAAATAGAATTTGCAAATACATAATTTCACTACAAAAATTATTTTAAAATTCAGTTTAAAATTTTGTTAAAAAATGAAAAAAAAATCTTTTTGATGAGAATTTTGATTTATTTACTTTCTCATTCTTTTACTGAGAAAGTGGACTGAATATGACATTTAACTCAGCAGGGCACTGGTTTCTTTCTATAACATTTGTATATAATTTAACAAAACACTTTAAAACAGTCTTCTTGACCTTTACAATGATATAAGAAAGCTATTGTTTTATTGCTTCTATTTACAGAAAAGGAACATGGGGCTCAGGATCTGTCACTTCCAAAATATCACCAACTCATGAGTAGCTAGGTTGTAACCTGATATGTGTTCCACTTCACTAAGAAACACTTATGAACAGAGCTCTCATAATCTCCAATAGAATTTGCTCAACAAAATCATCACAATCATTAATTTTCAAATACACGTTTTGATAGTATTGATCACAGTTTCCTAATTTATTGGCTTAAAAAAAAGCATGAATCCAAGCTCACATGGACCTTTTTGTCAGACCTTCATGATAAGTTTTGTAATAGAGAATAAGCCAGAAAGGGGAGGGGAGGTGTGATAGTACTCTACAGATGCAGGTCTAGCTCCAAAATATGGTTACAAAAAGTTGAACTAATTTGCCTCAAATAGTTAGATAACCACCCACAATATGAGAGTAGTAAGTTCAGAAGGTATCCTTTTCAAAGAGTGGTTTTGCAACAATGCTCACTCAGGGTAAATCAGAGCTCATATTATAGGCAAACATTCAAGTGCAAAGTTTATCTTCCATGATGGATGTAGAAATTCACAATTTGAACTGTGACTCAGGGTGTGTTATAGCAACAGTGAGAAATTGAGTTCATATAAAAACAAAAGTCCAGTATTAGGGATGGAAACAAACAAAAGAAGAAGAAGAAGGGGTATAAATGGGATACTCCTTACTTCATAACAGGGCATCCATAAGCTTAGTGCTAGCACCTCAGATTACAGGTTTAAGGGCTGCAGAATCTTTTGAGACCCTACCTATCAACAAAGAGACAAAGCTAAATGTAAAATGTTTGGTGCTTATTGTCCAGATCCTGGACAAGACTGAGCCTGTAAACCAATGGTTTTCAGATATTTGTTTTAGAGCAGGGCCACAAGCAGTGCTTAGGTAAGCAGAATTGGGTGTGACCATGGGAGTATAACATCCTAGGGGAAGGTGCTTCTGGAAGGAAGGATGACTTTGAAAATTGCATAGTTTCACTTCTTAGAATTTGCAAGTGTTGGTTTTTAACTTCTCTATATATATTTATTTAGAAGAAAGAAAGAGCAACATGAAGTATAGGAAACCAAATTGTGTAAATCCATGATAATGGTTTTCTTATGGAAGGTATGTATGCATGACAGCTATAAAATACTAACCAATAAGAAAGCCTTTTATTAAGAACTTTTTATTTTATAAATTCAGAATTTTATAGTTAAATATTACTTTAAAAAATTCATGGTGTGCCTTTACTTGGTAATAATTAAAATTATTTTAATACAAAGTACATAAAGATATTTATGACAATAAATGGTCATATTATAATGCTGTGGGAGACAGAACAAGGCTGATGCCTTTTTCCTTCTTCTAATGCAAGTATAGCTTTCAGTATTTTTGTTTTGTTTTGCTTTGTTTTGTTTCGTTTTGTTTTGTTTCAATGTTGTACCAGACAAGTTTAATCACTATCTTGGCTCTTTATTCGGTAACTACGTGGGTGAATTTTATAAACCTGAAAATTCTCAAGTATAATCTGTCACCTTTTTAATAAAACTAGCCCAGTCTAGTTATTTTTTCTTATATTGAAAATTGAGTTGTTTAAATGAGTTTATTTTTTTTTTATTTGGAGTAAATTTGCTTTACAGTGTTGTGTTAGTTTCTGCTGTGCAATGAAGTGAATCAGCTATATGTATACTTATATCTGTATACTGTATACTTATATCCCTTCCCTGTTGGACCTTCCTCCCAACCCCTTCATCTCACCCATCTAGGTAGTCACAGAGCACCAAGCTGAGTTCCCTGTGTTGTACAGCAAATTCCCACTAGCTATCTATTTTACACATGGTAGTGTATTTATGTCAAACCTAATCTCCCAATTTGTCCACCCTTCCCTTCGACCCCTGTGTCCACATGTCCTTTCTCTGCATCTAGATCTCTATTCCTGACCTACAAATAGTTTCATCTGTACCATTTTTCTGGATTCCACATATATGCATTAATGTACAATATTTGTTTTTCTCTTTCTGGCTTATTTCACTCTGTATGGCAAATTCTATGTCTAACCACATCACTACAAATGACCAAATTTAATTCCTTTTTATGGCTGAGTAATAGTTCATTGTATATGTGTACCACATCTTCTTTAACCATTCATCTACTGTTGGACATTTAGGTTGTTTCCATGTCCTGGCTATTGTAAATAGTGCTGCAGTGAATACTGGAGTGCATATGTCCTTTTGAATTATGGTTTTCTCAGAGTATATGCTCAGTAGTGGGATTGCTGGGTCATATGGTAGTTCTATTTTTAGTTTTTTAAGGAACCTCCATACTGTTCTCCATAGCGACTGTATCAATTTACATTCTCCCCAACAGTTCAGGAGGTTTTATTTTCTCCACACCCTCTCCAGCATTTATTGTTTGTAAATTTTTTGATGATGGCCATTCTGACCAGTGTGAGATGATACCTCATTGTGGTTTTGATTTGCATTTCTCTAACAATTAGTGATGTTGAGCATCTTTTCATGTGCTTCTTGGCCATCTGCATGTCTTCTTTGGTGAAATGTCTAGTTAGGTCTTCCACCCATTTTTTAATTGGGTTATTTGTTTTGTTTTGTTTTGTTTTTTTGATACTGAGCTCCATGAGTTGTTTGTATATTTTAATCCTTTGTCCATTTCTTCAGTTGCAAATATTTTCTCCCATTCTGAGGGTTGTCTTATAGTCTTGTTTATGGTTTCCTTTGCTGTGTAAAAGCTTTTAAGTTTAATGAGGTCCCATTTGTTTATTTTTGTGTTTATTTTCATTACTCTAGGATGTGGGTCAAAAAAGGTCTTGTTGTGGTTTATGTCAAAGAGTGTTTTTCCTATGTTTTCCTCTAAAAGTTTTATAGTGTCCAGTCTTACATTTAGGTCTTTAATCTGTTTTGAGTTTCTTTTTGTGTATGGTGTTAAGTACTGTTCTAATTTCAGAAATCTCTAGCATTCTTATACACTAACAATGAAAAATCAGAAAGAGAAATTAAGGAAACAATCCCATTTACCATCGCAACAAAAAGGAGAAAATACCTAGGAATAAACCTATGTAAGGAGGCAAAAGACTTGTACTCAGAAGACTATAAAACACTGATGAAAGAAATCAAAGATGACATAAACAGATGGAGAAATATACCATGTTCTTGGACTGGAAGAATCAATATTGTGAAAATGACTATATTACCCAAAGTAATCTGTAGATTCAATGCAATCCCTATCGAACTACCAATAGCATTCTTCACAGAATTAGGATAAAAAAATTTACAATTTGTATGGAAACATAAAATACCCCAAATAGCCAAAGCAATCTTGAGAAAGAAAAATGGAGCTAGAGGAATCAGGCTACCTGACTTCAAACTATACTACAAATCAGCAGTAATCAAGACAGTATAGTATTGGCACAAAAACACAAATATACATTTATGGTACAGGATAGAAAGTCCGTAGATAAGCCCATGCAAATATGGTCACCTAATTTATGATGAAGGAGGCAAGAACACACAAAAGAGAAAAGATTGCCCCTCAAGAAGTTATGCTGGGAAAATTGGACAGCTAAATGAGTTTAATTTGATTTGTATTCTGGATATTAATATTTATTAATTTTACATGTTTTAGCATTATATTCAAGTGTGTATTCTTTCTTAATATTTCTTTATGACATTGCTTATTGTGCTAAAAGACATTTTAATGTACTGTAATTGATTACATATCACATTACTTCAATGATTTATAATACTACTACTGCCTTATATCATTTCTGTATATGATTGGTCTAATTTTAACAATAGTTTTCTGTTACATTTATTGATGTCTCTACTCTCATCAGTACTACACTGTCTTAATTTTTGTAAATGTATAGAATATCTCTGCTAGCATTTATAAAGTATCTCTGCCATCTCTTTCCTACTACCTTTGTAGATTAAATTAGGGGAGGATTAAATGTATTACTTCATTGAGTCAGTCCATGAACAATCAGGTTGCCTTTTTGTCTTTCTATTATTTGTGTACCTATCTCCTAAGACACTTTTTATGTCTTTGGCTAGGTTTATTCCTCGCTACATTTTGATTTTTTTGTCAATTATGAATGGGATCTTTGTCTCCAAAGAGTGATAATTATTTTTACGTAATAATTTTTAGTTAACCAACTAGGTTAGTTATCCTATTAATTCAAGTGTTGTGTATAAATGAGTTGCTGGATTTTCTATGTAGTCAACCAAGTCAAGTAAAAGCAAAGAAGTTTGTATTTCTTTTAATGATTCTTGTTATTTACATATTGTTTCTGATTTTATGGCATTTGCCGAGTGCCTCCAATACAAGGTTGAGTAGACATGGTGGAAAGAACTATATTCATCCTTTAATGTCAGTATTTCTCAATGCCAAGTTTACTATTTATTTTTAATGTATGTCATTTATTAAGTTAAGAACATTTTATTTCTCTTTCCTATATTCTCTTTAAATAACAAATGAATGTTGACATTTGTTTTTTTTTTTTTTTTTTTTTTTTGCGGTACACGGGCCTCTCACTGTTGTGGCCTCTCCCGTTGCAGAACACAGGCTCTGGACACACAGGCTCAGCGGCCATGGCTCACGGGCCCAGCAACTCCACGGCATGTGGGATCTTCCCGGACTAGGGCACAAACCCGCATCCCCTGAATCGTTAGGCGGACTCTCAACCACTGCACCATCAGGGAAGCCCTGTTAACTATTTTTAAACATCTGTCTGTGAGAGTCATAATTTATCAATTTCTAAGTAATTTCTCAAAATACTCTATTTAATTGGTTTTCAAAGTTAAATAAGGGCTGTAGACCCTTAAATGTTCAAAAAAACTTCCAAACACTACACAGACTTTAATGATTTTAAGAGAATCAATTTCAATAGTTTCAATGTCAATTGTGTTCTTTCTTAATATAGATGTGTCTGAAAATATACCCTTTGACAATTGTCCTTTTTCATGTAACCAAATAAAATTCTAATTTTAACCCACCCAGAATTTTTCTATGATGAACTCTCACTGATTATAAATTATGTTGGAATACAAAACTGAAGGAAAATTAAACATATTTGTGTCTGCAAATGTCCTTTAGTCAAGGTATCCTGAAGCCAAGAAGGGCATCGTGTCATGTTCTGCCTTATGCATGTTTACTTAAGCATGCCTCATGTGATGTAAGGTTTGGCTATGTCAACCCATATTGAGATATTCAAGATCCAGATATATTGTAATGAAGTAAGAGATATGATAACTTTCATTTAATAACTTCACCTCTTCAACTTCTCTCTTATTGTAAAAGAATGGTCACTGCTAAGGGAGAATCCTACAAGAGAAAAGAAAAGAGAGCATACTTAAGGAGCAATGAATGCTATTTATGTGATATTTATTTCATGTTAAAAAATCAGGACAACACTTTCTACTCTATCTATCTATTATAGATTAAATTAATGCCCCACACTTTGTATTCCCTCTCTGAAAACCAAACAAACATCCAATGCCTTTGTCATGTGACATTGCTTTGGTTCCCATTAGTCAGGTAAGTATTTATCCCTGATCCCTTCACATGGGGTTTGGCCTTCTTTGACCAATGGAGTTTAAGAAAAAGAAGAGAAATTGGCAGTTTTAAGTGTTGAGGCTAATACCATAAGAAGCATCAAAAACTTCAACCAACCTTTTTGCATGTTTGCTCTGTACCACAAGAAAAACACAGTGTTGCTTCTTAAGCCTGGATCCTGAGAAAAAATCAATTGGAGGAAACCCAAATTGCCCCAAAGCCTAGACTACTTTCAAATAAAAACCAAGAAGGCAGACTGAAAGCTCACATTTGCTTTGCTGAAAGTGTGAGGGCAGGGTTAAGCTAAAAAATTATTTTCTCTGCCTCATACAAGACCAATACCTCAGACAGCAAGAAAAAACCAACAACTAAACTAGCTGCCTTCTCATGTATAATTGTGTGATGTTTAGTAATCATTGAGATGTCTCCCTATTTAATCATCGTGACTAATGAACACTGTTATGGGTAAAATTTATTTTGAACTTGATATTATCTGTGTTCTATGAGTCAAGACAAGGCATACAGCTCTAGATTTTCCCATGAACACAGATATGAACACTTGAAAAGAAGACAACAGTGACCCTCAAGGCAGATGCATGTTTTATGCATACGTGTTTTGTATTCCACTCTTCATTTAAAGAATAGACTCATCTTTAGTGTTATTATAAAGTGTATCTAAATTTAAAGCACTGCTAAAAGTTGAAACATAGTGTAGTGTATTTCTAAATGAAGATTTATTCACTGACAAAGCAAACTGTCACACTGTGAGGAAGAACAAGACAAAAAAAAAAGCTTATGTGAAAGCTAATATTTTTCTGCAAAAAGAAAAAAGGGATGTGGCTGAAGTGGAAAACTGAGGATTATATTTAGGTACTGGTGTTCTTGTACCAAAAGAATGCACAGAAAGATAAAATAGAAAGTATTGGGATTAATGCATGTGTTGTAAATTCTAGTACTGGAATTATAAATATCCAAGGAACAACCTGGATTCATTAGGAAGGCTAAATTTAGGACATTTTAACATTGCTTCAAAGTTCTGATAAAAACAATAATTAAAAAAAAAAACTATAAGTACTTATGAGCACCAACAAAAGAAGTAGAGTCTCATGCCATATGCATAATAAATACACTAGTCAACATATTTTCTTTTGAGAAGTTACAATTCAAGATACATATTTCTGAGGCTTACAGATATCCATTGAATATATTTTATTATCACATAAATCACCATATAATCAAAATTTTCTACAACAAATGAAAAATAAAACAGAAAATTGAACTTTTTTTTAGTTAAAAATATGTATTCAGAATTATACTGGTCATTGCACTGGTAAAACAAAACACTTATTACTTATAATAATTAAATAGCATTATGAGAAAATAATGAAGAATAACAGAAGTATAGGCCACAGACCCCAATTCATCAGAGATCTTCCTGGAAAGACAAAAAATAAAAGGAGCAATTACAAGTGAAAACAACGTAACACTTGATAATTTATGCTTATACTTAAATGTCAGTACAGGAAAAGGGGGCAAATAAGATAGAATACTGGGCTTAGGCTCAAGCCTTCCTTAACTTTCTTTTCTCCTCAGTTCTCACTCAAAATAAATAGGAAAAGCATGAGAAGAAAGTGTCCTGGATCACAGGAGAAAGGGATGTTTGACACTCTCTCCAAAAAGAGCATGAATCCATTTCCCACTTCTGAAGACTGTGTGTGAGAGAGATAAGATAGCTTGGATTAAATTATTTTATAGGTACTCAAATAATGAAAATGACATTATCTTTGATCTAGAATCTGACAAATCAGATTAAACTGTCCATCTTTAGGGTGGGATAGGAAAGAGTAAAGAAAGGAGTGAGTAAACTAAAATGTATATTTGTCAAAATCATGTTTACAAATAACTTTGATAAATACCTACCTTAAAAGAAAAACAAAAGAAGTAGTGTGTTATTTTTCTAGAATGTAGTAGAAATTCAAAGGGAAATAATATTTCTAGAGTTTTCTGAGGAAAAGGAAAAAAAAAGAAAAGAATTAGCTAAGAGTTAATAAGAAACTGCTAAGAAAATGCATAGCATCATAATCAGAAATGAATCAAATAAGGAACAAAAACAGAAATACGTAAAAACAAACAAACAAAAAAACACACACAGCTGCAGCAAAGACTGTTATTAATCAGATTACAAGGCTAGTGAGAGAGAGGAAGATATCTTAGCAAAGAATGTACATGACTAATGTATATAAAGGTTAAGCCAAATACAACTTGAGTTTTACAAATTTTTAAGGAAAATTCAATGATTTTAACTATATAAAAATATCTATTTTGAAGAGAATGATCTATAAGTTATAAGCCATAGGACATAAATGTTTAAAATACATAACAGTCTTGTCAGTGAAGACTTATCCAAATGAAATCAAGTTTCTAATTTCTGACAAATATTATCTAAAGGCAGAATCTAAAAACAACAAAAAAAACAACAAATGGCAAAATAGAACTCTTATATCAAAGAAGTATCATCACAAAAATTTAGGAACTCAAGAAAAGTTAGAAAAACACAGGTAAGCAAACATCCTTCTGATATAGTGTGAGCTGTTGATATGGAAATTTTGGACCAAGGGCATTGATATAAATAACTAGTAAAACTCTAGAATCATTTAGAAAATATGATTTGGTTACATTTTTAAAGAAAGATCAATGACTAATACAATTTTACTGAGGAAAATTATGCTAAGCATAATTTTGAGTATGCACCCCTTTTGAGTATGCATAAGATCTTTTCTAGATTATGAAACCATGAAAACATAGATATATATCAATTAAGATTGTAATAAAGCAAAGTCTCTCATAAGACACTCCAGGACAACATCTACACTTTAAATGTGGAATGAAAAGGTTTAGTAATCTTCTACAGTTTTGTTCTTGCCCTTCTGTTCACCATTGTCAGAAGCAATAAATATATAGTAATACAACTTGAAGCTGAAGTAGAATTCATAAAAGCTTCAGATATTGTATTGGGCATGATTAAACAACAATCCAAGTGCTCCAACTGAAAGGAAGGTAGGTTAAAAATGTTAATTAGGAAGTTGCTGGTATCAGAGTTTTACCTCACTGAGATAAAGAAATTTAAATTTGTAGCACACATCTTATTAAGGAAGTGACTTTAAAAACCTTTAGTATGTATTGATATACCACAGATATTTAGCAAAGTGATATAGAACCTTCAAAAAAGTGAGAATTCAGTATAGTTTTCTAAATGATTATAAGAATCACTGTCATGTATTAAGAAAGAGGCAATGAGAATGGAAAGCAAGGGCAGATGGTTATGAGAGAGATCATGGAGGTGTGATTAACAAAATATGTTCCCTGCCTAAATGTCATAGCAAGAAAAACTAAGAACTTAAGGTGATTCTTAAGTTTCAAACCTTGTTAAGTAGAAACAGTATAATATGTACGTTTAAACTAGAATAGAGAACTCCTGAAAGAAGATTATTTTAGTTTACGTTTGTGTGTGTTGATTAACATCTTGTTAAATGCACTGAATTTGCTAAGTTATGGAGATACATTCTTCCTTAATTTAAAAAGCCATTTATGTAACTTGCATGGAGAACACAATTTATACAAAGAATCCCTGTATATATCAGAATGGGAAAATAGGAAGCTGTGAGAGTTTAACACTTAACAAGCATCACAAATTAGCAAGGGTAAGATTATAACTCCTGCCTGTTTGACTCTAAATCCAATGTTCTCTTTCTCTAACCTAAACCTATTTGTAAAAAAGATGAGTTAAATATTTGTTCATTCATTGCTTCATTTCTAAATCCAGGCTTTGGTCCTGGAACTCACAGAGTTAATTCACCTTTTCTCAGCATGGTTGTGTCTTCTGAGCCTTCAAAGCTCAGAGTTGAATTGCTTTCAGTCAGATGTGGTTTCAAAACCAGACTCCCCATTAAATAGATTTATGACCTTGAGTGATTACCTTAACCTCCCTGAGGCTGAACAAAGCTGTCAATGAGCTCACAAAAAAGGTCACTGAGAGTAGTCCTCACATAGTGCAATTAGGGAAAGGAAGCAGGCCAAATAGTAATTAGAAACAGGAATTGATTCAGATAAGCATCAGGAATACAAACTGCTGGGTTAGATCAATCAGCCAATCAATTAATTTGGGTTAAGAAAGGAGGAAGAATCATGAAAGATCGCTTGGATATGTACGTATTAATTCTGACTTCTTTTGTATCTTAACTCTTATGTCATCTGTTTTTAAGGAGTGTTCCTCTGAGAAGCAGAGAGCAGTTTGAAAAGCTAGAGCACTGAATTAAGAATTAAGAATAAACAATTTAATTTATCTTAAAAAATTATTTGCTCATTTTCAATATTTGGGATTAGATTATAGAAATAGCAATGGATTAGAACTAAGGAGATTTGCTTCCCAGTACTTATCTATTAGGAATATGTTGTTGACCTCTACTACCTGTCCTTGAATAACTCTGAACCGCAATTATCCACTCTGTGGAATGAGGGATTTGGATAAGTAATTTCCAAAGACTCTTTTGAAATAAAATTTCTGATTCTATCCTTGGGTTCTAATGAAATCACAGAGATAGAAAAGGAAGCTTTAAAAAACAAAATATATGCAAATATTAAAGATAAACTGGGATTGAAAAGGAATTGTCCCACATTAAGAAAATGATTTTAAATTAAGGAACCCTTTAATCAGTCATACTTCTTTAGAAAAAGGGTGCTTTTATTTATAATATACAAATAAAAATATAAAATATAGATGCAAAAAGAAACCAAAAGTGGATAAACATTTGGAAATATTAATTTGACAAGTATAAGAATATATGCATAAACAATTTGTAAATTTATAGTAATAGTGGAAGGATAAAGGTGGGTAATAAATCCTACCAAATAAAGAAATACAAGACGGTTGCTGTGTTATAATTTAAATAAAAGTATCTAAATATTATTATATGTAAAATAATGGTACACATGCTTAAGGCTTATCACATTTAACGGAAAAGAGAAAAGCTTCTGATTATTAATAAAAAGAAAAAAGCATATCAGAGATGTAAAATTTTAGATCAGTTTTTAGTGAAATTCTACTGAGACAAAATGGTATCTAAAATTGTAAGTTTGCTCATTTTTATCATATAATTCTAAGAATTAAAAAAAATCATCAAGTGCACTGCATTTCAATCCATTTTTTCATCATTTCATCAATTACATAATGTCCAAACGTGATAGAGACATATATTCTGAGGTTGTAAGATGTTGACAATGAATTACATTGCCACCTGATCCCAATTCCATTATTTAATGCTTTTTTACTTGCTATACATGGGCTTTTTCTATCATTTTATTTAATTCAACCTGAAAGTGCTGTTAAAAGTGGTGTGTTTGTTGTTCTTGTATCCTACCAGCATGGTTGGCCATAAGGCATGGTTTGAAATTGAATTTCATTAATAGCTCAGCAGCCCACTAGTATCCTCTCTATATGAAGGCATGTCAGATTCATAGAGAACAAGCAGGGACCTGTCGTGGTTTGATCTCACAAGTACCATCCCTTCTAAAATAAAGGAAAATGCTTAATCAAACCACAGGCCTTGATGCATCCTCGTTTCTGAAGACCAAAACCCCAGGCACATGGGTTTATCTCATTTTTAGATACACATAATAAGATGGTCATTCTGAAAGTTCATTCATGTGTGTGTGATACAACTGTTGACACAGTAGCCTTGCATTCTTTTAGAACATGGGGCACAGTGGGAGTTTGCAACAAGCTCTATTTGTTAGTCAGCTCTCACAATGGATCAGAGTCTAAGTCCTTTCACCCCAGGTTTCAAAATTGAAACATGAGCCCTCTGAGAACTCTTTCATGTATTTCTTTTACACCAGACTGCAAAAATAATGAGCAATTAGCTCTTGTGATGAGGCACTGCTGTTTAAATGAATGACTTGTAGATATTTCAAGTAGTCCATTTGAATCCTGCAGAAAAGAAAGGAAGTCTACCTAGAATGAGCCTTCCTATTTAGTCTTCAAAGTCCTAGGTTGCTCACCACTAAGCTGAGCTTTTGAATAAAATGGTTGCTTTTAGCCTCCATGAAATGAGGGCACCCTGTCAGAATCATGTTTTTCAAGTTTCATTTCCTAGTGCCAAATTTTCATGCTATATAACTCTTTAGGTAAGCTCCAAGAAAAGTTAAAGCTTTAATATAGAAAACCATATTCATTTTTGACAGACTTAGTTCTATTTAACAGATTTGTTTGTAGGTTTTACCAGATGTAGAAATTTCATTTGAAAAAAAAAAAATTGAAATACTCTATTCTTGAGCCCTTTCCTTAAAAGCTAGTCAAGGACATATCTGGAAGCTGATATTTTTTGTTTTGTTTTGTTTTCCTGCCCAATATTTTTTTAAGCTCATAATGGATCTAAATCATATTAGATTTAAACTGATCTGAAACCCTTTAATCCCAATTTATATAGTTTAGT
Organism: Leucopleurus acutus; assembly: GCF_964270905.1. Lineage (NCBI taxonomy): Eukaryota > Metazoa > Chordata > Mammalia > Artiodactyla > Delphinidae > Leucopleurus > Leucopleurus acutus. Next base: position 43,394,158 of record NC_139160.1, on the reverse strand, counting down.
AATCCATGATTAAAGAATCAATTTCACTTTGATTTTTTTTTCTTTTGTAAAATGTGTGAACACTTTTGGAAAGCACTAAAGTTCCAATATTAGCATTTAACAAGTTTAGGTTTGGAGACTCTTAGAGGGACAATTGTTTCAGCCACAAATACTTGTACAGAGAGAAATCAGTTTCTCATTGTGAGTTATGCCATTCCATTTCTAATTTTGTATAAATAGTGTCTTAAAATAGAGTCTTATGACAAAAGAGCAAAAGAGTTAAAAATGCTTTCTCTACTCTGCCATTTCATCATGTTACTTCTTTAGGTTACTTTATTTTTTTAAAAAAAAATTAAAAAAATAACACATTGAAGCAAACATTGGCACTGTAATTTATTAATATTGGGTCAGATTAGTTTATCAGATCCCTAAGAGAAATACAGAAAAAAAAATGAGTAACTGGTAGGAAATTTTTAAAGGAAAAAATATATATCCACATATGTATAGTTAGAATATGGGGCATAAGAGCCAATCCTGAACGTCTACTCTAATAGATTTTTGGTAACTATAAAGAAATGGTTCCCATGAGAGTGTAATCAGAACTATGTGTTTTGCATCTTTACCTAACACAAGATACATCATTCAATCCCTAGCACCTAGCACTTAGAAAGGATTCAAACTTTGCTGAATTAAGAATGTGTGACATCTGTTGTATGAAGTAGTCTTCTGGTAAATTGTACTGATTGAAAATAGGGGACAGAAAGTAGAATAGGGTTCTAGTAGAATCGTGTGCTATAATCAAAGGATTTTGTTTCATCATCTGCTTTCATAGATAAATTCTTGTGTATGACTTCCTTCCTGTGACTATAAGAAAAAGGCCAATCTTTAAAATATCTGTAGAATCTTATCCTGTTTGAATAGAAAAACAGTTTAGCTCTTGTTCTCTGCACAATGCTGATGACAGCATAATCAGTGCTGATACAGTCCTTCTAACAGTCCTTCCTGTTAGAAGGACTACCCAGGACAATGGGGAAAATGTGCTCCCAGAAGCTAATGACTGCAGTGCTCTAGAGTAGGAGTTGGAGGGACGAAGTCCCCTACATAGCATTCTTCATGTTTTCTGTAAATCTATTTTATCCTCTCCAGGGAAAGATTCAATATGAATGACATAATTTGGATTTTTGCAAAGCAAGAGTATCTCTCTAGTGGAGGATTAAGGACTGAGAAAATTAGAAACACTCCAGGAATTGAAGAAGGTAGGAAGTTAATAGATGGCGAGTAATGGAGAGATCAGAACAAAAGGTCTGGGGGGGATTTTGGGTTTAAAGACCACTTCATCGAAAATTTGAAGTGAAGAAAACCTATCAAGTTGGAAAGTAATGGAACCGTTTATTCAGCTCACAAAACAGACTTTATATGATTGGTATAGAGACTTCCTAAGCAAAAAATTTGTAGTGTGGGCACAGCAAAAACTGCACACATGAGAATCAAACAGAATAGAAAGTCCATCATTTTTCTGCATGGCAGGGCTTCAATGTCAGAAAATTTCCTGACAAAGAAGATACAGGCCCACACCTTCCTTGTTCTGCCCCCAATAATGATCTCATTCACTGCAGAGCTACAGGCACGTGGGAGCACAAAATGCTTACACCTGGAAAATAAGTTTCTGGCTTCTCTAAGTTTGCAGCAGCATATGTCTGTCTTATTTTTGGTATGTTTATCTGTCTCAAAACAGTCATTTTTAAAGCAAGTTTCCTGAGCAAAGTTTCAGTATCATTTTTATCCAACTACTTGTAAAATAAATAAATGCTGTTTTGCTTTTGTTTGTAATTTTACCCAAGCAGCTGCTTTAAATAGCCATTCTTTGGAATCATTAACTCCCTGGAGGAGAGGTTTGATAGTGATCAGACAGAAGCTGGATGAATGTGGTTAGTGGTTTCCCTGTGTCTGTCATGAGCAGAGAGCCTCTTTGTGTTGTTCTGACTCTTCAGTCTTTCTAACAACCCATGATCCAATCCCTCCCTGCTTCCCAAGTGAAATTCTAATTCAAATGGAAAATTATCATGCTATAGCTACTAGAAGTATTGTGGAACAAATCCAAATGAATAAAGCTTGTCACCTAACTCACAAAATCATCTCCTTTTTTACATTTCCAAGAGATCAGTGAGTAAGAGAAAAGCAAAATTAGAATAATTTTTCATCCTTTCTTTTCCTGAACCACACACCTGGACGATATTTGGGGTGAATGAAAGTGTGAAACTTATACCATACCCATTAACCTCATGATTGCTGGCTCTGATCCTCTAGCTTTACCTTTTTCTATCACTTATCCCAAGACCCTGCATTCATATTGTACCTCACAGAAAAATGCGGATATTTGCAATTCCAGATATAAGTAACTTTGCCTGGCATCCAAACCATGACAAGCTGTTTTCTTCATATGCAAAGAAGAGAATAAATAAGAGTGATTTTGATAGAGTGATTTAGGGATTCTGAAGATTCAACTAAATTTAAATATACAAAATTTACTTTTAAAAAGAGTTAAAGCACTGCTTTTAAAATAAATGAGAAAGAAATCCCATTTTTATTTCATTAAAATTGTCATGAGTCTTTCTTCATTTAATTAGAATCAATTATAAAATGGATGTCATTTGATACTTGAAACGACTACGTATAAACAGAAACGTTTCTCCAACTACCATGGGAGATAGATTTTACATGCTTAATTATTGGAACTTTAACAGAAGACTTAGAGCCTCAGTCAACCAAGATAATCTAACTGTCTCCTCAACGATTGAGCCTAAGAGCAACAGATTAAAGACAAAACAGATGAAGTGGCTTGATTAAAAGGGAAATGCAAGTGCCATTGGAGCTGACTAAGGAAAAAGACTGTACAGCAGAGAAAAATTTTCCTGATTTTTCTGCCAGTCTAATATCAGACTGATTTTTTTTTTCTTTTTTTTTTTGCTGTATGCGGGCCTCTCACTGTCGTGACGTCTCCCGTTGCGGAGCACAGGCTGCGGACGCGCAGGCTCAGCGGCCATGGCTCACGGGCCCAGGCCCTCCGCGGCATGGACCGGGGCACGAACCCGTGTCCCCTGCACCGGCAGCCGGACTCTCAACCACTGCGCCACCAGGGAAGCCCCAGACTGATCTTTTATCTCTCCAATTTTTACCCTTAAACTTTTCTATCTCATTAGAGAATTGTTTTCTAATTTTAATAATTAAGACTTTTATAACTTAAAAGTGTTTCCAGGAAAGGGATCTTGAATTCTAAATGAGAATATCTCAGGCAACAAGGGAAACGAGGTCAAGCTCTGTAATCAGATCAAGATCATCCTATCTACTGCAGTGTTCCCATGATCTTTCCGTTGTCTGATCTCTTAGCAGAAGGAGCTCTGCCTATTAAAATTCTTCCAAAGATCATGGTGACAGGAATCTGAGTTAAAAAGACAGGGTGAGATTTCAACTTCTTAAGTGCTACTAGGAAGATATTTACTTTTGCATTTTACAAATTTTAAACTTCTTAATAGCTTTTTTTTTCCTTTTTACGATTGTATTCATGAGGCTCTTATTTATTTGCTAAATCGTGTTCTTTTTTTTCTTGGGAATTCTAAGATATAAAAGGGAAATTCCCAGCTCATATGTATTGCTCTTTGCTTATTTTCCTTTCCCTTCTCTGACTAGAGACAGCTATCCTGTAGGTTCCCTTAAACACCTCCACTCCTCACAGGGGAGTGTGTTGGTTTGAAACTTCAGGAGTACCTGGGATGAAATTCGAAACTGGTCCCTGGAGGGCAAGGGTAATGAAAAAAGACCACACCAGATTGGCATGTGGCAGGTTTAATAAACAAGGAACTTACGTAAGAGGCTTGTCTTGGGAGACTACAAGACAAGTAGATCTCCACAGCCCACACTCCTCTTCCTCTCCATATCTTAAAAATGTATAGATAGACCTTGAAAAGTGTTCAGTCACATATTCAGTCCAGATGGTCTCAACAATACATTACTATCATGACTGCATTCTTGAAGTGGCTCCTAGTGTGGGCAGAGTGGGCAGAATGCCCATTCCAAAGACAGGGGAGAAAATAAGGAGCCTCTAATTTCCGGGGTCCCTCTCGCAGTTTACCTTGTGGTCATGTCCTCTTGATGACCTCCTCCAACAAAGTGGTAAAGAGTAGGATGTTTGGGGCCCAACTTTTAGATTGCCCAGGTGCTGGTTGTCTTGTGTTACACTGACCAAGTGCCCTGCTTTTCTTCATTTGTTTTCTTATCCATATTTTATGGATAATAATAACAATAATAATAAAGCTTACCTCATTGAAATGTTGTGAAAAATGTTCTAAGATATTCCGATTAAAGCAGTTACTTTAATGTATGGCACCTAGGAAATACTTAATACCAATTTCATTAGTAAGACTAAAGTGTGAGGAAATGGTGTCGATACAGTGTTGGAGGGACTAGAATGTGGCGTGATGCTCTATAAATAGGTAATAAAATGGAGGTAATGCATCACATCTGAACTAGAGCAAGCCTGGAGGATGAAGCACTGGGCAGCCACATGGTGCCCAAAGCCTCTGTATAAGAAGTTTGTGCCACATGGGTAAGAGATAATAGTAAAGAAATAAAACACAAAGTTTAAAAACAAAATTTGCTGACTTCTGACTGTTTTGTTATAGTTGTAATTGGTTATAATATTATGAGATGCAGATAATGAATTAAACATATTATAGAAGTAAATTGTATTTATTGTTTTCTTATTAGGTCACAATTACTATTATAAAAATAAACTATATTTTATAAAATTATTAAAAGTTATACAAATTATTTCTTTCTGCCTTTAGTAACCTGAGAGGAAGATATTATTTGGATATACAAATAAAGAATCTATAGCACAGAGTGTCTATGGTACTAAGTCCAATATCGGTGGTTGAACTTAAATATGAGTCAGGACAATTGCCTAGTTATGTCTCAGGTTCCATTGGCCAGCATTTTAATGTTTCATCTAATCAGTAATATTCCCTAAATGTATCCTGATTAATTCATTAAATATTTATTTGATATTTACTATTGGTGTGTGCTCTTTCACAATACATAGACAGGATTATATTCTTAAATAACTTATCATGTCATGGGGAAAACACGTGTATTATTATTTTTAATGTAAGTTCTGATACCTTAAGATGACAAAAATTGCTATACATGTCAAGAGGGCAAGAACTTAATAAAGACTCAGATTTTGTAGTACATCACTTGGCAAGATCTTGTTAACAAGTCACAGCAGTTCTGTGGGGTCAATTTTATTATTATTTCCTTTTCTTGATAAGATCACTGAGGGCAAGAATGAGAGTCACAGTAGCTTGGCCAAAGTCACAAAACTGGCATGAAGCAGAGTTGTGTTGAAATTCAGTGGGTCTAAGTCAAAAGCTTGGGTTCTTAAACATTTGTGAAAATACCTTCACGTACTTAGGGGAGAAATTAAAGGCTTGATAACATTGGTAGCATTTAAAATGGGCTACAAAAAAATGGATAGATTTTTAATACAACCATAGAATTTCACAGAAAAAAGGGCTTTTGCGATCCTCTACTTCCACCCCTTTATTTTACTGATGAGGTAAAGAGAATTGTGACAGGCAGAAGTTTGTGGGAGTATGAGACAAAGGTATATTTTATGTAAGTGAAGTGATATAATATAGATCTATTAGGGAAAGGTAATATTTTAGGTAAAGTTTGGTAGTTTAATTTGGCTGGACTATAGTCTGTATTGTGAATATATATATATATATATATATATATATATATATATCACTATATAGTAGATTATATATCTGTAGACTATTCTAGCATAGTCTATATATGTAGAATAGGCTACATATAAAATTAGTGGGATATAAGACTGAAAATACAGGTTGTGGCTAAAAAGTGAAGGGCTCAAAATGAGCAGATGAGTTTAGAAATGACTCAGTAGTAGATGTGGAACCATTGACTAGTTTAGAACAAAAGATTAGCACTGATAGTGTTAAGTTTGAAAATTTTCACCTGGGTAGCATGCAGGACAGGAAAGGGGCGAGAGATCATGAGTAGTTCAGGAAAAAAACAGATGATTGAAATTGAATGATTAATTTGGAAAATGAAAAATGAGCATACATGAACAATTTATTTCTAGTACAGAATCAATAGGACTTGTCAAGTACTCAATACATGCAGCAGGAAAAGAAAAAGAGCTCATGAAAAGCTAAAAAAAAATCAATGCCTAAAAGAAGGGAGATACCATTAATAGAAATTAACAAGTCAGCCTTTCAATAATATTACCTGTCATTTATTAAGATCTATTCTTGTATTAGTTTTAAGCTAAGATTTTTTACAGACTTGGCTTCATTGAATCTTTAATATAAGACTAATAAATAACTGTATTCTGCTCATTTTACAGGAAAGAACTTCAAGGCACATAAAAGATAGACACTTTCCCTCAAATTGTAGAAGTAATAATGGGTAGAGTCAGGATTTTATTACAGAATTTCATTATCTGGTTCTTAAGTTTCACTATAACATTTTTTGAGAATATAATGAATACAAGTGTCAGTATTTTGAGTCTGAGTTACCAGTATAATATTTATTTTGTAGTCAATGGGAGCTTAGAATTAGGAGAAACATAAAGCTTAATAAATCATTTTGTGAGTTGATAAATTTAGATGTTTTAAAGTCTAGGAGCTGATAACAAGTGAAAAGAGTGCTAGAAGAGAAAAATGCAAGGAAATAGATTTATGGGAATACTTTTATTGTTATTATTAGAAGAAGAGGAAACAGGAGTGGAAGGACGCAAAGGGAGAAGAAGAGAAAAAATAAAACTTGATACAATAAGAAAGAACAGCATGAGAAATAGATGGAGAATTATGAAGAATGCAATTTTCTTACAAAGAAAAAAGGTAAAAAATACTATCTTAAAAGTCTAGATTAATATGATGCTCATAGTCTTTGTATTATTATTTAGTTATTATCCTAGCTCATGATATATCTAAATTAAATTTTAATAGTTATGTAGCTTGTATGTTTAACTAAATCAAACATTATAACATCTAACTTACCATGCACCAGAGTGTGTGGTGGAATCTAGAGATAATAGGATGAATATGGCTCAATTTCAAGCCTCTCATTGTTCACACTACATGATCCACCGAAGAAGACAGACATATTAACACACAGTTGTTCATTTTACTATGGAAAATGCTATAGCACAGGTCTGTAAATGAATTGTGTGAAAGTAGGGATCATCCATTCAGTCTGTAACACATGTGTTCTTCATGGAAAGATGGCTTTTTAGATGATTCAAAGGACGATTCAGAAGAGATCATAAGGAAGAGGTGGGCTTTAGAAGGAGGGAAGTTTATGGATGACAGATGTATAAAGGTATGTGATATGTGGCAGGGAATTTTGTGACTCAGGGATAGGAAAATGGGGAAAAGACTGGAAAGAGAGACCACAGCTAGAACAATGTGAGCATTTTGTATTATGTTCAGAGCTTTCTATATGGAAAAGTGAACCATGGAGGGATTTAAATAGAACTGCATCATAAACAAATTGACATTGTTAGAAGTGCCCAGTTTGCAGGCAGGGTTAACTTCAGATTGAAAATAAATGATCGTAAATGATACCAGAGGCAGAGAGGCAAAGAGGTGGTGGTAGAAGTCACCATGAGAGGGAGGTAGAAATATAAGACCACAGTAATTACGGTGGGAACTTTAGGAAGCTGAAAAGTTAGTGTGGTTAGAAAATAGAGGCTTTTTTATTTATATTAAAAAATTGACTTCTTTATGGGTTATCCAAATATGATGGTTTATAGTTGTGAGTTAGAATATGTATAAATATGTGCTTACATACTCCATACATTCATATTATCAGGGAAATGGTAGACAGAGTGAAGGTTAAATCTCAATCTAGAGTATGTATTTAAGATGTTATCATAACATTCTAAATGTAACCTTTACAGAAAATACATCAACTTATCCAGACAATGATAGAAAGTGTCTAATTTATGAATGACCTTGCAACTCACTGAACATGTAGAAGGCATTACTGGGCCTAACTGATTGTGGGAGGCTGAGCCTCTCTATCCAGAATTTAAGTTGTATCTCTGATAAACGAACTGAAGAGAAGAGTAAGTGGAATTAATAAAACTAACATATTGCACAAAAAACATATATTGGATATAAGGTATTTAAAATTTTTTATTGCAATAGTATCAAAGTACTATGAATAATGAATTCATTTTGAATGCAATGATTTTTCACTAAAGTTCACAGCTTCTTGAAAGTCAGTTCTACATTCCAAAGTCAGTGCTTTATATTCAATTTAGTATACACTCATTGATCTCTTTCTATGTGCCAATCAGTGAAATAATTCTAGGACTATAAAGGATGATGGAAGGAGATAGACTCATTGAATTATAGACAGTATGTAAATCAATCCATTAAATTAAAACAGATTGAGGAGACATATAGAATACCCTTCTTTACAGTGAAAAAGATGCTGACTATCAACTCTAGAGGTAATCTCATAATCTAATGATTAATTAGGAATAATAATAATATTAATAACACCTCAAAACTTTAATGAGAAAGGGATTCTAATAATAGAAAATATTCACATTTGATTAAAATACAAATATATGTGAATTGTTATGGCAAATAGATATGAACATAATTTGAAATTTGAGCTTGTTTGGGTAAGTAAATTATGAGTAAATGTCACCTTTTAGACATGTTCAGATTCCATCACGTTTTGCTTTTTTTGTTTATAAATCAAAATTAATTCATCCTTGTCAACACTCAAAATGAAGGTAAATGTAATAAATAGGTTTTAGAAGCACAATAATCGAAATAATCCACAGCTTTACTGTGTTCTACAGTCTCCATGAGTCCTACTTAGTTTCTTCTTTCTTTTCTTTATTTTTTCTTTTATAATATATTTTTTTTAATTCTTGCTGTCCTTTTCTTCTTAAATCAGTCCTCTTGAAGTTATTTCAGTTTTATCCAAGTTCTGTTTTAATTTTTGTCATGCCCATTTTTCTCCAGCTTTATTCAGGTGTAACTAACATACAATAAACTTTGCTAATATTTTTAATAGATCTTTATTGGAGTATAATTGTTTCACAGTACTGTGTTAGTTTCTGTTGTATGCCACAGTGAATCAGCCATATGTATACATATGTCCCCATATTCCCTCCCTCTTGAGCCTCCCTCACAAACTCCCTATCCCATCCCTATAGGTCATCTCAAAGCACCAAGCTGATCTCCCTGTGCTATGATGCTGCTTCCCACTAGCTAATTATTTTACATTCGGTAGTGTATATGTGTCGATGTTACTCTCACTTCGTCCCAGCTCCCCACTCCCACCCCATATCCTCCAGTCCATTCTCTATGTCTATATCTTTATTCCTGCCCTGCAACTAGGTTCATCAGTAGTTTCTTTCTTTTTTTTTTTTTTTTAGATTTCATCTATATGCATTAGCATACAGTATTTGTTTTTCTCTTTCTGACTTAACTTCACTCTGTATGACAGACTCTAGATCCATCCACCTCACTACAAATAACTCAATTTCGTTTCTTTTTATGGCTGAGTAATATTCCATTGTATATATGTGCCATATCTTCTTTATTCATTCATCTGTCAATGGACATTTAGGTTGGTTCCATGTCTTGGCTATTGTAAATAGTGCTGCAATGAACATTGTGGTACATGTCTCTTTTTGAATTATGGTTATCTCAGGGTATATGCCTATTAGTGGGATTGCTGGGTTGTATGGTAGTTCTGTTTTTAGCTTTTTAAAGAACTTCCATACTGTTTTCCATAACGGTTGTATCAATTTACATTTCCACCAACAGTGCAGGAGGGTTCCCTATTCACCACATGCTTTCCAGCACTGATTGTTTCTAGATTTTTTGATAATGGCTATTCTGACCGGTGTGAGGTGATAACACATTGTAGTTTTGATTTACATTTCTCTTATAGTTAATGATGTTGAGCCTCTTTTCATGTGCCTCTTGGCCATCTGTATGTTTTCCTTGGTGAAATGTCTATTTAGGTTTTCCACCCATTTTTTAATTGGATTGTTTGTTTTTATGATACTGAGGTACATGGGCTGTTTGTATATTTTGGAGATTAATCCTTTGTCTGTTGTTTTATTTACAAATATTTTCTCCCATTCTGAGGGTTGTTTTTTGTCTTGTTTATGGTTACCCTTGCTGTGCAAAAGCTTTTTAGTTTAATTAAGTCCCATTTGCTTCTTTTTCATTTTTATTTCTGTTACTCTAGGAGGTGGGTCAAAAAAGATCTTGCTGTGGATTATGGCAAAGAGTGCTTTTCTATGTTTTCCTCTAAGAGTTTTATAGTGTCTGGCCTTACATTTAGGTCTTTAATCCATGTGGACTTTATTTTTGTGTATGGTGTTAGGGAGTGTTCTAATTTCATTCTTTTACATGTAGCTGTCCAGTTTGCCCAGCACCATTATTGAAGGAGCTGTCTTTTCTCCATTGTATGTTCTTGTCTCCTTTGTCATAACTTAGGTGACTATATGTGTGTGGGTTTATCTCTGGGCATTCTGTCCTGTTCCATTGATCTATATTTCTGTTTTTGTGCCAGTACCATACTGTCTTGATTACTGAAGCTTTGTGGTATAGTTTGAAGTCAGGAAGCCTAATTCCTCCAGCTCTGTTTTTCTTTCTCAAGATTGCTTTGACTATTTGGGGTCTTTTGTTTTTCCACACAAATTGTAAAATTTTTGGTTCTAATTCCGTGAAGAATGCCATTGGTAGTTTGATAGGGATTGCATTGAATCTGTAGATAGCTTTGGGTTGTATAGTCATTTTCACAAAATGTATTCTTCCAATCTAAGAACATAGTATATTTCTTCATCTGTATATGTCATCTTTGATTTCTTTCATCAGTGTTTTATAGTTTTCTAAGTACAAGTCTTTCGCCTCCTTAGGCAGGTTTATTCCTAGGTATTTTATTATTTTTGTTGCAATGGTAAATGTGAGTATTTCCTTAATTTCTCTTTCTGTTTTTTAATTTTTGGTGTATAGGAATGCTAGAGATTTCTGTGCATTAATTTTGTACCCTGCAACCTTTCCAAATTCATTGATTACTTCTAGTAGTTTTCTAGTGGCATCTTTAGGATTTTCTATGTATAGTATCATGTCATTTGAAAACAGTGACAGTTTTACTTTTTCTTTTCCATTTTGTATTCCTTTTATATCTTTTTCTTCTCTGCTTACCATGGCTATGCCTTTCAAAACTATGCTGAATAATATCAGTGAGAATGGACATCCTTGCTTGTTCCTGATCTTAGAGGGAATGCTTTCAGTTTTTCACCATTGAGTATTATGTTTGTTGTGGGTTTGTCATATATGGCCTTTAGTAGGTGGAGGTCGGTTCCCTCTATGCCTATTTTCTGGAGAGTTTTTATCATAAACGGGTGTTGAATTTTGTCAAAAGATTTTTCTGCATCTACTGAGTGAGCATATGGTTTTTATTCCTTAATTTGTTAATGTGGTATATCACATTGATTGATTTGCATATATTGAAGAATCCTTGCATCCCTGTGATAAATCACACTTGATCATGGTGTATGATCCTTTAATGTGTTGATGGATTCTGTTTGCTAGTATTTGTTCAGGATTTTTTCATCTATGTTCATCAGTGCTATTGGTCTAATTTTCTTTTTTTGTGATGTCTTTTTCTGGTTTTGGTATCAGGGTGATGGTCGCTTCATAGAATGAATTTGGGAGTATTTCTCCTTCTGCAATTTTTTGGAAGAGTTTGAGAAGAATGGATGTTAGGTCTTTCTAAATGTTTGATAGAATTTGCCTGTGAAGCCATCTGGTCCTGGTCTATTTTTTGTTGGATGATTTTTAATTACAGTTTAATTTAATTACTTGTGATAGGTCTGTTTATATTTTCTAATTCTTCCTGATTTAGTCTTGGAAAATTGTACCTTTCCAAGAATTTATCCATTTCTTCGTGGTTGTCCATTTTATTGGCATATAGTTGCTTGTAGTAGTCTCTTATAATCCTTTGTATTTCTGCGGTGTCAGTTGTAATTTCTCCTTTTTCACTTCTAATTTTACTGAGTTGTGTCCTCTCCCTTTTTTTCCTGATGAGTCTGGCTAAGGGTTTATTAATTTTGATTTTCTTCTCAAAGAACCAGGTTTTAGTTTTATTGATCTCTGCTATTGTTTTCTTTTTGTTTTTCATTTATTTGTTTTTCATTTATTTCTGATCTGCTCTTTATGATTTCTTTCCTTCTGCTAAATTTGGGTTTTCCTTGTTCTTCTTTCTCTAGTTGTTTTAAGTGTAGGGTTAGTTTGTTTATTTGACATTTTTCTTGTTTCTTGAGGTGAGATTGAATTGCTATAAACTTCCATCTTAGACCTGCTTTTGCTGCATCCCATAGGTTTTGGGTCTTCATGTTTTTGTTGTCATTTGTTTCTATGTATTTTTTTTATTTCTTCTTTGATTTCTTCAGTGATCTCTTGGTTATTTAGTAGTGCATTGTTTAGCCACCATATATTTGTGTTTTTTACAATTTTTTTCCGTGTATTTGATTTCCAATCTCATAGTATTGTGGTCAGTAAAGGTGTTTGATATGATTTCAATTTTCTTAAATTTTCCAAGCCTTGATTTGTGACCCAAGATGTGATCTGTCCTGGAGAACATTCTGTGTGCATTTGAGAAGAAAGTGTATTCTGCCACTTTGGGATAGAATGTTCTATAAATATCAATTAAATCTATCTGGTCTATTGTGTCATTTAAAGCTTATGTTTCCTTATTTATTTTCTGTTTGGATGATCTGTCCATTGCTGTAAGTGTGGTGTTAAGGTCCCCTATTATTATTATATTCCTGTCAATTTCTCCTTTCATGGTTGTTAGCATTTGCCTTATGTAGTGAGGTACACCTATTTTGGGTGCGTAAACATTTATAATTGTTATATCTTTTTCTTGGATGGATCCTTTGATCATTATGTAGTGTCCCTCCTTATATCTTGCAAGAGTCTTTATTTTGAAGTCTATCTTATCTGATATGAGTATTGCTATTCCAGCTTTCTTTTGATTTCCATTTGCATGGAATATCTTTTCCCATCCCTTTACTTTCAATCTGTATGTGTCCCTAGGAGTGTGTCTCTTGTAGGCAGGATACATATGGAGATGTAACAGATACATACATATCTGTTCAATGGAACAGAAGGGGCCCAGTTGTGCACCCAACCCCTGGTATCAGATGTTGGAGGACATCACCTGGGAGCTCAGCAGGTTACCCATGCCTGAGTGGGTGGGGCAAACATGCTCTCCTCCTCTCCTGCTCCTCCTGGAGAACCCCTCCTGCCTGCCTCTCCTGATCTCCCCAACCACAGGGGCTCTCATCCCGTCTGGCCTCCACTTCTCCTCCCTCTTCAGTCCCCCCACGTCCTATTGGTTCACTTGGGGGTTCCTCCCATCTCTTTGAGTGTCCGGGTCTCCCACCAGCAGCGGACAGCGCCCTAGTTGTTGGGAGACACTAACTCAGTGTCTTCCCACACCACCATCTTCTCTTTTCTTTTATTTTCTATCCTTTCCTTCCCTTTCTTTCCCTTCCCTTCCCTTCCCTTTCCTCCCTTCCCTTTCCTTTCTTTTTTTTTTTTTTGGTCTAGTTTTGAAGGGGCTTACAAATTCACAAAAGAATTATAAGTGAATGGATACAGAATTCATACCTGTGACACTGTCACCTGTATAGATCAAATGTATTCAGTTAAACTGCCATTTCTCAATGTTAAGAGGGAAGAAAAAGTATTTATTTTTTATTCCATTCATGGTAGCACAGTGAAAAACAAACAAACAAAAATTCACAAAACTTTCTTAACGCTTTGCAAACAAAGAGTAAAATTACAGAAATGTGCAATGGAGCAGCATGACCAAGTCACAGTTCAGTGACAGTTAGTGAGGATGATTGTGCTTGCTCTCTCCAGGAGATTTCACTAAAGAGATTGGCAAGTACATGCTTCACCTATTTGTGGCAAAATATATAATTGGGGGTGATGCAACTAGCAAGGGAGATGTAAAGCTTCACTCATACTGAAAATATATTTGTCTGTTTTAACTGCATTCTTCCTCTGAGTAAAGAGAAAAAAGAAAAAAAAAATTGGGTAGCTTAATTTATATGAATGATTATTTTTTGTAACTGTTAATTAAGGAAGACCACTTTTATCCACATTTATAGAAGTATCACTGGAAAGGGGAGTCCTTGCTGTTGTATACTGAAATGGAAGAATTTTCTCTTTTCCAAAAAGAAGTCTTATATATTTCATTAGAGCCTCAGGGCAAGAGTCTGCTTGTAAGGTTTCAACATATTATTTATGCATTTACTTCCTTGAATATAAAGGAACATAAATATATTCACTTGGTAGAGCAGAAAGCTTATCTAGTTATCCATTTCAAGTTATCAAACTTTTTTTTTAAACATCTTTATTGGACTATAATTGCTTTACAATGTTGTGTTAGTTTCTGCTTTATAACAAAGTGAATCAGCTATACATATATTCCCATATCTCCTCCCTCTTGTGTCTCCCTCCCACCATCCCTATCCCACCTCTCTATGTGGTCACAAAGCACTGAACTGATCTGCCTGTGCTATGCGGCTGCTTCCCACTAGCTATCATTTACATTTGGTAGTATATATAAGTCCACGGCACTCTCTCACTTTGTCCCAGCTTACCCTTCCCCTCCCTGTGTCCTCAAGTCCATTCTCTACATCTGTGTCTTTATTCCTGGCTTGCCCCTATGTTCTTTATAACCTTCTTTTTTTTTTTTTTAAGATTCCATATATATGTGTTAGCATACGGTATTTGTTTTTCTCTTTCTGACTTACTTCACTTTGTATGACAGACCCTATGTCCATCCAAATCACTACAAATATCTCAATTTCATTTCTTTTTATGGTTGAGTAATATACCATTGTATATATGTGCTATGTCTTCTTTATCCATTCATCTGTCAATGGACACTTAGGTTGGTTCCATGTCTTGACTATCATAAAGAGTACTGCAATGAACATTGTGGTACATGACTCTTTTTGAATTATGGTTATCTCAGGGTATATGCCCAGTAGTGGGATTGCTGGCTTGTATCATAGTTCTATTTTTAGTTTTTTAAGAACCTCCATAATGTTCTCCATAATGGCTGTATCAATTCACTTTCCCACCAACAGTGCAAGAGGGTTCCCTTTTCTCCACACCCTCTCCAGTATTTATTGTTTGTAGATTTTTTGATGATGGCCGTTCTGACTGGTGTGAAGTGATATCTCATTGTAGTTTTGATTTTCATTTCTCTAATGATTAGAGATGTTGAGCATTCTTTCATGTGTTTGCTGGCAATCTTTATTATTTCTTTGGAGAAATGTCTATTTAGGTCTTCTGCCCATTTTTCGAGGGTTTTTTTTTTTTTTAATATTGAGCTGCATAAGCTGCTTGTAAATTTTGGAGATTAATCTTTTGTCAGATGCTTCATTTGAAAATATTTTCTTCCATTCTGAGAGTTGTCTTTTTGCCTTGTTTATGGTTTCCTTTGCTGTGAAAAAGCTTTTAAGTTTCATTAGGTCCCATTTGTTTATTTTTGTTTTTATTTGCATTTCTCTAGGAGGTGGGTCAAAAAGGATCTTGCCGTGATTTATGTCATAGAGTGTTCTGTCATGTTTTCCTCTAAGAGTTTTTTAGTGTCTGGCCTTATATTTAGGTCTGTAGTCCATTTTGAGATTATTCTTGTGTACATGTTAGGGAGTGTTCTAATTTAATTCTTTTACAGGTAGCTGTCCAGTTTTCCCAGAATCACATATTGAAGAGGCTGTCTTTTCTCCATTGTATATTCTTGCCTCCTTTATCAAAAATGTTGACCATATGTGCGTGGGTTTATCTCTGGGCTTTCTATCCTGTTCCATTGATAAATATTTCTGTTTTTATGCCAGTACCGTACTATCTAGATTACTGTAGCTTTGTAGTATAGTTGGAAGACAGGGAGCCAGATTCCTCCAGCTCCGTTTTTCTTTCACAAGATTGCTTTTGCTGTTAGGGGTATTTTGTGTTCTTTTTCATTTATTTCTGATCTGAACTTTATGATTTCTTTCCTTCTGCTAATTTTGGGGATTTTTTTGTTCTTTCTCTAATTCCTTTAGGTGTAAGTTTAGGTTTTTTACTTGAGATGTTTCTTGTTTCTTGAGGTAGGATTGTATTGCTATAATCTTCCCTCTAATAACTGCTTTTGCAGCATCCCACAGGTTTTCGGTCATTGTGTTTTCATTGTCATTTGTTTCTAATTATTTTTTGATTTCCTCTTTGATTTCTTCAGTAATCCCTCCGTTATAGAGCAGTGTATTGTTTAGTCCCCATGTGTTGGTATTTTTTACAGATTTTTTCCTATAATTGATATCTAGTCTCATAGAGTTGTGGTCCAAAAAGATACGTGATAGGATTTCAATTTTCTTAAATTTACCAAGGCTTGATTTGTGACCCAAGATATGATCTATCCTGGGGAATGTTCCATAAGCACTTGAGAAGCATGTGTATTCTGTTTCATTTGGATGGGATGTCCTATAAATATCAATTAAGTCCATCATGTTTAATGTATCATTTAAAGCTTGTGTTTCCTTATTTATTTTCATTTTGGAAGATCTGTCCATTGGTGTATGGTGTCAATGTCCCCTACTCTTATTGTGTTACTGTCAATTTCCCCTTTTATGGCTGTTTGCATTTGCCTTGTGTACTGTGGTGCTCCTATGTTGGGTGCATAGATATTTACAATTGTTATATCTTCTTCTTGGATTAATCCTTTGACCATTATGTAGTGTCTTTATTTTAAAGTCTATTTTGTCTGATATGGGAATTGTTATTCCAGCTTTCTTCTGATTTCCATTTGCATGGAATATCCTTTTCCATCCTCTCACTTT
Source organism: Leucopleurus acutus (assembly GCF_964270905.1). NCBI lineage: Eukaryota > Metazoa > Chordata > Mammalia > Artiodactyla > Delphinidae > Leucopleurus > Leucopleurus acutus. The sequence continues at coordinate 43,377,210 of NC_139160.1, read as the reverse complement.
CAGTCTGTATGTGTCCCTATGTCTGAAGTGGGTCTCTTCTAGACAGCATACACATGGGTCTTCTTTGTGCATCCATTCAGCCAGTCTTTTGGTTGGATCATTTAATCCATTTACTTTTAAGGTAGTTATCAATATGTATGTTCCTATTTCCATTTTCTTAATTGTTTTGGGTTTGTTATTGTAGGTCTTTACCTTCTCTTGTGTTTCCTGCCTAGAGAAGTTGCTTTAGCATTTGTTGTAATGCTGGTTTGGTGATGATTAATTTTTTTAGCTTTTGCTTGTCTGTGAAGGTTTTAATTTCTCTGTCAAATCTGAATGAGATCCTTGCTGGGTAGAGTAATCTTGGTTGTAGATTTTTCCCTTTCATCACTTTAAATTTGTCCTGCCAGTCCTCTCGCTTGCAGAGTTTCTGCTGAAAGATCAGCTGTTAACCTTATGGGGATTCCCTTATGTGTTATTTGTTGTTTTTCCCTTGCTGCTTTTAACATTTGTTCTTTGTATTTAATTTTTGATTGTTTGATTAATATGTCTCTTGGTGTGTTTCTCCTTGGATTTATCCTGTGTGGGACTCTCTGTGCTTCCTGGACTTGATTAACTATTTCCTTTCCCATTTTAGGGAAGTTTTCAACTATAATTTCTTCAAATATTTTCCCTGTCCCTTTCTTTTTCTCTTCTTCTTCTGGGACCCCTATAATTCGAACGTTGGTGTGTTTAATGTTGCCCAGAAGTTTCTAAGACTGTCCTCAATTCTTTTCATTCATTTTTCTTTATTCTGAGCTGCAGTAGTTATTTCCACTATTTTGTCCTCCAGGTCACTTATCTGTTCTTTTGCCTCAGTTATTCTGCTATTGATTTGTCCTAGAGAATTTTTAATTTCATATATTTTGTTGGTCATCATTATTTTTTTGTTCTTTAGTTCTTCTAGGTCTTTTTAAAACGTTTTTTGTATTTTTTGCTTTCTATTTCCAAGATTTTAGATCATCTTTACTATCATTACTCTGAATTCTTTTTCAGGTAGACTGCCTATTTCCTCTTCATTTGTTTGGTCTGGTCGTTTTTTTCCTTGCTCCTTTATCTGCTGTGGATTTCTCTGTCTTCCTATTTTGCTTAATTTACTGTGTTTGGCGTCTCTTTTCCACAGGCAGCTGGTCCATAGTTCCCGTTGTTTTTGGTGTCTGCCCCCCAGTGGCTAATGTTGGTTCAGTGGGTTCTGTAGACTTCGTGGTGGAGGAGACTAGTGCCGGTGTTCAGTTGGATGAGGTTGGATCTTGTCTTTCTGGTGGGCAGGACCGCATCCGCTGGTGTGTTTTGGGGTGTCTGTGACCTTATTATGAATTTAGGCAGCCTTTCTACTAATGGTGGGGTTGTGTTTCTATCTTGCTAATTTTTTGGCTTAGGGTGCCCAGCACTGTAGCTTGCTCATCGTTGATTGGAGTTGGGTCTTAACATTGAAATGGAGATTTCTGGGAGAGCTTTTTACCAGTTGATATTATGTGGAGTAGGAGGTGTCTTGTGGACCAGTGTCCTGAACTCAGCTCTCCCACCTCAGAGGCAAGGCCTGACACCTGGCTGGAGCAACGAGACCCTGTCAGCCACACAGCTCAGAAGAAAATGGAGAAAAAAGAAAGAAAGGAAAAATAAAATAATTTTTAAAATAAATAATAAATAAAACTATTAAAAATAAAGAAGAGAGAAACAAAACCAAAAAACAAATCCACCAATTATAACCAGTGCTAAAAACTATACAAAAAAATAATAACAAAAGAGAAAATAATGACAAAAAACAGAGAGATAGAACACAGAACAAATGGTAAACACAAAGCTATACAGACAAAACACACAAAGGAGCATACACATACACACTCACAAAAAGAGAAGAAGGAAGAAAATATAATATTGCTTCCAAATTCCACTGCCTCAATTTTGGGTTGATTCGTAATCTGTTCTCATATTCCACAGATGCAGGGTACATCAATTTGATTGTGGAGATTTAACCTGCTGCTCCTGAAGCTGCTGGGAGAGATTTCTCTTTCTCTTCTTTGTTTGCACAGCTCCTGGGATTCAGCTTTGGTTTTGGCCCCACCTCTGTGTGTAGGTCTCATGAGGGAGTCTGTCCCTCACTCAGCCAGGATGGGGCTGGCAGCCGCTGATTAGGGGGTTCTGGCTCACTCAGACCAGAAGAAGGGAGGGAATGGAATGCAGGGCAAGACTGTGGTGGCAGAGGCCAGCGTGACCTTGCAACTGGCTGAGGTGTGCCGTTTGTTCTCCAGGGGAATTTGTTCCTGTATCACCGGACCGTTGCAGAGGTGGGCTGCACAGCCTCCCTGAATGGGAGGTGTGGATAGTGACCTGTGCTTGCACACAGGCTTCTTGGTGGCTGAAGCAGCAGTCTTAGGATTTCCTGCCCATCTCTGGTGTCTGTGCTGATAGCCGTGGCTGGTGCCCACCTCTGGAGCTTGTTTAGGCAGTGCTCTGAATCCCCTCTCCTCTTGCACCCCAAAACAATTGTCTCTTGCCTCTTAGACAGGTCCAAACTTTTTTCCAGACTCCCTCCAGGCTAGGTGTGGCACAGTAGCCCCCTTCAGGCTGTGTTCATGCAGCCAACCCCAGTCCTCTCACTGAGATCTGACCTCCGAAGCCTGAGCCTCATCTCCCAGCCCCCACCCGTCCCGACCGGCAGATGAGCAGATAAGCTTCTTGGGCTGGTGGGTGCTGGTTGTCAGCACCAACCCTCTGTGAGGGAATCTCTCCGCTTTGCCCTCTGCACCCCTGTTGCTGAGCTCTCCTCCGTGGTTCTGAAGCTTCTCCCTCCCCCATCCCCACACCCATCTCCACCAGTGAAATGACTTCCTAGTGTGTGGAAACGTTTCCTCCTTCACAGCTCCCTCCCAGTCGCGCAGGTCCCATCCCTATTCTTTTTCTGTTTTCTTTTGCCCTACCCAGGTATGTGGGGAGTTTCTTGCCTTTTGGGAAGTCTGAGGTCTTCTGCCTGCATTCAGTAGGTGTTCTGTAGGAGTTGTTCCACATGTAGATATGTTTCTGATGTATTTGTGGGGAGGAAGGTGATCTCCATGGCTTACTCTTCCGCCGTCTTGAAGGTTTCTATCAATCTCTTTAACACATTTGTGACTCAGCTTTATAATAGAGATTACAGATTTTATCTATGAGATTTTATTCATACTTCTACAAATATTTTAATGTAGATATTGCCATAGGAGAGCATATATTGTATTGATTGCAATATAAATGTCAGAATCAAAGACTATATTTAGGCTTTCAAAAACCACAGGACTAATTTTACCTGATGTACTTAATCAACTTAAAAATTTAGAAGTAGTTCTATTGTTTTTTCTCTTTTCGTATTTCTCAAAAAATGTGGATTGAAACTTTATTTAGATATACCTAGAGACAACTGAATATCATAAATTTAAAAATTATTTAATGTCATACTATTTGTCTTTCATTACTCTACATTAGCACCTGTCATATTGCTTAAGATAGGGAGGACTTCAATAGATATCCGCTTCTCTAATAAGTGAATTAATAAATTATATAGTCACATTCATAGAAATTAATTTAGACTTGCTCATCATCATCTCATAATTCTTATATGGGCCGAACAAAAAATGGGTGACAAGGAAAATTTGTTTTTTAATTATTTGGAAGTCAGTGAGATTTTCTACAGGAATATATCACCACATCTCTGTGTCACCATTATTATTTGTATCAATTCCTCTTTCAATTTGAGGAAACTGGGCTGAAAATTACTAATATTAAGAGTTTTTCTTGTTAAATATAAATCTTGAGCAAATTATCAGGAAATATTTTGTTTCTGCTTGTTTTTCATCAAGGTAATTATTTTATACATGATAAACGATTTGAAATTTAGTAAAGCCTCTAGTGCATCAATAGCATGATAATATCATGTGTAAGTTTTACATATTTTATAGCAAATAAGAGTAACTTTTCATTATTCATAAATTTACCTAAATATCAATTAAATTTTCAAATTTATTTCAGTAAATTAGTATATAGATTTCTCATGTGTATGATGACACAAAAGAAACTTAGATAGAAAACAGTGACATTTATCATAGGTGTGTTTAATTTAGGTGACTATGATTATATGTATTAGAGAGAGAGGGAGAGAGAGAGAGGAAGGTCTAAATAGAGTGTAGAGGAGAGAGATATTTAAATAGAGTGGACAGGTTGACATGTAAATTACTCAATGAGCTTATGCTAGTGAGTAGGCATGAGAAGGAAGACAGAAAACTGCTTTCTATTGGTTAAATTCAACTGCAGCAAGACCTGTAATGGTTTGAGCATCTCACAATGCAGTGTATAATGTAGAGTGTTCACATGTACGTTACAGATTTTTCATATCACTTGCTTACTAATTTTACCTCTAACCATTTTAAGAAACTTCAGTGCCAGAAGATAAACTAACTGTAGAACCTAATTAATAGGATTCTTTATGGTTGGCTTATGTGACTTTTAGAAAGATTTTGCTTATACTAATTCATTTTCCATACTTGTATACCTCCATACTCAAGCTTACTTTCTACCTTTACACTTGTATTTATAACTCTAAGCTACCTTCTAAGGCAAGTGCATATTTCTAAATTTTAAAAATCTCTTATTTATTAAAAAAGCCAGAATAATATAGTATTATATTCTCTATATCCTTGAAGAAAACATTCTATTGTTATACTGAAATGAAAAAAGAGAGAGCCATTTTAAGTAGTGTCTTGATTACTAATTAATAAATTACCATAGTGGTCCCCAAAATTCTTTTCACCACTCTGACAAACTTGAGAAATATTTCACAGTTCCCATTATGCAAGTAATTTTCAAATGGGAATTAAGCACTCTGAAATGAATATTAGAAAAGTGAAAGGACAGAGAACTATAACTAGGGAGAAGACTTCTCAAGTGATTCTTACACATTTTTGGGGAGTTCTCTTAAGAATCATTGACATGAAAAGATTGGCATATGTGCTGCATAATTGATTCACATGCACACACACACATTTAAGAAAGAAGAATGACAGTAAAGAGGAAAGGGGACAAAATACAATGAAAGGCAAAAACACACAAATCAAATATTGAATAGTTTATAGCTTTGTCTAGTGGTAACTTATTTGTATCATCTGACTCATCTCTCTCAGATACTTTATGAAAATGTCTAAAGTGAAGGAATTTATGATAGATTCTTAATTGGAGGCCAGAGGCCCAAGGAAGTAACATTGGCTGTGTGGCCGTTGCTGCTTTGCACTTTTCCCTAATACTTGAACTGCCCAGCCACTCACATTCTATTTTAAATATCTTATCATACAATTGCAATAAAATACATGAAATATTTCTTCCTGTTAAGTAAATTATTAACAGCAAAACAAGTTAAAAACTCTCCAGACTTCAAGGCAGATGATATATCCATGGACACCAAACAATAAGCATAAAATAGAAGACTTTATGCATATGATAATGATGACATTTCATCTTGTCTCTTTAGCATTCAAAATCTTACAAATATTTGATGTCACTTTGGCTTGGGATTTATTAAGATCGTTGTCTTTTCTATTTACCCACAAAAGAATTTGCCAGAACATTAAAATCAACAATGCCATGGATTTTAAACTAACTACAAGAGATAAAGTCCAAGAAAACCTTAATATTTCTGTCAGCTTGACTAAACCTCAGGCAGGCTTCTTGCTCCTGTTAGGTTCCTGACCTTTTCTCATAGCAGCTCTTACAGATTCCAAATGCCCTAACCACAGAGGTCCCTCCTCTTCCATTTCTTAAACTATTTTCTTGAGAAAACTTGTCTTTCTTTGTGCCTTGAAGTGTATGTAAATTCTTTCAAAAAGTTTCTTGCTGGTTTTACAATCCAGGGATATCTTTTTCAAGGACCCAGGAACCATCACTTTGAAATGTAAATATCGATCAAGATAGTGTTCCCATGTGCCAGTTTCTCTAGGAGGGTAAGGAACCAAACTCTTATGACAGCCTTGCTTCAATTAGTAAAACTTCCTCCTGTCATGAGATATCTGGATAAGGCCAATTAGCAAACATAGATAGCCTTACAATTCCCTCCACCCCAGCTCTTAAAAACTCTTCTGCCCTTTTTTCTGTGGAGTTGAGTTCAGAACACACTCTGGTCTCCCTCTAATTGCAATAACCTTGAATAAGTTCTTCCTTACCTGTTTACTTTTTCCAGTGAAATCTTTTCTTTGATAGTTATTATCAAGGTTTATAGAATACTTTGGTATATTAAAAGCCCCAAAGAAATTTAAGTCTTGCTGTCCTCTAAATTCTAATGAAGAACATAATTTATTTGAAACCCATCAATGTTACGATTATTCATATATTTATATATATATTGTATTAATAAAATTATATTATTGATTTAAAAATAAATCTTTAGTGAATCTTCAAATTTTAAACAATTTCATTGAATATAAGTATCTGTATAAAAACTGGTAATAGGAGCTGAGATTTAATAAATAATTTGTCATGCAATATAAATTGTGCCTGTTTTCACACATTGCCAAATGGTATTCTTGTATCTCCCTGTAAAGGAGATACTATTATCATTCCAACAGAAAACTGAGGTTTAGACTAGTTAAGAAAATTGACAGAGGTCACACACTTTGTGAATTTTGAGCCTGAACAAACTTGGAGCCTGAAGTTTTCTATGATTTTGTTTATTTGTAGGGGTAATTATGGTATTTTACAATCATTTTTGGTTATTTCTATAATGATTACATCAGAACATATTCATCTCAGAAATGCCATCTCATTAACTGTACACACATTTGTTTTTTCTAGGAATGATGTTTTCCACGTATATTCATTCTGCAAATATCTGAAATTGCACATTTAAGTCTCAACTTTGTTTAATTATTTCTAATTAAAATTATCTTAGTTAAAAATACTTTTAAAAATGATACAATGCTACTTTCCATTTATTCTAGTTATAGTTCAATGATATTATTTTTAATGGTGTGATCTTTGATTCATATAAAGTGGTTTGTCCCTACATTAAATGAGTCCAAATTGCTGTTGATGTTTTGCTGTGCAGATTGATAACATATTCAATTTTTCTTCTTTTCAGGTTTTATAAGCACTATCAAATAAACATGTTCCAGCTATTGTTAGACCTCTGCGGTCTCCTAGGAGTTTCGACTCACCCAGGAAACAACAAGAGTCGGAAGCCGATGCAAGACGCAAGAGGTTTATTGAAGGCCGGTACACCGGGGTTCCTTGGTCCTCACGCAGGAGGCCGAAGAAGGAACCCCCCCAGGGCGTGAACATACATTTTTATAGGTCTCAATTTCCTGTTATGCAAAGTGTGGATTCAATTGTGATTTTTAATGATAGGTTCTTAGCTTCTGTTCGGACCAGAGGGGGAACCTGTCCCAGGCTTCCTGATTGGTTCTTTGACAGATACCATTTTTACATTTTGTTTATCTCCCTCCTTCTCAGAAGGGGGCCGGACATCCTGGAAATTCACCCATTGTCTAAGAAGCCCCTATTGTCTGGAGAGTTCTTAATCATTAGCTGGAACAATGTCCCTCGAGTCCCACATTTCCCCCCCCACCTTTTTTTTGGTGACTATTGATTCCAATCATGGAATTTCAATCTTCTGTTCGTAAACTTTGGTACTGTTGTCTTAGCATTAGAACTTGTACAGTATTGACGCGTTCTCTAATAAATGCTATCAAGCGATTTAGAATACATGGTCCAAAAGTTAAAATCAACAATAAAACAATAAGAGGTCCCAACAGAGTAGAGATTAAGGTGGTAAACCAGGGGGATTTATCAAACCATGATTGAAACCATCCTTTTTAGTTTTCTCTCTCCCTTTGCCTTTTATCTAAGCATTCCCTGAGTTTATCCATGGTTTTGGTAATGGTTCCTGAATGATCAATATAAAAGCAACATTTTTTTTTTAGAGCGGTGCGTAATCCCCCTTCCTTAAGAAACAGCAAATCTAGGCCTCTTCTATTCTGCAACACCATTTCTGAAAGTGAGGTGAGTGATTCTTTTAGGTGAGTTATGGAACTTTCTAATGCTCGAAGGTCAATATCTACAGCCTGTCTTAAACTTGCATAATATTGGGGTTGTTGTATGAGGGCTGTGGTTCCCGTTCCTATTCCAGCAGTTATTCCTAGTCCTAGGAGGACGGCCAACGTGAGGGTTATAGGTTCTCTCTTCCTTCTTGTTTTTCCCTCATATTCATCTAAGAAGGACGAATCTGAATGATAGATAAGTCTAGGAACTAATTGCACTAGTACACAAAAATCAGCTGAAGTGTTGAGAACTTCTAGAGAAATACAAGAGGTTAGCCCCGTGTTACATGCCCACCATCCGTCTTGGGGAGGTACAAGATATCCCGAGCCTGAAGGGAAGCTAAAATCGTGACAAAGGTGTCGATGGGACTGGGGAGGTGTTCCTACACAAGTACCATTTCCAGAAACCGAAAACAGAGTTAATTTATTGTTCCCTTCCTGTTTCCATCGACAATGGTCCGGGGAGCTGACATTAGTATAATTAGAACTATATCCTATAACATCATAATAAGGGGAAGGGGCAGCATAACAGAGCCAACATGATTTTGTAGCCTCCGGGTTTGTAGCATTAAGGACCGTAAAAGCTGCCTGCACCAAAGAAAGCATTCTATCCTGGGGGGTTCCGGGCTTAATCGTTGTCTCTTTCAGCCCAGAGGTCCCGTTATTTTTAGGGGCTGGGGGTAACGGGGGGGGCCAAGTACAGGGTTTGGGGGTAACGGGGGGGCAAGTACAGGGTTTGGGCCTATCGACACAGGAGCGGGAGTCTCAATTTTTAGCTTAAGGGTCATCAATATTCCCAAATCATATCCATTCTTGTAAAATCTAATGCCCCATGAATGGCCATTTATCCATTCTTTATCTCTTTTTCCAGGATTACTAAAGGAAATTTTGAGGGGGTGGCACCATCCTGAACATTCGGGGGCGACGGGTTGGGGACCCCTATAAGAAGTATGAGTATAGTTGGCTGTTACTGTAATAAAATCCCAAGTTGAGGTGGGTCTCCAATAAGTATCTCCTGTGGTTTCACATCCCCAGTTTTGGCAATAAAAATTTTCAGTTCCCCCACATTTATAATTCAGGGATCGGGGGCGATGGAACCCGGGGCATACATAGAAGGAGAGGGTTCTGAGCCAACATCTTCGGACCTGGTTTTTACAACCCTCTCCAGAGTAATCAGCTCTAGTTAGAAGTTCGGACGGAGCATTATGCTGATCATAATAACCCTCTAGATCCCAATAGGGAGCTCCTATGGCCAGTTTACAGACATCAGGAAAAAGGTCTGGCCACCAGGTCCAGGGAGGGGCAGTATGGCTAATGGACCTGGTTATATCTCCAGTTTGAGAAATTACCTGCCAAGTTAGACGTTGGGGCAGGTGAGGGCTAAAATCACTTACAGTCAGTAAAGGCAGTAAAACCGAAATTATAAGTCTTAGGTTCGTAGAAGCTTGAGTTTGAGCGGGTTGTCGGTTCTTCGGGCCTGCCATCCTGATGATGCCGCCGCTGGTGCAGCTTTCACGTGTGAAGCATGGATCCAGGCAGCGATGCCGTCCACGTTTATGGCCGTTGGGGTGGTTAGGAGGACGGTGTATGGTCCTTTCCATCGAGGTTCCAATGTCTGGGTTCGATGCCGACGGACGTATACGGAGTCTCCGACTTGGAAAGGATGAGTTTCTCCCGGTGTTCCCGGTTGGTAGGCCTCGGCGAGTTGGGACCATATCTCCTTTTGCACCAGTTGGAGTCCCAATAGCCTAGCATACAAGTCGGTGTTATTTTGACAGTCTGGTTTTATTTCTTCTCCTAAGGTGAGAAGGGGAGGTGGGGCCCCGTATAGCACCTCAAAAGGAGTAAGATGGTACCGGGAAGGTGTATTCCTAACCCGGAACAGGGCTAAAGGAAGGAGCACCGTCCAATCTGTACCGCCAGTCTCCAAGGACAATTTGGTTAGGGTCTCTTTTAGAGTTCTATTCATTCTTTCTACCTGACCTGAACTCTGGGGTCTATATGCACAATGTAATTTCCAATCAGTCCCCAAATATCTGGCCACATCCTGACTTACCTGGACGACGAAGGCTGGACCGTTGTCGGACCTTATTACCTTTGGCGCTCCAAATCGAGGAAAAATTTCTTCTAGGATCTTCTTGGCTACCACAGCAGCTGTTTCTTTCTTTGTTGGGAAGGCTTCTATCCATCCTGAAAATGTATCTATAAAAACTAGGAGGTATTTATTACCGTACCTTCCAGGACGTACTTCGGTAAAGTCCACCTCCCAGTAAGTTCCTGGGCGGTCTCCCCTGAGCCTTTTTCCAGTTTCAAGTTTTCCCCTGTGAGCATTTACCTGTTGATATGGAACACATTCCTGTACAATTTGTTCAGCTAATTTTGTCAATCCAGGGGTTCCGTACCCGGTTTTATGTAACAGGGATATCATTTTTTTAGTCCCCAGATGTGTCCATCTATGAATCTGTTGTAACATGGATTCTGCTTGCTGAGGGGACAAAGTTCCTTTGGTTGTGGTCGAGATGATTTCCTCGTCACTGCCTGGTTTTTCAGGAACTTTATCTGACAGTCCTAAAATGACTTCTCCCGATGCCATTTCTCGGGTCACCTTGTCAGCCATATTATTACCCCTAGTTATTGGGGTATTGTCTTTCTGGTGTCCAGGGCAGTGAATGATGCTAACTTTAGTGGGAAGCATAAGTGCAACCAATAGAGCCACAATTTCGTCTTTGTTCTTAATTTCTCTGCCACTTGAGGTTAGCAACCCTCTCTGTTGGTAGATGGCACCGTGGATATGAGCGGTAGCAAATGCATATCTACTGTCCATGTAGATGTTTACCTTTTTATTCTCTGCCATCTCCAATGCCCTTGTCATGGCAATTAATTCAGCTCGTTGGGCTGAGGTCCCTTGTGGTAGCGCAGCTGCCCAGATGACTTGTTTTCCGTCTACCACGGCTGCCCCAGCCCGACGCTTACCTCCTTCCAGGAAACTGCTCCCATCAGTAAACCAAGTAAAATCAGCATCAGGAAGGGGTAGGTCCGTCAGATCTGGTCTACTACCGTGTGCTGCAGCCAACACTTCCTGACAATCATGGATGATGGTGGAGCCTTCTAAATCGGGATCAGGTAGCAAGGTAGCTGGATTGAGTCCTGTGGCTGGAGCAAACTTGATGCGATCTGAGTTTAGCAACAGGGTTTGGTAATGGGTCATCCTGGCATTAGTTAGCCACCTATCCGGTGGTTGACGGATTACATTCTCCAGGGCATGAGGAGCTGTTATCGTTAGATTTTGTCCTAAAGTTAGTTTGTCAGCATCTTTGACCAGAACGGCTACTGCAGCGATTATCTTTAAACAGGTGGGCCATCCTGATGCCACAGGGTCCAATTTTTTTGACAAATAAGCAACTGGGCGATTCCAGGGACCCAATTTCTGAGTCAATACTCCTTTTGCAATGCCCTTATTTTCGACTACATATAAATGAAAAGGTTTGGTTACATCTGGCAATCCTAGGGCTGGGGCTGAAAGTAAAGCTCGTTTGATTTGGTCAAAAGCCCGTTGTTCCTTATCGCTCCAAACGAAAGGAGTGCTGTTTTTGGTTAGGGGGTACAATGGGGCTGTCAGCTCGGCAAACCCTGGAATCCATAGTCTACAGAATCCGGCCATCCCCAAAAATTCTCTAACCTGCCTGGCGTTTTTGGGAGCTGGAATTTGGGCCACCGTATCCTTTCTGCTCTCCGCTCTGCTCTCTGCTCTTCTGCCATCTTTGTCCCCCTTTTAACAGGTACCCCAGGTAACTGACCTGTTGTTGGCATATTTGTGCTTTCTTGGCTGAAGCTCTATATCCCAGGGTTCCGAGCTCTGTTAACAGTTTTTCAGTTCCCTTGATACAATCTTCCTGGGTTTCAGCAGCTAATAAGATGTCATCAACATATTGAAGTAGCGTTACCTGTGGATTCGATTCTCTATATAACGCTAAATCCTGATGAAGAGCTTCATCGAAGATGGTAGGGGAGTTCTTAGATCCCTGAGGTAAACGAGTCCATGTCAGTTGGCCAGATATTCCTGATGCTGGGTCCTTCCATTCGAAGGCAAAGTAGGGCTGGCTGAGGGGAGAAAGTCTTAGACAGAAAAAAGCATCTTTAAGGTCCAAAACAGTATACCATGTATGTTGGGGCAGAAGAGTGCTTAAGAGATTATAGGGATTTGGTACTGTGGGGTGGAGGTCCGCCACTCGTTTATTTACCTCACGCAGGTCTTGCACTGGTTGGTAATCATTAGTTCCCGGTTTCTTAACTGGCAGGAGAGGGGTATTCCACGCGGATTGACATCTTACCAGAATACCCAATTCCAGCAACCTCTGTATGTGAGGACGGATGCCATCTTTGGCTTCCTTACTCATGGGGTATTGACGAACCGTTATTGGGGTGGCAGTTGCCTTGAGTTCCACTAGTACTGGGGGCCGATTTTTAGCCATCCCCATACCGGCGGTTTCTGTCCAGGCTTGCAGGAACCGAGTTACCCAGTCTGTGACATTAACCCGTAGAGATGAAGGTTTTTCATATAATTTATATTCATCTTCCAATCTCATAGTCAATATTTGGAGTAATCTTCCCTTATTGTCAGTTATGGTGGGACCTTCTGGTTGGAAGTGAATTTGAGCCCCCACTTTGGAGAGCAAGTCTCTTCCCAGCAAAGGATAGGGGCATTCCGGAATGATCAAAAATGAATTAGTTACTCGTCCAATCCCAAGATCTACTGTCCTTCGTGTGGTCCATGAATATTGTTTATTCCCAGTGGCTCCTTGTACCCATGACCTTTTAGCTGAGATAGGACCTTTTGAGTGGAGAAGGACGGAGTGCTGGGCTCCTTCCAGATGAGCCACCAGGGCGTCCCCTAGGGCTCATGGACGCCGGCTATTAGCACGTCTGCCTAGCCAGAGGTCCGATACAGATTCCATAAAAAGCCGATTCTTACGGCTTTCCTCCGATAATGGCCCACAAAGAACAAGGGACAAACAGACAATCAAGCTCGAGCTTACCTGGTACCTCCAACTCCCGATGTTCTTGTGGTCCGGGGCGAGTGGAATCCCGGACGAGCCCCCAAAATGTTAGACCTCCGCGGTCTCCTAGGAGTTTCGACTCGCCCAGGAAACAACAAGAGTCGGAAGCCGATGCAAGACGCAAGAGGTTTATTGAAGGCCGGTGCACCGGGGTTCCTTGGTCCTCACGCAGGAGGCTGAAGAAGGAACCCCCCCCAGGGCGTGAACATACATTTTTATAGGTCTCAATTTCCTGTTATGCAAAGTGTGGATTCAATTGTGATTTTTAATGATAGGTTCTTAGCTTCTGTTCGGACCAGAGGGGGAACCTGTCCCAGGCTTCCTGATTGGTTCTTTGACAGATACCTTTTTTACATTTTGTTTATCTCCCTCCTTCTCAGAAGGGGGCCGGACATCCTGGAAATTCACCCATTGTCTAAGAAGCCCCTATTGTCTGGAGAGTTCTTTTTTTTTTTTTTAACATCTTTATTGGAGTATAATTGCTTTACAATGGTATGTTAGTTTCAGCTTCACAACAAAATGAATCAGTTATATATATACATATATTCCCATATCTCTTCCCGCTTGCGTCTCCCTCCCTCCCACCCTCCCCATCCCACCCCTCCAGGCGGTCACAAAGCACCGAGCTGATCTCCCTGTGCTATGCGGCTGCTTCCCACTAGCTATCTACCTTACGTTTGGTAGTGTATATATGTCCATGTCTCTTTATCGCTTTGTCACCGTTTACCCTTCCCCCTCCCCATAGCCTCAAGTCCATTCTCTAGTAAGTCTGTGTCTTTATTCCTGTTTCACCCCTAGGTTTTTCATGACATTTTTTTTTTTAAATTCCATATATATGTGTTAGCATACGGTATTTGTCTCTCTCTTTCTGACTTACTTCACTCTGTATGACAGACTCTAGGTCTATCCACCTCATTACAAATAGCTCAATTTCGTCTCTTTTTATGGCTGAGTAATATTCCATTGTATATATGTGCCACATCTTCTTTATCCATTCATCCGATGATGGACACTTAGGTTGTTTCCATCTCTGGGCTATTGTAAATAGAGCTGCAATGAACATTTTGGTACATGACTCTTTTTGAATTATGGTTTTCTCAGGGTATATGCCCAGTAGTGGGATTGCTGGGTCATATGGTAGTTCTATTTGTAGCTTTTTAAGGAACCTCCATACTGTTCTCCACAGTGGCTGTATCAATTTACATTCCCACCAACAGTGTAAGAGGGTTCCCTTTTCTCCACACCCTCTCCAGCATTTATTGTTTCTAGATTTTTTGATGATGGCCATTCTGACTGGTGTGAGATGATATCTCATTGTAGTTTTGATTTGCATTTCTCTCATGATTAGTGATGTTGAGCATTCTTTCATGTGTTTGTTGGCACTCTGTATATCTTCTTTGGAGAAATGTCTATTTAGGTCTTCTGCCCATTTTTGGATTGGGTTGTTTGTTTTTTTGTTATTAAGCTGCATGAGCTGCTTATAAATTTTGGAGATCAATCCTTTGTCAGTTGCTTCATTTGCAAATATTTTCTCCCATTCTGAGGGTTGTCTTTTGGTCTTCTTTATGGTTTCCTTTGCTGCGCAAAAGCTTTTAAGTTTCATTAGGTCCCATTTGTTTACTCTTCTTTTTATTTCCATTTCTCTAGGAGGTGGGTCAAAAAGGACCTTGCTGTGATTTATGTCATAGAGTGTTCTGCCTATGTTTTCCTCTAAGAGTTTGACAGTTTCTGGCCTTACATTTAGGTCTTTAATCCATTTTGAGCTTATTTTTGTGTACGGTGTTAGGGAGTGATCTAATTTCATACTTTTACATGTAGCTGTCCAGTTTTCCCAGCACCACTTATTGAATAGGCTGTCCTTCCTCCACTGTACATTTCTGCCTCCTTTGTCAAAGATAAGGTGACCATATGTGCGTGGGTTTATCTCTGGGCTTTCTATCCTGTTCCATTGATCTATCTTTCTGTTTTTGTGCCAGTACCATACCGTCTTGATAACTGTAGCTTTGTAGTATAGTCTGAAGTCTGGGAGCCTGATTCCTCCAGTTCCTTCTTTCGTTCTCAAGATTGCTTTGGCTATTCGGGGTCTTTTGTGTTTCCATACAAATTGCAAAATTTTTTGTTCTAGTTCTGTGAAAAATGCCAGTGGTAGTTCGATAGGGATTGCATTGAATCTATAGATTGCTTTCGGTAGTAGAGTCATTTTCACAATGTTGATTCTTCCAATCCAAGAACATGGTATATCTCTCCATCTATTTGTATCATCTTTAATTTCTTTCATCAGGGTCTTATAATTTTCTGCATACAGATCTTTTGTCTCCTTAGGTAGGTTTATTCCTAGATATTTTATTCTTTTTGTTGCAATGGTAAATGGGAGTGTTTTCTTGATTTCACTTTCAGATTTTTCATCATTAGTATATAGGAATGCCAGAGATTTCTGTGCATTAATTTTGTATCCTGCCACTTTACCAAATTCATTGATTAGCTCTAGTAGTTTTCTGGTAGCATCTTTAGGGTTCTCTATGTATAGGATCATGTCATCTGCAAACAGTGACAGCTTTACTTCTTCTTTTCCGATTTGGATTCCTTTTATTTCCTTTTCTTCTCTGATTGCTGTGGCTAAAACTTCCAAAACTATGTTGAATAAGAGTGGTGAGAGTGGGCAACCTTGTCTTGTTCCTGATCTTAGTGGAAATGCTTTCAGTTTTTCACCATTGAGGATGATGTTTGCTGTGGGCTTGTCATATATGGCCTTTATTATGTTGAGGAAAGTTCCCTCTATGCCTACTTTCTGCAGGGTTTTTAGCATAAATGGGTGTTGAATTTTGTCAAAAGCTTTCTCTGCATCTATTGAGATGATCATATGGTTTTTCTCCTTCAGTTTGTTAATATGGTTTATCACATTGATAGATTTGCGTATATTGAAGAATCCTTGCATTCCTGGAATAAACCCCACTTGATCATGGTGTATGATCTTTTTAATGTGCTGTTGGATTCTGTTTGCTAGTATTTTGTTGAGGATTTTTGCATCTATGTTCATCAGTGATATTGGCCTGTAGTTTTCTTTCTTTGTGACATCCTTGTCCGGTTTTGGTATCAAGGTGATGGTGGCCTCGTAGAAGGAGTTTGGGAGTGTTCCTCCCTCTGCTATATTTTGGAAGAGTTTGAGAAGGATAGGTGTTAGCTCTTCTCTAAATGTTTGATAGAATTCGCCTGTGAAGCCATCTGGTCCTGGGCTTTTCTTTGTTGGAAGATTTTTAATCACAGTTTCAATTTCAGTGCTTGTGATTGGTCTGTTCATATTTTCTATTTCTTCCTGATTCAGTCTTGGCAGGTTGTGCCTTTCTAAGAATTTGTCCATTTCTTCCAGATTGTCCATTTTATTGGCATAGAGTTGCTTGTAGTAATCTCTCATGATCTCTTTTATTTCTGCAGTGTCAGTTGTTACCTCTCCTTTTTCATTTCTAATTCTATTGATTTGGGTCTTCTCCCTTTTTTTCTTGATGAGTCTGGCTAGTGGTTTATCTATTTTGTTTATCTTCTCAAAGAACCAGCTTTTAGTTTTATTGATCTTTGCTATTGTTTCCTTCATTTCTTTTTCATTTATTTCTGATCTGATTTTTATGATTTCTTTCCTTCTGCTAGCTTTGGGGTTTTTTTGTTCTTCTTTCTCTAATTGCTTGAGGTGCAAGGTTAGGTTGTTTATTCGAGATGCTTCCTGCTTCTTAAGGTGGGCTTGTATTGCTATAAACTTCCCCCTTAGAACTGCTTTTGCTGCATCCCACAGGTTTTGGGTCGTTGTGTCTCCATTGTCATTTGTTTCTAGGTATTTTTTGATTTCCTCTTTGATTTCTTCAGTGATATCTTCATTATTAAGTAGTGTATTGTTTAGCCTCCATGTGTTTGTATTTTTTACAGATCTTTTCCTGTAATTGATATCTAGTCTCATGGCGTTGTGGTCAGAAAAAATACTTGATACAATTTCAATTTTCTTAAATTTACCAAGGCTTGATTTGTGACCCAAGATATGATCTATCCTGGAGAATGTTCCATGAGCACTTGAGAAAAATGTGTATTCTGTTGTTTTTGGATGGAATGTCCTATAAATATCAATTAACTCCATCTCGTTTAATGTATCATTTAAAGCTTGTGTTTCCTTATTTATTTTCATTTTGGATGATCTGTCCATTGGTGAAAGTGGGGTGTTAAAGTCCCCTACTATGAATGTGTTACTGTCGATTTCCCCTTTTATGGTTGTCAGTATTTGCCTTATGTATTGAGGTGCACCTATGTTGGGTGCATAAATATTTACAATTGTTATATCTTCCTCTTGGATTGATCCCTTGATCATTATGTAGTGTCCTTCTTTGTCTCTTCTAATAGTCTTTGTTTTAAAGTCTATTTTGTCTGATATGAGAATTGCTACTCCAGCTTTCTTTTGGTTTCCACTTGCATGAAATACCTTTTTCCATCCCCTTACTTTCAGTCTGTATGTGTCTCTAGGTCTGAAGTGGGTCTCTTGTAGACAGCAAATATATGGGTCTTGTTTTTGTATCCATTCAGCCAATCTGTGTCTTTTGGTGGGAGCATTTAGTCCCTTTACATTTAAGGTAATTATCGATATGTGTGTTCCTATTCCCATTTTCTTCATTGTTTTGGGTTTGTTATTGTAGGTCCTTTCCTTCTTTTGTGTTTCTTGCCTAGAGAAGTTCCTTTAGCAGTTGTTGTAGAGCTGGTTTGGTGGTGCTGAACTCTCTCAGCTTTTGCTTGTCTGTAAAGGTTTTAATTTCTCCATCAAATCTGAATGAGATCCTTGCTGGTTAGAGTAATCTTGGTTGCAGGTTTTTCTCCTTCATCACTTTCAATATGTCCTGCCACTCCCTTCTGGCTTGCAGAGTTTCTGCTGAAAGATCAGCTGTTAACCTTATGGGGATTCCCTTGTGTGTTATTTGTTGTTTTTCCCTTGCTGCTTTTAATATGTTTTCTTTGTATTTAATTTTTGACAGTTTGATTAATATGTGTCTTGGCGTATTTCTCCTTGGATTTATCCTGTATGGGACTCTCTGTGCTTCCTGGACTTGATTAACTATTTCCTTTCCCATATTAGGGAAGTTTTCAACTATAATCTCTTCAAATATTTTCTCAGTCCCTTTCTTTTTCTCTTCTTCTTCTGGAACCCCTATAATTCGAATGTTGGTGCATTTAATGTTGTCCCAGAGGTCTCTGAGACTGTCCTCAGTTCTTTTCATTCTTTTTTCTTTATTCTGCTCTGCAGTAGTTATTTCCACTATTTTATCTTCCAGGTCACTTATCCGTTCTTCTGCCTCAGTTATTCTGCTATTGATCCCATCTAGAGTACTTTTAATTTCATTTATTGTGTTGTTCATCGTTGCTTGTTTCATCTTTAGTTCTTCTAGGTCCTTGTTAACTGATTCTTGCAATTTGTCCATTCTATTGTCCATTCTATCTCCAAGATTTCGGATCAACCTTACTATCATTATTCTGAATTCTTTTTCAGGTAGACTGCCTATTTCCTCTTCATTTGTTAGGTCTGGTGGGTTTTTATCTTGCTCCTTCATCTGCTGTGTGTTTTTCTGTCTTCTCATTTTGCTTATCTTACTGTGTTTGGGGTCTCCTTTTTTTTTTTTTTTTGCAGGCTGAATGTTCGTAGTTCCTGTTGTTTTTTGAGTCTGTCCCCAGTGGCTAAGGTTGGTTCAGTGGGTTGTGTAGGCTTCCTGGTGGAGGGTACTAGTGCCTGTGTTCTGGTGTATGAGGCTGGATCTTGTCTTTCTGGTGGGCAGGTCCACGTCTGGTGGTGTGTTTTGGGGTGTCTGTAGACTTATTATGATTTTGGGCAGCCTCTCTGCTAATGGATGGGGTTGTGTTTCTGTCTTGCTAGTTGTTTGGCATAGGATGTCCAGCACTGTAGCTTGCTGGTCGTTGAGTGAAGCTGGGTGCTGGCGTTGAGATGGAGATCTCTCGGAGATTTTTGCTGTTTGATATTATGTGCAGCTGGGAGGCCTCTTGTGGACCAGTGTCCTGAAGTTGGCTCTTCCACCTCAGAGGCACAGCACTGAGTCCTGGCTGCAGCACCAAGAGCCTTTCATCCACAGGGCTCCTTAATTTGGGATGATTCGTTGTCTATTCAGGTATTCCACAGATGCAGGGTATATCAAGTTGATTGTGGAGCTTTAATCCGCTGCTTCTGAGGCTGCTGGAAGAAATTTCCCTTTCTCTTCTTTGTTCTCACAGCTCCCAGGGGCTCAGCTTTGGATTTGGCCCCGCCTGTGCGTGTAGGTCGCCGGAGGGCGTCTGTTCTTTGCTCAGACAGGACGGGGTTAAAGGAGCCACTGATTCGGAGGCTCTGGCTCACCCAGGCCGGGGGGTAGGGAGGGTCACGGAGTGCAGGGCGGGCCTGCAGTGGCAGAGCCCGGCGTGACGCTGCAGCCTGAGGCGCGCCATGCGCTCTCCCGGGGGAGCCGTCCCCGGATCCCGGGACCCCGGCAGCGGCGGGCTGCACAGGCTCCCCGGAAGGGCGTGTGGCTAGTGACCTGCGCTCGCACACAGGCCTCCTGGCGGCGGCAGCAGCGGCCTTAGCGTCCCATGTCCGTCTCTGGGCTCCGCACTCTTAGCCGCGGCTCGCGCCCGTCTCCGGAGCTCTCCCTAGCAGCGTTCCCAATCCCCCCTCCTCGTGCACCAGGAAACAAAGAGGGACGTAAAAGTCTCTTGCCTCTTCAGCAGGTCCAGACCCCTCCCCAGACTCTCTCCCGGCCAGCCGCGGCGCACCAACGCCCTGCAGGCTGTGTTCACGCCGCCAACCTCAGTCCTCTCCCGGCGCTCCGACAAAAGCCGGAGCCTCAGCTCCCAGTCCCGCCCGCCCCGGCGGGCGAGCAGACAAGCCTCTCGGCTGGTGAGTGCCGGTCGGCCCGATCCTCTGCGCTGGAATCTCTCCGCTTTGCCTTCCGCACCCCTGTTGCTGTGCTCTCCTCCGCGGCTCCCAAGCTCCCCCACTCCGCCTCCCGAAGTCTCCACCCGCGAAGGGGCTCCTAGTGTGTGGACACTTTTCCTCCTTCACAGCTCTCTCCCGCTGGTGCAGGACCCGTCCCTATTCTTTTGTCTCTGTTTAGTTTTTTCTTTTGCCCTAACCAGGTACGTGGGGGGTTCCTTGCCTTTTGGGAGGTCTGAGGTCTTCTGCCAGCGTTCAGTAGGTGCTCCGTAGGAGTTGTTCCACGCATAGATGTATTTCTGGTGTATCTGTGGAGAGGAAGGTGATCTCCGCGTCTTACTCTTCCGCCATCTTCCCGGAACTCTCCGCCATCTTCCCGGAACTCTGGAGAGTTCTTAATCATTAGCTGGAACAATGTCCCTCGAGTCCCACACTATGAGTCTACCATTCACAATAAGTAGGTTAAGATTGAAAAAGCTAAATAACTATTTTGTGTGAAAAGTAACCCCAATTAATATAATATTAAGTGAATGCCTGTGGTTTAAAACCATCTATGTATTTTCTTTGGCATATATATATACATATATATATATGTATATATATATAAACCCTAACCTAATTATATACAATACATATAGGCTTGAGGCAAATGAAATTGAGTTTCAATCCTCTCTAATACATAGTTTCATGTGCCACAAATTTTCACATATACCAAAGAATCTTCCACATAATGGAAGTAAAAATCATAATAAACTTTCTATACAATAAGGTTATTTAAGATTAATTTATAATACAATACTATTCTCTATTTGTTTTTATCTTTACTTACTTTATTCTGCATCATTTTTTTGAATTTGTATAAAAATCAAATATATCTTGTATAGTCAGGCCTCTTTCAATTGCAACTAATGGAAATTAACTTCTAAGAAGCCAAAACAACAGAAGGCAATTATATTTCTTAATTAAACAAAAAAGCAAAACAAAACATGATATCAGAAGTGGCTAGCCCAAAGTTTTTAATGAAATCAGGGACTTTTTATTCTCTTATCTCTGTTTTTCTCTGATGGTTTTATGATCTCAAGTCAGCTGGATTCATGGCTGGCTATTTCCTAGGTTTATATTCTTAGAGTTCTGTGATCAAAGAGGAAAAGGAATGACTTCATCCTCAAAACAATTTGAAAATTCCTAGGAAAGGACACAGACATACTTGGATCATGTCGTATGCCTACAGCTTGAACCAACATCACTGCTGAGGAGGGGATGCATGTTTATCTCTGTAACAGAGATAGAATAAGATGAATGGATGGCTGGTGTGAAAGTCTAAGCGACTGGTTAGTGAAAAACAGTATACAAGTGTTTCATACTCTAGTAACAGAAATAAGTGACAGGGGTATATAGTAAAGAACTGAAATTGAAGTTTCCTCTGAAAAAGTATGATGTGCTTAATTTTTATGTTCTTTATCAAGAATTAACATTTCATATACAGCATTGTTAATTGCAAACTTCTCCACAGAGTAATATAAATGACATAGACTAGCTTCATTAGATTAATAAGCCAATGACTTCAATTTTCTAATAATGCACAATGCACTGTTTCTTTCAAAATAAGACATCTTTTAATTAGATAAATATGTCATCTATAGGTCATTGACAGCTAAGATGATCACTGATGATTCAGTTTAGTCCAAGGTAACTTAATACTCCCATGGGATTTCCAGAAAAATTTCATGTTTGAATCAAAAAGTTCTTTTCTAGTAAAGGATAATAGAGAAGCATAATAAATTTCCAAATCCTTAACTTTTTCATACAGAGTAATCTAATCCAAAAGATAAATGCAACCTTTCCCAGAAACACGTGTGAAGATATCCTTTCAGTGGTGCAAACTAATTGTTTGAAAGAAAGCATATGATTGAAAAAGAAAGATTTTATTTAAAAATAAAATATTTTTTATTGTCAATATTTAATAAAATGTCATTCTTCTTAAGAAGAAAAAATATAAAATGTACTCAAAAGAAAAATATTTGGACCACCAAATAGTCATGGAAAACAATCCTTTCCATTTTTTATGTTCATCTATAAGAATATTAAAATTGATGCTCTGGGAATATTTGCTAAATATATTCTTTTTAAAAGTAACAAAATAATAGTACTTCAATTGAATGATTGCAAGTGGTGTAAATATTATTGCAAACACATAACAAATTGTCTATTTAAAACAAGTATCATGTAAAGATTACAATTAGAAATAGAACAAAAATTTTTCATTTTCCCCCCCAGTCTTCATGTCAGTTGTCCAAATAGCATAATGCCAAATAATAAACCAAATAGCATAAGGCCAAATAATTAATATGATTATTAATATCATAGAATATTTTCATATCTATAGTTCTTACACAGAATATTATCAAAATGTTTTATATTCTTACTTATGGTGTCTTATCAGATTTGACATGTAAACTAATCTTTATAAAGTTACTTATTCCACAAATGATATTGCAACAAAACACACTTATTTATAAAGATAAAAACTTTAGATATGAGATTTGGCATAATATTTTGTGTTTGTTGCAAAAGGATAATTTCATTTTTTCTCAGTGCTTTAATATCCTAAAAGAACAAAATCTTATGTTATTTGTGGACTTAAAGTTTAAAACTCAGAATAGGGATACAATACATATATGTACATTATGTTAATTTTTAATAAACGTCCTTTTTAAAAATATTTTGGAATTATTATTCCATTTCCTTAGGATATGATTTAACTAAAATTTGTTTTTCTGCTAATCTTTTCATTCAAAAGTCCAGATTTATTACCTTTTTTCTGTACTTATAATGCATAAACTTGAACAAAATATTCCTATAAGAAAATATTGCTATATGTTAGCTGAGTAGATTCTTCAGGGATTTCTGGATTCTAGCACACATTTCCATGGATTTTTATCAAGCATCTCTCTGTCTATATAAAACAGATTTAGATCATATGCTCTCAAAAATAACTGAAATGTGAGAATAATTTTTTTTTTCCGGTACACGGGCCTCTCACTGTTGTGGCCTCTCTCACTGTTGTGGCCTCTCTCATTTTGGAGCACAGGCTCCGGATGCGCAGGCTCAGCGGCCATGGCTCACGGGCCCAGCCGCTCCATGGCATGTGGGATCTTCCTGGACTGGGGCACAAACCCGTGTCCTCTGCATCGGCAGGCGGACTCTCAACCACTGCGCCACCAGGGAAGCCCGAGAATAATTTTTCAAAATCACTTTCATAGAACTTACAATCCAAAGAGGTCACTAGGCATACATATGTTATTAAAATTTTAGAAGTTTTCTAAAGCACTAGGAATATTGCTAGAATCAAGGAAGATATGATCAAGGAATAAAGTGCCATTTGTTTCGGGCCTTTAGGAGAGTTTATTACCAGATGTGATAGCATGTGGAGAATAATCTAGGTAAAGAGTTGGACCTTGACTAAAGACATAAAATGCAAATAGAAAGTGACATTTCTAAGAAACGACAAGCATTACAGAAATTTATTGGTCTCTAGAATGCATAAATGGGTGTATACAAGAGAAAATGTTTTAAAAATATGCTGGAGATAAATTATTATGATCTATAAATTACTATTTAAATGTTTGGTTTATTTTGGTCAAAGAGTTTTTATTCAACAAACAACTCATTTGGAGAACTTTTGGAGATTAATTTCATAGTTTGGTGAAGGTTAAATTGAAGAAAAGAATCACATGTAGCAATTCTCAATTCTTTTAATATATGTCCCCCATTTTAATTAATTGTATATACTCATGGCTTCCTTTCTATTATACTGTAATATAGAATTTTTCTGAAATTTAAAATAAATAGTATAATAAAAAAAACAAAATAAAGGGAAATGAGCAAAATTACATGCATATAAAGATTAATTTTTAACTAATTAGAGAGCCTAATGTTTTGGAATAATGTTAAGATACTCTTAAAATAGTATGTCAATTTACATTATTTTAATTTAAGCTTTAATTACAAATATATGTATATCTCTACATGTTTGTGTTTTATCTAAGCAGAAAGATTTTAGGCAGGATGTTATTTAAATAGGGAGCATGATCAACAAAAGTATTAAATGGTGTACTGTTTACATTACAGTCCACAATTTTTAAATTATGCATTTTGATTTTATAAAAGAATTAATAATTTCAAAATACTACAGATTAAGTTCCACTTTGAATTTTATACCAAGAATTGTCCAACATAGATTATATCCATTTAATTATTGAGCTCCCAGTATATTACTACATTAACTGTAATTGATAGGAATGTAGAGACAAAGGTGCCAGAATTACTGCTTTCTCAGAGATTTCAAACCAGAATGATATATTCTGAATAAGATAAAAAAAAGATTAATATTATGGAAAAAGAAACATGGAAACATTGGAAATCTATAACGGAATGCTTTCATCTGCTGTAAGGGGCCAAGGAAAACCTCTGTGAGGAAGACATTTTTCAGTTGAAGCCTAAAGGAGTTGTTCTCTTGGGAAATATGTAGGAACTTGTAAAAATGGAAATTCTTGAGCCCCACCCCAGACCTACTAAATCAGAAAGTCTGGGTGGTGAGATCCAGTAATGTGTATTGCTGTGTTGTAGGAGATTTTGATGTGCAGTAAAGTTTGAGAGTGTCTGACCTGTACTCTTAGAGAAAGAGCAGAAATTGAGTAGGCAAGAGGCAGGAGTGGAATGTTCTAGGCATTACACTTCAGGTACAAAGGCAAAGATGTTCTGCTCAAAGAACTAAAAGAAGGCAAGGGAGAACAGATCAAAAGAAAAATGAGGAGAAGTGATGCTAGGTATATGATCAGGGGCTTAATTGTCAAAAAATAGGAGGACTGTACTTTATGTTAAGAAGAATTCAGTCATGCATTCAAAGTATGTCATTTTGTATAGTCATAAGTCTCCACTCCTTACAATAGCAATATAAATAAGAATCTTATTAAAGGGACAATTTGTCATTCTTATTATGACACCATGAACATTATATTCTCCTTTGTTGCTTTCTTACTTTTATGTGTTACTGATAAAACAACTCTATGTAGTAGATAACAAATAAAAATCACTCTTTTCAACATTATTTGATCAATAAATTTAACAAATATGTACAGAAATTAATTAAATAAAACAATTATTTCCATACTTACAATACTCTTATGATATCAGACATTTTAAAGTTCAAAAGACACTTTTGCAAAAATTGAGTTAACAATTTCAATATCCTTTATAAGATCTATTTTATACTTATGAATTTAAAAAACCTATTCAAGATTCCATACTAAGTAATATCTCTACTAAAGTATACAATCCACACAATTATATATTTTTCATCTGTTTCCTTTACTCAAGCACCTAGGTAAGTGCCTGAACCACAGTAGGCACTCAATGAATATGTTGGTTAAATGAGTGAGTATTTTAATAAGTTGTTGATTCACTATAGAATTATCAGCTATTAGCGTTTCTAGATTTTAAATGTCAAAATATTTCTTTGGTCATATAATTTTAAAGTCTCCCACTACAGATAATCATTTTGCCTATCCTAGTCTTCATCCTTTTATGTACCATTGTAGGCTACATAAATAAATGTGTAGAATGTTTTATCAAATATACATCATTCACAACATTTGTCTATTTTTCCACTTCTTATTAACTGACCCTCATACAAATTTTAGCTGGCTGGGGTAAAATAGGACTCACACTTTTTCTTAATAGGAAAAAATATATATATGTATATATGTATGTATACATTTAAAATATATGAATACATGTATATATATATATATACATGTTAATCTAGTTTGTTTTATGCAGTCATGTGGAGTGAAAGAATCATCTGTCATCTGCGTAAAAATCAAACGGTGAGTAGTCATTGTGCAATACATAGAGACAGCTATTTGTTCATCCTTTCAGACATGGCAAAGAGAGGGATTAAAAAGAGATGAGTGAGTCAGGAGGGATGGGAAGATGGCGGAAGAGTAAGACGCGGAGATCACCTTCCTCCCCACAGATACACCAGAAATACATATACACGTGGAACAACTCCTACAGAACACCTACTGAAGGCTGGCAGAAGACCTCAGACCTCCCAAAAGGCAAGAAACTCCCCACGTACCTGGGTAGGGCAAAAGAAAAAACAGAGACAAAAGAATAGGGACGGCACCTGCACCAGTGGGAGGGAGCTGTGAAGGAGGAAAAGTTTCCACACACTAGGAGCCCCTTCGCGGGTGGAGACTGCGGGAGGCAGAGGGGGGAGCTTCGAAGCTGCGGAGGAGAGCACAGCAACGGGTGCAGAGGGCAAAGCGGGGAGATTCCTGCACAGAGGATCGGTGCCGACCGGCACTCACCAGCCCGAGAGGCTTGTCTGCTCACCCGCCGGGGCGGGAGGGGCTGCGAGCTGAGGCCGGAGCGCAGGGAGAGGACTGGGGTTGGCGGCTTGAACATAGCCTGAAGGGGTTAGTGCACCACAGCTAGCCGGGAGGGAGTCCGGGGAAAAAGCCTGCACCTGCCGAAGAGGCAGGAGACTTTTCCTTCCCTCTTTGTTTCCTGGGGCGTGAGGAGAGGGGTTTAAGAACGCTGCTTAAAGGAACTCCAGAGACGGGCGTGAGGCGCGGCTAAAAGCGCGAACCCCAGAGACGGGCGCGAGCCGCAGCTGAAAGTGCGGAATCCAGAGACGGGCGCGAGCCGCGGCTGAAAGCGCGGAATCCAGAGACGGGCGCGAGCCGCGGCTGAAAGCGCGGACCCCAGAGGCGGGCGGGAGACGTTAAGGCTGCTGCTGCCGCCACCGAGGGGCCTGAGTGCGAGCACAGGTCACTCTCCACACCCCTCTTCCGCGGAGCCTGTGCAGCCCGCCACTGCCAGGTTCCCGGGATCCAGGGACAACTTCCCCGGGACAGCGCACAGCGCGCCTCAGGCTGGTGCAAAGTCACGCCGGCCTTTGCCACCGCAGGCCCGCCCCGCACTCTGTGCCCCTCCGTCCCCGCCGGCCTCAGTGCGCCAGAGCCCCCAATCAGCGGCTCTTTTAACCCCATCCTGTCTGAGCAAAAAACAGACGCCCTCCAGCGATCTACACGCAGTGGCAGGGCCAAATCCAAAGCTTAGCCCTGGGAGCTGTGAGAACAAAGAAGAGAAAGGGAAATCTCTCCCAGCAGCCTCAGAAGCAGCGGATTAAAGCTCCACAATCAACTTGATATACCCTGCATCTATGGAATACCTGAATAGACAACCAATCATCCCAAATTAAGGAAGTGGACTTTAGGAGCAAGATCTATGATTTTTTCCCCTTTCCTCTTTTTGTGAATGTGTATGTGTATGCTTCTGTGTGAGATCTTGTCTGTATAGTCTTGCTTCCACCATTTGTCCTAGGGTTCTATCCGTCCATGTTTTTTTTTAATTTTTTTTTCTTAATAATTAATTTTAATAACAATATTATACTTTACCTTCGTTCTTTCTTTCTTTCTTTCCATCCTTCCTTCCCTCCTTTAGACAACGAATCATCCCAAATTGAGGAGGTGGTCTCTGACAGCAAGATTTAGGATTTTTCCCCATTTACCTCTTTTAGTGAGGGTGTATGTGTACGCTTCTGTGTAAGATTTTGTCTGTATAGCTTTGCTGCCAACATTTGTCCTAAGGTTCTTTCCGTCCCTTTTTTTTTTCTAAATAAGAATTTTTTAATTCAATAACTTTATTATACTTTATTTTATTTTTACTGTATCTTCTTTCTTTCTGTCTTTTTTCCTTCTTTCCCTCCTTCCTTCCTTCCTCCCTCCCTCCCTCCCTCCTTTCTTTCCTTCTTGCCTTCTTTCCTTCTTTGCTTCTTTCTTTCTTTCTTCCTTCCTTCCTACCCTCCTTTCCTTCTTTCTTTCCTCATACTTCTACTAATTCCCTCTACTTTTTCTCCCTTTTATCCTGAGCCGTGTGGATGAAAAGCTTTTGGTGCTCCAGCCAGGAGGCAGGGCTCTGCCTCTGAGGTAGGAGAGCCAACTTCAGGACACTGATCAACAAGAGACCTCCCAGCTCCACATAATATCAAACGGCGAAAATCTCCCAGAGACCTCCATCTTAACACCAGCACCCAGCTTCACTCAACGACCAGCAAGCCACAGTGCTGGAAAACCTATGCCAAACAACTAGCAAAACAGGAACACAACCTCACCCATTAGCAGAGAGGCTGCCTAAAATCATAATAAGCCCACAGACACCCCCAAACACACCACCAGACGTGAACCTGCCCACTAGAGAGACAAGATCCAGCCTCATCCACCACAACACAGGCACTAGTCCCCTCCACCAAGAAGCCTACACAACCCACTGAACCAACCTTAGCCACTGGAGACAGACATCAAAAACAGGAGGAACTACGAACCTGCAGCCTGCAAAAAGGAGACCCCAAACACAGTAAGATAAGCAAAATGAGAAGACAGAAAAACACACAGCAGATAAAGGAGCAAGATAAAAATGCACCAGACCTAACAAATGAAGAGGAAATAGGCAGTCTACCTGAAAGAGAATTCAGAATAATGATAGTAAGGTTGATCCGAAATCTTGGAGAGAGAATGGACAATAGATTGGACAAAATGCAAGAATCAGTTAACAAGGACCTAGAAGAACTAAAGATGAAACAAGCAACGATGAACAACACAATAAATGAAATTAAAAGTACTCTAGATGGGATCAATAGCAGAATAACTGAGGCAGAAGAACGGATAAGTGACCTGGAAGATAAAATAGTGGAAATAACTACTGCAGAGCAGAATAAAGAAAAAAGAATGCAAAGAACTGAGGACAGTCTCAGAGACCTCTGGGACAACATTAAACGCACCAACATTCGAATTATAGGGGTTCCAGAAGAAGAAGAGAAAAAGAAAGGGACTGAGAAAATATTTGAAGAGATTATAGTTGAAAACTTCCCTAACATGGGAAAGGAAATAGTTAATCAAGTCCAGGAAGCACAGAGAGTCCCATACAAGATAAATACAAGGAGAAATACGCCAAGACACATATTAATCAAACTGTCAAAAATTAAATACAAAGAAAGCATATTAAAAGCAGCAAGGGAAAAACAACAAATAACACATAAGGGAATCCCCATAAGGTTAACAGCTGATCTCTCAGCAGAAACCCTACAAGCCAGAAGGGAGTGGCAGGACATACTGAAAGTGATGAAGGAGAAAAACCTGCAGCCAAGACTACTCTACCCAGCAAGGATCTCATTCAGATTTGATGGAGAAATTAAAACCTTTACAGACAAGCAAAAGCTGAGAGAGTTCAGCACCACCAAACCAGCTTTACAACAAATGCTAAAGGATCTTTTCTAGGCAAGAAACACAAGAGAAGGAAAAGACCTATAATAACGAACCCAAAACAATTTAGAAAATGGGAATAGGAACATACATATCGATAATTACCTTAAATGTAAATGGACTAAATGCTCCCACCAAAAGACACAGATTAGCTGAATGGATACAAAAACAAGACCCTTATATATGCTGTCTACAAGAGACCCACTTCAGACCTAGAGACACATACAGACTGAAAGTAAGGGGATGGAAAAAGATATTCCATGCAAAAGGAAGCCAAAAGAAAGCTGGAGTAGCAATTCTCATATCAGACAAAATAGACTTTAAAATAAGGACTATTAAAAGAGACAAAGAAGGACACTACATAATGATCAAGGGATCAATCCAAGAAGAAGATATAACAATTGTAAATATTTATGCACCCAACATAGGAGCACCTCAATACATAAGGCAAATACTAACAGCCATAAAAGGGGAAATTGACAGTAACACATTCATAGTAGGGGACTTAAACACCCCACTTTCACCCATGGACAGATCATCCAAAATGAAAATAAATAAGGAAACACAAGCTTTAAATGATACATTAAACAAGATGGACTTAATTGATATTTATAGGACACTCCATCCAAAAACAACAGAATACACATTTTTCTCAAGTGCTCATGGAACATTCTCCAGGATAGATCATATCTTAGGTCACAAATCAAGCCTTGGTAAATTTAAAATTGAAATTGTATCAAGTATCTTTTCTGACAACAATGCCATGAGACTAGATATCAATTACAGGAAAAGACCTGTAAAAAATACAAACACATGGAGGCTAAACAATACACTACTTAATAATGAGGTGATCACTGAAGAAATCAAAGAGGAAATAAAAAAATACCTAGAAACAAATGACAATGGAGACACAACGACCCAAATCCTATGGGATGCAGCAAAAGCAGTTCTAAGAGGGAAGTTTATAGCAATACAAGCCCACCTTAAGAAGCAGGAAACATCTCGAATAAACAACCTAACCTTGCACCTCAAGCAATTAGAGAAAGAAGAACAAAAAAACCCCATAGCTAGCAGAAGGAAATCATAAAAATCAGATCAGAAATAAATGAAAAAGAAATGAAGGAAACAATAGCAAAGATCAATAAAACTAAAAGCTGGTTCTTTGAGAAGATAAACAAAATAGATAAACCACTAGCCAGACTCATCAAGAAAAAAAGGGAGAAGACTCAAATCAATAGAATTAGAAATGAAAAAGGAGAGGTAACAACTAACACTGCAGAGATAAAAGAGATCATGAGAGATTACTACAAGCAACTCTATGCCAATAAAATGGACAATCTGGAAGAAATGGACAAATTCTTAGAAAGGCACAACCTGCCAAGACTGAATCAGGAAGAAATAGAAAATATGAACAGACCAATCACAAGCACTGAAATTGAAACTGTGATTAAAAACTTTCCAACAAAGAAAAGCCCAGGACCAGATGGCTTTACAGGCGAATTCTATCAAACATTTAGAGAAGAGCTAACACCTATCCTTCTCAAACTCTTCCAAAATATAGCAGAGGGAGGACCACTCCCAAACTCCTTCTACGAGGCCACCATCACCTTGATACCAAAACCAGACAAGGATGTCACAAAGAAAGAAAACTACAGGCCAATATCACTGATGAACATAGATGCAAAAATCCTCAACAAAATACTAGCAAACAGAATCCAACAGCACATTAAAAGGATCATACACCATGATCAAGTGGGGTTTATTCCAGGAATGCAAGGATTCTTCAATATACGCAAATCTATCAATGTGATACACCATATTAACAAATTGAAGGAGAAAAACCATATGATCATCTCAATAGATGCAGAGAAAGCTTTTGACAAAATTCAACACCCATTTATGCTAAAAACCCTGCAGAAAGTAGGCATAGAGGGAACTTTCCTCAACATAATAAAGGCCATATATGACAAGCCCACAGCAAACATCATCCTCAATGGTGAAAAACTGAAAGCATTTCCATTAAGATCAGGAACAAGACAAGGTTGCCCACTCTCACCACTATTATTCAACATTGTTTTGGAAGTTTTAGCCACAGCAATCAGAGAAGAAAAGGAAATAAAAGGAATCCAAATCGGAAAAGAAGAAGTAAAGCTGTCACTGTTTGCAGATGACATGATCCTATACATAGAGAACCCTAAAGATGCTACCAGAAAACTACTAGAGCTAATCAATGAATTTGGTAAAGTGGCAGGATACAAAATTAATGCACAGAAATCTCTGGCATTCCTATATACTAATGATGAAAAATCTGAAAGTGAAATCAAGAAAACACTCCCATTTACCATTGCAACAAAAAGAATAAAATATCTAGGAATAAACCTACCTAAGGAGACAAAAGACCTGTATGCAGAAAATTATAAGACACTGATGAAAGAAATTAAAGATGATACAAATAGATGGAGAGATATACCATGTTCTTGGATTGGAAGAATCAACATTGTGAAAATGACTCTACTACCCAAAGCAATCTATAGATTCAATGCAATCCCTATCAAACTACCACTGGCATTTTTCACAGAACTAGAACAAAAAATTTTGCAATTTGTATGGAAACACAAAAGACCCCGAATAGCCAAAGCAATCTTGAGAACGAAAGAAGGAACTGGAGGAATCAGGCTCCCTGACTTCAGACTATACTACAAAGCTACAGTTATCAAGACGGTATGGTACTGGCACAAAAACAGAAAGATAGATCAATGGAACAGGATAGAAAGCCCAGAGATAAACCCATGCACATATGGACACCTTATCTTTGATAAAGGTGGCAGTAATGTACAATGGAGAAAGGACAGCCTCTTCAATAAGTGGTGCTGGGAAAACTGGACAGGTACATGTAAAAGTATGAGATTAGATCACTCCCTAACACCATACACAAAAATAAGCTCAAAATGGATTAAAGACCTAAATGTAAGGCCAGAAACTATCAAACTCTTAGAAAACATAGGCAGAACACTCTATGACATAAATCACAGCAAGATCCTTTCTGACCCACCTCCTAGAGTAATGGAAATAAAAACAAAAATAAACAAATGGGACCTAATGAAACTTCAAAGCTTTTGCACAGCAAAGGAAACCATAAACAGGACCAAAAGACAACCCTCAGAATGGGAGAAAATATTTGCAAATGAAGCAACCGACAAAGGATTAATCTCCAAAATTTACAAGCAGCTTATGCAGCTCAATAACAAGAAAACAAGCAACCCAATCCAAAAATGGGCAGAAGACCTAAATAGACATTTCTCCAAAGAAGATATACAGACTGCCAAGAAACACATGAAAGAATGCTCAACATCATTAATCATTAGAGAAATGCAAATCAAAACTACAATGAGATATCATCTCACACCAGTCAGAATGGCCATCATCAAAAAATCTAGAAACAATAAATGCTGGAGAGGGTGTGGAGAAAAGGGAACACTCTTGCACTGCTGGTGGGAATGTGAATTGGTTCAGCCACTATGGAGAACAGTATGGAGGTTCCTTAAAAAACTACAAATAGAACTACCATATGACCCAGCAATCCCACTACTGGGCATATACCCTGAAGAAAACCAAAATTCAAAAAGAGTCATGTACCAAAATGTTCATTGCAGCTCTATTTACAATAGCCCGGAGATGGAAACAACCTAAGTGCCCGTCATCCGATGAATAGATAAAGAAGATGTGGCACATATATACAATGGAATATTACTCAGCCATAAAAAGAAACAAAATTGAGCTATTTGTAATGAGGTGGATAGACCTAGAGTCTGTCATACAGAGTGAAGTAAGTCATTAAGAAAAAGACAAATACCGTATGCTAACACATATATATGGAATTTAAGAAAAAAAATGTCATGAAGAACCTAGGAGTAAAGCAGGAATAAAGAGGCAGACCTCCTAGAGAACGGACTTGAGGTTATGGGGAGGGGGAAGGGTGAGCTGTGACAGGGCGAGAGAGAGTCATGGGCATATACACACTAACAAACGTAGTAAGGTAGATAGCTAGTGGGAAGCAGCCGCATGGCACAGGGATATTGGCTCGGTGCTTTGTGACAGCCTGGAGGGGTGGGATAGGGAGGGTGGGAGGGAGGGAGACGCAACAGGGAAGACATATGGGAACATATGTTTATGTATGACTGATTCACTTTGTTATAAAGCAGAAACTAACACACCATTGTAAAGCAATTATACCCCAATAAAGATGTTAAAAAAAAAAAAAAACCACAGTGAGATATCACCTCACACCTATGAGAATGGCTATTATCAAAAAGACAAGAAATAACAAGTGTTCTTGAGGATGTGGAGAAAAGGAAATCCTTGTGCACTGTTGTCAGTAGTGTCAACTGACACAGTCACTATGGAAAACAATATGGAGGTTCCTCAAAAAATTAAAAGTAGACCTACCATATGATCTAAGAATTCCACTTCTGGGTAGTTATCTGAAGAAAATGAAAACACCAACTCGAAAAGATATATGCATCTCCATGTTCATTGCAGCATTATTTACAAAGCCAAGATATGGAAATGACCTAAATGTCCATTGATGGATGGATGGATAAAAATATTGTGGTATATATATATATATATATATATATATATATATATATATATACACACACACACACACATACACACACACACACACACACACACACACACACACACAATGGAATATTACTCAGCCATAAAAAGAATGAAATCTTTCCATTTGCAGCAACACGAATGAACCTAAAGGGTTTTATGCTAAGTGAAATTAGAGAAAGAAAAATACCATATGGTTTCACTTATGCATGGAATCTAAAAAACAATAAATGGAACAAACAAAACAATACATAGATAAAGAGAACAAACTGGTGGTCACTAAAAAGTCTGGGTGTGGGGGGTTGGGTGAAGTGGATGAAGGGGATTAAGAGGTATAAACTTCCAGTTTAAAAAAAAAGGGATGTAATATACAGAATAAGGAATATAGTCAGAAATACTGTAATAATTTTATATGGGGACAAATGGTTACTAGACTTATCATGGTGATCATTTCATAATGTATTTAAATGTCGAATCACTAAGTTGTACCTAAGACTAAAATAATATTGTGCATCGACTATACTGCAACAAAAAAGAAATGTAATGCCTATCAAATTGCTTTTGTTAGAATGTCTTTGAGAGTAAGTCCCTTTTATTTAATAAACATAAATTCAAAAAAAAAAAGAGATGAGTGAAGATGCACATTTTTCCATTATATGTTTTTATATAACCACAAATAAGCTTTTTACAGCAAGAAGTTTAAAAAGTATGTTTTCTCAGTTCGCTTTTCTCACATGAAAATATATGACTGCCTTGGTAACCTTTTCCATATTTACATCCTACTTCCATTTGGTTATACAAGCTCTCAAAATACCAGGAGACAATAAAGCATTGTAATACATTGGATGAAGCCAGTGAACAGAAGTAATTTTCTAAGTTTGTAACACATTAGTCACATGTTTCTGCAGTCTATTTCTATTTTTTCTCTAAAATAAAATGTATACATTCCAATTGGAAGGATGATATAAAACCAATGTGTAAAACATATATATTTATATATGAAATAAGACAAGTGGAAAAGATATTTACATTTGACAATATCTTTCATAAATGCTAAACAAACTCTCTGAGCCCCTAATTTGACTTGATGTAGAACTCAACATATGCACACACATAAACACACACACACACATACCTCATCTCCACAGAAGATCAAATATTTTTTGTCATAAATTAAGTTTTTGTGTGTGTGTGAAAAAAAATCTATATACATATGTAAAATATAACATGTTTTCATTTAGGTCTCCTCTTTGGCACCATGGTGGAAAATGTGTAAGGACAAGCAGAGAACTTCCATAATAAGTATATATGAGCTAAATTCTAAGCATTTTTATTTATTAGATTCTGATTTGCTCCTTAGCAATAGAGATCCTTAAACATAATGGTAGAAAGTCTGGTTCTAAAGTACACTTACCTGTGTTAAATTTTGAAATTTGTTACACCACTTAGGTGACTTTGACAAGGCAAGTAACATCTTTTAATTAGGAATGGAGTACTCTCATGAGTAAATGAGATATGACATTATGCACTTTGCTCAAATATAGTATTCACAGAAAGTGTGCCATCCTTGGTATTAAAGATAGAACAATATCAAGGTATACTATAGAATTATTTCATTTTTAAAATTTATTAGACCCACTGTATTGTTTCTGTTATACCCCTATCTAAATTAAATTAAATCTATTGAGTTATTTTGATAATATGTGAAGATTTATCAGTAAATAAAAAATACATTTGTGGGGTTTTTATTGTATTACTGTAGAAAATCCCATAGTGTAAATCTACATAAATTATTTCTTTTTATTTCTTGATTTTTTAATCTGTCCTGATTTTCCTACCCTCTGAAAAACCACTAATTATTACTTAGAAAGTCAGATATTTTGTATTTCCCTAATTTTGAAGTCCTGATCCTTTAAGACTGTGATGATTGTTGAACAAAGTAAGAATTTAAATGCTGTAATACTAAAGACTATCATAATGTTGCAAATCTATGTATTTAACATTTTGTTCTGTTATAATCCATTACTTGCTTTTTATATATCTGTTTAGTTATGTACTTATTTGTTCTCCAAACCTGACTTTTTCATGTATCGTCTCACCTTGGTGCCCTGATTAATGAGGTGACCCTTGGTAATTTGCTTTGTGACTTCACGCTTCTCTGGTTAACTCTGCGGGATACTGTTATGTCCCATGTTTCTGAAAGAAAAGCCCATGTGTGTCAGTCTTTTAATGTTTAAAATATATATTTCTGATGTTATAAAGTGGTAGTAATAATTGGTGGAATAATTGGGCTTCTGTTGATCTTTGTGATCTTTGGTTTTCTGAGAATGGAATCATTTTGTGAATTTTATTGATTGGGTTCAAGTGAGATCAGTGAATCAGTTGTAAAAACCGTACTTCATATTTTGTAATCTTTGAGATGAATGGATTGACCAATTTCAAGGTTTAGAAGAAAAGAATCAGAAACAATGTTGCATTTATTTACAAATGTGCAGAATGTGTTAGATAAACCAATCAGTATCTACTTACTAGTCTGCAGTCTTCTCTAATTTAATGCTCACACTTTCACAGAGATAAACTACCTGCTGTGTGACCTGATGTATTTGTTCTGACAGCACATTTAAAGAGACTGCTCAAAACCTGGCAATAACTACATTATTCCAAGATAAATAATTTTCCAAAAGACTTACTCCCACACATGTCCAAATAAATAAACAAAGCCAAAGAAATTCATGAGCAAATAAATGTACAAATCCCAAACCTCCCATTTTATATAAAGTAATTGAAACAATTTTTATCTATCTTATTTTATTTTTTATTAATAAAGTCCATCCTTTATTTAGACTTCCTTGGTGGTTTCTTAAAAATCTTTTGCCTGTGCTGCACAGCATGTGGGATCTTACTCCCTGACCAGGGATGGAACCATGTGTTGGAAATGCAGTCTTAACCACTGGACTGTCAGGGAAGTCCGAAATGCAATTTTTTTAAAAAAAGCATTTCTTTCTTACTATAATTAAGGGAGAAAGTTTAAGGTTATTAGTTATAACACAGACTTCTATCTGTGACTTTATGTAGATTGATTAATGGGTTGAAAACCAATTCAATTATATTAGCTCAAACCACAGCGTGATCAGT
Source organism: Leucopleurus acutus (assembly GCF_964270905.1). Classification (NCBI taxonomy): domain Eukaryota; kingdom Metazoa; phylum Chordata; class Mammalia; order Artiodactyla; family Delphinidae; genus Leucopleurus; species Leucopleurus acutus. The sequence continues at coordinate 43,340,051 of NC_139160.1, read as the reverse complement.
TCACATAGAATTGAAAACTCACAGCAGTTATCTCAGATTCTAACAAAATATAATTTAAAAATAGTTTAAATATTTTATTTTGTGTTATTCATGCATTGTAATCTATTACAAGCAAGACTCACTCTTAAGTTCTGAGTAGAATTCATGTATTCATAATCTATGTCCCTATAATCTATTGAGCAAGATAAATATGTACTCAGAGTATCTGATTACAAAACAGTGTTTTCCTTTTCTTTGAAATTCCAAAAAAGGAGAGTGCTTCAGCCAAAGAAGTCTTCAGGGAGAGGAGGAGAATAAATCATAAGAACATTTTCATCTCTTAGAGTAGTTTGTTTAAGTGAATTAATGTATTCATGTATATATGTGTTTATGTATATATATATATATATAATGTATATAATGTAATGAAATCTGCATTATATGCATAAATTGTAAATCAGAATATACTCCATCTAGGTCTTATATTCAGATCTCAGTGAAACGATATATAATTTTAAAATTCAGATACACTCTGAATGGCAAATACCACATAATAGTATTACTGTTCTATATTATTTTCTTGGTGGTTCATATAATATTTGTTATCAATTTATTTTTAAAAGGAAATGTTATCTATATATTCTATCTTCAAAATTTCATCAATTTCTACATGTTGTTTCATTTTTAAATTATTTTATTTACATGCCCTTTACTTCTGGGAGAAGTATGTCCTCCTAAGCAATGATTACAATGTTCACAATGTAACTTTTGGCATTAATTGTTTCAGATATTAAATGTATTACTTCATTTTAGATTTCTACAGATATTTTTTTCTAAATTCACAAAATTTTATTTTCAATTCAGTCAATTGAAGTCTGTTTTATACATTGTAGCACCCTGATCCTAGTTGAGAAAGTCCACGTGTTCTAACGTTATTGAGAGTAATAATGTTAACTAATTTCTGAAATTTCTTTCTGTTTAGCAAAGCAATTTTTTTTAAGCTGTGACTCCTATGAATATCCTCTTGTGATGCAGAATTGTTCCATAAGAGCATGTTGCTTTTTTTTTTCATTTGACTTATATTTTAGTGAAGATTGATTTAACAAAACCCAATATTTAAATACTTTCAGGTAATGAGAAAGCTGCTTTTTTGGTTTTCTGAGATTTTATTTCCCAGAATGTGAACTGAAGTGGAAATTGAATTCTTCAACTTCCAGTACAGTATTCAGGGCCTGCAGACTTTGATCTCACATCAGTCTGGCCAAGCATATTGAATGAGCTCTGTCAGCTCACTCCTTTGATTAATTTTGAAATTTGCATGTAATGGGTAGATATTTTATTGAAAAAGAATTTATGAAATTGTGCCATCCCTATAACCAATATACCAAGATGAACTCTTCCTCTGAAACTATTACTAGCAACATCAATATCTGCAATCATACTTCCGAGTCCAAAAGAGAGTATGCTTATTTTAAGGTTTCAGAACCTAAAACTTACCTTCCCCTTCTTCACAGCTGTTCTTAAATCTGCCAGTTACTAATGTATACAATCAATATTTAGAAGAGAGGCTATGGTTGTATGAGGATAATATTTGTGACCACTAATTTTATAGGGAATGCAGAAATATGTGTGTGTGTGTGTGTGTGTGTGTGTGTGTGTATTAGAATAGCTTGTACTTCTTTAATATAGATTTCTTAGTCTGTTTGGGCTGCTATAACAAAATACCACAGACTGGTAGCTTATAAACAATCAAAACATTTCTCACAGTGCTGGAGGCTGGGAAGTTCAAGATCAGGGTGCCAGCATGGTTGGGTGAGGGTCTTTTCCTGGTTTGTAGCTGCCACCTTTCTGATGTATCCTCACATGGTGGAAGGGACTAAAGTGCTCTGTGGGATCTCTTTTCCAAGAGCACTACTCTTCTTCATGAGGGCTTCACTCTTATGATCTAACCACTTCCCAAGGACCCAACCTTTTAATATCATCACATCTGGTGTTAGTGTTACAACATGTGAGCTTTGGGAGGACACAAATTTTAGACCACAGCAACAGGCATATTTTTTATAAGGTTATTTACATATTTATATATTGTATATAGACAGGTGTATAGTTTATAAATATATACACATATATGTACTTATATACACTTATTACAGTATATGTAGACTTACATTTATGTGCATATGTGTATATTATGTATATAATATACATAATGCATATTTGTGTGTGCATGTGTGCAATTTCCTGAGTGTGCACGCATGAAAGTATGTTCTCTTGTATATGATTGATCTATTTTCTGCAAGTTTTATGCATAGAATTGTATTTTTCTGTTACTACAGTTGATACACCAAATATTTCCCCTCATCACCAGTCACAAAATTTCCATTTTTCTTCATAAAATCTGTTTCTCTGTATTATAGATATAGCATGTGCTTCCTGTTGGTATAAAAATGAAGACAACACTTTTTAATTCTTGCAAAGTTAAAGGTTTTTGTGTTGTTAAAGATGGTACTTTCATGGACTCTTTTTGTATTTGCTTCCAGTCAGTTTCACATTCCAGTAATCACAGTAAAATATATTCTTAAATATAATTGTAAATTCTGATATATTTAATGTTTTCTCACTCCCATGCCTCTCTTCTAAATTAATAGTAGTTATCTCCATGTCATTGGGATTAGGCACGGCAGACACCATCAATATGAACTTTGTTTCAAGGATGAGTTCTTACTAAGATTTTTGTCCCTAAAGCGTTTTTCAATCATTTTGTTTATATTCTAGAAGTTGATTTAACACTCTAAGTTCCCACATTTCTGGATTTTCTTTATTACTAGAATTTCTACTTGAAAACCACTTAATTTTTCCTTTGTCATCTTCTTCATATAAAATCCTACTATAAGCAAATAATAGGACCCAACACATACTATCAGCTTGACTCTCTCTTGCCAGTTCACCTAGCACATCAGACACAGTTGCACATGGTAATTACAGACAACAATTTAGCACATTTTTTCCCAAAAGCAAATCACAATTTGTCAGTACTCCTACCTGTGATCTCTGTTGCCTTCCTGCCTGTCACTTTATCACTAATCCAAGAACATATATTTAATGTATATTTTAGGCTAATACTCTTACTTAGTAATACAGTTTTGCATTAGAAGTGAGTACTTGTAATATATAACAGTAAAATAAAAATGGCTTAGTACAATAGAAATTTATTCCTGGCTGTCATAATTCAAAAAGAGTTCAACAGGCAGCTTTCTAACTAGTAATTCTGAAAGCAATCCTCCCTCAGTCTTAAGGATACAGTGTTCTCCAGGAACTGAGATTTCTCTTTTTTCCCTGCAGATGAGGAAAGAGAAAGAAAATACAGTGGAAAAGATTTACATGGGGCAGACCTGGAAGGCACACCTATCACTTGGGAAGACATCCTATTGACTAGAACTCAGTGAGGTGGCCGAGGTTCACAGTGAGGGAGTCTACAAAATGTGGTCCAGCTACATCTCAGGAAAGAAAGGAAGCACGTAGATGTTGCTGGACATAGTCTCTTCTGGAGCTGCTCTAAACTAAGTGGCCCAGAGGCCACATTTTATATGTTATCTTAGTCCCAACTGGAAATACAGAATCACTTATGGTAGCGAATGAAAGGAGAAAATATCATAAGGTGCAATGAGTATTACAGTGATTTGAAGTCAGTGATCACTACTTGACAAGTTCTCATAAAATTTACTGTTGAGAGATCTTTAAAGATTATCCAGTATTTCAGGCTACATAATCATGTCATTTCTTATTCTATTTGTATATTTAGTCAGAGTCTAATCTTTCTCCTGGTCAATATTTTAGCATTATTTTGCATGTGGACCCTTAGTAAAGCAACATTTTATACATTATCATTGCTGAGTTAAGAAAGCTCTGTGTGTAGAGAAAGATTATATTTATTTTCTATATTTCACTTCCTGCATGTATAATATACAAACCTTGATTTGTATAACTTTTTCTAAATATCCCTGCCAAATATTATCAAATTATTATGATTAATGATATATTATAAAAAATAATTCAGAAATTCCAAACGGAAGTGTATCAATTCAGCCCCAGCATTATATCCAGAATATGTAAATTTTAACAAGCCACTTATTTTCTGAGTCCTCAGAACATGCAAACTTATAAAGCTATACCTAAAAGTATCCTTCCTTTGTGAAGCAGCAACCCAGAATTTGCCAAGAACAGGATTCTCATTCTAATTGTTCTTTGCTGAGTCATTGAAGAATCAGGACCATTTGTGGGAAATATTATGTTTAAGTTTTCTCCACCAAAGGTAATTTATACATCATAATTTTACCTTCAGTTTCCAATTTGGTGTATAACTCATTTATTTAATTGTATCAAAAATAAATGAGAAACAGACTCCCTTTTGTGACAGCACTGGAATCATAACTAACTGAAGAACAATCATTGACAGGAAGACACTGGAACTCACCAAAAAGACACCTTGCATCCAAAGACAAAGGAGAAGCCACAATGATATGGTAGGAGTGGTGCAATCACAATAAAATCAAATCCCATAACTGCTGTGTGGGTGACTCACAAATTTGAGGACAATTATACCACAGAAGTCTGTCCATTGGAGTGAAGGTTCTGAGCCCCACATCAGGCTTCCCAACCTAGAGGTCCGGCAATGGGAAGAGGAATCCCAGAGAATTAGACTTTGAAGCCTAGTGAGATTTGTTTGCAGGACTTCAACAGGACTGGGAAAAAAAGAGATTCCACTCTTGGAGGGCACACGCAAACTACTGTGTGCATCAGGACCTGGGGAGAGGAGCAGTGACCCCATAGGAAACTGAACCAGACCTACCTACTAGTGTTGGAGGGTCTCCTGAAGAGTCGGGGGGTGGGGCTGTGGCTCACCACAGGGACAAGGATACTAGCAGCAGAAATACTGGGAAGTACTCCTTGGCATGAGCTCTCCTGGAGTCCACCATTAGCCCCAGAAAAGAGCCTGTAGCCTCCAGTGCTGGGATACATCAGGCCAAAGAACCAACAGGGAGGGAACTCAGCCCCACCCATCATCAGACAAGCAGATTAAAGTTTTAATGAACTCTGCCCATCAGAGCAATACCCAGCTCTGCCCACCACTATTCCCTCCAGTCAGGAAGCTTGCACAAGCTTCTTAGAGAGCCTCAACTACCAGAGGCCAGAAAGCAGAAGCAAGAAGAATTACAATCCTGCAGCCTATGGAGCAAAAACCACATTCACAGAATGATAGACAAAATGAAAAGGCAGAGGACTATGTACTAGATAAAGGAACAAGATAAAACGCCAGAAGAGCAGCTAAGTGAAGTGGAGATAGGCAACTTCCCAGAAAGAGAATTCAGAAAAATGATAGTGAAGATGATCCAGGACCTCATAAAAAAAAAAATGAAGGGAGGGCTTCCCTGGTGGCACAGTGGTTGAGAGTCTGCCTGCTGATGCAGGGGATACGGGTTTGTGCCCCAGTCTGGGAAGATCCCACATGCTGCAGAGTGGCTGGGGCTGTGAGCCATGGCTGCTGAGCCTGTGCATCTGGAGCCTGTTGCTCCGCAACAGGAGAGGCCACAACAGTGAGAGGCCTGTATACCACAAAAAAAAAAAAAAAAAAAGGGAAAAATTGAGAAGATGTAAGAAATGTTTAACAAAGACCTAGAAGAATTGAAGAACTAACACCTAAAAGAATTAAAGAACAAAAAAAGAGAGATGAACAAAAAAAATCTTAAAAGAAAAATACACTAGAGGGAAACAATAGCAGAATAACTGAGGCAGAAGAATGGATAAGTGACCTGGAAGACAGAAGGGTGTAATTCACTGCTGCAGAACAGAATCAAAATAAAGAAAAAAAAATGAAAACAGACAAAGAGACATCTGGGACAATATTAAACACACCAACATTCACATTATAGGTGACCTAGAGGAGAAGAGAGAGAGAAAGGACCCAAGAAAATATTTCAAGAGATTATAGTCAAAAATTTCCCTAACATGGGAAAGGAAATAGCCACCCAAGTCCAGGAAGCACAGAGAGCCCCAGGCAGGGTAAACCCAAGGATAAACACACCAAGACACATAGTAATTAAAATGACAAAAATTAAAGACAAAGAAAAATTATTAAAAGCAACAAGGGAAAAATGACAAATAACATACAAGGGAACTCCCATAAGGTTAACAGCTGATTTCTCAGCAGAAACTCTACAAACCAGAAGGGAGTGGCATGATATAATTAAAAAGATGAAAGAGAAGAAACTACAACGAAGATTACTCTACCAGGCAAGGTTCTTATTCAGATTTGAAGGAGAAATCAAAAGCTTTACAGACAAGCAACAGCTAAGAGAATTCAGCACCACAAAACCAGCTCTACAATAAATGCTAAAGGAAATTCTCAAAGCGGGAAACACAAGAGGAGAAAAGGACCTACAAAAACAAACCCAAAATAATTAAGAAAATGGTAATAAGAACATACATATCGATAATTACCCTTAATGTGAAAGTATTAAATGCTCCAACCAAAAGACAAAGGCTTGCTGAATGGATACAAAAACAAGATCCCTATATATGCTGTCTACAAGACAGACACTTCAGACCTAGGGACACATACACATTGAAAGTGAGGGGATGGAAAAAGATATTCCATGCCAATGGATATCAAAAGAAAACTGGAGCAGCAATACTCATATCACATAAAATAGACTTTAAAATAAAGAATGTTACCAGAGAGAAGGAAGGACACTACATAATGATCAAGGGATCAATCCAAGAAGAAGATGTAACAATTATAAATATATATGCACCCAACATAGGAGCACATCAATACATAAGGCAAATGCTAAAATCTATAAAAGAGGAAATCAACAGTAACACAATAATAGTGGGAGATTCTAACACCTCACTTACACCAATGGACAGATCATCCAGACAGAAAATTAATAAGGAAACACAGGCTTTAAATGACACAATAGACTAGTTAGATTTACTTGATATTTACAGGACACTCCATCTGAAAACAGCAGATTACACTTTCTTCTCAAGTGAACATGGATCAATCTCCAGGGTAGATCATATCTTGGGTCACAAATCAAGGCTCAGTAAATTCAAGAAAATTGAAACCATATCAAGCATCTTTTCTGACCACAATCCTATGAGATTAGAAATCAATTACAGGGAAAAAAATGTAAAAAACACAAACACATGGAGACTAAACAAAACATTACTAAATAACCAAGAGATCACTGAAGAAATCAAAGAAGAAATCAAAAAATACCTAGAGAATAATAACAATGAAAACACAATGATCCAAAACCTATGGAATACAGCAAAAGCAGTTCTAAGAGGGAAGTTTATAGCAATACAGTCCTACCTTAAGAAACAAGAAAAATCTCAAATTATCTAACAGTGCACATAAAGAAACTAGGGAAAGAAGAACAAATGAAACCCAAAGTTAGTAGAGGGAAATAAATCATAAAGTTCAGAGCAGAAATAAATGAAATAGAAACAAAGAAAACAATAGCATAGATCAATAAAAATAAAAGCTGGTTCTTTGAGAAGATAAAGAAAATTGATAAACCTTTAGCCAGACTCATTGAGAAAAAGAGGAAGAAGACTCAAATCAATAAAATTAGAAATTAAAAAGGAGAAGTTACAACGGACACCACAGAACTACACAGCATCATAAGAGACTACTACAAGCAACTCTATGCCAAAACAATGGACAACCTGGAAGAAATGGACAAATTCTTAGAAAAGTATAACCTTCCAAACTGAACCAGGAAGAAACAGAAAATATGAACAGACCAATCAAGTAATTCAATTGAAACTGTGATTAAAAATCTTCCAACAAAGGAAGATTAGTCCAGGACCAGATGGCTTCACAGGTGAATTCTATGAAACATTTAGTGAGGAGATAACACCCATCTTTCTCAAACTCTTCCAAAAAGTTTCAAAGGAAGGAACACTCCCAAATTCATTCTATGAGACCACCATCACCCTGACAACAAAACCGGACAAAGATACTACAAAAAAAGAAAGTTACAGACCAATATCACTGATGAATATAGATATAAAAGTCCTCAACAAAATATTAGCAAACAGAGTCCAACAACACATTAAAAGGGTCATAACCATGATCAAGTGACATTTATCTCAGGGATGCAAGGATTCTTCAATATATGCAAATCAACAAATATGATACACCATACTAACAAACTGAAGAATAAAACCATATGACCATTTCAATAGAAGCAGAAAAAGCTTTTGACAAAATTCAGTAGCCATTTATGACAAAAATTCTCTAAAAAGTGGGCACAGAGGGAACCTACCTAAACATAATAAAGGCCATATATGACAAACCCACAGCAAACATCATTCTCAATTGTGTAAAACTGAAAGCATTTCCTCTAAGATCAGGGACAAGAAAAGTATGTCTACACTCACCACTAATATTCAACATAAATTTGGAAGACCTAGCCACAGCAATCAGAGAAGAAAAAGAAATAAAATAATACAAATTGGAAAAGAAGTAAAATCATAACTGTTTGAAGATGACATGCTGCTATACATAGATAATCCTAAAGATGCCACCAGAAAACTACTAGAGCTAATCAATGAATTTGGTAAAGTTGCAGGATACAAAATTAATGCACAGAAATCTCTTGCTTTCCTATACACTAACAATGAAAGATCAGAAAAATAAATTAAGGATACAATACCATTCACCATTGCAAGAAAAAGAATAGAATACCTGGGAATAAATGTACCTAAGGAGGTAAAAGACCTGTACTCAGAAAACTATAAGACACTGATGAAAGAAATCAAAGATGACACAACAGATGGAGAGATACACCATGTTCCTGGATAGGAAGAATCAATATTGTGAAAATGACTATACTACCCAAAGCAATCTACAGATTCAGTGCAATCCCTATCAAATTACCTGTGGCATTTTTTACAGAACTAGAACAAAAAAATTTTAATTTATATGGAGACACAAAAGACCCCAAGTAGACAAAGCAATCTTGAGGGAATAAAAATGGAGCTAGAGGAATCAGACTCCCTGACTCCAGACTATACCACAAAGCTACAGTAATCAAGAGAGTATGGTACTGGCACAAAAACAGAAATATAGATCAATGGAACAGGATAGAAAGCCCAGAGATAAACCCATGCACATATGGACACCTTATCTTTGATAAAGTAGACAAGGATATACAGTGGAGAAAAGACAGCCTCTTCAATAAGTGGTGCTGGGAAAACTGGACAGCTACATGTAAAAGAATGAAATTAGAATCCTACCTAACACCATATGCAAAAATAAACTCCACATGGATTAAAAACATAAATGTAAGACCAGACACTATAAAACTCTTAGAGAAAAACACACGAAGAGCACCCTTTGGCATAAATCACAGCAAGATCTTTTTTGACCCACCTCCTAGAATAATGAAAATAAAAACAAAATAAACAAATGGGACCTAATGAAAGTTAAAAGCTTTTGCACAGAAAAGGAAACTATAAATAGACAAAAAGACAACCCTCAGAATGGGAAAAAATGTTTGCAAATGAATCAATGGACAAAGGATTAATCTCCAAAATATATAAACAGCTCATGCAGCTCAATATTAAAAAAAAGAAACAACCCAATCCAAAAATGGGCAGAAGACCTAAATAGATATTTCTCCAAGAAGACATACAGATGGCCAAGAGGCACATGAAACACTGCTCAACATCATTAATTATTAGAGAAATGCAAACCAAAACTACAATGAGTTATCAGCTCACACTGGTTAGAATGGGCATTAGCAGAAAATCTACAAACAACACATGTTGGAGAAGGTGTGGAGAAAAGGGAACCCTCTTGCACTGTTAGTGGGGATTTAAATTGATACAGCCACTATGGAGAACAGTATGGAGGTTCCTTAAAAATCTAAAAATAGAATTACCATATGACCCAGCAGTCCCACTACTGGACATATACACAGAGAAAACCATAATTCAAAAGGACACGTGCACCCCAATGTTCATTGCCACACTATTGACTATAGCCAGGTCATGGAAGCAACCTAAATGTCCATCGACAGATGAATGGGTTAAGAAGATTTGGTACCTATACACAATGGAATATTACTCAGCCATAAAATGGAATGAAATTGGGTCAGTTATAGAGACATGGATGGACCTAGAGACTGTCATACAGAGTGAAAAGTCAGAAAGAGAAAAACAAATATTGTATATTAATGCATATATGTGGAATCTAGAAGAATGGTACAGATGAACTGGTTTGCAGAAATAGAGGAACAGATGTAGAGAACACACATATGGACACCAAGAGGAGAAAGTGGTGGGTGGTGGGTGGTGTGGTGGTGGGATGAATTGGGAGATTGGGATTGACATATATACACTAATATGTATAAGATATATAACTAATAAGAATCTTCTGTAAAAAATTAAAATAAAATTCAAAAAAAAATAAATGGGAAGCAGAGAGAAATAGGAGGACTGTGATGGAGATGAGCAATGACATGGAGTTTTTAAGAGGTTTAAGGACTATTGCTACCCTGAAAATTCTCTCTGAATTGTCCTTTGCCCAGTCTACCAACCAGAGGGTAATTTTCATAATTAGGAAAAAAATGTAGTGGGAACTGGTTTTATACTGAATTATGCCAATTTTGGTTTTAGTTTCTCTAATTTCAGACTGCCTGCTTTGGGCAAAATGGCCTTTTTGAAACAGGGTCACTTTTGCTGCTGCATTTCTTTTATATTTCCAGCAGTATAACTTGGGATCAAGTTTACTTCTTTCTTGATATACTTAAGTTTATTAGAAATAGGCAAACAACTCTTCTATCTTTCCATAAGTTTATTAAAATCTTCCAAACTTTGTATTGTTTTGGAGGAATTCCACAGATCTTACTGTATAATGCTGTCAGTTTTGTCACTAATATTCCAGAGTGGAGGGGATTGACCACCCTCTATACAAAACACATAATACATTTCCATGTTTTCTCTGAGAGTCTATTATCAGTTGCAATATTCCTAGTATAACGAGGTATGTTACTAAAAGCTAGTTAAGTTGTATTACTGAGAAATAATATTTAAAAGACCCCCTATATAACAACAAAACTTTAAAGGAAGTGAAGCAGGGAGACCATTAAGGCTTTGAAAATTCTCTCTGTCCCTCTCTCTGGATCCAAGTGGTCATAGTTTCTGTTCCTCTGAATATCTTTTTCTTTCATTCTTCTCTCAGTGGACTGACTTCTTAAACTTTAGTTTTATTGCACATGGTCAAACATATTTTCCAGTTTCCTTATAGTATTGCAACTCTCAATAATAATAATGATCCTATAAGTATATTTTCTTGATATGTCTTTTGATTATTTATCCACTACTAATAAGTCCAGGATCCTAAAAGTCAAATTTCAAATTCTTCACATAAAAATATGATGGTATCACACAACAGTTTTAGCATATCGCTGGCTACAGGTGATCTGCTCATTGGGCAAGTGTACAAATATGCTTCAGTCATCTGAAGGAAAATGATACAGAGCACACAAAAGTGAAGACTCATCATGCACTATAATCATGCTTTATATGAGACTTAATCATATAAAGCTATTAGCTTTTTATTGCTGTGTAACATGTTACTACAAATTTACTGGCTTAACACAACACAAATTTATTATCTCACAGTTCTACAGTTTAGCTGTCCAGGTAGAACGCAACTGCATTCTCTGCTCAGCATCTCATAAGGCTAAAATAAATGTCAACCAGCTACATTCCCATCTGGAACTTGGGGTTCTTCTCCAAATCCACGCATATTATTATTATTATTTATTATTATTACTTTTTTGCCATACGCGGGCCTCTCACAGTTGTGGCCTCTCCCGTTGCGGAGCACAGGCTCCGGACGCACAGGCTCAGCGGTCATGGCTCACGGGCCCAGCCGCTCCACGGCATGTGGGATCTTCCCAGACCGGGGCACGAACCCGTGTCCCCTGCATTGACAGGCAGACTCTCAACCACTGCGCCACCAGGGAAGCCCGCACACATATTATTGACAAAGTTTCAATTCCTTGTGGTTGTAAGACTAAGATCCCTGTTTTATTGCTGGCTGTTGACCAGAATTTGTTGACAATTCCTAGAGGGTTTTCTCAAATCCTTGCCATATTGCCTGCTTCAATCTATAATTCTGTCAATAGAGTAGGTCTCTCCATCTTATCTTTTTAACCACATAAAGGGCCAATCCCATTGAAGTGCTTATCATCTAAATCAGATCCAACAAGATAATCTCTCTTTTGATGAACTTAGTACCTTTAATTGCTATTAGTTCAAAAGTAATCACAAATTAGCTAGTAGTAATTAATCACTAATTATAAATTAGTTAATTAGTAAACTTAATTACTAGTGATTAATTAATTAAATCTGAAAATTATGTAATGAAACAATCTCAGGAATGACATTCCATCATATTCAATAGTCCTGCCCACATTCAAGGGAAGAGAGTTATATAAGGCATATAATAATAGTACATTAGGGATAGCAATTCTGAGGTCCACCTTAGAATTCTGCCTCCCATCATCAATACTCTGGCCTCCAATGACTTATTTCCCTCTCAAATGCAAAATACTTTATCCCAAGTTTCATCCTATTAGAGTGCCAGCTCATGTCCAATATCATATCGTCTTAGCTAAATCTTATCTTATCAGTTTAAGCCTATAATATCAAAATTATCTACATCTATATCAGGTATGAATGAGGCTCCTGGGTATAAACCATTAAGTACAGCTCCTGGGCCACAAATGCTCTTCATCTTTGGACCTGTGAAACTAAAGAAACAAATATATACCCTCAATATATGCCACATATAATGTGGGGCAGATACAGAATAATAGTCATACATATTCTGGTTCAAAAAGAGCGGAAATCTTCAAAACTCCATCTTTTATGTCTCAAATGACCATCATCTTTTGTGAAATGTCAGTTCAAATCATTTACCAATTGTGTGTGTGTGTGTGTGTATGTCTGTGTCTGTGGTGAGGGATAGTTTGACATTTTCTATTGATAGTAAGAATTCCTTATCATTTTATCAATTCTGGATATAAGTTCAATGTCAGATATAGGTACAATGACTAGTTTTTGAGTCGATTGCTCTCTTTTTATTTCTTAATGATGAAATTTCAAGTGAATGGAAGATTTGAATTTTGAAGTCCAACTTATCAGGGTTTTTTTTCCTTGATGTTTAGTTCTTGTAGTTTCATGTACAGGATATCTTTGACAACACCAAGGTTGTGAAAATGTTTTCCTATTTTTATTCAACATTTTACAGTTTTAGATTTACAGTTAGATCTAGAATTCATTATGAGTTAATATTTTTATATGGTGTGATGTAAAGTTTGAGAATCCTCTTTTCCCATTAGAAAATTCTTTTTTTCTTGGCATAAGTTGTTAGAAACACTATTTTTCTCTTTATTAAAATATCATGAGACATCTTTAGAAAGTCAACTGGACATATATCCATACATTTTGGGATCTAATTCTGTCTTTTGTTCTACAAATCTATCCTTCCATACAGAAATACTAGATTGCTTTATTACAATAGCTTATGAGTCTCACGATAAGGTGGTGTAAATTCTCTGAAAATGTTCTCCTTTTCAAATTGTTTTGGCTATTCTATGCCTTTTCCCTTTTGATAAAAATTATAGAATCAACATTATAATTTCCTCAGAAATGACCTGATTAGATTTTGTTCAGTATTTCTCTGAATCTGTAGATCCTTTTGAAGAAAATAAACATCTTAACAGTGCTGGGTTGTCAGTCCATAAACATGGTACATATATTAGGTCTTCATTAACATCTCAGAAATGTTTTGCAGTTTTTAGTGCAGAGGTCTTGCATGTCTTTGTTTAAATTATCTTTAATTATATTTTAATACTATGTTAATATTATTTTATATATCATGTTCCAAATATTCCTATTATTATATAGAAACAATATGATTTTTATAGTACTCTTCTATCATATGACCTTATTAAGTTTACTTCTTCTTCTAGTAGACTTTCTGTAGATTCTATAGTGTTTTCTCCATGTTTGCAATCATAACATCATGAATATAGACAATTTTGCTTCTTCCTTTCCAAGTGAGTTGTGTGATTTGTTTTATTTTTTCCCCCTTGTTTAATTTGCCAGCTAGGACTTCTAGCATTATGTTGTATAGGAATGATGAGACTGGGCATAATTTCCCTTTATCCTTTCTTAGGGAGAAAATATTGCCTTTCACTTTGTTCATAACTAAACTTGATATGAATTGTGAGTTTTTTCATTGATCTACTTTATTGGATTTTAAAATCCCCCTCTATTTCTAGCTTGCTGAGCATTTTCATGACTGAGTGAATTTTGCCAAATATTTTATTTGAATTAATTACTATGATCATGCGGATTTTCTCTGTTATTCTATTAGTATCGGCAGTTTAATTAATTTATTCTCAACTATTAAGGTAATCTTGCATTATTGCATTAACCACAATTAATTAGTCATGATGGATTATCTTTTTAATATATTGCTGGTTTCAATTTGCTATACAAGCAGAGCATTATAGTATATTACTAGAAAATATATACCAGATTTATTCACACACACACACGTGTGTTTAAATATATTTCAGGATACTTTCTAAAGGCATTTTTAAGAGTGTCCCCAAATACAAATTAAGATACTTTGTAAAAAGCCCCAACTTAATGTTTTTTAATACTTCCTTGATTTATCAAATTATCAAGCATGCTGTTTGTAGATTTCTTATTTATTTATTCAAAGCCAGTTAACTTGGAAGTTATTATTGTATTGTATTCAATTTGTTACCAAAGATCACTTTCTTTTATAAAATGCATAACTTATATTTTAAATATTGAGCCAAAGAGGATGCTGGTAATAAATTCAAGTTATTGTTATACTGTTCCTAAGAGTTTGTGACTTTTTTTCTTCTACTGATAATTAAGAGAACATGTGCTTTTCTATTTCCAACATAACCCCAAAGATAATTTTTCATTAATCTTTAGTCAATTTTTGTTGTGATACTTTATTTATTTTCTCATTCATGCATTCAATAAATATTTAAACATCAATATTTGGAAGACCATTTTCTAGAACATCTTTGTGGTTAGGTAATTAAGTAAATATGCATTTGTGTCTCTACTATTTGCTTCTCTATTTTATCCATTGAATTTAAATTGAAACCATGTGATAAATGCTGAACAATAAAACATGAGTAGAAGCAAAAGATGATGATTCTGGGAGAAGCATTGATGTTTAGGGTTTGTAATATTAGGGTAGCTTAAATTTAAAACCTCAATCTTTATTTGTTCTTAATTACCATGGTGTGTAATTTGTCTGAAACTATATATTGAAATAAATGTAAATTATTCTCTTTTCACATCCACCTCTACTTTATACTTCAATTTTGTCCTAAAGATAATGTTTCTACTCTTTGCAATTTGAAAATAATATTGTCCTTCATAAATAATGCAGGAACATATATGGATGATGTAACACAATTATTACAATTCAATGTTATTCACCAGAAATCATCTTCATGACAGATTGCAATATAATTCCCAGTTCTTCACTGCTTTTTGTATTTACACCCTTTGTCATGCCATATTCCAGTTTATTCCACTAGAGATGAACTATATTCCCCCAGCCCAATTGATATTTGGCTTAGTTATGTGATTTATTTGGCCAATAGAATGCTGGTGGCAGTAACAGTATATCCGATCTGTTCTGATGCTAAACCTTAAGAGGCATCACATGAAGTTTGTCCTTCTTATGCGTCTACCACCATTATCAGAAGAACATCCATGGTTAAAAGATAATGAGAGATTAGTGTTACAATCAAAAATGGTATAAGAATGTGAGTTTCTATTTGAGCAATTGCAGTTTATTCAATGCGTTTAAATTTTATTGTAGCCTTAATGCACAGAATAAAATGACTTTCAAGCAATTTTTGTTAGCAGTATCTAGAGAATGGGTAACTGACCATTCTGATGACCATAGTGGTAGTCTGCACCTGGTCCTCCTTGTGGCATTTCTAAAAGACACCCCCACAAAGATTCACCTTGTTGACTAACAGGTAAAATAAAAGAAAGTATTCTAGAGGAAATAATACCAACAGGACTAAAAAAAAAGTGCCGCCAAAAAGTGAAGAGTCTGCTCTTCCAGGGGAAAGTGCAGTGAAACACGGTATATTTGTAAAAGATGTTCTGCTCCCCTGCACAGAGGTGCCTGCTATACTGCCTATCACACTCTAACAAAATATTAGTATGCTTTAGTAAGACATGTACAAAGTTTCAAATAAATACATTAAGTACAAAAAAATTATTAATATTTACTGAAATGCAGTGTTTCAATATTCACTCACATAACAAATCACCAGCCCTAGGCATTAGTTTCTACCAAAATCCCCCAGTCAGTAATGTGTTTAACAAAACCAGTCAAAGCATTTTATCTGCATTCATGGACTAGTTCTAATTCATTGCAACAAAGTAGTCTAAATGAAGATTTAAGACAAAACTCATAACTGATTTTTTTTTCATTCACTATAAAATTAGTTACTGAAGAAAAATAATAAATTAAAGTCTAAGGGTGTTTATCCCTTTTTTCAAGTAAGTATAGAAACAACATTGGCCAATATCATTTTACTTATAAAATGTCTGTTAACAGACACTTATTTAAAAACTTTTATTATAAAGGTAGTATGTTTTAATAACCTGCTGATCTACACCAAAATATTGCTTGGAGCAGCTACTACTTTGGGCTCCAATAATAGCTCTAAAACTCAATATAAATTTAGACAAATACTGAAACAATTTTATTGATTTTTCTTTTTAACTAAATTTTACCAAAATATAATCACTGACAACATATTGCAAAGATTATTCATATTTGTTCACTGGAATCAGTAATGCTTTATGCCCTTGGCTGACTTATATTTGAAAAATACATTTCCAGAAATAAATTGATATTAGCATACATATAGAATTGACTATTATGTCAATAGTGATTGACAAAGTTGGTATGTTGCTGGGTGCCTCATTTTTTTTTAAATTTAAATTAATAGACTTTATTATTTATAACAGTTTTAGGTTTACAGAAAACTTGAGCAAGATAGTACAGAGAGTTCCCATATCCCTTCTTTCCCCTACCCCACAGTTTCCCTATTCACATCTTGCATTAGTGTGGTACATTTGTTGCACTTGATGAACCCAATATTGATACATTATTATTAACTGAAGTCCATAGTTTACCTTAGAATATACTCTGTGTTATACAGTTCTGTGGGTTTTGACAAATATATAATATCCTGTATTTACCATTACAGTATCATACAAAGTAGTTTCCCTAAAAGTCCTCTCTGCTCTTTTGTCCATTTTTTAATTGGGTTGTTTTTTTCTTATTGCTGAGTTTTAAGAGTTCTTTGTATATTTTGAACACATGTCTTTTAACAAATAGATGTTTGGCAAATATTGTCTCACAGTCTTTGGCTTGTCTTTTCATTTCTTAATGGAGCTCATTTTCAATGAGCGTTTGTTGAATCAACCATTTTCTTTAAAGTCTTGGAATATTTGCTCTATATTCTCTGATTATGGTCTCTCGTGTACTCTTCTGAAAGTTTACAGTTTCACTTTTTATGCTTAGGTCTCTATTCCTAATCCACATGGATTTTTTGTTTGTGTACTTAGTATGATGTGTTGGGATTTAATTTAATTTTTTCCCACATGGATAACCAATTGCCCTGGTACCTTTTATTGAACTTAGTAATAACTAATAAGTTCTAATACTTTGTTGACTCACTTGGATTTTCTCAATAATAGTCAATTGGGTGCCTCATTTTAGATTTTTTTTTCTTGTAGGCAGAAAATGTAAAATAGCATTTCAATTTTCCAATCCATTTAAACTGAGAAGAAAATAATTATCCAGAGAAAAATGAAAAAGGGTTTTGCAGTTAGGATATGATTGACATATGGTTAAAATGTGTTTCAGATGTAAAGTCAGGCCAGTATCCATAAAACTGTGTTGACTCAGTTGGTATCCTCAGGCTCCCTTTGCCCACATATAATTGATTTTAAAACTATTACTACAAAAGGAAAAACTAACACTTTGTTATGTCTGTATGGATTTCCACTGATGTAGCCCTATTGTTTTACTTGAAATGCATTTGGGGGAAATGAAAATGTTACCTAAAGCAAGTATAGCTAATTTTCCTTAAGCATTTCCCATAGTGAAAAATAAACTTTGAAGCTTTGTATTTAATTATAATATAGAAAAAAGAATGTCTATATATGTACATGTATAATAACATAATAAATAATACACTACAAAAATAGAGTGTTATCAAATGCAGTTTTAGATACTAGAAAATGAATTATAAATATTTATAAAAGGAAGAACAGAAGGAAAGTAGAATTAAAAATAGAGAGGGAATTTGTACTACATTTAGAAAAGATAAATAATCTATGCAGAGAACTGTTGGAATGAAGAGGTTAAAGAAACTTAAATTCAGAACAGGAGTTTAATCAAAGTACAAAACCACATAATATAATAACTGAGCTCCTATATATCTGGTGAAAGACATGGATTTAAAGAATATATTAAGTTTTCACTTAAAATGTAAATAAATGGAACTTTCTTTTCAAGAGTTTTAACTTTATATACTGAATAATTATGAAGTTTTAAACTGGAGAAATAACACAATTTGATATATATTTTAGAATGAAAATTCTGGGAACAATATTGGGGATGAATTGGAGAAGGTAGGAAGGCATTCTAGACTGAATTCATTTTGTTTCCACCATCTTCTTCAAGAATCTCCTCATTCCTCTTAGGCAACTTAAGAATTTAAGAACAACCCTTAGTTCATTTCCAATTCCTTTTCTTGATTTTGCTTCTTTTAAAGCTATGGTCATATGTTTCTTCTTTCTTCACTGCTGACTGTCTTTAATTCCTCACCTCCCTTTCATTCAAACTATTGTAGATTGACATGTGCATCAGTGTATGTACTGGAACTGTTCTTAAGATGAAAATTTTTTTACAATTCAATTTTTATAATTATGAGCTACCAAAAGAATATAAGTGAAGCCACATCAGTTCAAAGCACTTCATAAAATATCTTAGCTTTTGGGGGCTAAAAATGTGTAAAAATAATTAAAATGAATGATAATTCATTATTCTTAGAAAATTCTATTGAAATGATGTATCACAAAACATAGGCATAAAAGCAAGACACAAATTTCAAATTGTACATTATTTTGGATACACTTTTTTGACTGATTGAATTCCAAATATGAATCAAAAACAATTTCATAAATTATGGTAATGACATAATTTCTCTATTTAATACTGTGATAATATGTACCTCATGGGCTGATAAAACTATGGTGAACTTATTCTAATTAAAATCCTTGTTTGTGCCCCTTTTTCTCCTTGACTTCTTACATGGTCTTTGAGTTGTATATCATCTGGTCTGGAGTACCACTGAGGAAATGCTGAATTTTTTTTCCTCTTTTTACTTTTTACAACCACTGGGCTTCCTGCACACTTGTAAGTCACTGCAGAACCAGGCACTTCAGGGAAGTGATTGATGATAGCAGCCACTGTTGCTGACAGATTTTGATCCCCACCAGAACTTTTGCATCCATCTGGTGCCTGAAATATTCAGTTGTTCCTTGATGATTTAGTATCCCAAATCTTATGTTCCAAAATTTATATTTGGAGTGAAAAAATCTGTCATTTTGGAAAGGATGCAATAATTTCCATTATTTTTCAGTATCAGAAAGCACAAAAGTAACCTTACAGTGAAAGCCATCATGTATCATATTTTTCATAATTAAAAAGAGAATAGCATGCCATTCACTTCCCTGTAGGTAACACCATCTTCCAACTAGACGTCTATTCTGTGTATCAGATCACAGTACATCTGATTTATGAAATGCTCTGTACATCAACTTATGGTATGATACAGAATATAAAATACATTTTTGTTAATTTAGTATATTCCTGTATTTTCCTTTGTCAATATTTACCAAATACTGTTTTTCAAATAGTCCAAGATGCCAAGTCAATGTAATTAAGCATTTTACCATTAACTAGAAATTTTAATACAAACACTGACAAGAATGTAAAACTTTTTAAGTGAAAGAAAAGTGCCAAATTTAAGAGAGAGTTCAATGTTATGAATAAGTAATGAGTATACTTGTTTATTTTTATGCTTATATTTTCAAAGTTAACTTTGATTTCCTTGAAAAAAGAGTTTTTAGAAGAGACACCTAAAGAAGTATGAGATTATTAATCTGACATTAAATAATTCACAGGGAGAGAATAACCAACATAAACTAAGCAAGGCAAAAATATCTATTTTACGAGATAATATTTGGAAAAATTTTTTACTTAATTTTATTTTTTGGTAAACTCAGTACTTAGTAGATGATATTTTATGGAGGGTTTCTCAAACTTTGGCATGCATAGGGTTCGTATAAACTTGTTAAATCAGATTCCTGGGAACAAGCCTGGAAATTTTGACTTACGATTTTATCCACAGTATCTTTAACAAGTTCCCAGGTTTTGAAGATTCTTCCAGGAAGTAGACCACACTTTGAGTAGGACTTCTTTAGGATTCAAATATTAGAAGTACATAAGCAATAAGATATTGGTCCCTAGAAGACTGGTCTAGGAGAAAATGTATATGGTGATTCTCCTACTTTTCTCTAAATCATTCTTCATCAATGAGCAGTTCTGCATTGATAATGAGACCTGCTGTGTCCAGCTCTCCTCTGGGTACAACTTAGTCCCTTTATTACAGAACTTGGTATTTTTTCCTGGTGTCCAGGAAAATTTTGATATTCCATCTTCATTAGTTTGTTCTTCTAACTTGCCCATTAATACTCTAGAACTGCTTTTTAAGCATAAAAGTTATTAGAGCTAAGTTCTTTAGTAACAGATGTCTTGTCTGTCCTGAATATCCAGGCATCTCAAAGTGCCTGTCACCTAGTAAGTGTTCAACAAATGTTTATGAAATAAATAAATAAAACCTAAAATGTAATTCACAGCACAAATTAGTTTGTCTTTATCTAAACCGCTATTTTTTTTCCACAATACCTTATAAACTTTTGTGACTGAACTCACTAATGACAATTATGATACATATAATCACTAACTTTCTCGTTTGTCTCCCCTATTAGGATGATTTCCTGAAAATAAGCTCTGCTTTCTTCTTACCTCTGGAGTCTCAGCACCTTGCAAGTGATTTGTATATTGTATGGCCATGCTTGATAAATGTCTACAGCACATATTGAGTGCACACCTTTTTCAGATTTCATCGTCTTCTACTCACTTTTGTTCTCAACTCACACTCTCAGGTCAAACTCTGCTTCCTTTAGGAATCCTCCCCTAGACCTCCAAGCTAGGTGAGATTATGCCATTGTACCCATTAATAACATTCTATTTTGTGTCTGAATACTTATCTGAATGTCATTATATATTTATTTTTAATATTTGATTTAAAAAAAACTCATACCTTCTTAAAGGTAAAAAATACGTGTTTATTATGGCTTATTATTTTATCACATAATGCAATTTTCAATAAAACAAGTTGAAACAATACAGTAAATTATTAAAAGAATCAAACAAATGTCAAAGCTATTATTCAAATGAGTAAGAACCAAATAGTTAAACAATGATAGATTTACTTTCCAATAGTGCCATATGTTGCTGTGCTCTTCTTTGGCTTTGTTTCTCATTATTTATCTGCATGCAATCCATAGATCAATGTGCTATTTAATTTAGAATTTCTAATAGCTTTCTGATGGAAAGTGTTTTGAGATACCAGTGATAAAATGTTTACGTTGAAATTTTCAGCTAAACAGTCCAAACTGTAGAATAACAGGTAATTGGGAAAATGCTCCAACAAAAACAAAATGAGTATAAGCAATTAAAATTTACAGCCGAACTAAGCTCAATATAATTATATCATAGATTATCCAGGAAATCAATAGCCATAACTTTATCAAAGAACCATCATCAAAAGGACACACTGGGCAATGTAGATGTATAATGTGCAAAAAATTGAGTGCTTACATTAGAGGAACTCATAATTTTGTCAAAGGCTAAAATGGTTAGATATGAAAACTTATTGTAGGATATAGTCCAAATATAATTTCAAACAGAGTTACAAAATAAAGATATCTAGAAAAATTATTTAAAATTATTATTTAATTAAGATGCATAAAGATAAAAAACAAACAAACACATAAATGAATGAATAAATACAATATTTCTTTTTATGCCTGTAATTTAATTTATATACATATATGTATATTTTACATATATGAGAGAGAGAGAATGAGAATGGACAATGACTTGGCTGTGAGAAACACATGTAGGAATTTTAAACATTTTATTTTAGTTGTGAAGCAGGCAAGGAAGAAGTAGAGGATGACAGGGTAGGAAGGTATATAAGGCGAAGGATTGTTACCGAACTAAACCCCAGTCCACTCACCTGCATGCTGTAAAGCTAACCTACTGACACTGGATTGTGATGAAGAAATGTGCAGTGTTTATTGCAGGACACCAAACAAGGAGTCCGGGGCAGCTAGTGCTCAAAACACCCCAACTCCTCTATGGGTTTCAAGAAAGCATTTTTAAAGGCAAGATGAAGGAGGGGGAATGCCAGGGTATATGATCAGCTCGTGCACAATTCTCTGATTAGTTGATGGTGAGGTAACAGGGTCCTGTCTAAGGGGTTAACATTATCAATCCTTAGGCACCAGTAGGTCTGAGGACTATCTGCTCATGGTCATCAAGTAGTTACTTTCTTCCATTTGGTGGTGGTTTTAGCATCTGTAAAACAATTCAGGAAATGTGCACCAGATACAATTATCTAGGTACTTCACAGAAGACCTAAAGCAGAAGATATGGGGGAGAGGTCTATCCTGGGGAGGGCCCTTAGGGTCCTGCTGGGTTACAGGATGAAGGCATCTTGAACAGCATTTAAAGGATCTTGTTACTAGTTGTAAAAATAATAGTAGACTCTATATGGAAGACAAACCCACCAAAGGTCTTTGAGTAGTTTATTTGTTGATATTTAAGCTTATAAAATTCTGGGAATAATCATAAGTGTGAGTCTTGGTATCAACTTGTTAGTTTAAAAAGTGAGTAAATTTTTGAGTCTAGATATAATATTTAATCTCCAGCATAGAATTATTACTTAGTATTATTTAATACATTTCATTCCATGAATTACTTTCATCCATTTAAGAGAATCTAACACTATAATTTCTATTCTAATTCCCCAGAAATGTTAGTATATTTTCAATTTTTATTTGCAATAAAAAGGGATTGAAATACATTGCTTACAAAAAAAGATGCATCTTTTAAAAAATTGATATTAGAACTGCAAAATAATATTAGTGACCTAAATGACAAAATAAAAAATAAAATAATTACCTAATTGGAAGTATATTATCATTTCTGACACTCTCTTCCCAGTTAAATGCTATTTTAATGGGTACTTTGTTTAGCAGCAGCAGTGTCTCAAAGAGCAGCAAGCTGTGTAACCTTTATAAGACTTAGGTGAAAGGAATGCTATGACTTTAAATGAATTAAACCTTGGGCCCTTCATGACTCCTTCAGTGATTGTACAAAAAAGATATGAGAACAAAATACTTTTAATTTTAAAATACTGATAATTTCACTCTCTGCTGTCAAAAAAATGTATTAGGAATAGTGTGAATGTGTTATACTACAGCAAAGGTAACAATTCTGTGGAAATCCTTAAAAATAAACCTATTTCTATTATTGCAAGGGAAATTACCATGAAATTATATTCCACTGAGGCAACATTGCAGTAAAATATCTAAGCAATGAAAAGTCTAAAATAATTACAGAATTTTTTCAGGATAGAAAAAAATGTTTATATTTAGAGAAAGTTTAAAAATGGACAATGGAGATAGAGTAAACTTTCTGGCTGAAAATCAAATATGTTCTCTACTCCACCTAGTTGAAACCCTTTATGGTAAATACTGAGTGAGAGTGTTTTAAGGAGCCCTTGATATAAACCACCTGCATTTAATATTGCTGTATCTTGTGTGTGCCTTGGGGTGACATATTATTTTGGAAAATATTGTGAAAAATTAAAATTATAAAAGCAGATGGATATTATCTTCATGAACCAGGGAATAGAGATATTTACATGCTATTATGATAAAATAAAAGAAATCAAGTATTGCACATACCCCACCCCAAAAATGTCATAAAAATGTAAGAAGCTGGAAATGCTCCAGCAATGTAAAATCTAGAATATTTTGTGGTAAAAATTGCCACAGAGAGGTGAGTTAGAGGCTGCAAATGAATTCAGTAGTATTAGCAGTAAAATTCTTCCTCTGAAATCTGGGGTCCCTGAGCTTTGGTATCTAGTTGAGCAATCATTGAAGAGCTTTGAGGCTGACAAACAGTTTGGAAAACTTGTGCCTACATTACTTGGATATGCATTTAATAACTGCTTGGTGGGTATCTCTTTAACCATGGTCAATTATAGTTGATTAATCTATAATTCCCCAATCTCAGAATCCAAGGACATAGCTGTGACTCTCTATGTTCTCCACAATTCCCATCCTAGAATATGATATGCACATACACACACACACACACACACACACATGCATACACACACACACACACACACACAGAAATTAGAAAGTTATTCACTGTCAATTTCTATAATGTGAAGTTTTCTGTGATTCTTAGAATAAATTACAACTGAATGGTACTCTCAAAACATTATTTTATTAATTCTTTCATTAGAAAAGTTTACCTCACTCATTCCAGACTTTAAGAGCATGTTACACTTTTCTCTTTATTAAATTGAGTAATTAATAAATGACATAAACTTGTCTCTATTTAGTTTTCCAATTAAAAAATTATCTGGGCCTTTACTCAGTGGAGATGGAAAACAGTTAGTTGCAAACTGTATAATTATGTTTACATCTATTTAAAAAGATAAAAGAATATTAAGCCTCAATTCTAATATCAGACCTGCATATTGAAAGTCGCTCTATAAGACAAAGAACTCATTTTCTCTCAATTTAAGCAAAAGTTCTTTCTTCAATATTGGTATATTTGCTGCAGAAGTTAAAGGTTTTTTTTTTCTTTTAAGTATATTTTTAAATTTTATTTTTTCAATGATTTGAAATTTAAACAATGTTTGACACTTAAGGAAAGGTAAAATAACTTAGAATTTACATTCAATTTAAATGCTGTGAACAAAGTTGTTTAGTACATGGTATAAGAGCTTATCTGAAGTTTCTTTTTACTTCATGTGAAGTCAAATAATAATGATGCTCTCATACAATGTTTTGTCCTTCACATGGTGTATCAATTAATATTTGTTTATTATTTGTAATAAACCACCCCTCAAATATTAGTGTCTTAAAAGAAAAACCATGTATTTAATTCATGATTCTTAGGTGAGCAATTCGTGCTGTTCTTCTAGTCTGGGCTGGGCAATACTCAGCCAGGTTCAATCAAGTTTCTGCTGGGCTCAACCTATGTCTGGGGCAGGTTGATTTGTAATTGCAGGATAGTTAGGACAAATTGGGCCTCTTCCACATGTCTCTTATCCTCCAGTAGGTTATTCTTGTCTTGTTTACATGGTGATCACAAGGCTCCAACTGATAAAGGAGTGTGTGGAAGGCCCTTGAGACCTGGGATCAAAATTGGCATAATAGTTCACAATATGACTCATTCTGTGTCTGATTTCCCAAAGGAAGTCCAAGCCAGCTTCCAGTCAAGGTTTAGAGAAATGAATCTCATCTACCTGTGGGAAGATGTTCAAAGCATTGTGACCATTTTTGTAATCTACCACACATGGAGGACATGTTGAATGGTTATATATGAATTTTTAACAATGTAGTCCAAGGTCTCAAAAAGAGATCTTGTCTTTCTCAAAAGAGAGCCTGCAGAGTTGCAGCAATGGAAAAGTACCTTGTTTAAAATAGATTTCTTTTTAATATTTTATTCAATGAAATAAAATAGATAAGGAGAAACCTATATTTCACGATCAAATCCATTTCTTTTAACACAAACATGACAGTAGGAAGAAACCAAACGGATATCCTACAAACATTCCATTAAGCTCCACTGAGCACGTAATTGTATTTCCTGTTGCTAATCAAGATCAGTCTCCTCATCTAACATATTAACCACACACGTTGACTGCTTCGTCTGTGACATGAAAAATCCCAAATGGTCAGAAGGCAAACTCAAATTTGAGTTCAATGGATACATTCACTAACCTGTATAATGGAAACTTTCCTCCCTTGGTTACAAAGGCTTATAAAATGCAGAGGAAAAAGCCACAGTGATGGGAAGCAAACCTTTTAATTTTATGAGGTATAAATAGTTTGCTGCATCATTTCTACTTCCATCCCTTGTTTCCTGAATTTGAGTGTACTGGCTTTATTTGGAACAACTCCTATATAGTGTACCAGCTAATAGCACAGACTCTGTCCTGTAGGACAGCATCCTACACTCATCAGGTAGGATCTCCCACCTGGAACATAAACCAAATCTTCACAGGCCAGAGGACCATTTTTGTATTTCTGACAATAAGGGAGGGTAAAGTCCATAAATTCTCTAATCTTCAGTTTGTTAAATAAACTTTTTGCTTCAAATCAGAAAATGTCCCATAGTTAGAGCAATGTTGAATGGAATAAGCTGATGAATAAAGCTTTCAACAAATTTCCAACTTATGGTTCTAGCAGAAGCATGGATGGCAAAGAAGGTAAATCAATATTCTATTCCATTCTATAAACCACTTCCACTTCCATAATAGTTTGTCTCCAATGTAATCAACCTGACACCAGTATATTCATATGGGAGCTTATAGTTTGTAACTATTATAAGCCAGGAGGGCACCCAGTACTGACAGTAACCAGGACAATCCTGGTAAGAAAAATTCATATCCCTTTTTTGCATGTGCAACTTAATTTCCAACTCTGTGCCTTCTTTGTTCATACAACAATTATGTAAATACTGTGGTGGTTGGGGAAATAAGTCAACTGACATTCACCAGGTAAGAGATCTTAGATAATTAAGAGGGTTTAGGTCTTTTTGAGCATTTACATGGGACACAGTCTCACTATTAACAGCTTATTTGAAGATGTTTACCCATGTAATTTTCTCCAGAGTTCATTGTTTTCAATCATCTTTTCTAGTACTTATTCTCTAATCCTGTTCCTACAAATCCCTGACCAACCAAACAAATAAATAATAACAGATCATGGGGCTTCCCTGATGGTGCAGTGGTTACGAATCCATCTGCCAATGTAGGAGACACGGGTTCGAACCCTGGTCCAGGAAGATCCCACATGCCACAGAGCAACTAAGCCTATGCGCCACAACTACTGAGCCTGTGCTCTAGAGCCCACGAGCCACAACTACTGAGCCCACATACCACAACTACTGAAGCTGCACACCTAGAGCCTATGCTACACAACAAAAGAAGCCACCGCAATGAGAAGCCTGCACACCACAACGAATGAATTGAGGTAGTAGTGTGACAAAAAGAACTGTTGGGGTAATTAGGTCATCCTTTCATGTAGCCTTCATGTACCTGTAGGATGTCTTCTGGGTCAAGCCGCATACACTGGAAGATGGAATGATGTTGCCCACATATTTTGGTTTTGAGTCAAGTAGTATATAGTTCATAATGGAGAGTTAGTAAAAGAGTCAATTATTATTCCATGCTCTTGTTCTAATCTCAGTGACGACTAAATAATAAGCCAGAATTCTGTGTTTAAAGATGAATAAAACTCATTGAAGAAAGAGTTAATTTGCACGAAAAACAACTGTTGTATGTTTCCAAAAGAACTTGTCAATGTCTGATACTTTATGTATCAACGTATTCTCTAAGTTAGTATAGCCATTCTTTCCAGTTCCACTATTCAAATCTAGTTGCCTTATGGGCAATGCATTAGGTGGATTAGAGTTAAGCATTTCTTCCAAATTTAAAATATCTTAAGCACTATGCTACTTTCTTTTCTTCATTCAAATGAAACAATTTGCTTTTCCCTTGGGAGGATATTTTCTAACAGATTACAGATCACAACACCCTAAGTACCTTTATGAAGGCAGACCCCTCACTTTCTGTGGAATTTATTGCTCAGTTTGGTACCATTTTTTTCCCAATAACAGTATGTGTTATTTACAGCTCACCATATTATCTTGGCATGATGTCTCAATGTATTGGTTATGAGTAATGATCTATAGGATGATGAGATACTCAAACACTATCCAGTGTAAATAGGTACTAATCCAGAAACATTATGGACCCTGGGGCAAAGTGTGGAAGGTGGCCTGCTTGGTTTAACAATTCTAGATCAACTGCTATAGATAAGATGTGGCTGTGATTTTTTTTTTCAAAAAATCTTTTTTTCAGAAACCACATCTCTAACAGCCACTGAAAATGGACTCATTGTTTGATTATAATAAATCAAATTTATTTAAGGGTAGATGTAATAAAAAGTTCATAATCCTTGCATATTTCAAGGCTTTAATGAAATGTTTATTTTGGTTAATCATGTTGGTAGGCAAAATGAACTAGATTGTTATGCTTGTCAGAGAGCTAATAGGGAACTCTGCCAGTGACTTTATATACCCATTCCAACTGTACACTTAGAAACTGAGAAAATAACCACAGGCTGTGTTTACAGAACCACTGGATTCACTAAGCAATTGAAATACATCAAATTTGATTTGTCCAGGTGACATTTGGACCATAAGCTACCAATATTTTTCTTGATCACTAATTATTGAAACGATTGCCGTTTTCCTTTCCTTGGTGCATTTACCTTGGTTATAAGTGCCAGATACCTGGTACCTTGTACAAATCCCTTCAGTGAATGTCAGGCGGTAGATTTATAATATGAATTTTTGCTAAAAATGTGGAGTCGTTTTTCAAGGATACTTTCCCCTCAGTCAAGGGTTTCCATCTCTGAGAACTGACATAAAATTGAGAAATTTAGTAGGGACCATAAATCTTTGGGATGGCTGAAGTTTCTGTTGTTGTTGTTTATCTTGTTTATTTTGTTTTGTTTTAAAATTTTTGGTTGACCAAAAAGTGAGGGAGGAAGTTTTCCAGTATGATATATTTATTTATTTTTGTCCTATGATACCAAGATCAATTGGTCAATATTTTATTTGTCTATTGTTCTACCATCCTGATGACTATACTGATTCTGCTGTTCACTGTGAGAATCACACCAATGTTTCTGATTGCTGAATGCTGCTACATTATTCTGGTACTCTGGGATCTATCATCCCCAGTGAAATCAGGGAGTCCATTCCAGTGGAAATATAGTTCTTTCATTACTAACCTTAAAATTATTTTCAATGATACTCATACTCCCTTCACCAATATATGTTTCAATACTACAAAATAATGAATATCTTTTGCACTCTTTTGTGGAACAAATTTGGATTTGTCAGAATGCACTGAATATGATAAATCTACTCAACATTTCTATCAAACTGATTTTTAAATACTTTTACATCAAGAGGTTTCTAAACTTTATTTCATGTTTCTATTTAACCCAGGTTTCATTTAACCAATAAACTTTCAAATCAGAATAATTTTAGAAGTGCAGGTTCAAACATTAAAGTCAGAATCTCTAAAAGGTTTCCTTTTTTTGATAATTATTTCATGGTCTCTCAATATAGAACATGAAAGGAGCATATAATGCTTTGGAAATACCTAAGTCTTTGGAATGTAACAGAAATGGGTTTGAATCCATCCTCCAAAATGTATTTGATCTATCACATTGGATGAGTTTTGGAATCTTTATGAGTATCATTATCATCAACAGAAACATCATTATACTATAAAATTGTATTTCATATAAAAGTCATTGTGAGGATTAAATAAATGTCTAATAAATGGCAATGTTATAAAAGCAAACTATTATTAAAAATAAAATGAAACGGTGGTAACTCAATTAAAATTTTCATAATTGTCTACCAGGTAGCTAAAGTGTTTAAATAGAATGCATTAAAACCTCAGATATGATTTTTTTAAAACTATGTGACAGTTAAACATTCTTGTCTAAACCATGTGTATGCTTTTAATGCTAGCCATATATAGTAGTTGAATGTTTCGGAAACTGAATTCAAAAAATATATACTGAAACATTGCATGTATACAGGCAATACAAACACTACTCTTTAATTTGAATTACTGCACACAAAGCAGTTCCATGTTGACAGGTAACTATTATTTGTGAGAAGATGATATATTACTTTAAGTTCTCCTAACTGTCTTTATGTATATTTCTTTTACCCAGGACAGTTGCAATTTAATAATTCATTAAAAGACCATGTGCTATGCCATTTGCCATATGCTATATTTAAGTAGTCTACTCTATTTCCTGCTTGAGTCCTAATTAATATAGCAAACACTTCATTACCTTTCTAAAAAAAACTGACTTTATTTTAAGATTAATTATTAAACTATTGCAGCATCGACAGTTTAAGTACACATATATATTTTTCTTGATAGAAAATTCACAGGGTATAGGGCAAACTTTCTTTATAATATCACTGTAGTCATGCTTAATTTTAGTCTTTCTTTATAGGTTTGGCTTTGCCTTAAGCTACATAATATTCATTTTTAACATAGTATTAACTAGTAATTGAAAGATAATAACATGTAGCACTTAATGAAAGCCACTTAAAAAATGTAAAAAGACAATTATGTGATTTTTTTTAATATCACACAATGACTCACAGATTATCCAGACACAAACAGTTCATTAAAAAGTGCACACTCTCCTATTCTCAAGAGGTCTTCCTAAACATTTCACCTTCCCTCACAATTTTGTAGACTCTGGCTATTAGCTTTTCCTATTTGATGTAGGAAGTAGTCCTACTTCTTTATTTTTGCTTTTGTCTTCCTTGCCTGGGAAAGCATATCCAAAAAACATGTTACTAAGGCCCATGTCAAAGAGCATACTGATTATGTTTTCTTCTAGAAGTTTTATGGTTTCAGGCATTACATTTAATTCTTTTTGAATTTATTTTGTGCATGGTGTGAGAGTAATCCAGTTTGATTCTTTTGCATGTAGCCATCTAGTTCTCCCAACACCATTTATTGAAGATGCTGTCCTTTCCTCATTGTATATTCTTGCCTCCTTTGTTGTAGATTAATTGCCCATATTAGTGTGGGTTCATTTCATTTGTGTTTGGTTTTGTGCCAGAGGATTCCAATGCCATTCCATTTCCCAAGAAAATGAAAACACTAATTTAAAAAGTTATATACACTCCTATGTTCATTTCAGCATTATTTACAATAGCCAAGACATGGAAGCAACCTAAGTGCCCATAAATAGATAAAGAAAATGTGATATATATGCATTGTATACATGCATACAATGGAATATCACTCAACCATTAAAAATGAATGGAATTTTGCCATTTGTGACAACATGGACGGATCTAGAGTATATTATGAAATACACTTAATAATAAGTTAGACAGAGAAAGACAGATACCATAAGATTTCGCTTATATGTGGAATCTAAAAGACAAAACAAATGGACAAACAAAACAGAAACAGAGTTATAGATACAGAGAACAAGAAGTGGTTGCTAGAGGGGAGGTGGGGGGAGGAAAGAAATAGTTGAGGGAGATTAAGAGATGCAAACTTCCAGTTGCAAAATAAATGAACCATGGGTAAGAAATGTACAGTGTGGGAAATTTTTAAAAAAACCAACCTGACTTTTGCTTAAGAATAACATTTTAAAAAGATACTATTTTACTGCTTCCCATTAAATTTCTTACTACCATTTGGAGCACAACTAGCCTTTTTATAAAAAATGAAGTATATTTCTTAAAACAACAGATCAAGAATGAATCATTTATTTCTCCCATGTGCACAAATGACAGTGTGGGCACACACAAATGTACAACAATAAGTAGGGCCAAAAAGAAAACCACAGAACAGTCAAAAGCTGAATGATTGAATATGTGTTTCTCAGCAAGAAGAGACTTAGAAATATGTTTTCATTTGCATAATGATTGGTTTCCTATGCATTAAGGACTAAAACCTGAAATGTCAGTAGTTCATCAATTACCATCTAGTAGTGTCCTGTGATGGGCTTTCTTCTCAGAATTCATTTTCAAGCCATTATAGAATTTCATAAAACATTTCTATTTGTACTTAATTTTGACTTTCAATAAGTTTTGTATTTCAAGCAGAAAAAAAGTATGTTTCTAAAGACAATATTTTAAGATCATATTGGTCCTACTTGAGACAAAGCCCTTTGCTAATACAATGATCTTAAGGCAGAGGAAAATATAAAGCTTGTCATTCTCAGTGAAGAGAAAAATGAACTCATTAAAACTGGCTAACTATTGTTATATAACCAATTTTATTTTTTTGATATCCTGAAGTCTTTGTAGTCTGCTTTATTAATGCATACAATAAATATTTATTAAATGCTCATTTTGTGCCCAGGAATCATATAAAAAGCACTAAAGTAACAAGCATAATTAAATCCTTGATCCATCACTCCCTATGGAAAAGTAACAGTGTGGAGAGTTATTTTTACTGAAATTGAGTAAAAAAATGAATTTTCAAAGGTATAAATCAGAGGTTAAAATGACAACAGATATTACCTACATTTATATATTAACCAAATAAAAATAAGACAAAAATCTGAACTTATTTGCAGATGCTATGCAAAAGAAATTATATAGATTCCATGTTTTCCAACTGGGACCTAACCTAATAAATAAAAGTAAAATACTAAAAAAATAAATACATAACCACATCATACATAGATATAATACTTAGCTTTTTTTTTTTTCTTCTTTTATTGTGGTACGCGGGCCTCTCACTGTTGTGGCCTCTCCCGTTGTGGAGCCCAGGCTCCGGACGTGCAGGCTCAGCGGCCATGGCTCACGGGCCCAGCCGCTCCGTGGCATGTGGGATCTTCCCGGACTGGGGCACGAAGCCGTATCCCCTGCATTGGCAGGTGGTCTCTCAACCACTGCGCCACCAGGGAAGCCCCAATACTTAACTTTTAAAAAGGAAAATAAAGTAAACCAGGATCACATATAAGAGATATTTTTCAAAATTAACATACACATTATGTTCAAAATAAAACATTAATATATATGGTAACAGGAATAACAAAATAAAGGAAAAAAATCTTATTACCTATAAATTAGGCAAGGGGCATGGAAAAATATCTTCTTAAATATCCCTTAAAGAAAGAGATAAGAACATTCAAAAGAATACATTTCATAAGTAAGCAACATAACTTGAGAAATTATGTAAAACTTAGTGAAATTAAAATTAAAGTGTGTGTTAAAAGTGGTCATTCTAATAAGACAGAATATGTGATTACCATATTAGTTATTACTGTGTAATAGACTAGCCTGACAATTTCCTGCTGTGGAATCTGGCTAAGAGTGATTCAAAGTTCTTTGAGAAGGTAGAGGATATAACTGAAAGTCATATGCAAAAAGATTGATTTGGAGATGCATGTATCATGTAGGAAAGCTAATTGAGAACTTGTAGCAATGAATATAGAAATGACTTAATGATTTGGCATGGTAACAAAAACTTGACAATACCCTCTTCCCAACTCCACAACAGTCACTGGAGACATTACAGAAATAGCCCTTTTGAAAAGCCAAGGGTTTGCAGTAAATAAAAGTCAAAAGTTAGAAAGAAGGGAGTATATCTAATCACTAAAGTTTTCAAGAATTGGAGAAGGTCAGCCAATGATTTGGGAAGTGACAGTGGTGGAATTGGCTCTAGTTACTGGACATGTAGGGTTGTTATAAAGTAAGAGGCACCCTACATTGATAACTTTTTCTTGATGTTTGACTCTTATTTTCAAAGAAGAACTACATAGAATGCTGACTATGACAATGAACAGGTCAAGTTAGTGTAACAGAATGACAAGAATGAACCAGGAGAAGTAAAACATACATTGAAGCTACCAAAGATGAGTGTAACCCGTCTTCTTCCAAAAATGTTGGCTACTTGAGTGTTTAAGAGAACATAGGCATGTATGGGACTATATCAGTCAATAAGTCTTGATATTCACACACAGCATGAAGGAAAGAAAACAATGTCAGTAATATTTCCATTGGAGACAGAACTAAGAGCTAACTGAAAAAAGGAAGGTAATTATGAGGCTGGGTTGCAGAGAAGCAAGTTATGTAAAAAGATAAAAAATGGACTGATGTCAGCAGTGGTTTTAGTTGTGATACGGTTTGTAGGTATTATGTGGGAACTGGAGATGGTGATTAGAGAAAAGAGCTGCATTATTGATGGAGCATATTGACTTATAATGAATAATTTGTCTTGTTTAGTATTGTAATCATTTATAAAAAATATGAAAACTAATTAGAACATTCACAAGATAATGAAAATGTGTGCAACATGTCCAATATGCCATTCAAAGGAAGTAAATAAATTGGATATAAGGTTAATATCATACAAAATTGTTGGTAAAATATACAAAACATACCTTTACATATTACAGTACAACCTAGGTCACATTCCTTTCATTTTCTATTGATTCCCTAAGTTCTTTTTCTGACACTCAATTTGAACTAGAAACAATATGTCAAATGGTATCATTTTAGACCATCTGCACATCAAATTATAATTGGTCTACTGAGTGTTGTAAACTTTCTCTAGTGCATTTTATCCAGATATTTTCTTTCAGGGACAACTGCTTTTTAAGAGTTTCAATGCATTTTCTGACAGGTGAGTCCTAGAAATTTTTTGCCAATAATTTAAAAATAAAAATGTGGCCTACTTAGAAAATCACTGTAGTATCAAATATAATTTGATACCTTATGAAACTGTAAAATAAAATTACATTTCCTTCACTGTTTCTGCCAGCAGTTATATTAATGTTCATTTGAAATACATCTTATTTCAAGTGAAAAACTTTATGATTTTTATCTTATTTTTATAGTTCCACTTCATGTTAATTTTATAATTACCTTTTAGATAATTCTAGAAATTAATTATTCAACCAAATTTAAAATATTTTTCATCCACTGCTATGAAATTCAAATACTCTCTGTGTGTGGGGAGGTCTAAAGTTTTACTTCATAGTTTGTTATTCTTATATTATCAATTCATTTTTATTGACTAAAACTCCTAACTATTAGAGATTAAGAAACTGAAGGAATGAAGAGATTTTTTTTAATACTTTATTTTTTTAGAAAGTTTTAGGTTTGCAACAAAACTGAGAGGAAGGTACAGATATTTCCCATATACTTCTGCCCCCACACATGCATAGCCTCCCCATTATCAGCATCACTCATCAAACTTCCAGCTATAAATAAAATAAAGTCAGGGGGATGTAATGTACATATAAGAAATATAATTAATAATATTGTAACAACTTTTGTGGTGACAGAAAGTAACTGGTCTTATTTCAGTGATATTTTATAATGCAGAGAAATAGCAAATAACTATGTTGTGCACCTGAACCTAATATAATATTGTATGTTAATTATAACTCAGTTTAAAAGATAGTACATTATTTACCAAAGATGAACCTACCCTGACACACAATAATCATCCAAAGTCCATAGTTTATTTTAGGATTCACTCTTGGTGTTTTATATTCTATGGGTTTGGACAGATGTATAATGACATTACAATATCCTATAGAGTATTTCAGTACCCTAAAAATTCTCTGTGCTCCACCTATTCATCTCTCCTCCTTTCCACTCCTGTCAACTGCTGATCATTTTACTGTCTCCATAATTTGCCTTTTCCAGAATGTTATACAGTTAGAATCATATAGTATGTATCCTTTTCAGATTGGCTTATTTAAGGTTCCTTCATGTCTCTTCATGGCCTGTTAGCTCATTTCTTCTTAGTGCTACACTACCTGGAGGCCCACTCAACTTGTCTGACATCCTGCATGTGTGAGTAACTTGGTGGGTAACCCCCTTGTCCCCAAACCCTCTTCCCTGGGCCTGCAACTGGGCAGGGCTGCTCTTTACACCACCTCCAAGGCTAAAGTCACCACAGGACAAGCAGAGGGAATACTGTCCTTCCCTTCCTGGCAGCTGAGCCAGTTCGTTCCCAAACCTTGCCCTCTTGTCCAAACTCAACTCTGCGTGACCCTGGGAAAGTTACTTAACCTCTCTGTGTCTCACTGTTTTTGTCTGAAAAATGAATATGGAAGCAAATGCCACCCCAAGGAGGGTCCTGGGATTAGTGAGATCTGAAGCTAGTGTGGAGGGTTCTTTACTCACACCACTGGCTTGTCTCTCTAGAAACTTGCAACCCCTTTACAAGGGCTTGCACCTGAAAGCATCCACCTGGTCCTCCAACCCTGTCTTGCTGAGCATCCTCTGTGCACCCCACAGAGCCCATCCTTGTGAGAGTTCCCTGCTCTTAGTTCCTCACCCACTCTGAACTCTTGGCCCTAGCCCCTTTAACTCCCTGCCTCTTGCTTCTCTTCTTCACTACATAACAAAACTCCTCACCCACTGATCCTCCCTTCCTACTGCTCCTCATGCCACACATTCTGGGACCTCCCCAGCAGCCCCCCAGTCAAAGTCTCCAGTGGTCTCCACTATCTGCCAAGATCCCTCACTCTCCTTTCTCTCCAATCACCAACCTATTCTTGGATGTGCCATATTGCAGGATCTTGAAATCATATTACTTGTTGAAAATTCACATTTTATAAGTTGAATTCTCTGTGAATTTTCAGAACTATGTTAGGAGAAAGATTCTATAAAAGACTGAATTTCCCACTTGTCAAACACATGGAAGTCAGAGACACCAAGATTTGAAGGCTTATGTTAATATCACCACCTTTGGGATTACCCCTTGGTGAGACCATGGGCCTTGAGCTTACATATGTGGTTATTAGAAGTTTGCACAAAAGAATTCATAGACTGAAGGATTAGGTGAATGGATACAATGAGGTTTTGTATATTAATTTCAATTATCTTTATTTAGTTTTTCTAATAAAATAAATATATCATATTATTCTGGTTTTCTTCATCTCCACTGCCATTCACTAGTCAAAGCTACCATCATCTGGATTAGGCAGCCTACACACTTGTCGTTTCCATTCTTTCTCTGCTCCAAGTCATTCTCCACTTTTAGAACCCACTTTATAGTTACTGTGATTTTTTAAAGCTATAGATCTGATCAGTTTTGCAAGCTTACTTACTATCCTTCTATGTCTTTCTACACTTAAGTTAAAAATGGGGACATTTTGCATCAGAAGGCAAAAATCCAAAGAATACAGCTCTCTGATGTTAGAATAAAACATGTCTACACAAATGTTTCCATGTGTTACTTATTCCCATTGTAAAGGTATTATAAACTTCATTTACAATATTATTTTGAAATATTATAAACCTTGAAACATGGGACTATTAATATATATTTTTCAACACACCAGGTTTTCCTATGTAAATTACAATAAACATTTTAGAAAGTATTTTTCAAGATATGACCCTTCAAATCACTTTAAAAAGGTTATATGAGTATTTGCTCTGTATTTTTTTAATATATTGAAACTGTGTAACCTAAAATAAATGTGACTCAATTAGGTCATTATTCATAAGATAACAATGGGAAGATTCACAATTGTGTCCTTAAATAAAAGAGCTATTTTTATCATAATCTTTTATAAAAAGCTAATTTTATATATTTGGTTAAAATGATATTTTTAAGAAACAGAATATTGATGATAAGTATTAAAAATACTTCAAACTAATAGCAAAATAAATTCATTAGAAGAATTGGCTAGATTTTTTTCTCATTGAGTGATTAATTTGGTGCATAATCTAGGAGAAGCATCTTAATGCCTATTGTTAAATCAGAATTAGTGGAGAGGAGTTTGCATGGTCCTGCGCAGATACATCAAAAATACATCTACATGTGGAACAGCTCCTACAGAACACCTACTGAACACTGGCGGAAGACCTCAAACTTCCAAAAAGGCAAGAAAATCTCCACATAACTGGGTAGAGCAAAAGAAGAAAGAAGGAAAAAAAAAAACAGATACAAAGGAATAGGGAAGGGATGGGACCTGTGTCTCTGGGAGGGAGCTGTGAAGGAGGAAAAATTTCTGCACACTAGGAAGCCCCATCACTGGCGGGGACAGTGGAAGCTTCAGAACCTCAGAGGAAAGCACAGAAATAAGGGTGCAGAGGGTAAAGCAGAGATAATTCTGCACAGAAGGTCAGTGCCGGCCAGCACACCCCAGCCTGAGACGCTTGTCTGCCTACAATGGCAGGTGGGTTCTGGGTGCTGAGGCTTGGGTTTTGGATGTCAGACCCCAGGGAAAACACTGGGGTTGGCTGTGTGAAGACAGCCAGAAGGGGCTAGTGAGCCACAGCTGAGGGAGTCCAGGAAGAAGCCTGAACTTGCCAGAGAGGCAAGGAACCATTTTTGCAGTGTGCGTGAGGAGAGGGGCAGGCCTGCCACAGGAGCTTCTTGCTCTGTGCACTCACAGATGGCAGGGAATGGCCTACACGAGCTCCGGAGACTGGCATGAGCAGTGGTTCTTATCTCGGACTCCAGAGGCAGGCACAATGGCTACCGCTGCCACTGCTGCCACCATGGGTCCTGTGAGCAAGCAAAGGTCACTGCCAACACCTTCCTGGGACCCTGTGCTGAGGGTCCTGTGATCTGTGACCCACTTCTCCAGGAGAGCACAAGGTGCACCCCAGGCTTTTGCAAATTTCTGTTGGCCTATGCTGCCACAGGCACTCCCCACACATCCCAGTTGTGACTACCTTACCCTCCCTCTCTCATGGCTGAGTGAGCAAGTGAGCCCTAATCAGCCACTGCTTTTGCCCCCTCTTGCCTGTGTGGGGAACAAACACGTGAGGGTGGCCCACATGCAGAGGTTAGGACACAACCAATGCTGAACTCCATGGGCAGTGTGACCAAAGACGGAGGGAAATCTCTCTGTACAGCAGCAGGAGCAGTGGATTAAATCCCTGCATTTGGCTTCGTAAACCCTGCATATGTGGAGTACCTGAATAGACAATGAGTGTTCCCACAATTGAGGCTGTGGACTTTGGGGGCAACTGTGGACTTTGGGGACAAGTAAACACAAGAGTAAGGTCAGATCAGAGTATGAGATGGCCCCACAGTGCCAACAGCAGGTCCAGAGGCCTACCTAGAAGTATTAGAGGACTTTCTGGGGAGGCAGGGATTGACTGTGGCTCACTGTGGAGGCAAGGACACTGACAGCTGAGGGCCCAGGAAAATGCTATTATTACCACTATATTTTTTTCATTTTGTTCTGTTGTTCTTTCTTTATTATTCTTTTAATTTTTTATTTACTTTTTCTTTTTTTTAGTTTTTATGCTTTTATTTTATTTATTTATTTTTAAGAGTACATTTTATTTTATTTATTTATTTTTTTTTGTGGTACATGGGCCTCTCACTGTTGCTTTTATTTTTAATATTTAATTTTTTTTCTATTTCTACTTTACGTTTTCCTTATATTGTGTTTTTTCCTTTTTTGTTGTTTTCATTTGTTTCATTTGTATGGCTTTGTTTTTATCTTCTTTTTATATTTTTCTATTTTTACTTTACTTTTTTGCTGTTTTGTCCTTTGGTTTTGTTTTCTTTTCTTTTTATCTTTTTTTTTTGATAGTTTTGTGTGGTTTTTTATGCTTCCTTTGCCTTATTTTAGTTTGCTCTGCTTTTGATTTCTTTTTGTTTTCTTTTTTTTTGTTAGTCTAGTTATTAGTGTTTGTTTTCATTTTTTGGTTCATTTATTTGTTTGGTTGCTCTTTTTGTTTTCTCTCTCTTTTTTTTTTTTATTTTGAGGATGCGTTTCTTCATGTGTTTTGGTCTGTTTGATTTTGCCTTTACCATTTGTCTTGAGATTTTGTCTGTTTTCTTTCTTTTTCTTTTTTTTTTTTGCACTGTGCAGCTTGAAGGGGCCGGGCCTGAGCCTCTGAGGTGAGAGAGCTGAGACCAGGATGTTGGACCACCAGAGAACTACCAGCCCCAGGGAGTATTAATTGGTGAGATATCTCCTAGAGGTCTCCCTCTCAACACTAAGACCCAGCTCCAACCAAAGGCCAGCAAGTTCCAGTGCTGGATGCCTCACACCAAACAACTAGGAAGACAAGAACATAACCCCATCCATTAGCAGGCAGGCTGCCTAGAGTCATACTAAGCTCACAGGCACACCAAAACATACCACTGCATGTGGCCCTGCCCATCAGAGGGACAAGATCCAGCTCCAACCCCTAGAACACAGGCACAAATCCCCTCAACCAGGAAGCCTACACAAGCCACTGGACAAAACCCACCCACTGGGTGCAGACACCAGAAGTAACAGGCATTACGACCATGCAGCCTGCAGAAAGGAGACCTCAAATGCACTAAGTAAACAAAATGAGAAGACAAAGAAATATGCTGCAGATGAAGGAGCAAGGTAAAACTCCACAAGACCAAACAAATGAAGAGGTAATAGACAGTCTATCTGAAAAATAATTCAGAGTAATGATAGTAAAGATTATCCAAAACCTCAGAAATAGAATAGAGAAATACAAAAAATGTTTAATGAGAACAGAGAAGAACTAAAGAACAAACAAACAGTGATGAACAACAAAATAACTGAAATTAAAAATACTCTAGAAGGAATCAGTAGCAGAAGAACTGAGGCAGAAGAACAGAAAAGTGAGCTGGAAGACAGAATGGTGGAAAAAACTGCCATGGAGCAAAATAAAAAAAAAAGAATGAAAACAATTGATGGCAGTCTCAGAGACCTCTGGGACAACATTAAACACACCAACATTCAAATTATAGGGGTCCCAGAAGAAGAAAGGAAAGAGAAAGCGTCTGAGAAAACATTTGAAGAGATTACAGTCAATGGCTTGCCTAACATGGGAAAGGAAATAGTCAATCAAGTCCAGGAAGTGCAGTGACTCACATACAGGATAAACTCAAGGAGAACATGCTGAGACACATAATAATCAAACTATCAAAAAGTAAATACAAAGAAAAATATTGAAAGCAGCAAGGGAAAAGAGACAAATAATATGCAAGGGAATCCCCATAAGGTTATCAGTTGATCTTACAGCAGAAACTCTGCAGGCCAGAAGGGAGTGGCAGGATATATTTAAAGTGATGAAAGGGAAAAGCCTACAACAAAGATTACTCTATCTGGCAAAGATCTCATTCACTTTTTTTGTTTGTTTGTTTGTTTACTAACAGCTTTATTGATGAATAATTCACAGATCACAAAATTCACTCTTTTAGAGTGTACAATTCAGTGGTCTTTGGTATATTCAAGGAGTTGTATAACTATCACCACTATTTTATTGCTACCCAAGGAAACCTCGGACACAGTAGCAGTCACTTCTCACCCTGCCCTCTCCCTAGTTGCCAGGAACTACCAGTCTTTTTGTCTGTATGGATTTGTCTGTCCTAGACATTTTGTATAAATGGAATCATATAGCATGTGACCCTTTGTGATCGGCTTCTTTCACATAGCATCATCTTTTCAAGCTTCATCCATGTTGTATGTATCAATAATCCATTCCTTTTTATGGTTAACTAATAGTCCACTACATGGATTTATAACATTTTATGTATCCATTCATCAGTTGGTGGCCATTTGGATTGTTTCTACTTTTGGTTTTTATGAATCCTGCTGATATGAACATTCAAATACAGTCTTTTGTGTGGACATATATTTTCATTTCTCTTGGATATATGCCTACAAGTAGAATTGCTGGGTCATATGGTAAATACATGTTTAATCAGTGGAGGAACTGCCAGACTCTTTTGCAAAATGTCTGCACCATTTTACATTCCCACTAACAATGTATGAAGGTTCTAATTTCTGCACAACATTATTGTCTGTCTTTTTTATTATAGCCATTCTAGAATGTGAAGCGGTGTCACACTGTGGTTTTGATATGCATTTCCCTAGTGACTAATGATGTTGAGCATCTTTTCATGTGCTTATTGGCCACTTGTGTATCTTCCTTGGAGAGATGACTATTCAATTATTTCCCAGTTTTAAATTGGGTTATTTGTCCTCTTGTTGTTGAATTACAAGAGTTACTTATGTATACTGGAAACATGCCCTTTATCAGATATATGTTTTGCAAATATTTTCTCCCATTGTGTGGGTTATCTTTTCACTTTTTTTTTTTAAACATCTTTATTGGAGTATAATTGCTTTACAATGGTGTGTTAGTTTCTGTTTTATAACAAAGTGAAACACTTATACATATATATATGTTCCCATATCTCTTCCCTCTTGCATCTCTCTCCCCCCCACCCTCCCTATCCCACCCCTCTAGGAGGTCACAAAGAACCGAGCTGATCTCCCTGTGCTATGTGGCTGCTTCCCACTAGTGATCTATTTTATGTTTAGTAGTGTATATATATTCATGCCACTCTCTCACTTTGTCACAGCTTACCCTTCCCCCTCCCCATATCCTCAGGTCCATTTTCTAGTAGGTCTGTGTCTTTATTCCCATCTTTCCCCTAGGTTCTTCAGGACCCTTTTTGGTGTTTTTTCTTAGATTCCATATATATGTGTTAGCATATGGTATTTGTTTTCCTCTTTCTAACTTACTTACCTCTGTATGACAGATTCTTGGTCCATCCACCTCACTACAAAAAACTCAATTTCGTTTCTTTTTATGGCTGAGTAATATTCCATTGTATATATGTGCCACATCATTATCCATTCATCTGTTG
Source organism: Leucopleurus acutus (assembly GCF_964270905.1). Taxonomy (NCBI): domain Eukaryota; kingdom Metazoa; phylum Chordata; class Mammalia; order Artiodactyla; family Delphinidae; genus Leucopleurus; species Leucopleurus acutus. The sequence continues at coordinate 43,297,275 of NC_139160.1, read as the reverse complement.
ATGGACACTTAGGTTGCTTCCATGTACTGGCTATTGTAAATAGAGCTGCAATTAACATTTTGGCACATGACTCTTTTTGAATTATGGTTTCCTCAGGGTATATACACAGTAGTGGGATTGCTGGATCATATGGTAGTGCTATTTGTAGTTTTTTAAGGAACCACCATACTGTTCTTCATAGTCGCTGTATCAATTTACATTCCCACCAACAGTGCAAGAGTGTTCCCTTTTCTCCACACCATCTCCAGCATTTATTGTTTCTAGATTTTTTGATGATGGCCATTCTGACAAGTGTGAGATAATATCTCATTGAAGTTTTGATTTGCGTTTCTCTAATGATTAATGATGTTGAGCACTCTGTCATGTGTTTGTTGGCAATCTGTATATCTTCTTTGGAGAAATGCCTATTTAGGTCTTCTGCACATTTTTGGATTGGGTTGTTTGCTTTTTTTGATATTGAGCTGCATGAGCTGCTTGTAAATTTTGGAGATTAATCCTTTGTCAGTTGCTTCATTTGCAAATATTTTCTACCATTCTGAGGGTTGTCTTTTGGTCTGTTTATGGTTTCCTTTGCTGTGCAAAAGGTTTTAAGTTTCATTAGCTCCTGTTTCTTTATTTTTATTTCCATTTCTTTAGGAGCTGGGTCAAAAAGGATCTTACTGTGATTTATGTCATAGAGTGTGCTGCCTATGTTTTCCTCTAAGAGTTTGATTGTGTCTGGCCTTATATTTAGGTCTTTAATCCATTTTGAGTTTATTTTTGTATATGGTGTTAGGGAGTGTTCTAATTTCATACTTTTACATGTAGCTGTATAGTTTTCCCAGCACCGTTTATTGAAGAGGCTGTCTTTTCTCCACTGTATATTCTTGCCTCCTTCATCAAAGATAAGGTGACCATATGTATGTGGGTTTGTCTCTGGGCTTTCCTCTTCCATTGATCTATATTTCTGTTTCTGTGCCAGTACCATGCTGTCTTCATTACTGTAGCTTTGTAGTATAGTCTGAAGTCAGGGAGCTTGATTCCTCAAGCTCAATTTTTCTTTCTCAAGATTGCTTTGGTTGTTTGGGGTCTTTTACATTTCCATACATATTATGATGTTTTTTATTCTAGTTCTGTGAAAAATGTCAGTGGTAGTTTGATAGGGATTGCATTGAATCTGTAGATTGCTTTGGGTAGTAGAGTCATTTTCACAATGTAGATTCTTCCAATCCAAAAACATGGTATATCTCTCCATCTATTTGTATCATCTTTAATTTCTTTCATCAGTGTCTTATAATTTTCTGCATACAGGTCATTTGTCTCCTTAGGTGGGTTTATTCCTAGATATTTTATACTTTTTGTTGCAATGGTAAATGGGAATGATTTCTTAATTTCACTTTCAGATTTTTCATCATTAGTGTATAAGAATGCTGGAGACTTCTGTGCATTAATTTTGTATCCTTCTACTTTACCAAGTTCATTGATTAGCTCTAGTAGCTTTCTGGTAGCATCTTTAGTATTTTCTACATATAGTATCATGTCATCTGCAAACAGTGACAGCTTTACTTCTTCTTTTCCGATTTGGATTCCTTTTATTTCCTTTTCTTCTCTGATTGCTGTGGCTAAAACTGCCAAAACTATGTTGAATAAGAGTGGTGAGAGTGGGCAACCTTGTCTTGTTCCTGATCTTATTGGAAATTATTAGAGTTTTTCTCCATTGAGGACAATGTTGGCTGTGGGTTTGTCATATATGGCCTTTATTATGTTGAGGAAAGTTCCCTGTATGCCTACTTTCTTCAGGGTTTTTATTGTAAATGGGTGTTGAATTTTGTTGAAAGCCTTCTCTGCATCAATTGAGATGATCATATGGTTTTCTCCTTCAGTTTGTTAATATGGTGTATCACAATGATTTGCATATACTGGAGAATCCTTGCATTCCTGGGAAAAACCCTATTTGTTCATTGTGTATGATCCTTTTAATGTGCTGGTGAATTCTGTTTCTTAGTATTATGTTGAGGATTTTTGCATGTATGTTCATCAGTGATTTTGGCCTGTAGTTTTTTTTCTTTGTGACGTCTTTGGCTGGTTTTGGTATCAGGGTCATGGTGGCCTCATAGAATGAGTTGGGAGTGTTCCTCCCTCTGCTATATTTTGGAAGATTTTGAGAAGGATAGGTGCTAGCTCTTCACTAAATGTTTGATAGAATTCACCTGTGAAACCATCTAGTCCTTGGCTTTTGTTTGTTGGAAGATTTTTAATGACAGTTTCAATTTCAGTGCTTGTGATTGTTCTGTTCATATTTTCTATTTCTTCCTGGTTCAGTCTGAGAAGGCTGTACATTTCTAAGTATTTGTCCATTTCTTCCAGGTTGTCCATTTTATTGGCATATAGTTGCTTGTAGTAATCTCTCATGATCCTTTTGTATTTCTGCAGTGTCAGTTGTTACTTCTCCTTTTTCATTTCTAATTCTATTGATTTGAGTCTTCTCCCTTTTATTCTTGATGAGTCTGGCTAATGGTTTATCAATTATGTTTATCTTCTCAAAGAACCAGCTTTTAGTTTTATTGATCTTTGCTCTCATTTCCTTCATTTCTTTTTCATTTATTTCTGATCTGATCTTTATGATTACTTTCCTTCTGCTAACATTGGGGTTTTTGTTCTTCTTTCTTTAATTGCTTTAGGTGTAAGGTTAGGTTGTTTATTTGAGATGTAGAAACTAGAAAGTTTCTCAAGTTAGTATTTTATTGCTATAAACTTCCCTCTTAGAACTGCTTTTGCTGCATCCCTTAGGTTTAGTGTCATCATGTTTTCATTGCCATTTGCTTCTAGGAATTTTTTGATTTCCTCTCTGATTTCTTCAGTGATCTCTTGGTTATTGAGTAGTGTGTTGTTTAGCCTCCATGTGCTTGTATTTTTTACAGATTTTTTCCTGTAATTGATATTTAGTCACATAGCATTGTGGTCAGAAAAGATACTTGATACAATTTCAATTTTCTTAAATTTACCGAGGCTTGATTTGTGACCTTAGATATGGTCTATCCTGGAGAACGTTCCATGAGCACTTGAGAAGAATGTATATTCTGTAGTTTTTGGATGGAATGTCCTATAAATATCAATTAAGTCCATCTTGTTTAATGTATCATTTAAGGTTTGTGTTTCCTTATTTATTTTCATTTTGGATCATCTGTCCATTGGTGAAAGTGGGGTGTTAAATTCCCCTACTATGATTGTGTTACTGCTGATTTCCTCTTTTATGGCTGTTAGTATTTGCCTTATGTAATGAGATGTCCCATATATTGGGTTCATAAATATTTACAATTGCTATATCTTCTTCTTGGGTTGATCCCTTTGATCATTATGTACTGTCCTTCTTTTTCTCTTGTAAGAGTCTTTATTTTAAAGTCTATTTTGTCTGAAATGAGAATTGCTACTCCAGGCTTCTTTTGATTTCCATTTGCATGGAATATCTTTTTCCATCCCCTCACTTTCAGTCTGTATGTGTCCCTAGGTTTGAAGTGTGATTCTTGTATACAGCATATATACAGGTTTTGTTTTTGTATCCATTCAGCCAGTCTATTTCTTTTGGTTGGAGCATTTAATCCATTTACATTTAAGGTAGTTATTAAGACATATGTTCCTGTTACCATTTTCTTAATTATTTGGGGTTTGTTATTATAGGTCTTTTCCTTCTCTTCTGTCTCCTACCCTGAGGATTTCCTTGATCATTTGTTGTAAAGCTGGTTTTGTGGTGCTGGATTCTCTTAGCTTTTGCTTGTCTCTAAAGTTTTTAATTTCTCCATCGAATCTGAATGAGATCCCTGCTGGATAGAGTAATCTTGGTGTAGTTTTTTCCCTTTCATCAGGTTAACTATGTCCTGCCACTCCCTCCTGGCTTGCAGAGTTTCTCCTGAAAGATAAGCTGTTAACCTTAGGGGGATTTCTTTGTGTGTTATTTGTTTTTTTTCCCTTGCTTCTTTTTAATATTTGTTCTTTGTATTTAATTTTTGATAGCTTGATTAATATGTGTCTTGGCATGTTTCTCCTTGGATTTATCCTGTATGGGAGTCTCTGTATTTCCTGGACTTGATTAACTATTTCCTTTCCCATATTAAGGAAGCTTTCAATTATAATCTCTTCAAATATTTTCTCAGTTCGTTTCTTTTCTCTTCTTCTGAGACCCATATAATTCGAATGTTGCTGACTTTAATATTGTCCCAGAGGTCTCTGAGACTGTCCTCAGATCTTTTCATTCTTTTTTCTGCTCTGCAGTAGTTTTTTCCAGTATTTTATCTTCTAGGTCATTTTTCCATATTTCTGCCTGTTATTCTGCTATTGAACCCTTTTAGAGAATTTTTAATGTGTTGTTTTTTTCATCATTGTGTGTTTGCTGTTTAGTTAGTTCTTCTAGGTCCTTGTTAAACATTTCTTGTATTTTCTCTATTCTGTTTCCAAGATTTTGGATTGTCTTTACTATCAATATTCTGAATTCTTTTTCAGGTAAACTGCCTGTTTCATCTTCCTTTTTTAGGTCTGGTGAGTTTTTACCTTGCTCCTTCATCTGCTGTGTGTTTCTCTGTCTTCTCATTTTGCTTAGCTTACTGTGTTTGTGTTCTCCTTTTCACAGGCTGAAGGTTCCTATTGTTTTTGTCTGTCTCCAGTGGCTAAGGTTTGTTCAGTGGGTTGTGTAGTCTTCCTGGTGGAGGGGACTAGTGCCTGTGTTCTGGTGGATGAGTCTGCATCTTGTCTTTCTCATGGTCAGGTCCACGTCTGGTGGTGTGTTTTGGGGTATCTGTGACCTTGTTATGATTTTAGGCAGCCTCTCTGTTAATAGATGGGGTTGTGTTCCTATCTTGCTAGTTGTTTGGCATCAGGTGTCCAGCACCGTAGCTTGCTGGTCAATGAGTGAAGTTGGGTCTTGGCATTGAGATGGAGATCTCTGTGAGTATTTTGCCATTTGATATTACATGGAGCTGGGAGGTCTCTTGTGGACCAGTGTCCTGAACTTGGCTCTCCCATCTCAGAGGCACAGCCCTCATGCCTGGCCAGAGCACCAAGAGACTTTCATCCACAGGGCTCAGAATAAAAGAGAGAACAAATAGGAAGAAAGAAAGAAAGAAAGAAGATAAAATGAAATAAAATAAAGTAAAATAAAATAAAAAAATAAAGAATAGTTATTAAGAAGAAAATTTTAAAAAGTAAAAAAAAAAAAAAATGGACAGACAGTATCCTCAGACAAATGGTAAAAGCTAAGCTATACATACAATGTCAAACACAGAAGTATATACATACACACTCACAAAAAGTGAAAAATGGGGAAAAAATATATCTTGGCTCCCAAAGTCCACCTCCTCAATTTGGGATGATTCATTATCTATTCCGGTATTCCACAGATGCAGGGTACATCAAGTTGATTGTGGAGATTTAATCCACTGCCCCTGAGGCTGCTGGGAGAAATTTCCTTTTCTCTTCTTTGTTCACACAGCTCCCGGGGTTCAGCTTTGAATTTGGACCTGCATGTAGGTTGCCTGAGTTCATCTGTTCCTCGCTCAGACAGGATGGCGTTAAAGGAGCAGCTGATTCGGGAACTCAGGCTGGGGGTATGGAGCGGTACGGATGTGGGGTGAGCCTGTGGTGGCAGAGGCCAGCATGACATTGCAATAGTCTGAGGCACGCCATGTGTTCTCCCGGGGAAGTTGTCCCTGGATCATGGGACCCTGGGAGTGGTGGGCTGCACAGGATCCTGGGAGGGGAGGTGTGGAGAGTGACCTGTGCTTGCACACAGACGTTTTGATGGAAGCTGCAGCAGCCTTAGTGTCCCATGCCCATTTCTGGAGTTTGTGCTGATAGACATGGCTCGTGCCCATCTCTAGAGCTCCTTTAAGCGGCACTCTTAATCCCCTCCCCTCACACACCAGGAAACAAAGAGGGAAGAAAAAGTCTCTTACCTCTATGGAAGGTCCAGACTTTTTCCCAGACTTCCTCCCGGCTAGCTGTGGTGCAGTAGTCCCTTCAGGCTGTGTTTACACAGCCAACCCCAGTCCTCTCCCTGGGATCCGACTGAAGCCTGATTCTCAGCTCCCAGCCCCTGCCTGCCCCGGCGGGTGAGCAGACAAGTCTCTCGGGCTGGTGAGTGCTAGTTAGCACAGTTCCTCTGTGCAGGAATCTCTCCACTTTGCCCTCTGCACCCCTGTTGCTGTGCTCTGCTCTATGGCTCTGAAGCTCCCCCCATTTGGCACCCACAGTCTCCACCCGTGAAGGGGCTTCCTAGTGTGTGGAAACCTTTCCTCCTTCACAGCTCCCTCCCAGTGGTGCAGGTCCCATCCATATTCCTTTGTCTCTGTTTTTTCTTTTTTCTTTTTCCCTACCCAGGTACCTGCGGAGTTTCTTGCCTTTTGGGAGGTCTGAGGTCTTCTGTCATTGTTTAGTAGGTGTTCTATAGCAGCTGTTTCACATGTAGATGTATTTCTAATGTATTTGTGGGGATAAAGGTGATCTCTGCATCTTACTCTTCTGCCATCCTGAAGCTCCTCCCCCTCATTCAGTTTTGACAGAGAAATCAAAAGCTTTATAGGCAAGCAAAAGCTAAGACAATTCAGTACCATCAAACCAGCTCTACAACATGCTAAAGGAACTTCTCTAATCGGGAAACACAAGGGAAGAAAAGGATCTAAAAAACAAAAGCAAAACAATTAAGAAAATGGTAATATGAACATACATATTGATAATTACCTTAAATGTGAATGAATTTAATGCTCCAACCAAAAGACGCAGACTGGCTGCATGGATACAAAAAGGAAACCCGTATATATACTGTCTACAAGAGACCCACTTCAAACCTAGGGACACATACAAACTGAAAGTGAGAGGATGGGAAAAGATATTCCATCAAATGAAAATGGAAAAAAACTGCTGAAGTGGAAATACTCATATCAGATAAATTAGACTTTAAAATAAAGAATGTTATAAGGGACAAGGAAGAACACTACATAATGATTAAGAGGTCAATCCAAGAAGAAGGTATAACAATTATAAATATATATGTGCCCAATAAAGGAGCACCTCAATACATAAGGCAAATGCTAACAGCCATTAAAAGGGAAATAGTAACACGATAATAGTGGGGGGTTTTAACACCTCACTTACACGAATGGACAGATCATCAAGACAGAAAATTAATAAGGAAACACAAGCTTTAAATGACACAATAGACCAGATAGATTTAATTGATATTTATAGGACAGTCCATCCAAAATCTGCAGATTACACTTTCTTCTTAAGTGCCCATGGAACATTCTCCAGGATAGGTCACAAATCAAGCCTCAGTAAATTTAAGATAATTGAAATAATATCAAACACCTTTTCCAAACACAACACTAATATATTAGATATAAATTACAGGAGAAAAAAACTGTAAAAAACAGAAACACATGGATGCTAAACTATACGCTACTAAATAACCAAGAGATCACTGAAGAAATCAAAGGGAAAAGCAAAAAATGCCTAGAGACAAATGACAATGAAAATCCAATGACCCCAGCCTATGGGATGCAGAAAAAGCAGTTCTAAGAGTGAAGTTTACAGCAATACAATCCTACCTCAAGAAATAAGAAAAATCTCAAACAAACAACCTAACCTTACACCTAAAAGAACTAGAGAAAGAAGAAACAAAAAAATTAAAAAACAACAACAACCAAAAAAACAAAGTTAGTAGAAGGAAAGAAATCATAAAGATTACAGCAGGAATAAATGAAATATAAACAAAGAAAACTACAGCAGAGATTAATAAAACTAAAAGCTGGTTCTTTGAGAAGATAAACAGAATTGATAAACCTTTAGCCACACACATCAAGAAAAAGAGGGAGAGGACTCAAATCAATAAAATTAGAAATTAAAAATAAGTTACAATGGACACTGCAGAAATTCAAAGGATCATAATCAACTACTACAGGCAACCATATGCCAATAAAATGGACAGCCTGGAAGAAATGGACAAATTCTTAGAAAGGAATAATCTTCCAAGCCTGAAACAGGAAGAAATAGATAAAATGAACAGACCAAGCAGTGAAATTGAGACTGTGATTAAAAATCTTCCAAAAACAAAAACCCAGGAACAGATGTCTTCACAGGTGAATTCTATCAAAAACTTAGTGAAGAGATAGCACCCACCTTTCTCTACTCTTCCAAAAAAGTGCAGAGGTTGCAACACTCCCAAACTCATTCTATGAGGCCACCATCACCCTGATACTAAAACCGGACAAAGATATCACCTAAAAAGAAAATTACAGACCAATATCACTGATGAATATAGGTGTAAAAATCCTCAACAAAATACTAAGCAAACAGAATCCAACAATGCATTAAAAGGATCATACACCATGATCAAGTGGCATTTATCACAGGGATGCAAGGATTCTTCAATATATGCAAATCAATCAATGTTATACACCACAATAACAAACTGAAGAATAAATCCATATTATCATCTCAATAGATGCAGAGAAAGCTTTTGACAAAATTCAACACCCATTTATGATAAAAACTATCTAGAAAGTGAGCACAGAAGGAACCTACCTCAGCATAATAAAGGTCATTTATGGCAAACCAACAGCAGACCTCATTCTCCATGGTGAAAAATTGAAAACATTTCCTCTATGATATGCATCAAGAGAAATATGTGCACTCTTGCCACTATTATTCAACATAGTTTTGGAAGTCCTAGCTATGGCAATCGGAGAAGAAAAAGAAATAAAAGGAATATAAATTGGAAGGGAAGAAGTAAAACTGTCACTGTTTGCAGATGACATGATACTATACATAGAGAATCCTAAAGATTCTACCAGAAAACTACTAGAGCTAATCAATGAATTTGGTAAATTTGCAGTATACAAAATTAATGCACAGAAATCTCTTGCATTTCTATACAGTAACAACAAAATATCTGAAAAACAAATTAAGGGAACAATCCCATTCACCACTGCAACAAAAAGAAGAAAATACCTAGGAATAAACCTACCTAAGGAGGTAAAATACATGTACACAAAAAATTATAAGACACTGATGAAAGAAATAAAAAATGACACAGATGGTGAGATACACCATCCACTTGGATTGGAAAAATCCATATTGTGGCAATGACTATACTACCTAAAGTGATCTATAGACTCAGTGCAATTCCTATCAAACTACCACTGGCATTTTTCACAGAACTTGAACAAAAAATCTTAAAATTTGTATGGAGACACAAAAGACCCCAAATTAAAAAAGCAATCTTGAGGAAGAAAAATGGAGCTGGAGGAATCAGACTCCCTGATGTCAGAATAAACTACACACTTATAGTAATCAAGACAATATGGTACTGGCACAAAAACAGAAATATAGATGAATGGAACAGGATAGAAAGCCCAGAGATAAACCCATGCACCTATGGTCAACTAATCTATGACAAAATAGGCAAAGATATACAATGGGGCAAAGACAGCCTCTTCAATAAGCAGTGCTGGGAAAACTGGACAGCTCCATGTAACAGAATGAAATTAGAACAATCCCTAACACCATACACAAAAATAAACTCAAAATGGATTAAAGTACTAAATGTAAGACTGGACACTATAAACTCTTACAGGAAAACATTGGAAGAACACTCTTGGACATAAATCACAGTAAGAACTTTTTTGACCCACCTCCTACAGTAATGGATATAAAAACAAAAATAAACAAATGGGACCTAAGAAAACTTAAAAGCTTTTGCACAACAAAGGAAACCATAAACAAGATGAAAAGACAACCCTCAAGAAAATATTTGTGCAAGAAAATATTTGCAAATGAATAAGTGGACAAAGGATTAATCTCCAAAATATATAAACAGCTCATGCAACTCAATGTCAAAAGAACAAAGAACCCAATCAAAAATGGGCAGAAGACTTAAATAGACATTTCTCCAAAGAAGATATACAGATGACCAACAAGCACATGAAAAGATGTTCAACGTCACTAATTATTAGAGAAATGCAAATCAAAATTACAATGATGTATCACCTCACACCAGTCAGAATGGCCATCATCAAAAAATCTACAAACAATCCTTGCTGGAGAGGGTGTGGAGAAAAGGCAGCCCTCTTACACTGTTAGTGGGAAAGTAAATTGATACAGCCACTATGGAGAACAGTATGGAGTTTCCTTAAAATAAAAGATAATAGAATTACCATGTGACCCAGCAATCCCACTACTGGGCATATACCCAGAGAAAACCATAATTCAAAAAGACACATGCATTCCAATATTAATTGCAGCACTATTTACAATAGCCACATGCACCTCAATATTCATTGCAGCACTATTTACAATAGCCAGGACATGGAAGCAACCTAAAAGTCCATCAACAGACAAATGGATAAAGATTTGTTACATATATACAATGGAATATTACCAGTCATAAAAGGGAATGAAAATGTGTCATTTGTAGAGACGTGGATGGACCTAGAGACTGTCATACAGAGGGAAGTTAGTCAGAAAGAGAAAAACAAATATTGTATATGAACGCATATATCTGGATCCTGGAAAAATGGCACAAATGAACCTGTTTGCAAGGTAGAAATAGAGACACAGATGGAGAGAACAAATGTATGGACCCCAAGGTGGGAAAGCAGGGGGGTGCCTTGTGGTGATGGAATGAATTGAGAGATTGGGATTGATATATATATACACTAATATGTATAAAATGGATAACTAATAAGAACCTTCTATATAGCCCAAGGAACTCCACTTTACTTCACTGTACATTGGAAACTAACACAACATTGTAAAACAATTATACCCCAATTAAAAAAAATCAGAATTAGCTTTGAATTAAAATGGAAGAGACTTAGAGTTATCAGCTATCTGCAACATAGTTACTTATGGTTTCCCATTTTTAATTAGTTGTAATTTACATAATTTACATTCAATAAAATTTACCCTTTTAATTTCATAAATACATTCATTCATGTGAACACCACCAATATGATACCTATAGACTCTACTGTGAGTTGAGAAAAAATAATGTCATTTTATGACAATTTGAAGCCAATGGAAGGTGATGGAAGCTTGAGAATTTAATACCAGTAAAGGATGGTTTGATAATTTTAGAAAAAGATTTGGCTTAAAAAATATCAAGATAATGGGAGAAGCAGTTTTTGCCTACCCAGAGGTAGCAGATGATTTGCCAAACACCAATAAGGTAATCACTGAGGAAAAAAATATCTGCCTGAAGAGGTTTTTAATGCAGATGAAAGTGTCATATTCTGGAAGAAAAAGCCACAAATGACATTTATTAGTAAGGAAGATAAGTGAGTCCCAGGATATAAGGCAGAAAGAGATAGACTAACTCTACTGTTTTGTGCAAATGCAGTCTAGTTTATAATCAGGACTGCCCTTATCTATAAAGCTTCTAAACACTGAATCTTGAAAGGAAATGATAAACACCAGCTGCTAGTTTTTTGGTTGTACAACAATAAGACTTTGACAACAACAATGAGAACACATTTTCTGGAAGAGTTCCATCCATACTTTGTCCCCGAAATCAGAAAGTACTTTGCCAGTAAGATACTGCTTTTTAATGTTATTTTGATATTGGACAATGCCCCTTGCCTCCCAGACCCCATGAGGCCAACACCAAAGATGTCAGAGTGGTCTGCTTTCCCCCAAGCACAATGTCTCTAATTCAGCCTCTGGATACGGGGGTCATAAGGACTTCTAAGGCTCATTACACACAGTAAGTACTCTATGGAGAGGATGGTTAATGCTATGAAAGAAAACCCCATAGAGGGAACATCATGGAAGTCTGGAAGGATCACACCATTGAAGATGTCTTCATTGTTAAAAAAGCTATGAAAGCCATCAAGCCTGAAACAATAAATTCCTGCTGAAGAAAACTGTATCCGGATGTTGTGCATGACTTCATAGGATTTATGACAGAGCCAATCAAGGAAATTATGAAAGAAATAATGGATACAGCAAAAAAGGTGGAGGGTGAAGTGTTTCACAATTTAGATCTTGAAGAAATTGAAGAACTAACAGCACACCAACGAATTGACAGAAGACAACTTAATGATTGCTTCTGAACCAGTGCCATACAAAGAGGAAGAAGACATAGAAGCAGTCTCAGAAAATAAATTGACATTAGCCAATCTGGCAGAAGTGTTCTGATTATTCAAGACTGCTTTCACTTCTTTTATGATATGGATCTTTCTATGATATGGGCACTGAAACTAAAGAAAACAGTGGAAAGATTTGTACCATATAGAAATATCTTTAGAGAAATGAAAAAGCAAAAAAAAAAAAAAAGACAGATAATATGATGTACCTCCATGAAGTTACATTGCGTGTGCTTACCTCTCCTGCCTTCCTTTTCACATCCTCCATCTCTGCCACTTCTGTCACCCCTGAGACAGAAATATCAACTCCTCCTCTGCCTCGGCTGACTGAACTTGAAGACGACTAGGATGAAGATATTTTTGATCATCCACTTCCACTTAATGAATTGTAGAAAACCATCATACAATATAGTTAATAAACTTTTCTGCTGTGTGTGTGTATCTTCATGTGAAATCTAATAACTGTATGGCAAGAACTGTATGAGATGTTTTTATGTAAACATTATAATTGCCTAATCACCATCATCGTCATCACCTAGTATCCATCATGTAAATCATCATGTGCAAGACTTGTATTGAAGTGCATAACCTATCCTTACATAGGCATAAGGGGAGTGATATTTAATGTAAACTTAATAATGTGTTAGTTTTCTTACTGTTTTATAACTTTACTCTCAAGTAATTACATTATCATACAGTATGCCTCTCTCTTGTAATTGGAGAAACTGTATATCAGCCTGTCATCTCAGGTAAATATTTTTTAAATTGTAGCAATGTATCTAATGCTGCATTATGATTATCACTTCAATACTATATGCCACAAAAAATTTTATAACAATTCATTTATTAGCATATGTTATGTTACCTTGAAACAATCCTATTGATTACACTAGGCTACTGTAAAACAATCATATTGCTGCTTCCTCATAATCAATGCATGAAGGGTTAAACCTGTAAATAAATATGAATTTCTTTTTCATATTATCTCTTCATTTTTTATGTCTACTGTTAGCAATACATATAAAGTTGTTATATTGATGTAGGTACTGACAGATAATTCACCTTATAAATAGATGACATAAACTTATGGTAAAAATAAATACCATAAAGGTATTTTCTCTTCCTTATGATTTTCTTAATAACACTTTCTTTCCTCTGGCTTACTTTTTGTAAGAATACAGTATATAATATATGTAATATAAAATATGTATTAATTGACCATTTATGTTATTGGTAAGGCTTCCAGTCAACAGTAGGCTGCTAATAGTTATGTTTTGGGAGAGTCAAAAGTTAGAGGCAGATTTTCGACTGTACAGTTGGTCGGTGCCCCATCCCTCATGTTGTCCAAGAGTCAACAGTATTGTGTTTTACCTTTAGCTATATACATGCTTAATTTTAAAAATGGAAATTTATCTTATATTTTCATGTTCAGCTCAAATTGAAAATATAGAACCACTTGTCTTCCTTCTCCGTAAATAATCTTCCTCTGTAGACTGCTTCCTTTTGTAAATTGCTTGGTACTTTCAGTAAAGTTTTAAAAAGTACAATGTGATAGTATTTGGAACACAAGCAATAGATTTGCAAATGTTTTCTGTGTAAATAATTCTGGCTTTAAAACATTTGTTATAATATTAAGCCTCAGAACATTCAGTGTCCATACTTTCGCTTCAGTTTCTTCTGAAAAGATAAAACCTAAGAATTAAACATCAGGCAGTGAAATAAGAGCTGATGTAATAAAGTTTTTTTTTAAGATGCCATATTATTTTTCAGAGGTATCAAACTTTTTCATTAATATTTGTGGATATTTAAAAATTGGACAATATAATCTACTACATATCTTTACAATCTGGGAAATGTTTGCCAAGCACAGGAAGTTAAATATCATTCTTCCTCATCCACATTTTCCCTGATCCATTCTAACTTGTAGGTAACAAAGATTCTATGTTTCCCAATGCTCCCCTCCTAGAGCTAAAGAAAAAGGAAAAAGAAATAGGAAGTTTAAAAGAAAAAATAAGTTTAGTCTATTGTTAATAGAATGTCTTTAAAAATATATGTGCTACTTGTCACCAGTGACTATAATACTATCAGTTCAACCTAATAAGATAGAGCTACATTTTTTCAAGAATGGCAATGAATTCTCTTTATATTATATTTTGTATGATTTACAATAAGCATCACTAAACCACAGCATTATATGCATAAGGTCATAGTATCTTAAATTACTTAATGCACTGTATTCATGCAAGCAAGACAACCATATGGGTGAGTTACATTTTTTATTATGTAAGCTTTAACTTTTTTCTTTAACATTTTATCAGCACAATTCAGTACAAAGAGTTTAAACATTTTCTTTATTAAACCTCTTAGGGAATAAATAACCTGCATATTTTCTTTGTATTAAGCAACATAGTAATAACTTTTAATTTTAAATTCCAAAGGAAATAAATATAACACAGATTTTCACTGGTATATCATAAATTATGTCAAATTTGTCTTGTGAGATGGGATAAAAAAGTTATATAAATATGACAATGGAACAGTTGGTATTCAAAATTCCATTGGGACTACTTCTGTATATTACATGCAACCTTTCTGATTTGGTATAATCAAATGATTCTAATTTACGAAGTTCTCTTAAACAGCTGCATCATATTTTAAATGTATATTGCTAGACTCATCAATATGAAAAACGTCAAAAGACACTTCATTTTGGAAATTGAGGTCGGTAGCTTTTCATAAAAACAAGGAGTTCACTATATTTTGAAAAATGTATTTTTTACATTTATGCTTTGAAATGGTCACTATCATAAAAGTTGAATTAGAGGGATTTCACTATTTGGGGATGCTGAAAAATGTTAATTTTTAATTTTATGGCATTAAGTTCACATCTTTGTGCCTAATCCCAAGAAGCAAAACAAAATAAACACATTAGCTGCATATTCTATCACCTCTCTACAATGTTGTAAGTAACTAATTTGGTCAGTTTGAAAAAAAGAAGGAAGAGGAGGAGGAGGACAAAGAAGGGGAAGAACTCATGCAAATTCATAAACAGAAAACACAAGTACCCAATTAACCAAAAATATTTTAAATGAAAATATGTTATTAAATTCGAGACTGGATTTATAAGAAAATAAATGCCTCTATGCATATATTGATAACATTCTGCACCTCAAAAGAAAAAAAAAATGATGGTCTCATAAGCTTTCAGGGAGAAAGTACAGGTTACATACAAAGAGTAAAAGACATGCTGGCATTGGGTTACTCCCTTTCCAGTCTTGATCCAAGAAAAGAGGCCAAAGAAAGAATAGGATTACAATTCATAAATGCTGTAACCAGGCAAAGTGAGGATATCTTAAGGATATACAAGAATTTAGTACCACATCAGAGCCCCCACAAATAGTAATTTTAAAAATTTAAAAAAGCACTATACAGTTACCTCAACTTGGAAGAAGATGAATGGAGGAGGACATAGCTAGCAATATATATACAACTCAATTTTATTTCTTTACATGGCTGAGTAATATTGCATTGTATATGTGCCACATCTCCTTTTCATTCATCTGTTGATGGACACTTCGGTTGCTTCCAGGTCCTGGCTCTTGTAAATAGTGCTGCAATGGACATTGTGGTACATGACTCTTTATGAATTATGGTTTTCTCAGAGTATATGACCAGTAGTGGGATTGCTGGGTCATATGGTAGTTCTACTTTTAGTTTTTAAAGGAACTTCCATACTGTCCTCCACAGTGGTTGTATCAATTTACATTCCCACCAACAGTGCAAGAGGGTTCCCTTTTCTCCACACCCTCTCCAGCAAGGATTATTTGTAGATTTTTTGATGATGGCCATTCTGACTGGTGTGAGGTGATAACTCATTGTAGTTTTGATTTGCATTTCTCTAATGATTAGAAATGTTGAGCATTCTTTCATGTGTTTTTTGGCAATCTGTATATCTTCTTTGGATAAATGTCTCTTTAGGCCTTCTGTCCATTTTGGGATTGGGTTGTTTGTTTTTTTGATATTGAGCTGCATGAGCAGCTTGTAAATTTTGGAGACCACTCCTTTGTTAGTTGCTTCATTTGCAAATATTTTCTCCCATTCTGAGGGTTGTCTTTTTGTATTGTTTATGGTTTCCTTTGTTGTGCAAAAAAATTTAAGTTTCATTAGGTCCCATTTGTTTATTTTCATTTTTATTTCCATTTCTCTATGAGGTGGGTCAAAAAGGATCTTGCTGTGATTTAATTCTTAGAGTGTTCTGCCTATGTTTTCCTCTAAGAGTTTTATAGTGTCTGGTCTTGTATTTAGGTTTTTAATCCATTTTGAGTTTATTTTTGTGTAGGGTGTTAGGGAGTGCTCTCATTTCATTCCTTTACATTTAGCTGTCCAGTTTTCCCAGCATCATTTATTGAAGAGGCTGTCTTTTCTGTATATTCTTGCCTCCATTATAAAAAAAAAAGGTGACCATATGTGCGTGGATTTATCTGTCTCTGGGCTTTCTATCCTGTTCCATTGACCTATATTTCTGTTTTTGTGCCAGTACCATACTGTCTTGATGACTGTAACTATGTAGTATAGTCTGAAGTCCAGGAACCTGATTCCTCCAGCTCCACATTTCTTTCTCAACATTGCTTTGGCTATCCGGGGTCTTTTGTGTTTCCATACAAATTGTGTAATTTTTTGTTCCAGTTCTGTGAAAAATGCCATTGGTAGTTTGATAGGGATTGCATTGAATCTGTAGATTGCTTTTGGATAGTATAGTCAATTTTACAATGTTGAGTCTTCCAGTCCAAGAACATGGTATATCTCTCCACCTGTTTGTATCATCTTTAATTTTTTCAACACTGTCTTATAGTTTTCTGCATACAGGTATTTTGTCTCCTTAGGTAGGTTTATTCCTAGGATTTTATTCTTTCTGTTGCAATGGTAAATGGGAGTGTTTCCTTAATTTCCCTTTTAGATATTTCATTATTAGTTATAGGAATGCAAGTGATTTCTGTGCATTAATTTTGTATCCTGCTATTTTACCAAATTCATTGATTAGCTCCAATAGTTTTCTGGTAGCATCCTTAGGATTCTCTAGGTATAGTATCATGTCATCTGCAAACAGTGACAGCTTCACTTCTTTTTTGATTTGGATTCCTTTTTCTTCTCTATTTGTTGTAGGAAAACTTCCAAAAGTATGTTGAATAATAGTGGTGAGAGTGGGCAACCTTGTCTTATTCCTGATCTTAGAGGAAATTGTTCAGTTTTTCACCATTGAGAATGATGTTGGCTGTGGGTCTGTCATATATGGCCTTTAATATGCTGAGCTAAGTTCCCTCCATGCCTACTTTCTCGAGTGTTTTTATCATAAATGGGTGTTGAATTTTGTCAAAAGTTTTTTCTACATGTATTGAGACGATCATATGGTTTTTCTCCTTCAATTTGTTGATATGTTGTATCACATTGATTGATTTTTGTATATTGAAGAATCCTTACATTCCTGGTATAAACCCCACTTGATCATGGTGTAGGATCCTTTTAATGTGCTGTTGGATTCTGTTTGCTAGTATTTGCTGAGGATTTGTGATATGGGCTTGTGATATGGGATGGTAGTTTTCTTTCTTTGTGATATCTTTGTCTGGTTTTGGTATCAGGGTGATGGTGGTCCTGCAGAATGAGTTTAGGAGTCTTCCTCCCTCTGCTATATTTCGGAAATGTTTGAGAAGGATAGGTGTTAGCTCTCCTCTAAATACTTGATACAGTTCACCTGTGAAGCCATCTGGTCCTGGGCTTTTCTTTGTCAGAAGATTTTTAATCACAGTTTCAATTTCAGTGCTTATGATTGCTCTGTTCATATTTTCTTTCTTCTTGATTCAGTCTCGGAAGGTTGTGCTTTTCTAAGAATTTGTCCATTTCTTCCAGGTTGTCCAATGTATTGGCATATGGTTGCTTTTAGTAATCTCTCATGATCCTTTATATTTCTTCAGTGCCAGATATAACTTCTCCTTTCTCATTTCTAATTCTATTGATTTGAGTCTTCTCCCATTTTTTCTTGATTAGTCTGGCTAATGGTATATCAATTTTGTTTATCATCTCAGTGAACTAGCTTTTAGTTTTATTGATCTTTACTATTATTTTCTTCATTTCTTTTTCATTTATTTCTGGTCAGATATTTATGATTTCTTTCTTTCTGCTAACTTTGTGGTTTCCTTGTTCTTCTTTCTCTAATTGCTTTAGGTGTAAGGTTAGGTTGTTTATTTGAGATGTTTCTTGTTTCTTGAGGTAGGATTTTATTGCTATGAACTCCCCTCTTAGATCTGCTTTTGCTGCATCCCATACGTTTTGGCTCATTGGGTTTTCATTGTCATTTGTTTCTAGGTATTTTTGATTTCCTCTTTGATTTCTTCAGTGATTTCTTAGTTATTTAGTAGTGTATTGTTAAGCCTCTATGTGTTTATAAGTTTTACAAATTTTTTTTCCTGTAACTGATATCTAGTCTCATAGCATTGTAGTCAGAAAAGATACTTGATACAATTTCAATTTTCTTAAATTTGTTAAGGCTTGATTTGTGACCCACGATCTATCCTGGAGAATGTTCTACGAGCACTTGAGAAGAAAGTGTATTCTGTTGTTTTTGGATGGAATGTCCTATGAATATCAATTAAGTCCATTTTGTTTAATGTATCATTTAAAGCTTGTGTTTCCTTATTTATTTTCATTTTGGATGATCAGCCCATTGGTGAAAGTGGGGTGTTAAAGTCAGCTACTATGTTTGTGTTACTGTCAATTTCCCCTCATAAGGCTGTTAATATTTGTCTTATGTATTATGGTGCTTCTATGTTACATACGTAAATATTTATAATTGTTTTATCTTCTTCTTGGATTGATCCCTTTATCATTATGTAGAGTCCTTTTTTGTCTCTTGTAATAGACTTTATTTTAAAGTCTATTTTGGCTGATATGAGAATTGCTACTCCAGCTTTCTTTTGATTTCCATTTGAATGGAACATCTTTTTCATTCCCTTTACTTTCAGTCTGTATGTTTCCCTAGGTCAGAAGTGGGTCTCTTGTAGACAGCATATATACTGGTCTTGTTTTTGTATCCATTCAGCCAGTCTATGTCTTTTGTTTGGAGCATTTAATCCATTTACATTTAAGGTAGTTATCGATATGTAGGTTCCTATTACTATTTTATTAATTGTTTGGTGTTTGTTTTTGTAGGTGTTTTCCTTCTTTTTTGTTTCCTGCCTAGCGAAGTTCCTTTAGCATTTGTTGTAAAGCTGGTTTGGTGGTGCTGAATTCTCTTAGATTTTGCTTGTCTCTAAAGGTTTTAATTTCTCCATCGAATCTGAATGAGATCCCTGCTGGATAGAGTAATTATAGTGTAGGTTTTTCCCTTTCATCACGTTAACTATGTCCTGTCACTCCCTTCTGGCCTGCAGGGTTTCTGCTGAAAGATCACCTGTTAACCTTATGGGGATTCCCTTATGTGTTATTTGTTTTTTTCCCCTTGCTGCTTTTAATATTTTCTCTTAGTGTCTAATTTTTGTTAGTTTTATTAATATGTGTCTTGGCATGTTTCTCCTTGGATTTATCCTGTATGGGACTCTCTGTGCTTCCTTGACTTGATTAACTATTTCCTTTTCCATATTAGGGAAGTATTCAACTATAATCTCTTCAAATATTTTCTCAGTCCCTTTCTTTTTTCTCTTCTTCTTCTGGAACCCCTATAATTCGAATGTTGGTGTGTTTAATGTTGTCCCAGAGGTCTCTGAGACTGTCCTCAATTCTTTGCATTCTTTTTTCTTTATTTGCTCTGTATTAGTTATTTCCACTCTTTTATCTTCCAGGTCACTTATGCTTTCTTCTGCCTGATTTTTTCTGCTACTGATCCCTTCTAGAGAATTTTAAATTTCATTTATTGTGTTGCTGATCATTGTTTGTTTGCTCTTTAGTTCTTCTAGAACTTTGTTAAATGTTTCTTATATTTTCTCCATTCTATTTGCATAATTTTGGATCATCTTTACTATCATTACTCTGTCTTCTTTTTCAGGTAAACTGCCTATTTCCTCTTCATTTGTTTGGTTTGGTGGTTTTTTGCCTTGTTCCTTCATCTGCTGTGTGCTTCTCTGTTCTCTCATTTTATATAATTTACTGTGTTTTGTGTCTCGTTTTCACAGGCCACATGTTTGTAGTTCCCGTTGTTTTTGGTGTCTGCCCCCAGTGGGTAAGGTTGGTTCACTGGGTTGTGTAGGCTTCCTCATGGAGGGGACTGGTACCTGTGTTCTGGTGGATGAAGCTGGATCTTGTCTTCTGGTGGGCAGGTCCACGTCTGGTGACGTGTTTTGGGCTTTTTGTGACCTCATTATGATTTTTGCAACCTCTCTGCTAATGGGTGGGGTTGTTTTCCTGTCTTGCCAGTTGTTTGGCATACAGTGTCCAGCACTATAGCTTGCTGGTCACTGAGTGGAGCTGAGTCTTATCGTTGAGATGGAGATCTGTGGGAGAGCTTTCTCTGTTTGATATTAAATGTAGCCAGGATGTCTCCGGCAGACCAATGTACTGAACTGGGCGCTCCCACCTAAGAGGCATAGTCCTGACACCCAGCAGGAGTGCCAAGACCCTATGAGCCACACAGCTCAGAAGAAAAGGGAGAAAAAAGAAAGAAAGAAAAAAATATAATAAAATAGTTATTAAAATAATAAATAAAAAATACTAAAAATTTAAAAAGTAATAAAAAGAGAGGAGTTTAAAGATGGTGGAAGAGTAAGATGCAGAGATCACCTTCCTCCCAACAAATACATCAGAAATACATCTACATGCAGAACAACCCTTAGTGAACACTGGCAGAAGATCTAAGACCTCCCCAAAGGCAAGAAACTCCCCACATACCTGGGTAGCGTGAAAGAAAAAACAGGTACAAAAGAATAGGGATGGAACCTGCACCAGTGAGAGGGACCTGTGAAGGAGGAAACATTGACACACACTAGGAAACCCCTTCTCAGGCAGAGACTGTGGGTGGTGGAGCAGGGAAGCTTCGGAGCCATGGAGGAGACCACAGAAACAGGGGTGTGGAGGGCAAAGCAGAGAGATTCCTGCACAGAGGATCAGTGCCGACCAGCACTCACCAGCCCGAGAGGCTTACCTGCTCCCCCGCCAGAATGTGTGGGGGCTGGGAGCTGAGGCACAGGTTTTGGAGGTCAGATCCCAGGGAGAGGACTGGGGTTATCTTCATGAACAGAGCCTGAAGGGGTTAGTGCACCACAGCTAGCCAGTAAGGAGTCCGGGAAAAAGACTGGAGCTGCCAGGGAGACAAGAGACCTTTTCTTGCCTGTTTTCTGGCTCATGAGGAGAGGGTATTAAGAGGGCTGCTTAAAGGAGCTCCAGAGATGGATGCAAGCCACAGCTATAAGCATGGATGCAAGAGACGGGCATCAGATGCTAAGGCTGCTGATGCAACCACCAAGAAGCCTGTGTGCAAGTACAAGTCACTATCCACACCTCCCCTCTGGGGAGCCTGTGCAATCCACCACTGCCAGGGTCCCGAGATCCAGGGACAACTTCCCTGGGAGAACAAATGGTGTGCCTCAGACTGGTGCAAGGTCACGCCGGCCTCTGCCACTGTAGTCTCAACCCACATCCATACCCCTCCCTATTCCCTGACTGAGTGAGCCAGAGCCCCGAATCAGCTGCTCCTTTAACCCTGTCATGTCTCAGCAAAGAACAGAGGCCCTCAGGCGAGCTACATGCAGAGACGGGGCCAAATCCAAAGCTGAACCCCGGGAACTGTGCAAACAAAGAAGAGAAAGGTAAATTTCTCCCAGCAGCCTCAGAAGCAGCGGATTAAATCTCCACAATCAACATGATGTATCCTGCATCTGTGGAATACCTGAATAGACAATGAACCATCCCAAGTTGAGGAGGTGGACTTTGGGAGCAACGATATATATATATTTCCCTTTCTCTCTTCTTGTAAGTGTGTATGTGTATGCTTCTGCATGTGATTTTGTCTGTATAACTTTGCTTTTATCATTTGTCCCAGGGTTCTGTCTGTCCTTTTTTTTTACTTTAAAAAATTTTCTTAACAATTATTTTTTAGTTTTTATTTTAATAAATTATTTTATTTTACTTTATTTTATCTTCTTCTTTCTTTTTTTTCGCCCTTTTATTCTCATCTGTGTAAAGGACAGGATCTTGGTGCTCCAGCCAGGTGGCACTGAGGTGGGAGAGCCAACTTCAGGACACTGATCCACAAGAGACCTCCCAGCTCCATGTAATATCAAATGGCAAAAGTCTCCCAGATATCTCCACCTCAACACCAAGATGCAGCTCCACTCAAAGACAAGAAAGCTACAGTGCTGGACACCCTATGCCAAACAACTAGCAAGACAGGAACACAACTCCATCCATTAGCAGAGAGGCTGCCTAAAATCATAATAAGGTCACAGACACCCCAAAACACACCACCAGACGTGGACCTGACAATGAGAAAGACAAGATGCAGCCTCATCCACCAGAACACAGGCACTAGTCACCTCCACCAGGAAGCCTACACAACCCACTGAACCAAACTTAGCCAGTGGGGAAAGACACCGAAAACAACAGGAACTATGAACCTGCAGCCTGCGAAAAGGGGAACCCAAACACAGTAAGTTAAGCAAAATGAGAAACACACAGCAGATGAAAGAGCAAGGGTAAAACGCACAAGACCAAACAAATGAAGATGAAATAGGCAGTCTCCCTGGAAAAGAATGCAGAATAATGATAGTAAAGAGGATCCAAAAATTTGGAAATAGAATAGAGAAATTAAAAGAAACGTTTAACAAGGACCAAGAAGAACTAAAGAGCAAACAAACAGTGATGAACAACAAAATAAATGAAATTAAAAATTCCCTAGAAGGGATCAATAGCAGAATAACTGAGCCAGAACAACGGATAAGTGACCTGGAAGAAAAAATAGTGGAAATAACTACTGCAGGGCAGAATAAAGAAAAAAGAATGAAAAGAATTGAGGAGAGTCTCAGAGAACTCTGGGACAATATTAACCACACCAACATTCAAATTACAGGGGTCCCAGGAGAAGGAGAGAGAAAGAAACGGACTGAGAAAATATTTGAAGAATTATAATTGAAAACTTCCCTAATATGGGAAAGGAAATAGTTAAACAATCCAGGAAGCACAGAGAGTTCCATACAAATTAAATCCAAGGAGAAACACACCAAGACACATATTAATCAAACAATAAAAACTTAAATACAAAGAACAAATATTAAAAGCAGCAAGGGTAAGACAGCAAATAAAACTTAAGGGAATCCCCACAAGGTTAACAGCTGATCATTCAGCAGAAACTCTGCAAGCCAGAAGGGAGTGACAGGACATATTTAAAGTGATGAAGGAGAAAAACCTACAACCAAGATTACTCTACCTAGCAAGGATCTCATTCAGATTCAATGGAGAAATTAAAACCTTTAAAGACAAGCAAAACAAATAGAATTCAACACCACCAAACCAGCTTTACAAGAAATGCTCAAGGAAATTCTCTAGGCAGGAAACACAAGAGAAAAAATGACCTATAATAATACACAGAAAACAATTAAGGAAAACAGTAATAGAAACATACATATCAATAACTACCTTAAATGTAAATGTATTAACTGCTCCAACCAAAAGACATAGACTAGCTGAATGGATACAAAAACAAGACAAATATATATGCTGTGTACAAGAGACCCACTTCAGACCTAGGGACACATACAGACTGAAAGTGAGGGGATGGAAAACGATATTCCATGCAAATGGAAATCAAAAGAAAGCTGGTGTAACAATTCTCATATCAGACAAAATAGCCGTTAAAACAAAGACTATTACAAGAGACAAGGACACTACATAATGATCAAGGGATCGAGCCAAGAAGAAGATATAACAATTGTAAATATTTATGCACCCAACATAAGAGCACCTCAATACAAAAGGCAAATACTAACAGCCATAATAGGGGAAATCAACAGTAACACAAACATAGTAGGGGACTTTAACACCCCACATTCACCAATGGACAGATCATCCAAATGAAAATAAATAAGGAAGCACAAGCTTTAAATGATACATTAAACAAGATGGACTTAGGAGATATTTATAGGACGTTCCATCCAAAAACAACTGAATATACGTGCTTCTCAAGCGCTTATGGCACATTCTCCAGGATAGATCATATCTTGGGTCACAAATCAAGCCTTGGTAAATTTAACAAAATTGAAATCATACCAAGTATTTTTCCAACCACAACTCTATGAGATTAGATATCAATTACAGGAAAAAATATGTAAAGAAACCAAACACATGGAGGCTAAACAACACACTACTTAATAACGAAGAGATAACTGAAGAAATCAAAGAGGAAATCAAAAAATACCTAAAAACAAATGACAATAAAAGCACAACAACCCAAAACCTATGGGATGTAGCAAAAGCAGTTCTAAGAGGGAAGTTTATAGCAATACAATCCTACCTTATGAAACAAGAAGCACCTCAAATAAATAACCTAAACTTACATCCAAAGCAATTAGAGAAAGAAGAACAAAAATCCCACAAAGTTAGCAGAAGGAAAGAAATCATAAAGATCAGAATAGAAATAAATGAAAAACAAATAAAGGAAATGATAGCAAAGATCAATAAAACTACAAGCTGGTGCTTTGAGAAGACAAACAAAATTGATAAACCATTAGCCAGACTTATCAAGAAAAAAAGGGATCTAATTCAAATCAATAGAATTAGAAATGAAAAAGGAGAAGTAATAGCTGACACTGCAGAAATACAAAGGATCATGAGAGATTACTACAAGCTAGTATATACCAATAAAATAGACAACCTGGAAGAACTAGACATATTCTGAGAAATACACAACCTTCCAAGACTGAACCAGGAAAAAATAGAAAATATGAACAGACCAATCAGAAGCACTGTAATTGAAACTGTGATTAAAAAGCTTTGAACAAACAAAAGCCCAAGACCACAGGGCTTCACAGGTGAATTCTATCAAACATTTAAAGAAGAGCTAACACCTATACTTCTCAAACTCTTTCAAAATATAGCAGAGGGAGGAACACTGACAAACTCATTCTATGAGGCCACCACCACACTGATACCAAAACCAGACAAAGATGTCACAAAGAAAGAAAACTACAGGCCAATATCGTTGATGAACATAGATGCAAAAATCCTCAACAAAATATTACCAAACATAATCCACCAGTACATTAAAAGTATCATACACTATGGTCAAGTGGGGTTTATCCCAGGAATGCAAGGATTCTTCAATATATGAAAATAAATCAACGTGATACACCAAATTAACAAATTGAAGGAGAAAAAACATATGATCATCTAAATACATGCAGAGAAATGTTTTGACAAAATTCAACACCCTTTTACGATAAAAACCCTGCAGAAAGTAGACATAGAGGGAACTTTCTTCAACATAATAAAAGCCATATATGACAAACTCACAGCCAACATCGTCCTCAGTGGTCAAAAATTGAAACCATTTCCACTAAGATCAGGAACAAAACAAGGTTGCCCACTCTCACCACTATTATTCATCATAGATTTGGAAGTTTTAGCCACAGCAATCAGAGAAGAAAAAGAAATAAAAGGAATCCAAATCAGAAAAGAAGAAGTAAAGCTGTCACTGTTTGCAGATGATACTTTACATAGAGAATCCTAAAATTGCTACTAGAAAACTACTAGAGCTAATCAATGAATTTGGTTATGTAGCAGGATACAAAATTAATGCACAGAAATCTCTGGCATTCCTTTACACTAATGATGAAAAATCTGAAAATGAAATTAAGGAAACACTCCCGTTTACCATTGCAACAAAAAGAATAAAATATCTAGGAATAAACCTACCTAAGGAGACAAAAGACCTGTATGCAGAAAATTATTACACTGATGAAAGAAATTAAAGATAATACAAATAGATGGAGAGATATACTATGTTCCTGGATTGGAAAAATCAACATTGTGAAAATGACTTTACACCCAAAGCAATCTGCAGATTCAGTTAAATCCCTATCAAATTACTACTGGCATTTTTCAGAGAACTAGAACAAAAAATTCACAATTTGTATGGAAACACAAAACACCCTGAATAGACAAAGCAATCTTGGGAAAGAAAAACGGGGGTGCAGGAATCAGGCTCCCTGACTTCAGACTATACTACAAAGCTACAGTAATCAAGACAGTATGGTACTGGCACAGAAACAGAAATATAGATCAATGGAACAGGATAGAAAGATCAGAGATAAGCTTATGCACATAGGGTCACCTTATCTTCAATAAAGGATGCAAGAATATACAGTGGAGAAAAGACAGCCTCTTCAATAAATGGTGCTGGGAAAACTGCACAGCTACATGTAAAAGAATGAAATTAGAGCAGTCCTTAACACCATACACAAAAATAAACTCAAAATGGATTAAAGACCTACATGTAAAGCCAGACACCATCAAACTCTTAGAGGATAACATAGGCAGAACACTCTGTGACATAAATCACAGCAAGATCCTTTCAACCCACCTCCTAGAGAAAAGGAAATAACAACAAAAATAAACAAATGGGACCTAATGAAACTTAAATTTTTTTGCATTGCAATGGAAACCATAAACAAGACGAAAAGACAACTCTCAGAATGGGAGAAAATTTTTGTAAATGAAGCAACTAACAAGGGATTAATCTCCAAAATTTACAAGCAGCTCATGCAGCTCAATGTCAAAAAAACAAATAACCCAATCCAAAAATGTTCAGAAGACCTAAATAGACATTTCTCCAAAGAAGATATACAGATTGCCAACAGACACATGAAAGAATGCTCAACAGCATTAATCATTAGAAAACTGCAAATCGAAACTACAATGAGATATCATCTCATACCAGTCAGAATGGCCATCATCAAAAAATCTACAAAAAATAAATGCTGGAGAGGGTGTGGAGAAAAGGGAACCCTCTTGCACTGTTGGTGGGAATGTAAATTGATACAGCCACTATGGAGAACAGTGTGGAGGTTCCTTAAAAAACTAAAAACAGAACTACCATACAACCCAGCAATCCCACTACTGGGCATATACTCTGAGAAACCATAATTCCAAAAGAGTCATGTACTACAATGTTCATTGCAGCTCTATATACAATAGCCAGGACATGGAATCAACCTAAGTGTCCATCAACAGATGAATGGATAAAGAAGATGTGGCACATATATACAATGGAATATTGCTCATAAAAAGGAATGAAACTGAGTTACTTGTAGTGAAGCGGATGGGCCTAGCGACTGTCATACAGAGTGAAGTAAGTCAGACAGAGAAAAACAAATACCATATGCTAACACATATATATGGAATCTAAAAAAAAAAAAAAAATATGGTCATGAAGAACCTAGGGGCAAACCAGGAATAAAGATGCAGACCTACTAGAGAATGGATTTGTGGATGCAGGGAGGGGGAAGGGTAAGCTGGGACAACTAGAGAGTGGCATGGACATATATACACTACCAAATGTAAAATAGATAGCTAGTGGGAAGCAACAGCATAGCACAGGGAGATCAGCTCAGTGCTTTGTGACCACCTAGAGGGGTGGGATAGGGACCGTGGGAGGAAGGAAACACAAAAGGGAAGAGATATGGGGACATATGTATATTTATAACTGATTCACTTTGTTATAGAGTAGAAACTAACACACCATTGTAAAGCGATTATACTCCAATAAAGACGTTAAATACAAAAATAATAAATAAAAGAAAGAAAGAAAGAAGAGAGCAACTAAACCAAAAATTAAATCCACCAATGATAACAAGCACTGAAAACTATACTAATAAAATAAAATAAAAAAGGACAGAACCCTAGGACAAATTGTAAAAACAAAGCTATACGAAATCACACAAAGAAGCATACACATCTACACTCACAATAAGAGAATAAGAGAAAAAAAAATGTATATATGAAAAAATTAAAGGAAGAGAGCAACCAAATCAATAAGCGAATCTACCATTGATAATGAACTCTAAATACTAAACTAAGATAAACATAAAATCAGAAACCAATTAGAGGCAGAAATCAAACCCCCGGTCTACAGTTGCTCTCAAAATCCACTGCCTCAATTTTGGGATGATTTGTTTTCTATTCAGGTATTCCACAGATGCAGGGTACATCAGGTTGACTGTGGAAGTTTAATCCCCTTCTCTTGAGGCTGCTGGGGGAAATTTCCCTTTCTCTACTTTGTTCGCACAGCTCCTGGGGTTCAGCTTTGTATTGACCCCACCTCTGCATGTAGGTCGCCTGAGAGCACCTATTCTTTGCTCAGACAGGACAGAGTTAAAGTAGCAGCTGATTAGTGGGCTCTGGCTCACTGAGATTGGGAGGAGGGAGGGGTAAGGAATGCAGGGCAAGCCTGAGGCAGTAGAGGCCGGCATGACATTGCAACAGCCTGAGGGTCACTGGGTGTTCTCCCAGGGAAGCTGTCCCTGGATCACGGGATACTCGCAGTGGCAGCCCGCACAGGATCTTGGGAGCGGAGATGTGGTTAGTGACCTGTACTTGCACACAGGCTTCTTGGTGGCTGCAGCAGCAGTCTAAGGATTTCCTGCCCATCTCTGGTGTCCGTGCTGATAGCCGCAGCTCATGCTCTTTTCTGGAGCTCGTTTAGGCAGTGCTCTGAATCCCCGCTTCTCACGCACCCCAAAACAATGGTCTCTTGCCTCTTAGGCAGGTCCAGACTTTTTCCTGGACTCCCTCCCAGCAAGCTGTGGCACATTAGCCCCCTTCAGGCTGTGTTCATGCAGCTAACCCCAGTCCTCTCCCTGGGATCTGATCTCTGAAGCCTGACCTCAGCTCCCAGCCCCCACCCACCCCAGCAGGTGAGCAGACAAGCCTTTCAGGCTGGTCAGCACTGATCCTCTGTGCAGGAATCTCTCCACTTTGCCCTATGCACCCCTATTGCTATGCTCTCCTCCATGGCTCCGAAGTTTCCCCCTGCCACCCTCCTATCGCCACCAGTGAAGGGGATTCTTAGTGTGTGGAAACTTTTCTTCCTTCACAGCTCCCTCTTAGAGGGAGGGAGTGTTTTTTCTTTTGCTCTACCCAGTTTCATGGGGAGTTTCTTGCCTTTTGGGAAGTCTGAGGTCTTCTGCCAGCATTCAGTAGGTGTTCTGTAGGAGTTGTTCCATATGTAGATGTATTTCTGATGTATTTGTGGGGAGGAAGGTGATCTCTATGTCTTACTTCTCCACCATCTTGAAGGTCTTCTCTCAATTTATTTTAAATATATGTACACATTCATAAATAAAATGAGTAACAACAGACTATCTAGAAAATTTTAATATAAATTCTAAATAAGAGCTCTAAAATTGAGAACTCTTCCCTAAATGAAAGCCAAATAAGTACTAAAGTACCTTAACAAATTCCAATGGGGATGGGAGGAAGAAAATATAACCAGTAATAAATTACAAAGTTAAATAAAGTTAATACAAATAATAATATTAATTATAGTAGTCATTATGTCTAAGGGAAATTCATTAATTCTTCCATTAAATTTGAGGCTATTTGATCAGCTTAAAAGATGCAACTCCAGCTACATTCCAATTATAAGGGGCACACTGACTTAATGAGGACAAATATGGTATACAGCTAGATTTTAGTAACTACAATATAATAATCAAGAAATAGACATTAATTTCAGAGATGGGATTTAACTTTAAGCTTGAAAAGATTAAAATAGAAAAATTTTACACAGTGTATACAATATCTAACATGAACCAAATGACATGGTAGTTAAAAATCTATTTTAAAGAAACCTATTAAAAATTCAAGGACATACTTGTTATTGGATTTTTGGAATTTTTTCAGGAGGAAAATTCAATAGTCACAAAGGTACACAGACTCAGTATAAAAATATAATTAATATGGCAGTAAATAAAAGACAAAAAAATTTTGCCTGTAGGAAGCTTTTATTTTTTGTTTGGGAAAACAATAACTTACCACGTCAATAAGTATATTATTTAATGTAGTATTTAATATTATATTCTACCTAGGGATGTGAAGTGTATATATTCATTAAACATATAACTAAATAAGTTACATTTTATAGTAATCATGACTGTAATTAAAAGAGGAAAAATTGTAAAACCAAGTAAAGGAGACCTGAGAACAGTCACACGGTGAGGAGTTTCAATTTGAAAAATGACATTCAATTTGAATTTCTATTCAAAAATAGGCTTCATGCATATATATATATATATATATATAATATTATAGTATAGTATATATAAAATGGAATATTACTCAGCCATGATAAATAATGAAATAATGTCATTTGCAGCAACATGGATAGACCAAGAGGTTATCATACTAAGTAAAGTAAGCCAGACAAAGACAAATATCATATGATATCACTTATATATGGAATCTTAAAAAAAATACAAATGAACTTATATACAAAACAGAAATAGACCCACAGACATGGAAAACAAACTTATCATTACCAAAAGGGAAAAGAGTGAGAGAGATAAATTAGGAGCTTGGGATTAACATATACGCACTACTATATATAAAATAGAGAATCAACCAGGACCTACTTACTCTATAGCAATAGAGAACTATACTCAGTGTTTTGTAATAACCTATAAGGGAACAGAATCTGAAAAATTTTGCTTTACACCTGAAACTAACACAACATTGTAAATCAACTACACTTCAATTAAAAAAAAATAGGCTTCATGGGAAAATGGCATGTGACCAAAGAATTGAAGGAGTAAGAGTGTTGACCATGAAGATATCTGGTGGAAGAACTTTCCAGGCAGAGGGAACAGCCAGTGACAGTTTGAATAGAGCCAGTGGGTAATAAGAAAATAAAGGATGAGGTGAGAGAGGTAACTGGAGAACTAGAGAATAATCCATAGGGCTTTATTGGGGTGGGGTAGGTAACTACAGAATAATTGGTAGGAGCTCATGGGCCATTATAAAAATTTTGCTTTTGACTCAATAAAATTGGTGGTCTTGAAAATTTTTAAGCAAAAATGATAATTGCTGAAAATAAAATGAATGTACCTTTTACCTATTAATTGTTTTAATCTGGCTTGGGGTATGGAATACAATTTATAATTGAGCTCACCAGCAAATAAGCAAGGGAAAAACATTCAAATAGTTTGATAATATATTATACATTATTAAGGGATTTAAAGGCAAAGATAAAATTTCGGTATAAATGTTGAAAACTTCAGATTTATTTTTTCCTTAATAGAGTTTTTAAAAAACGTATTTATGTATTTTTGACTGTGTTGGGTCTTCATTGCTGCGTGAGGGCTTTCTCTAGTTGTGGCGAGCAGGGACTACTCTTTGCTGGGGTGTGCAGGCTTCTCATTGCAGTGGCTTCTCTTTTTGCAGAGCAAGGGCTCTAGGCATGCAGGCTTCAGTAGTTGTGGCACGTGGGTTCAGTAGTTGTGGCTCGTGGGCTGTAGAGTGCAGGCTCAGTAGCCGTGGCACACGGGCTTAGTTGCTCTGTGGCATGTGGGTTCTTCTCTGATCAGGGCTCGAACTCATGTTCCCTGCATTAGCAGGCAGATTCTTAACTACTACACCACCAGGAAAGCCTGCCTTAATAGAGTTTTATTCTTATCTATGTAGACTGGATTCCCAGTAAAAGAAAATATTTCTTTTTATAATTCTAAGCCTAAAAATATATATTCTAAGATATTTACCATTGTATTCATTTTCTTAAAAAAATCTCTTTTTAAAAATATTTTCAGAATTAATAAAATGTTATATTTTGTATTGTAGTAAAAATAATCCAGAAAGCTATGTTTTCCTGCATAACAGTTTTAAATATTCCCATGATTTATAATTTGTAAAATTTATATTTCAAAATATCATGTACAATGTTAGTGCTGCAACATCACAGATCCATTGATTCTGAATAAAACCAACTAGTGTTATTTATTTTAATCATTCAGAGTACATTTTATTTTCTGATCCTAGATATTGTATTGTAGGGGGATATTTTGCAGATGTCAAAACTCATGAGTAACTCATTAAGGCCACATGGCTCTATGTAGCAAAAC
Organism: Leucopleurus acutus; assembly: GCF_964270905.1. Lineage (NCBI taxonomy): Eukaryota > Metazoa > Chordata > Mammalia > Artiodactyla > Delphinidae > Leucopleurus > Leucopleurus acutus. Next base: position 43,265,078 of record NC_139160.1, on the reverse strand, counting down.
AGATTCATAACTTGCTCTGTGCTCCTTCTCTTAAACCACAGATGAACAGTGATGGAACAGAAAATATGACCTCCCCCAAAAAAGAAATTTAAATATTTCTTTTTTAAAAGTAAATGCTGATCATATATTATTTTATTATGTCCTCTTAATCTCTCTTTGGTGTGTTAGAGTTAACAGGGAACTTTTTAATATTGTCAGAATAGTTAATCTAAAGTCAAACTATACTTGAGTCTGAAAGTTTCTGTTTTCTTGATTGCATTAAATGCAGAGTGCTCACTTATATGCACAAACACTGACATTCAGCAGAGCCCTTATTACCACGCTGAGCAGTGTGGATTCAAATTAAAGCTGCCTGTTAGACAACGACTTGAATAAGCTAAGGCTTGTTAAAACAATGTCAATGAGCCCCTATTGTATTGAGCAGCTTCATTTTTTCAATCTTTCAAATTTGTTCACATGAGGCCTGGGTAGTGCTGAAACTGATTAAGTCTGAAATAGGCCTGGAAACTCTCTAATGAGCCACTTGAGGTGAAGGGAATTAGAAAAATCAGAAACAAAGAGACATATACATTTTACTTTAGGTTAAAAACATGGTGATATAACTTCCCCTATGTGTCATAATTTTTTTCAGGCATATTTTAAAAATCTGGCTAAATAGATCATTTATAAGATAGTTAGACTAACATAACAGTTATCTGCATTTATATTTTTAGTGTAATTTGGCAGAGCTTTCTAAGGCTTTTCTGACTTGTTTTCTTCTCCTACAATTATTTTCTTTACTATGAAAATCTTTTCTTGTGGCCAGGTAAAATCTGTTCTCAGTGTTACTGAACCCAGGTTCGGCCACTCTCTGCTCAAAAGTCAATAATTTGAGGGGCAAGTGTTAGTAGAAGGGAAAGGTGCTTTAATCAGAAAAGCCAGCAATCTGGGGAGATGGTGGACTCAGGTCAAGAGGCCAACTCCGAAGATTCTGCTCAGCCATGACAGTTTTTAAAGAGAAAACCGGAGGAGGGCAAAGAAACTCAGTAAATCATTGAGGCAGGAGGTTGGATTCTGCATCATTCTCCATTGTGTGCAGACTGACTGACTCTCTTTTCAGATGTTATCTTGCCGGAATGATCTGACTGAAGAATTTCTTAGGAATGGGCTGTTTGGGGTAGAGAGCTAGCCATTTTTTTAACTGCTTAATTGTTCATTCTTCTTTTTATCTAGGAGTTATGTTAAATTGCCTAGTGACCTCATTCCTACGATTAGGTTCTTTTAAGGTTAGAGGGGAACAGAAATCTGCAAACAGGAAAGGGGCAGAGAGCTGCTTTCACCAAAGGGAAAAATACCTTATAAAAAATGAAGTTCCCTGCTCAACAGTTACTATTGTTGTGTTACTTTATACCTTATGAAATTAAAAGGAAATACTTGAAAATTAATTTTAAAATTAGTATGTCTATCTGAGTATTTCTAGTAACTACATGATGAAATCTAAACACTGTATCAGTTATAAAGGATTGACACTTTATATGATCACCATGCCACAGGGTAGGTGTAAAAACACAGGCTCAAACACAAACATGCACTTTGAAATACGATTTACATACTTGTTTAGATTATAGACATCAACGTTATCAAGCTGTTTAAACTTTTTTTAAGATTACAGATATCAGAAATTTTAAATTGTTAAAAAAATGTAATTTCGTATCAACCTACTCATGATTTTCTTAACCGTTGTTTGGTTCTTACCCACAGACGTTAGTGATTCTCCTACCCGCAGTGGACACAAGTTGCCAATCACTCTGGGGTACTTGAGAAGTTAAACATTTTTGAAAAATAGAGATGAAAGTAATACCAATATAATGATATAGCAATTGAGAAGGAATCTCCCAGCTATTTAAGGAACATATTAGAAATTATCATCTATAGATGTTCTATAGAAGTGACCTACACTTAATGGGACATTATTTCTTCTACCACTATTTTATTGATATGAGAAACAAATTAAAATAATCTAAATGCATCCTGATAATCATTAGGTGCTATGAAGTGTGGGAATATCATATGGTCAAGGCATGAACTGATAAAGAAAGCGTGGGAGAAACAGCACACACAGACAGTTGCTCACAGGAGAGGAATTACATTTTTCCTTTTTTACTGTTACCCAATCTTGAGGTCTTTGTGCTCTTTTTTTTTTTTAACATCTTTATTGGGGTATAATTGCTTTACAATGGTGTGTTAGTTTCTGCTTTATAACAAAGTGAATCAGTCATACATAAGCATATGTTCCCATATGTCTTCCCTCTTGCGTCTCCCTCCCTCCCACCCTCCCTATCCCACCCCTCCAGGCTGTCACAAAGCACCGAGCCAATATCCCTGTGCCATGCGGCTGCTTCCCACTAGCTATCTACCTTACTACGTTTGTTAGTGTGTATATGCCCATGACTCTCTCTCGCCCTGTCACAGCTCACCCTTCCCCCTCCCCATAACCTCAAGTCCGTTCGCTAGCAGGTCTGCGTCTTTATTCCTGCCTTACCCCTAGGTTCTTCATGACATTTTTTTTTCTTAAATTCCATATATATGTGTTAGCATATGGTATTTGTCTTTTTCTTTCTGACTTACTTCACTCTGTATGACAGACTCTAGGTCTATCCACCTCATTACAAATAGCTCAATTTCGTTTCTTTTAATGGCTGAGTAATATTCCATTGTATATATGTGCCACATCTTCTTTATCCATTCATCCGATGATGGGCACTTAGGTTGTTTCCATCTCCGGGCTATTGTAAATAGAGCTGCAATGAACATTTTGGTACATGACTCTTTTTGAATTTTGGTTTTCTCAGGGTATAAGCCCAGTAGTGGGATTGCTGGGTCATATGGTAGCTCTATTTGTAGCTTTTTAAGGAACCTCCATACTGTTCTCCATAGTGGCTGAACCAATTCACATTCCCACCAGCAGTGCAAGAGTGTTCCCTTTTCTCAACACCCTCTCCAGCATTTATTGTTTCTAGATTTTTTGATGATGGCCATTCTGACTGGTATGAGATGATATCTCATTGTAGTTTTGATTTGCATTTCTCTAATGATTAATGATGTTGAGCATTCTTTCATGTGTTTGTTGGCAGTCTGTATATCTTCTTTGGAGAAATGTCTATTTAGGTCTTCTGCCCATTTTTGGATTGGGTTGTTTGATTTTTGTTATTGAGCTGCAGGAGCTGCTTGTAAATTTTGGAGATTAATCCTTTGTCGGTTGCTTCATTTGCAAATATTTTCTCCCATTCTGAGGGTTGTCTTTTGGTCTTGTTTATGGTTTCCTTTGCTGTGCAAAAGCTTTGAAGTTTCATTAGGTCCCATTTGTTTATTTTTGTTTTATTTCCATTACTCTAGGAGGTGGGTCAGAAAGGATCTTGCTGTGATTTATGTCATAGAGTGTTCTGCTTATGTTTTCCTCTAAGAGTTTGATAGTTTCTGGCCTTATATTTAGGTCTTTAATCCATTTTGAGCTTATTTTTGCGTATGATGTTAGGGAGTGATCTAATCTCATACTTTTACATGTACCTGTCCAGTTTTCCCAGCACCACTTATTGAAGAGGCTGTCCTTTCTCCACTGTACATTACTGCCACCTTTATCAAAGATAAGGTGTCCATATGTGCATGGGTTTATCTCTGGGCTTTCTATCCTGTTCCATTGATCTATCTTTCTGTTTTTGTGCCAATACCATACTGTCTTGATAACTGTAGCTTTGTAGTATAGTCTGAAGTCAGGGAACCTGATTCCTCCAGTTCCTTCTTTCGTTCTCAAGATTGCTTTGGCTATTCAGGGTCTTTTGTGTTTCCATACAAATTGCAAAATTTTTTGTTCTAGTTCTGTGAAAAATGCCAGTGGTAGTTTGATAGGGATTGCATTGAATCTATAGATTGCTTTGGGTAGTAGAGTCATTTTCACAATGTTGATTCTTCCAATCCAAGAACATGGTATATCTCTCCATCTATTTGTATCATCTTTAATTTCTTTCATCAGTGTCTTATAATTTTCTGCATACAGGTCTTTTGTCTCCTTAGGTAGGTTTATGCCTAGATATTTTATTCTTTATGTTGCAATGGTAAATAGGAGTGTTTTCTTGATTTCACTTTCAGATTTTTCATCATTAGTGTATAGGAATGCCAGAGATTTCTGTGCATTAATTTTGTATCCTGCCACTTTACCAAATTCATTGATTAGCTCTAGTAGTTTTCTGGTAGCATCTTTAGGATTCTCTATGTATAGGATCATGTCATCTGCAAACAGTGACAGCTTTACTTCTTTTCTAATTTGGATTCCTTTTATTTCCTTTTCTTCTCTGATTGCTGTGGCTAAAACTTCCAAAACTATGTTGAATAAGAGTGGTGAGAGTGGGCAACCTTGTCCTGATCTTAGTGGAAATGCTTTCAGTTTTTCACCATTGAGGATGATGTTTGCTGTGGGCTTGTCATATATGGCCTTTATTATGTTGAGGAAAGTTCCCTCTATGCCTACTTTCTGCAGGGTTTTTATCATAAATGGGTGTTGAATTTTGTCAAAAGCTTTCTCTGCATCGATTGAGATGATCATATGGTTTTTCTCCTTCAATTTGTTAATATGGTTTATCACATTGATAGATTTGCATACATTGAAGAATCCTTGCATTCCTGGAATAAACCCCACTTGATCATGGTGTATGATCCTTTTAATGTGCTGTTGGATTCTGTTTGCTAGTATTTTGTTGAGGATTTTTGCATCTATGTTCATCAGTGATATTGGCCTGTAGTTTTCTTTCTTTGTGACATCCTTGTCTGGTTTTGGTATCAAGGTGATGGTGGCCTCGTAGAAGGAGTTTGGGAGTGTTCCTCCCTCTGCTATATTTTGGAAGAGTTTGAGAAGGATAGGTGTTATCTCTTCTCTAAATGTTTGATAGAATTCGCCTGTGAAGCCATCTGGTCCTGGGCTTTTCTTTGTTGGAAGATTTTTAATCACAGTTTCAATTTCAGTGCTTGTGATTGGTCTGTTCATATTTTCTATTTCTTCCTGATTCAGTCTTGGCAGGTTGTGCATTTCTAAGAATTTGTCCATTTCTTCCAGATTGTCCATTTTATTGGCATAGATTTGCTTGTAGTAATCTCTCATGATCTCTTTTATTTCTGCAGTGTCAGTTGTTACCTCTCCTTTTTCATTTCTAATTCTATTGATTTGAGTCTTCTCCCTGTTTTTCTTGATGAGTCTGGCTAGTGGTTTATCTATTTTGTTTATCTTCTCAAAGAACCAGCTTTTAGTTTTATTGATCTTTGCTATTGTTTCCTTCATTTCTTTTTCATTTACTTCTGATCTGATTTTTATGATTTCTTTCCTTCTGCTAGCTTTGGGGTCTTTTTGTTCTTCTTTCTCTAATTGCTTGAGGTGCAAGGTTAGGTTGTTTATTCGAGATGTTTCCTGCTTCTTAAGGTGGGCTTGTATTGCTATAAAATTCCCCCTTAGAACTGCTTTTGCTGCATCCCACAGGTTTTGGGTTGTTGTGTCTCCATTGTCATTTGTTTCTAGGTATTTTTTGATTTCTTCTTTGATTTCTTCAGTGATCACTTCATTATTAAGTAGTGTGTTGTTTAGCCTCCATGTGTTTGTATTTTTTACAGATCTTTTCCTGTAATTGATATCTAGTCTCATGGCGTTGTGGTCAGAAAAGATACTTGATACAATTTCAATTTTCTTAAATTTACCAAGGCTTGATTTGTGACCTAAGATATGACCTATCCTGGAGAATGTTCCATGAGCACTTGAGAAAAATGTGTATTCTGTTGTTTTTGGATGGAGTGTCCTATAAATATCAATTAAGTCCATCTTGTTTAATGTATCATTTAAAGCTTGTGTTTCCTTATTTATTTTCATTTTGGATGATCTGTCCATGGGTGAAAGTGGGGTGTTAAAGTCCCCTACTATGAATGTGTTACTGTCGATTTCCCCTTTTATGGCTGTTAGTATTTGTCTTATGTATTGAGGTGCTCCTATGTTGGTTGCATAAATATTTACAATTGTTATATCTTCTTCTTGGATCGATCCCTTGATCATTATGTAGTGTCCTTCTTTGTCTCTTATAATAGTCCTTATTTTAAAGTCTATTTTGTCTGATATGAGAATTGCTACTCCAGCTTTCTTTTGGTTTCCATTTGCATGGAATATCTTTTTCCATCCCCTTACTTTCAGTCTGTATGTGTCTCTAGGTCTGAAGTGGGTCTCTTGTAGACAGCATATATAAGGGTTTTGTTTTTGTATCCATTCAGCTAATCTGTGTCTTTTGGTGGGAGCATTTAGTCCATTTACATTTAAGGTAATTATCAATATGTATGTTCCTATTCCCATTTTCTAAATTGTTTTGGGTTCGTTATTGTAGGTCTTTTCCTTCTCTTGTGTTTCTTTTCTAGAGAAGTTCCTTTAGCAGTTGTTGTAAAGGTGGTTTGGTGGTGCTGAACTCTCTCAGCTTTCACTTGTCTGTAAAGGCTTTAATTTCTTCATCAAATCTGAATGAGATCCTTGCTGAGTAGAGTAGTCTTGGTTGCAGGTTTTTCTCCTTCATCACTTTCCGTATGTCCTGCCACTCCCTTCTGGCTTGCAGAGTTCCTGCTGAAAGATCAGCTGTTAACCTTATGGGGATTCCCTTGTGTGTTATTTGTGTTTTTCCCTTGCTGCTTTTAATATGCTTTCTTTGTATTTAATTTTTGACAGTTTGATTAATATGTATCTTGGTGTATTTCTCCTTGTATTTATCCTGTATGGGACTCTCTGTGCTTCCTGGACTTGATTAACTATTTCCTTTCCCATATTAGGGAAGTTTTCAACTATAATCTCTTCAAATATTTTCTCAGTCCATTTCTTTTTCTCTTCTTCTTCTGGAACCCCTATAATTCGAATGTTGGTGCATTTAATGTTGTCCCAGAGGTCTCTGAGACTGTCCTCAGTTCTTTTCATTCCTTTTTCTTTATTCTGCTCTGCAGTAGTTATTTCCACTATTTTATCTTCCAGGTCACTTATCCGTTCTTCTGCCTCAGTTATTCTGCTATTGATCCCATCTAGAGTACTTTTAATTTCATTTATTGTGTTGTTCATCGTTGCTTGTTTCATTTTTATTTCTTCTAGGTCCTTGTTAACTGATTCTTGCATTTTGTCCATTTTATTTCCAAGATTTCGGATCATCCTTACTATCATTATTCTGAATTCTTTTTCAGGTAGACTGGCTATTTCCTCTTCATTTGTTAGGTCTGGCGCATTTTTATCTTGCTCCTTCATCTGCTGTGTGGTTTTCTGTCTTCTCATTTTGCTTATCTTACTGTGTTTGGGGTCTCCTTTTTGCAGACTGCAGGTTCGTAGTTCCCGCTGTTTTTGATGTCTGTCTCCAGTGGCTAAGGTTGGTTCAGTGGGTTGTGTAGGCTTCCTGGTGGAGGGGACTAGTGCCTCTGTTGTGGTGGATGAAGCTGGATCTTGTCTCTCTAGTGGGCAGGTTCATGTCTGGTGGTGTGTTTTGGGGTGTCTGTGGCCTTATTATGATTTTAGGCAGCCTCTCTGCTAATGTGTGGGGTTGTGTTCCTGTTTTGCTAGTTGTTTGGCATAGGTTGTCCAGCACTGTGGCTTGCTGGTCGTTGAGTGAAGCTGGGTGCTGGTGTTAAGATGGAGGTCTCTGGGAGATTTTCGCCGTTTGATATTATGTGGAGCTGGGAGGTCTCTTGCGGACCAGTGTCCTGAAGTTGGCTCTCCTACCTCAGAGGCAGAGCCCTGACTCCTGGCTGGAGCACCAAGAGCCTTTCATCCACACGGCTCAGAATAAAAGGGAGAAAAAGTAGAGGGAATTGGTAGAAGTATGAGGAAAGAAAGAAGGAAAGGAGGGAAGGAAGGAAGGAAGGAAGGAAGAAAGAAAGAAGCAAAGAAGGAAAGAAGGCAAGAAGGAAAGAAAGGAGGGAGGGAGGGAGGGAGGGAGAAAGGAAGGAAGGAGGGAAAGAAGAAAAAACAGAAAGAAAGAAGATACAGTAAAAATAAAATAAAGTATAATAAAGTTATTGAATTAAAAAATTCTTATTTAGAGAAAAAAAAAAAAGGACGGATAGAACCTTAGGACAAATGTTGGAAGCAAAGCTATACAGACAAAATCTTACACAGAAGCATACACATACACCCTCACTAAAAGAGGTAAAGGGGGAAAAATCATAAATCTTGCTGTCAGAGACCACCTCCTCAATTTGGGATGATTCGTTGTCTAAAGGAGGGAAGGAAGGAAGGAAAGAAAGAAAGAAAGAAAGAAAGGACGAAGGTAAAGTATAATAACGTTATTAAAATTAATTATTAAGAAAAAAAATTTAAGAAAAAAACATGGACCGATAGAACCCTAGGACAAATGGTGGAAGCAAGACTATACAGACAAGATCTCACACAGAAGCATACACATACACACTCTCAAAAAGAGGAATAGGGGAAAAAATCATAGATCTTGCTCCTAAAGTCCACTTCCTTAATTTGGGATGATTGGTTGTCTATTCATGTATTCCACAGATGCAGGGTATATCAAGTTGATTGTGGAGCTTTAATCCGCTGCTTCTGAGGATGCTGGGAGAGATTTCCCTTTCTCTTCTTTGTTCTCACAGCTCCCAGGGGCTCAGCTTTGGATTTGGCCCTGCCTCTGCGTGTAGGTCGCTGGAGGGCGTCTGTTTTTTGCTCAGACAGGACGGGGTTAAAGGAGCCGCTGATTCGGGGGTTCTGGCGCACTGAGGCCGGCGGGGAGGGACGGGCACGGAGTGCGGGGCGGGCCTGCGGCGGCAAAGTCCGGCGTGACTTTGCACCAGCCTGAGGCCCGCCGTGCGTTCTCCCGGGGAAGTTGTCCCTGGATCCCGGGAACCTGGCAGTGGCGGGCTGCACAGGCTCCGCGGAAGAGGGGTGTGGAGAGTGACCTGTGCTCGCACACAGGCCCCTTGGTGGCGGCAGCAGCAACCTTAACGTCTCCCGCGCGCCTCTGGAGTCTGCGCTTTCAGCCGCGGCTCGCGCCCGTCTCTGGAGTTCCTTTAAGCAGCGTTCTTAAACCCCTCTCCTCACGCTCCAGGAAACAAAGAGGGAAGAAAAAGTCTCTTGCCTCTTCGGCAGGTGCAGACTTTTCCCCGGACTCCCTCCCGGCTAGCTGTGGTGCACTAACCCCTTCAGGCTATGTTCAAGCCGCCAACCCCAGTCCTCTCCCTGCGCTCCTTCTGAAACTGAAACCCGAGCCTCAGAGCCTCAGCTCGCAGCCCCGCCCGCCCCGGCGGGTGAGCAGACAAGCCTCTCGGGCTGGTGAGTGCCGGTCGGCACCGATCCTCTGTGCGGGAATCTCCCCGCTTTGCCCTCCGCACCCGTTGCTGTGCACTCCTCCGCGGCTTCGAAGCTCCCCCCTTCGCCTCCCGCAGTCTCCGCCCGCAAAGGGGCTTCCTAGTGTGTGGAAACTTTTCCTCCTTCACAGCTCCCTCCCACTGGTGCAGGTGCCGTCCCTATTCTTTTGTCTCTGTTTTTTCTTTTGCCCTACCCAGGTACGTGGGGAGTTTCTTGCCTTTTGGGAGGTCTGAGGTCTTCTGCCAGCCTTCAGTAGGTGTTCTGTAGGAGTTGTTCCACGTGTAGATGTATTTCTGGTGTATCTGTGGGGAGGAAGGTGATCTCCGCGTCTTACTCTTCCGCCATCTTCAAGGTCCCCCCCGATCTTTGTGATCTTGACAGTAAACAGTGTTTTAGTAACATTTAATTATAACATGTCAATGGAGAGCATCATTCTGCCTCTTGGAGAATGTATTTATTCATTACAATACTAGACTGGAGAGCCACACAGTCTTGGGGAAAAATGCAGATTCTTTTCTAAGAGGTAAATATTTAGGATTTATTCTCAACATTAAAATCTGAAACAGTCAATAGATCTGAACCTAATCTTTTAAAATTTAACTGACATAATCTTTAGAATTGAAACATTTAAAAACACCAAAGTTAAGGTTTATTTCAAGAGCATCAATAGGAATACAATTTAAACTGACCCAAATTTCTGAAGTCTATAAAAAGTTGAGTTTTATAAAGCACCCCATCTTCCTCACTTTGGTTTCTCTGTGTCTGGCCATCCACTCTGCACACGAAGAGTGGCCTCTGCCTGCATCTCACCTTGGCAGCTTCTTTCCCTCTTTCAGGTGTCTACTTCTCCAAAAGGTCTTGGACTTATTTGTTTTCTAGTTCTAAAACAGTCCCCTCACCTACATCTGCTCTCGATGCATCCCACACTTTTATTCATGATTTTTATCAAACATAATAATATTTTTATGTGTACGTTTGCTTATTTGCTGTCTAATAACCTTCCTAGGTGGTAATTTTCAAGTGGTTATGGACATGATTATGTTGTTCATCATTTTATATAAAGGACCTAATACATTTTCTGGAACTTAATGATTAAGAGGAGAGTTCCATAAGAGGAACTCAATGAATATTTATGGAATGAGAGAACCATAAGGGAGATAACAGACATTAAATATCATATAATTTTTAATATTGTATACTAAGGGTTAACAATATGAAAACAATGTTGAAGTAGGAAACTCCTAAGCAAGACCCTGAAGACTGCAATAGCACTTGTTACATGTGGCATCTAAAGGTCAGTAAATGCTTCATGAAAGCCTTTTGATGACAGCTGTCATTACAACTTTACTACAAAGTGAGCTATAGTTATAAAAGCACTCATGGGGAATGGTAGGCACTTTGAGACCAAAGGTTTGCTGCTAGAGCTATTTTTACATGTCAGGTCTACTTACAAATAGAGCACTGAGCAAGACAAATGAAGAGTATGTGCAGACTTGGTGGACAATGACTGTGTGGCTTTTGTTCAAAGTTTGCAATTTATTATTTCAGATCCTGAGCATATTCCCTATAGGACACTGAATATTAAGAAGGGGATATAAATCCACTCCCCCCAAATATATGACTTGTTCTATTAACAATTGTCTCTAAAATGTAGAGCATTTTTAAAAGTCTAAATTCCTAGATGAAATAGAGAAATGAATTGCAGCATTTGTAAGACTCAATTCTGGGGGCATTTCTACTCTGTTCCTTGTGCACAACAGAAGAGTAGTTGTGCCTAATTGGGAAGTAAGATTTTGTTTGTCATTTTGGTTTTTATAGCTTGAGAACTCCAGTGGCCAAATAAAGTATGAAAATGTAAAAGAAAAAAACAATTCTAGATAATAGTCACTCAGTCACATTATTTTATAGAGGATGGGTCTGGCACCACGATGTTAACTGATTTGTCAAATGTTGCATAATTGTATGTATCAAAGGTGGATAATAATCCAGCTGTGAGGACCAAATGAGATGATAGTGCTTAGCAAAGCATAAATCAGATAAACTGATGTGCTGGTATAATTCACACGTAAATTGTGTTCGTGACAGTGTATAAATGTTTTTATTTTGATTAATTTAAAAATCCAATGCTATTGGTGTTACATACTAGAAAAAGTGCCGAACTGACAGACAGACTCTCTCATTTTGGCAAGTACTTAAACTTCCAGATTTCAATTTCTGTGAATTTTAAAATAAGAGTGTATAAGCTGACAAGACATATTTCATTAATTTAATAGTCGGGGAGTATGAAGAAAATATTTCATTTATAGCTGATGTTCTCATGTCCTTTATTTATTTACTTTTTGACCCCAAGATTTTTTTTTAATTGAAGTATAGTTGATTTACAATATTGTGTTACTTTCAGGTGTACAGCTTCTGGAGAAATGTCAAACACATCCCAATAATAGGAATGGCTCCGTTAAGTCACTAGATGATACATGTTCCCCCATTTTCCTCCAAAATGGTTTTCTTTTAATATCCACATCCACCTCTGAATCTGTGTACCCAAGTATCTGCTAGTAATTATTTGGAAGACCTTTGTTATAATGGAAACTTGTTCAGTTTGTTCTGAATTTTGTCCCATTTAGCATTAGAAATTACCTCCCAGTTTATTCTTTCTGACCTAATATTTTTAAGGGCCTTGTAAACTGTGAGTCTTTCCTGTGATTTTCTTGCATTTACAGGTATTTTTTGATGTGTGGAAGGTTTGAGTAATAAAGCCTTGAAACATGGTGTCTGCTAAGCTGAAAGTCCTGCTTAAGCAAGGCAAACTTGACTCCACACAGAAGAACCATGCTTTGTGGGTTGGGCTCTGAGGCTGATCATCAAAGAATAATCTAAGACTATGGAAGAATTGATTGTTTTCTTATATTTAAATGTATGTGAAGGAGAGCAACCTATGGGAAGACAGTATCTGACCAAAGCAAGAATGGGATTCAAAGACAAAAGCTACTGATAGGTCAGTTTAAGTGAGTTCACACCTTGGCAGTTCAGGATGGTTTGTGATAAGGAGGTCTGTGAAGGCTGATGCTCAAGTCCTGAGACTGGAGAGGTTCTCCTGTGGTTTTTAGGAATGCTGCCCAGACCATGAAGTGGAGTTCAAAGAGTATAGTGAAGTCATAGAGCACAAAGTGTTGTAAGTGGCAACAGCAGGCTGTTCTTTATGCCAATTCTAGTCACGTTTCTAAGAAGTTGTTCATATACATTCCTCTTGGTCTCTGACCCCTCTGTTTTTTTCCGGAAATTTGTGACATAATTCAGAGTCAGGGTCATGCAGCAACCAAGTTTCTAAGTATTTACATGTTCAAGGATCATTGAAAATTTTATTATTACAGAAAAAGATATAATTTTCCTTATTTATAACTCTAAAATCCTTTAAAGACAAGGAATCTAGTATGAAGTTTTCAGTTCACTCCAGAAAAAAGAATATTTGTTCACTCAATATTCTTATCGAAGGCCTTATCAGAAAAAATGATGCTTTGAGATATAGCAGGAGTGTTGGGGTCATTCTTTGAAAATGTGCTACTCATCATACATTTTAAGTTTAATCACATTTTACATTATTATGGAGAGGAAACTGATGTAGCATCTCTCTTCTCAGTATTGAGTGTAAGCTTACAACCAGTGGAAAAAATGAATAATAGAGTTGTTATGTGGTAGAAACTGGATTTGAACTCAAGTCTCACTAAGACTAGTGCATATATTTTAGGCAGAGGTATTTAGTTCCCTTAAAACTGTCAAACCTAAGCCACTGATTTTAAACAAAGTACATATTTGAAGTGCCAGTGATGACCTCTTTCCCCTAACAGTATGATAGAATACTTAGTTTAATTCTTTCATTTTTGACAACTAGCATGTTTCTCAAATAGTTGCTGAATGCCCTATTCAGCAGAAATTCAGTATTGTTTACAAGATTTTTGCTGTTAGTCAGTCCTAGATAACTAAGGCTTGAGTAACTGTGAGCTTAAGCATAAAATCTTCTTAGTCATTTTATCACAAAATCCTCACAAATACTTCTGCCTTTTCCACAATTCAATAAGAAAAAGAATTATATTAATATAGTAAGCACTATTCTACTATGGGTTCAATCAGTTCTCAGATATCCAAAAAAGAAAAGGAGTGTTTTGGGAGGAGAAGGAATTTCTTCAAGGTTTCTTAACGTATAGTCTCAGCAAAGAAAATATTCAAACTCGTATTTGTTTATATGTATTGTTTATAATACATACATATAATAAATACATTGTTTGGCTAATTCCTGGGCCAAAAAGTGATATATGTTTATTTAGCATGTTTATATAATTATATAACTATGCAGTCATATACTCCACAATTTTAAAATTGTATGTTAATCCTACATGTAATTTTCTATGCATAGTATATAACATTATGCAATGTATTATGTAATTATAAAATTTCATATGCATTTAATAAATTACTTTATATATATAATTTCATTTTTAAACTTTGTATAGCATATTTATGTATTGTATATTATTCAAACTTTTCCTTCTGAACAGATACTTATCTCTCCTATCTTCATTCCATTTTATACAAAGTATATTTAGAAGCAAGATTGCAATTCTCTGCTTTTTGAAGAATGCAGTCAATGTTTAGACAGATTAACTTAAAGTTTGAATAAAACCTCTGAAGGGGGGCTTCCCTGGTGGCGCAGTGGTTGGGAGTCCGCCTGCCGATGCAGGGGACACGGGTTCGTGCCCTGGTCTGGGAGGATCCCACATGCCGCGGAGCGGCTGGGCCCGTGAGCCATGGCCGCTGCGCCTGCGCGTCCGGAGCCTGTGCTCCGCAACGGGAGAGGCCACAGCAGTGAGAGGCCCGCGTACCGCAAAAAAAAAAAAAAAAAAAAAAACCTCTGAAGGAAAAATCATTTTAACATTTTTGCCAAATAATTATAAATATGTAATATTTAATTTAATAGAAAAATTTAAAATTTAATACGAAAAGAGACAACATTGGAAATTTGTGGTGAGCTAAATTACTTAATTTATATGACAGCCTTGTCTATGATAAAATTAGATAATCTTTAGATTTCAGTTATTTATATTGCTTTACCTCAGTGATACTATATTTCAACATTCACTCTTATAAAATAGGATTGCATATAGAAGAGGTAAATATCATTTGGGAGGATTTTTGTAGGGAGACCAGGATATTCCCAAATCGCATGATAAGAACAATGTTAGAACATCAAGAAAACATCTTATTTAACCAGGCTCAAGGTGAATTGCAACTTTCATGCTACTTGATATTTTTATTTTTTCCTTACTCTACTCGTACATCTTTTTCACATCTCTATTCCCCCTTCCACTCCCACCTCTAATAACTAAGATCTCTAGCTAACTAGCTACTGGAAGTAATAAACAACAACTTCCTTGAGGCTAATTGAGTGGATTTTCTTTATAATAATAACCCTATGAGATAGGTCCTGTAATTAACCCCATTTGATAAAAAAGAAATAGGTTCAGAGAGGTAAAGTAACTTGTTTAAAGACAAATAGTTGTTATATTAGAAACTGGATTTAAACTCAGGACCCACTAACTCTAAAAATCTATACTCTTAACCACTAACTGACATTGCCTGTATAAAGAATTCCTGCATACACATTCACTACTTTGGCACATTGCCAACACCTAAGTCAGAAACTTACTGTCTCCTTATCCACACACTATTCTTGTAAGTCAATCATTGAGATTCTATCCAAACACTTTACATTTTTCAAAGACTGTATTATCCATGTTTATAGCTACATTTTTTTCAACCTAGGTAAATACTGGTATTTTCTCATATGCAAGGATATACTGAGAATCTTTGAATATAGACAGAAAATATAGACAGAGCTGATTTCCATGTATAAAGGAAGATCATTCCTTATTGATCTTTTCATTTCTCTTAAATTCCAAAATTACAGTGGCTTGGAAACATGATAGTAGAATGATGGTTACCAGGGGATGAGGGAATCAGGAGGGAGGAAAGGGGAGTTATTTAATGGGTGTAGAGTTTTAGATTTGCAAGATGAAAACGTTCTGGGGAGTTATTTAACAAAAATGTGAATATGCTTAACACTACTGTACTGCACACTTAGATGGTTAAGATGGTAAGTTTTAGTTAGGGATCTTTTATCACAATAAAAAAGTAAAATAAAATCACATTAAACTTTAATATATGTTTATTGAAGATATATCATGCACAATATAATAATTTATTTTACATGTGCTGAAACCTTAAACGTTATTTTTTCCTAGATCTACATATTTTAGCATATACCTGCACTCCTCAATCCCTAACATATAACTCTTTCTCCCATTTAATTCTTTCCTTGCTATTCAGCAGATGCCTTCATCTGTACTTGACTGTTGGATATAACGTGCAACATTTAGCAGTTAAATGAATCAGGTAAACAGGGTTCAAGACACAGAATATCATGTTTTTGGGCATGTGAATTTGGGCAGGACACTTTCTTTCTCTTTAGTTTCCTCATTTGTAAATGTAAATACCAAAGGTACTTATTTCAGATATCATGAGAATTAAATGTTATGCATTTGAATATCTTATCACACCTATTGATACATAGGGACCACCAATTGAATAAAATCTAGAGTAATATTAATATTATGTTTTAAATTGTATCGTTCTGTATTCACATTTTTGCTTCTCTGTGGCATGGATCTCAGATTTGCTCTCCAAGGAAAATTATATAATATGAACAAATATAAGGAACTATAAGCAGATGTTTGTGAAACTAATTTCCTTTTCTTCTTGGGCAACAATTGAGTAAATTTCTTTGCTTCTTATGAAATTAAAACTACCATAAGACTAAGTTCTGTTTCACTAGATATTGAACACAATTTATGTGGTCTCCTTCTAGCGCCAAGCTCATAAAATTCATTATGCCCCATGTTCATTCATTATGCTCAATGTTCTGGTTATTTTTGCAAGTTTGAGATAATACAGCAAATCTAAAAGTTATATGATAAAATGGTGAAACCATAAGATGGAAGGAGTCTATCTAGATAAGAATCATCCATCAAGTAGAAACATATGTTTTGGGCTTTACATAAACAAGACAAGAACTAACACCTTTTGCTATTTAAATTTTTATAGATTGTGAGGTTTGTTTGTTCTACCTGCTAAATAAAGAAATTGGTACTTTGAAGTAACAGAACAGAGGAATCTCACAAGGCCAGTCTAGCCTAATTTCATAATCACTATGGCTAATGATTGCTGTGTATCTCAAATGCTTCCCTTTTATGAATGAGTCTTTATTATAATTGTCCTGGACCCTCCCACCATTGTTAATTGGTCAAGAGGCAGTAGAAACCTTGTCTTTTTAGTTCATGTGTTTCAAGAGCAAGGGAAGCAAGTCAGGTTGTAATAGAGAGGACTTCATCAGATGGAGAGCCTGAGATTAAGCTGAATGCAATAAGTAGAGGGGACCTTAAAAAGTCTCCTTGGGGAAATGATGAGCATGTTGTTTTATGTACAGGAAAATGTTAAAATAAAGAATTGGTATCAAGAAGAGAAGATTGTGGTATAAATTGGCTAGCTGTTCATATAAATTATTTCCTCTTATTTCTAGATACAGCAATTAGACTTCTGTCTAGTTGGCATTGTCATGTGACTGTATTCACCACAGGGGAAGTATTCAGTGGATTTCACATAGGTAATTTTTGAAAGCCAGCCATGAAAGTCAGATATAGGGTTTAATGTGGAATTCAATGAGATGGTTCTAAAATTTATATGTAAGAGCTAAAAGCCACAAATAGGCCAAAGCAAGACATTCCTAAAAAGGTAAATTGAGAAATTAAGTTGATGTGTTATAGTGCAGGAAGACACACCAATGGAATAGAGAGACCAGAAAGAGATCTACACATGTATAGAAAGTATTCAATATTTAGTGCTAGGGCATTTGGGTACGAAGAAAGAGAAAAAGTGAAACTGGATCTCTACATTATACAACATCTGAAAATGCACTACAGATGGATTAAAGACAATGTTTTCAGAGAAAATATGAAATAATATTCTTATGACCTTGACATGGGAAACAATTTTTGTGACAAGACAAAAAATTGCTATGTATATTGAAGCAGGCCAATCGTTTCATACATTAAAATTGATAAATTCTGTAAGTTAAAAGGCATATTAATGACATAAAAACTGCCATAAAATGGAACAAATTATAGCATATGTAATTGACAAAGGATTTTTATTTAAAATCTATAAAGAACTCTAATAAATCAATAAGAAACAAACAAGCTATTTGGAAAATGGTTAAAAGACAGGAAGTAACAGAAAGAATCATCCCAAGTGGTCCATAACATTTGAAAGGATATTCAACCTCTTTACTAGTTATGAAATGTACATTAGAATGCCCATAACAAACAATATCAGATCTACCAAACTAGGAACAATTCAAAGTTTTCTCAGTACAAAATATTGTTATGGATGTATAGGAATGTCAACTCTCACTAAAACTGGGGAAACTACAAATTAGATGAAGTTAAAAAAAATTTTAATGTATCTTGTATACCCTACCATTCCTTTTTATCATATATTCCTTCCTTTTTATCTATATACTCTAAAGAAATTATGTTACATATGCACCAGGAGATATTTATAAGAATACTTATGCAAAGGCATTCATACCAGCAAAACTTTTACTATAACACAAATGTCCATTAAATGCAATGGAAATTTTAAAATGTGGTATATTAATATGATGAAATATTATACATAGGTGAAAATTTGCATGGAAAAATATCCAAAAAATGAGTAAAAGATGTAAACCAAAGAAATACAATTTTATGCCATTTGTATTAATTTGAGAAACATGGAAACTAAATAACCTATTGTTTAGGAATTTTTTCAGAGTTGAGAGAACTCTAAAGAAAATTAAGGAATAATTATTTTAATCAAATAAGTTAGGTATCTTGCTTGCAAAAAAATCACAACAACTTTACAAAATTTAAGCCCATTTTTTGCTAATGCAAAGTTCAATGCAAATGAGGGCATCATCTATATGGTGAAATACAAATCCAGGTTGTTTGATCTTGTGCCCTACCAGTTTTTCTTAGCAGAAGACAAAAGAGAATTGAGTACTACACAGAATTTAACATGGCTTCATGGAGAAGTAAGAAATTTCACTGCCAGTCATATCTCAGTTTTTAGTAGTACATAGCCTTGCCTACCTGTTGGATAGGGAAAGGGAATGGAAAATTTTCCCTCTCAAAGGTCCAGGTAGAAAAAGTACACAAGGGATTGATGAGCAGTATTAATGTCTACCAGACCAATTAACACAAAAACCAGCATAAAAGTTCTCTAGAAGGAGAGGTAGGGAAGGAGGAGGGGATATGTATATGGGAGGGGAGCAAATCAGGGAGGGGAGGCTTCAAAGCTATCAGAAATATTCTTTTTTTCATCCTTTTTTAAGTGTAGGTAGTGGGTAAATGTGTTTCCATTTAATGATTATTATATAAGCTATATATATACTTTTGTATGTATGACATGCTTCAAAATAAAAAATATAATATGCATATTATATATATGATATGGTATGTCATATATCACAAAATATTATAATATGGTAAGTAGATTAATGAACACTAAAGTGTCGACATATTATCGCACAAAACTGTGAGTATGTTACATGACCAAAAGAATTTAGCAATTGTGATTAAGGTTAAGGACCAGAGATGGGGAGGTTATCCAGGAGTATCGAAGTGAGCCCAACCTAATCTTATGTATCCTTAAAAACGGGAGAACATTTCCCAGTTGTGGTCAGAATAAGATGTAATACTGAAGGGTCAGAGATCTGCAACTCTGCTTCCTTTACAGATGAAGGAAGGAGACTACACACAGCTTCTAGAGGTTGGAAAAAGGCAAGAAAGAGGATTCTCCCATAGGGGCTCCAAAGGAACATGGCTCTGCCCACAGCTTGATTTTAGCCTCAAGTTAGACCTACAGAACTACAGTTAATAAATTTGTTTTTTTAATTCTATAAGTTTGTGATAATTTGTTATGGCAACAATGGGAAACAAATATATACTTATACACACACACATGTACACATATGTACATACACACTACTTTCATAAACAAATGTATGTTTTACTGCAATAAGATGGATACCTGAAATTATTCTGGTATTCTGTTCCCAATTTTTGCCGTATACAGAAATCATCCTAATGTATGGTTCATTAATGTGTTTTGAAGAAGGCTAATTTTTTTCCAATCTAGTTTTTACTGAAATGTTCAAAACAATAAAAAGCACCAAGAAAAATTTAGAAAATCTGGGATATGGATGTATAAAAATATAGCAAGATATCACTTCTAGGTCAAAGAGCATGAAGTAATCAACTTTCCCAAGAACAGGGCAGTCAGAATGTCAAAACTGATGAAAGTTAAAGTTGACTGAAGAAATAGCTGTTAAAATTGTTCTATCAGGGAACCTGTAGCAAAACAAACAAACAAAATATTGTAACTTTTTTTTCTGTTAAAAGGATTTGTAGAAATAAGCACAAAATTTGGAAAGGCAGACAACTACAGGACAGAAATTTGGATATAAAATACAGCATATGTCTGGAAGCCAAGGAGCAATGATTTATTTTCTTTAAGGACTGTATGTGGGAAGAATACTCCCAATTATTTATGGGAGCAGAGAAATGGATCTAATTGAAAACAAGAGATGTATGCTAACACTGCTTGAACATTTTGATTACAGGTTACTTCCGCAATTTTCTTCCTTTTGTTTTCATGCATTGTACTAAGATTTAAAGTTATTATTCTTGTTTAGTTTCCCATCCTAAATCAAAAATTATTGAGTTTAGATACGTGGGTTATGGACTGTCCTCAAATTGCCTTGAACTTTGTGAAACTCCATTTAAATATTTTTTATATGTGACTCCATTTGTTTACCGAGAAAAGACATAAACTTTCACTATTTAAAAAAATTTTTTTAGACTGAGGGATTTTATTTTATTTTTTAACACCTTTATTAGAGTATAACTGTTTTGCAATGGTGTGTTAGTTTCTGCTTTACAACAAGTGAATCAGCTATACGTATACATATATCCCCATATCTCCTCCCTCTTGAGTCTCCCTCCAATACTCCCTATCCCACCCCTCTAGGTGGTCACAAAGCACCGAGCTGATCTCCCTGTGCTATATGGCTGCTCCCCCCAAGCTATCTATTTTACACTTGGTAGATATATAAGTCCATGTCAATCTCTCACTTCATCCCAGCTTGCCATTCCCCCTCCCAATGTCCTCAAGTCCATTCTCTACGTCTGTGTCTTTATTCCTGTCCTGTCCCTAAGGTTCTTCAGAACCATTATTATTTTAGATTCCATATATATGTGTCAGCATACGGTATTTATTTTTCTATTTCTGACTTACTTCACTCTGTATGACAGTCTCTAGGCCAATCCACCTCACTACAAATAACTCAATTTCATTTCATTTTTTATGGCTGAGTAACATTCCATCACATATATGTGCGACATCTTTTTTATCCATTCATCTGTCAGTGGACACTTAGGTTGCTTCCATGTCCTGGCTATTGTAAGTAGAGCTGCAATGAACGTTGTAGTACATGACTCTTTTTGAATTATGGTTTTCTCAGAATATATGCCCAGTAGTGGGATTTGTGGTAGTTCTATTTTTATTTTTTATATGGTAGTTCTATTTTTAGTTATTTAAGAAACCTCCATACTGTTCACCATAGTGGCTATATCAATTTACATTCTCACCAACAGTGCAAGAGGGTTCCCTTTTCTCCACACTCTCTCCAGCATTTGTTGTTTGTAGGTTTTTTGGTGATGGCCAATCTGACTCCTGTGAGTGTCTTATAGTTTTCTGCATAAAGGTATTTTGTCTCCTTAGGTAGGTTTATTCCTAAGCATTTTATTCTTTTTGTTGCAATGATAAATGGGAGTGTTTTCTTGATTTCCTTAAGTTTCTTTAATTTCTCTTTCAGAATTTTCATCATTAGTGTATACGAATGCAAGAGATTTCTGTGCATTAATATTGTACCCTTCTACTTTACCAAATTCACTGATTAGCTCTCGTAGTTTTCTGGTAGCATCTTTAGGATTCTCTATGTATAGTATCATGTCATCTGCAAACAGTGACAGCTTTACTTCTTTTTTTCCGTTTTGGATTCCTTTTATTTCTTTTTCTTCTCTGATTACTGTGGATAAAACTTCCAAAACTATGTTGAATTATAGTGATGAGAGTGGACAACCTTGTCTTGTTCCTTCTCTTAGAGGAAATGCTTTCAGTTTTTCACCATTGAGAAAAATGTTGGCTGTGGGTTTGTCATATATGGCCTTTATTATGTTGAGGTAAGTTCCTTCTATGCCTACTTTCTGGAGGGTATATATCATAAATGGTTCTGAATTTTGTCAAAAGATTTTTCTGCATCTGTTGAGATGATCATATGGTTTTTAATCCTTCAACTTGTTAATATGGTGTACCACACTGATTTGCACATATTGAAGAATCCTTGCATTCCTGGGATAAACCCCACTTGATCATGGTGTATGATCCTTTTAATATGCTGTTGGATTCTGTTGCTAGTATTCTGTTGAGGATTTTTGCATATGTGTTCATCAGTGATATTGGCCTGTAGTTTTCTTTCTTTGTGACATCTTTGTCTGGTTTTGGTATCAGGGTGATGGTGGCCTCATAGAATGAGTTTTGGCATGTTCCTCCCTCTGTTATATGTTGGAAGTGTTTGAGAACGATAGGTGTTAGCTCTTCCCTAAATGTTTGATAGAATTCACATGTGAAGCCATCTGGTCCTGGGCTTTTGTTTGTTGGGAGATTTAAATTTATAAATTTCCCTCTTAGAACTGCTATGGCTGCATCCTGTAGGTTTTGGGTCATCGTGTTTTCATTGTCATTTGTTTCTACATATTTTTTAATTTCCTCTTTGATTTCTTCAGTGATTTCTTGGTTATTGAGGAGTGTATTGTTTAGCCTCCATGTGTTTGTATATTTTACAGCTTTTTTCCTGTAATTGACATCTAGTCTAATAGCATTGTGGTCAGAAAAGATACTTGATATGATTTCAATTTTCTTAAATTTACCAAGGCTTGACTTGTGACCCAGGATATGATCTACTCTGGAGAATGTTCCATGAGCACTTGAGAAGAAAGTGTATTCTGTTTCTTTTGGATGTAATGTCTTATAAATATCAATCAAGTCCATCTTGTTTAATGTATCATTTAAAGCTTGTGTTTCCTTATTTATTTTCATTTTGGAAGATCTGTCCATTGGTGTATGTGAGGTGTCATTGTCCCCTACTATTATTGTGTTACTGTCAATTTCACCTTTTATGGCTGTTTACATTTGCCTGTTTACTGGGGTGCTCCTATGTTGGGTGCATAGATATTTACAATTGTTATATCTTCTTCTTGGATTAATCCCTTGATCATTATGTAGTGTCCTTCTTTTTCTCTTGTAATAGTCTTTATTTTAAAGTCTATGTTTTCTGATATGGGAATTGCTACTCCAGCTTCTTTTGATTTCCATTTGCAATGAATATCTGTTTCCATTCTCTCACTTTCAGTATGTATGTGTCCCTAGGTGTGAAGTGGGTATCTTGTAGACAGCATATATACAGGTCTTATATTTGTATCCATTCAGCCAGTCTATGTCTTTTAGTTGGAGCATTTAATTTACATATAAGGTAGTTATTCATATGTATGCTCCTATTACCGTTTTCTTTAATTGTTTTGAGTTTATTATTGTAGGTCTTTTTTTATCTTGTGTTTCCTGTCTAGAGAAGTTCCTTTAGCATTTGTTGTAAAGCTGGTTTAGTGGTGCTGAATTCTTTTAGCTTTTGCTTCTCTGTAAAGGTTTTAATTTCTCCATCAAATCTGAATGAGATCCTTGCTGGGTAGAGTAATCTTGGTTGTAGGTTTTCTCCTTCATCACTTTAAATATGTCCTTTCTCTCCCTTCTGGCTTGCAGAGTTTCTGCTGAAAGATCAGCTGTTAACCTTATGGGGATTCTCTTGTATGTTATTTGTTGTTTTTCCTTACAGCTTTTATTATTTTTTCTTTGTATTTAATTTTTGATAGTTTGTTTAGTATGTTTCTTGGTGTTTTTCTCCTGGTATTTATCCTGTATAGGACTCTCTGCACTTCCTGGACTTGATTGACTATTTCTTTTCCCATATTAGTGAAGTTTTCAATTGTAATCTCTTCAAATATTTTTACAGTCCCTTTCTTTTTCTCTTCTTCTTCTGGGACACTTATAATTTGAATGTTGGTGTGTTTAATGTTGTCCCAGAGGTCTCTAAGACTGTCCTCAATTCTTTTAATTATTTTTTTCTTTATTCTGCTCTGCGGTAGTTATTTCCACTACTTTATCTTCCAGGTCATTTATCTATTGTTCTGCCTCAGTTATTCTGCTCTTGATTCCTTCTAGAGAATATTTTATTTCAATTATTGTGTTGTTGATCATTGTTTGTTTGCTTTTTAGTTCTTCTAGGTCCTTGTTAAACATTTCTTGTATTTTCTCCATTCTATTTCCAAGATTTTGGATCATCTTTAGTGTCATTACTCTGAATTCTTTTTCAGGTAGTCTACCTATTTCTCTTCATTTGTTTGGTCTGGTGGGTTTTTACCTTGGTCCTTCATCTGCTGTGTGTTTCTCTGCCTTCTCGTTTTGCTTAACATACTGTGTCTGGGGTCTCCTTTTCACAGGCTGCAGGTTTCCGTTGTTTTTGGTGTCTGTCTCCATTGGCTAAGGTTGGTTCAGTGGGTTGTGTAGGCTTCTTGGTGGAGGGGACTAGTATTCTGGTGGGTGAGGCTGGATCTTGTCTTTCTGATGGTCAGGACTGTGTCTGGTGGTGTGTTTTGGGGTGTCTGTGGCCTTATTATGATTTTAGGCAGCCTCTGTGCTAATGGGTGGGGTTGTGCTCCCGTCTTGCTAGTTGTTTGGTATTGGGTGTCCACACTCTATATTCCTGGTTGTTGAGTGGGGCTGGGTCCTAGTGTTGAGATCGAGATCTCTGGGAGAGCTTCTGCAGTTTGATATTATGTGGAGCCGGAGGTCTCTGGTGAACTACTGCCCTGAATTCTGCTCTCCCACCTCAGAGACGCAGTCATGACACCTGCCTGGAGCACAAAGAACCTGTCAGCCACACGGCTCAGAAGAAAAGGGAGCAATAAAAAAAGAAAGAAAATAAAAAGAAATATAGTTATTAAAATTAAAAATTATTAAAAATTAAAAAGTAATAATAAAGAAAGCAAGAAGAAAGAAAGAAGGTAGAAACCAAACCAAAGATCAAATCCACCAATGATAACAAGCACTAAAAACTATACTAAAAAAGAAAAGAAAAAAAAAAAAAGGACAGAGAACCCTAAGACATATGGTAAAAATAAAGCTATACAGACAAAAGCACACAAAGAAGCATGCCCATAAACACTCACAAAAAGAGAAAAAGGAAAAAAAATATGTATATCTATATTAAAAAAAGGAAGAGAACACCCAAATCAATAAACAAATCTACCAATGATAATAAACTCTAAATACTAAACTAAGATAAACATAAAACCAGAAACCAGTTAGTCATATGCAGCAAACCCTAAGTCTACAGTTGCTCCCAAAGTCAACTACCTCAATTTTGGGATGATTCATTTTCTATTCACATATTCCATAGATGCAGGGTACATCAAGTTGATTGTGGAGATTTAATCCGCTGCTCCTTAGGGTGCTGGGAGAAATTTCCCTTTCTCTTCTTTTTTCGCACAGCTCCTGGGGTTCAATTTTGGATTGGCTCTGCCTCTGTGTGTAGGTCACCTGAGGGTGTCTGTTCCTGCCCAGACAGGATGGAGTTAAAGGAGCAGCTGTTAGGGGTCTCTGGCTCACTCAATCCGGGGAGAGGAAGGAGTACAGAATGCGGGCTGAGCCTGCGGTGGCAGAGGCCGGCATGATGTCACAACAGCCGGAGTGTCACCAGGTGTTCTCCCAGGAAAGCTGTCCCTGGATCACAGGACCCAGGTAGTGATGGGCTGCACATGCTCCCAGGAGAGGAGGCGTGGAGAGTGACCTGTGCTTGCACTCAGGCTTCTTGGTGGCTGCAGCAACAGCCTTAGCATTTCATGCCTGTCTCTGGGGTCCGTGTTGATAACTGTGACTCTTGCCCATATCTGGAGCTTGTTTAGGCAGTGCTCTGAATCCCCTCTCCTCACACACACCAAAATAATATTCTCTTGCCTCCTAGGCAGGTTCAGACTTTTTCCCAACTCCCTCCCGGCTAGCTGTGGTACACTAGCCCCCTTCAGGCTGTGTTCACACAGCCAACCCGAGTCCTTTCCCTGGGATCCGACCTCCAAGCCAGAGACTCAGATCCCAGCCACCACTCACCGAGGTGGGTGAGCAGACAAGCTTCCTGACAGGTGAGCAGACAAGCCTCTCAGGCTGGTGAGTGCTGGTTGGCAGCAATCCTCTGTGAGGCAATCTCTCCACTTTGCCCTCTGTACCCCTGTTGCTGCGCTCTCCTTCATGGCTCTGAAGCTTCCCCCACCCCATGACCCCCCATCTCCACCAGTGAAGGGGCTTCCTAGTGTGTGGAAGCTATTCCTCCTTCACAGCTCCCTCCCTGAGGTGCAGGTCCCATCCCTATTCTTTTGTTTCTGTTTTTTCTTTGCCCTACCCAGTTATGTGGGAAGTTTCTTGCCTTTTGGGAAGTCTGAGGTTTTCTGCCAGCATTCAGTAGGTGTTCTGTAGGAGTTGTTCCACATGTAACTGTATTTCTGATGTATTTATGGGGAGAAAGTTGATCTCCACGTCTTACTCTTCCACCATCTTGAAGGTCTCCCTCAACTTTCACTATATATATTTTTTTTTTACTTTTTTTTTTTTTTTTTTGCAGTACGCGGGCCTCTCACTGCTGTGACCTCTCCCGTTGCGGAGCACAGGCTCTGGATGCACAGGCTCAGCGGCCATGGCTCATGGGCCTAGCTGCTCTGTGGCATGTGGGATCTTACCGGACCGGGGCACGAACCCGTGTCCCCTGCATCGGCAGGCAGACTCTCAACCACTGCGCCACCAGGGAAGCCCGATTTTTTGAAGATCTATAATGTATTCCATCTGAATGAAGAATCCAAGAATTAAATAGCCTCCTTGAACATTATCATATGGATAAATGACTCTGGAACAAGGTTTTGGAAAAGGAAAATAAAAGTCATTTTGTATTTCTAAAGGTCTAAAGGGAAAAACAAATATAATTACTGTTGTGTGCATGCAACCTTCCTCCTGAGTGTAATTTGTATTTTGACAATGATGCCAGTGTGTGCTGGGGGGTTCGGTCTTTTTTTTTCTCTGTGTGAAGGAAAAAAGTAATCTTTCCTTGTATTCAGAGGATTAAAGCTCAATACTATTTGCTTAAACTATTACACTGAGTTAAAGTTTGAACACAAAAAACAAAATAAAAATAAAATATGCATCTTCAAAGCTTTCGTATATAAAAAAGGAAGCACCCAATATCTGATGTTTTAACTACCTTCCTTTCTGAGCCCTTAATATGACTGATATCTTTACCATTTTATTTATTTAAACTAAGATCCAAAAATTAAATACATTAAGAGTATATTCAGAAATTTAAAATTAGTCTACACTAATTTTTCCAGGTGAGCCTGGAAGAGAGAAACTTTATCAATCAACATGAATAGAGCAGTGGAACAGGCTGGCAGCATCTTCAGTGTTCTCCATTCCTCTTGCTGGATACATAGTAACAGTAAGAACAGTTCTCCAGCTTGTTAGGGGCATATGACTAGGTCTTCTAAGGGAATATGTAGTCCTAAAATATCCTTAGAGATCCACAGCTCCTGCTGTGTTCCCTGTTCATGAAGCTGGAAACCAAAGGCTGAATTGGAGAAAACACAAGATGGGAGGTGGGACCTTGCCACCATCATTTAGAGAAGAGTCGCCCTGGAAAAATATTATGTGTGTTTGTTTTCAAGAAGCCAATGCTATTTGACTACTGCACAAAAAATAAACAGTCTTAAACAAATAAAACCTACTGCAAGTGATATTTTATATGAAAGGAAAGAATGGCATGTGAAAATTGGGACAGCAGAGAGCCATTTCTTAGGTTATAGAAACAGATTTTCTGGGCTTGCACTGTGCAGACTGCACTAGAGTAGGGAAAACTTACATGCGTGTATAAGTGGAGGTGTCAGTGTTATGGTATAAGCAGGGAGAAGAATCCTTTCTAAAGCCTGTCAGGAATTTCAGGAAGTGAACTTGCATGGTGTACTGGAATAAGTTCCAGGTAGAGAGAAGTGTACTGCCGATGGCAGGCATTGACTAATCGGTATGACTCACACTTGCTGCATCAATAGAATCACCTGGGACTCTTGTTAATAATTGAGTTTCCTGAATTACATTCTCCAGGAGGCCCTGAGACCTGTATTTTTAAGCCAAGCCACCCAACTGATCCCCATGATGAGGTAAGTTTGATAACATCAGTGTACACCAACAGGGACTGATCTTTGGGGGTAATACATAAGCTGTGTCAAGTCAGTCAGTCCACTAGACTTCTCCAGGCTTCTTGTAGATCAGTCCTATTTTTTTGTTTATTCTGTCTCTGCTTTATGGAAATATCTCTCAAGTTTCAGTTGTTAAATCCTTGTTATTTAAAAATCTTGCTCTCTACTGACCAAAATTTCAAGCTCTGACTCTGAAGAGGTTAAACTTTCTAAACAAACAGGTTGTGACAATGGGTGTATCTTGGAGCACCAAGTGACAACTGTGAAAATAATTCACTATTAATGTTCATACACCTGTAAATGGCAAGTGCATTTGGCCTATTAACTTTTCATCATGCTGTCAGTGGCCATGGGACCCAGAAAGACAGCCTTTCTCAAAATGTCATGCTTTACATCCCTTGTGGAGACTCAGCCTCTCTAACGTGGAGCACTTAGCTCAAGGGAACATTTAGAGAGAGAGGGAGAGGGAAGGGGAGGAGACCAAAAAGAAAAAAAAAAGAGATGCAAACAAATAAAAATACTTTAATGTTTACCTAAATTTTAAATCATCTGTGTTGTATTCCTTCCAGGGAAACTTATAAAAGTTTAGTCTTATGAAGTTAATTAAATATTTCAAACAATATATCAATATATGTTTTTTCTATTTTAGATCTGAGTGGTGAAAATGTATGCCACTTTTGAAGGTCAAATTTTAAAATCTGGAAAGGCAGCTCTAAAAAGTAACATTAATGCTTCCCTGGTGCTAGTTTTGTGGTTGAGTCACTGCTGACTCTAAAGCAATCCACAGTGTCTCGTGAGGAATAATACGATGTGGGCATGCATATAATCGTTGCCCTACAAGTGAGACACCACCTAGTAGAACTTATAATTCTCAGTGTATACTTTTCCCTTTGGAACTTTAATACATTTTTAAAATTTGCTGTTGAGAGTGGATTGTAGTTTTTTTACTCTGTCATTATAGCACCAGAAAATGAAACAATGGGTTTGGCTATGTAACCCCAGGGATTACAGTATTAAAATCAAAACAGAACAGAATGAACACCAAAAGCTGCAAGAACATTTTCTGTTGAGATAATATTTTCATGATTTTTGTTTTTAGCTTGGAAACAATAATGAAAAATGCCATACTAGTTATTGAAATCAAAAGATCTAGGGGAAAGCCTAAAACATCTTTATTGAAAACTGAGAAATTTGTCTTTTTCCTTCTTTTAAGAAGGTGGGGTTAAAAATTTATTCTGACCTTTTAACTTCTAGCCTATTCAGAGATTTGAGATGACAGTTTAATATTATGTGAATAAATAGTATCAAGACCCTTTCTATCAGTTATCTGATTACCATCAGCCCATTTCATCCATGTCAAATGTACTAGTCTGTTCTATTCTAGGTATATAATATATTATAGTTATAATATTCACATATGATCAATAATATATATAACATATTATGATTTTAATACATATTATAGTTACAATAGGGCAAAAGTTCAAAACTACAATTCATGGTAACTTGAGTTTATATGCATATGTCTAATGTTAGGGATTATAATAAATGTTCTTTTTTGAAAAAATATATCTAAAACACTGTCTAAACTTAGAAACATAGAAATTATATTCTCTGTAACATTTCCCTTACTCCAAAAAAAGACGGGCTTTTTGCAAGTGTCTTACGTTGGGTTTCTTTGCAAACCTTTTTATCTCAGAAGAGTTTACACTTAAGAACAAGAAACTAAAGCACCAAGTCAGCTCTATGCCTTTTGCATCCACCAGCATGGCTGGCACTGGTACCTTTCATGTGGATTGGGCAATAAGATTTCCCTCTTCACAAATATACACACTTAATCTTTCCCAGGCCAACTGAAGGCTACCATTAAAGATGCATTATTCAGAGAAGTAGTGCTTTATTTAAAAACACAAAATTCTGTAGCAGTGTAACAATATTTCAAATTAATTATTCTTTTCTTTTCACAGTATTTATTTTATTTCAAGGATATTATTACAGCTCTCAGAGGTGAATACTTGTAATTAGTCATTCATTCACTTTCTTCTAAGAGTTTATGGATTTTAAAATTATGTTTTTTGGTTATTTATTTATTTATTTATTTTGTTTCTTTTGAAGAAAAGAAGAAGGATAGCTCAGGACTCTGGTTTTGATTTGTTTTATTTATTTCAAAGAAAAGAAGGATTGCTCAGGACTCTGAATCCCTGAATCATTTGAACAGTCATCTGTCACTGTTCTAGGATCCCTAGAGAAAAGTGGAATACGAAAAAAAAAAAAAACAGGAAACTGCACATCATTTGTTAGCCTAAGTCTCAATTTCAATTCCCAATGTAAAACCCATGTCATGCTAAACTGGCCTTGGACCAAGCAGGATTTCATAGTGGCCTAATATGTAGATCCAGAGAGACAAGACTGAATAATGTCCTTTCCTCAGAAACTCCCTCTGTCTACCACCTCCTATATCTGATCAAGATCAAATCCCACATAGTCTACCTTCTAAATATCTATAGTCTGCTCAATTCTTATTACCCCTACTAACATTCCTCTTATCCAGGCCATTACACTCTCTCTACAATATTCAGCAACCTCCTACAGAGTCCTAGCACGTCCTCTTTTGTCCCCATCTGATCCATTCTCAATGTCTTCTTTTAGCTGAATATTTTGCCATCAGTTTTTTGTGGGTTTTTTTTTTTTTGGTCATCATGTTTTACTCTAGACTCTATAAATGCTGCTTATGTGCTGGAGTATTCCTCTTTGTTCATCTTTCACTCAGCTCTCATCATGGAAGTTAGTATCTTTTAGAAATTTTTACTCTATGTTAGGGAATTCTGCTATAGGCTTACTATACTTTTCTTATTGTAGCCACATAGGAGTACCCAAATTGTTAGTCCTTATATTTCTATGTAACTAACAAACTCTGTAAACTCTGTGGGTCAGGGATCAAATGTATCTTGCTCAAATATGCAAATACCTAGGGGGAGTGACTGGCAAATACACTTATCTGTGGAAAAATGTTGATGGATAGCGAAGAAAGTATGGAAAATTGAAAGGAAAGAAAAATAAGGGACAGGAATAGAAATTGCTTGGTTGCAGAAAGTTTAACACTCCTTCCCCTCAATGTTCAAACCCTGTAACATGACCCTGTTGTATCCTTGGCTTTGACATATGCCAGGATTCCTTCTTAGAGATATATTGGGGGTGGGGTGGAGATAGGGAAGGGACACTAGAGCCAATTTTAAAAGTTAGATTTAATGTTAAATGTAATTAGTAGCTTAGTGATTAAGAAGGGGGTCTCTGGAGTCAAACTATTAGATTCATTACTAAGCTATATGACTTGAAGCAGATTACTAAACCTCTCTGTAACATAATTTACTCTTCTGTAATATGAAAATTAATAGTCTCTAATATATAAAATCATTTTGAAGATTAAGTGAGATTATATAATATACATATAAAGTACTTAGAAAAGTGCCAAAGAGACATTGATATAAATTTATTAACTATGAGAATCTAAATGGTATATTAAATTATGCAGACCTTGAAAGGTTAAACTGCTTTCTAAGTAAGAGTAATGAAGAATAAATGTTACATATATGAAAGTTAAGATATAAAACAATAAATTAAATGCTCATGAATCAACCATGCAACTTAAGAGCTTAAACACTACCAATAACTTTTGAGAGCTGACAACAACATAATTTCCTGTCCCTGTGTTAAATAGAACTAAAGAATTATACTGCTTTGTCCCTTTTAATCTAAAAGAGTCTCTGCCTCATATTGTTTTTCCTTTTTTCTCTTCTTTTTTTTTTTTTCTTTGTCAGGGGAAAGCCAGTTTTATTGAGCAAAGTTCTCAGGACCTGGGGTTTAGGTCTCCCCTGGTTTGTCATGTCATAAACATTCTTGAAAGGTTAAAACCAGTTATCTTGTGTCATAACTCAAATCGTATATTTATACAGTTGTTTATTAAGTTAGATTCAAGTTAAAAATATCAGCAAGAATACTTCATTATTAGTGTTGTATATATCCCATAATATCACATCAGGAAGTACATACTACCAGTTTTTACCATTATTAGTGATAATATGGACCCTTTGTTAAAATTACGTCTGCCATATTTCTCTATTTTAAAAGTAACTTTCTTCTTTACAATTAAAACTGAATCTATTGGATGATACTTTAAGTCAGTGACCTTTTAATAAATGGTTTTCTCATACATTAATGATATTTTTCTAAATTAAATACTATACTGGGAGTTGTACAGTCATGGTTTTATAATTCCATCATTTATTTATTGGCTGGGATACTTTTATAAAGCAGAACTTTCACATTTGTTTTCCCCCTTATCTCTTTCTCTGACTTTCTTTATGTATATCACTAAAGGTGCACAGATTTACTTCACTTGAAATTTACAAAAGAAATATTTGATAGTATAGCCCTGCTTTTATTAAAAAGTTTCAGAGAGGTAGAGAGACAGACTGTAATTTGAGTCATGTGTATACTAAAGAAAGGAAATATGAGAATAAATTACTAGGTAAAATTAGACGATAGGGTTCTATGATTATGATTAACCTGAAGTTGAAATATATTTCTTATGATTCAGCAGCCAGTAACAGGAAATGACGAAGCCATATACATAACACCATGTTATTGTTGATGAAACCATAATTACCAAGACTGCTCTTAATTGAGGTGACACTACTCCAAGAAATGAAGTAAAATCATAGTTAGAAAACAAGATTTTAGTGTAGGAGCTGAATAGTACTAATAATAAAGCACAAAATTATGATTCTTACATGAATCTATTATTAAATTTAGGTTAAGATATTTGTAAAAGTTGAAACTTAACTGGAATATTAAAAGTGCTTTTTCTAAACTACTAAGGTTGAATAGCATTTTGAAGAACATTTTTTACAGAATTTTTATAGTATTTGGTAGAAAAACTACCTAAAAAGCTTAAATTGTAGTCTTAAATTTAATTTAACACCTACTGCCTAGTCTTTAACACTCTACTGGAATAGGGATTATTATTTTCCATACCTTTTATGTGAGACATGTGAGGAAACTGATAGGCTTCAGAGTTTAAAGTGACAAAATTCACTGAGATAATTAAATTATAATGTCATATAAGTAATGGGTGCTCAACACCAACCCAAGAAGTCTTATTACTTTATGCATACTCATAAACCTTGTGATATATTGCTATCTGTTTTTTTAAAGCAAACCTGCTCCTCTTCATCTGCCCCTTTTGGGTTCAGTTGTACCACATTCTACCAGTTACTCAAATACCCATATATTCTTGAAAACTTCAGTTCTTCAATCTCTAAAATAATTGATAGTAGAGTCTCTTATGTCTATCTGATAAATGTCACTTTGGTCTGTCCCTATTCCTCTTCTTTACTTACTTAACTGTTAAGTCATGGTTGTTAAAAACACAAATCATGTCCATCTATACCACCACATCTCCCCACTTCAAAACCTGTGAAGGTGCTCCACTGCTTATAGAATAAATTTCTAAAGTAGGACCTACAAAACCCTGAGCAGTCTGTATCAAAGATACTCTTCAACTCCACCTTACCTCTTCCCTTGTGCACTTCATTCAACTTTCTTTGTCCTCTGCACACATGGCATGTACCTTTACACTGCCATTACTTGCTCCATGTCACTCTATCTACCTGGACTGCTCTTTCCATTTTCACATGCTGGTCAATTCCTATTCATCCTTCAAGACTTGACTCAAATGTTGCCTCTCTGAACACATTCCATGTCTCTCTCTATAGATATAGATGTAGATATAGATATATCTTCTCTAGGACTTTACACACTGCAGTAAATTTTTTTCTTTACATGCCTATCGCTTCTCACTAAACTCTGAGATTCAAATAAGTCAAAACCATACATTTCCATCATAGATTGTGTTCATTTTATCTTCATATTCACAGTACTTAGCACAGTATTTGACACAGAGAAATCACTCAGAAAATATTTGTTGGATGATTGATCATAAACTGCCACTTTTTCACAAGGATCCATTTTCTACTATGTATTTTGGGGGAAAAGCTCTCCCAGAATGAATTACTAAGAAATTATCATTTCATAAAAAGAAATTATATATTATGGTAATTATAAATTCACTTTATCCACAATAGTGGCTAAAACTTTCCTTTCCTTTTATGGGGCTGTCACTAAGAAGAAGACCTCTTCTTTCTTCTACAGTGTCTTTGCTGTTACTCTTCTAGACTTGCACTGTTTTTTCCTACCTTCCTCAATAAACAATAGCTATAATGAATAAGCAGAAAGAATGCTCTCCTAAATACACAAAACATATTTCTTCTACAAGTGTTTGTTTGTTCCTAGTGGTAAATGGAGGTAACATGCTTTTTCCCCTCTCTATTTTAAAGGATGCATGAATGCCAAATGTACTTATACTGCACCTATTCGAGAATTCAAATTAACAGTTTGAAAACTTGACATATTGACAATGGTGGCTAAAACTTTTTGTAGGTTCAATATCTTTAGAACATGACCCTATTGTTCACAAAACTTAACAATGAATTCAATTAGTTAATGAATACTCACTGAGCATCCATCTGTGGCAGACCCTTTGTAAGCCATTTGTAGGAAAGATGACATGCCACCCTTAGGAACCACAGGATGTAGAGGGATTTAAATATCTTCTGGTGAAGCATTTTATACTATTCTTCCATACTCTTTAGCTAATTCTTCTCTTTCACTTGCAGATAAGCCTAAAAGCAGATAGGGGAAAATTAGCAAATGAAATTTGCTTTAATTCATATCACAGGCAAAGCTAGGTAGAAGACAGCATAAATTTATGACTAAGACACAGGATTTCTATCACTGATTTCTATTGTTAAAAAAATCAGTATATGGAAATATAAGATAAAAACAGGGCTCTGATTAAAACAGTGAAGGAGACAAAAATCACAATTATTTTTGTCTATACTATCTTGATTTTACCTCATTGTTCTTATTGCCACTCTTCAACCCCCAAATCAGTGGTGTGCTGGTAAAATGACCCTATAGAAAAAAGAAAAAAAAAATCCCTTAGTTTATCATTTGCCTATTTCCATGGTGTAAATACTCTGAGCATGGTCAATTTCAAACTACCAACTATGAAGTTGGTAAGAAATGCTAAAAATCAGCTTCACAATCAACACAAGCTGGCTCCAACTCACCAATGGATCCCCTTCACAGGCATGCAGCTTGAAGCACAGACAGACACACAAACCTACGTTATGTTCTCATTAATAGATATTACAATGTATGTAATAATGTATTACATACATTAATATGAATTTTACTCATTGTATTAACTCTCCCAACCAAGGACATTGTATTTTAAATATCATCACTAAATTTAGAAAGTAAAATAACAACACTATTACCCCCATGTAATAACTGTAAACCTCATGAATCACACTTAAATATGCTATCTATTCTGTGGAGGTTGCACAGCTGTTTGTTAAAATGGTTAAGTTAGAAGGCTTAGATAGAAGTGGTTTAGAAAGATTACAATTTATATTTCTTAATATAAAATCTTACTGGTTGAAAATGCATGCATCAATTTCTTACAGTACCTACAAGATGGTAGGTACTATAAGCTTTCCTTATATTATTTCATGTGATTGGGAAAACATCATTATTAGTACTTAAAATTTAATGCTGATATAATTTCAGGAAAGTATTTTAAAAGCAAAATTCATGGAAATTAAATTT
This sequence comes from Leucopleurus acutus, assembly GCF_964270905.1. Classification (NCBI taxonomy): domain Eukaryota; kingdom Metazoa; phylum Chordata; class Mammalia; order Artiodactyla; family Delphinidae; genus Leucopleurus; species Leucopleurus acutus. Next base: position 43,229,453 of record NC_139160.1, on the reverse strand, counting down.
GTTTAAATGATAAAAACAAAACATACTATGGACTAGTACTTTCTAAATGGTGAGCAACATTATGCATTAAATTAAAAAATAGAAATTGTTTAATTCATCCAGCTAGAGTATGAAATGCAACATGTAGTCACTGAAGAAAAATATGTAACAATCGCTTTCATAGATTTTGCAAAATGAAAATACCTTTAAGTAATAGCCAGAAATAGGTAAGAGAAAAATTAAATATCTTAATAATTGTTAGTTTTTCAAATGAAACACCTTTGTAGAGAGTAATGCATTCAGCATATTTCTGCCTTTGGCAATTCAATTAATTGTGTATTTTAATATAAATGTTTTCTAACTGCAATTCACTTTAATCATTTAAGAAGCTCAATATTGAGCTCTTTAGACTAAGATAAAGCTGTGAGAAAAATCCTCTATGATATTCTTCTATATTTTGGTATTAGTTTTACTTTTAAATAAAATTCTGAAAATACCCCTAGAAGACTATTAAGTATTTATGTTTGTAGTAATACACAAATTATTTCATGTATTCTACATTTTTAAGTATACAAGAGCATGAGAGAAAGTTGTAAGATATTTATAGTTCTGACAGACTTAGTCACTGCATTTTTTAAATAATCTGAAAATATTTTATCTAGTTATTTGATATAGTATAAACCTTTTGTTTAAGTTGTAGAAATAGCAATGTTCAGAAAAGAAAATAGTAAAAATATTAACCAATATGGATTTGGAGTTGCACTTAACTTCTGAAAATCACATGTACCTGTTTAAAGTATGTCTCCCAGGGATCCATGCATTTATTCTACTATCATATCTTTCTATTTAATCTTCTTTATTTTTTTCTTCTTTTCCATTACTACATAGCCCAAGGTACTTGAAACTGTCCAGGTGTGAAGCATCTTCAGCTTTTAGACTTACAGAATTTAGAATTTCACATGTGTTTGTGTATGTGTGGTGCTGATCTTAATCATCTGTGCTTTTTCAAGATTAACTTTAATACTAAATGAAACTCTCTCATTGGTGAATATCTTTTTCCTAATGGTTAATAAGCATTGAATTATCTACTGTGCTCTTTGGTGCTACAAATTTTTTTTAGAATTTGACGATGTGAATTCTAAAATAAATGCTTTTTACTTTTTATCTTATTTCTACTGGAACTGAGTGAGTTTGTTATGTATGAGATCTCAAAGTTCTTATCACTTAGAAGTAACAGAAATGTGTTTCCTTTATCTTGTGGCACCAGGGAGCCCAGTGTTTGCCTTAAAAAGCTAGAACAAGACTGCTTGTGAAGAGTAGACTGTTTCTATTATTTTCAGTAATAGAAACAATTGTTAAAGTAATTGTGATTTGCGTTGAATTACTGTGGATTAGGATTTTACTGTGCTTTCATTTAATTAAAATCCTTAGAATATAGTGTTTATAATTCAATGGGAAAATAAAGAAAATCAAATGTTTTAGAAATGACTAAAAATTATTCCATTATGCCAGATGCAAAGAGTTTACAATACAAAATGTACATCATCTAGCCCTACATGTACTTGAAGTTGCACTATGCAGTCCTTGAATAGCCTACTCATATATTCATACATATATTTTTACATGTATTTATATTATCAATCATTATTTAAGAAAAACAATGAATAATAAGGTGAATCAGAGTGCATATTAGAAACACTGGTCATATGTTTCTTTATACTTATTTAAATATTTTTTTAGTTTTGTTTTATTTTTTTTTTTACTTAATTATCCTGTCAGTCAGTTCATAGATCTCCAACACAAAACAAAGGAAAACTACAGTAAGTATGCCACAACACTGTGTTAATAAAAAACATAGGGAAAACCTTTCCAGTGTTTTCTCTCTCGTTGATTCAGTTTATGTTTCACTAGCTTTATTAGACTTCCATGGTATCAGAACTAAGGAAGTTTAGGAAGTGGAGCCTCTGTGTCCCACACATGGAGAGTCACAACCCACAAATTCAGGGTTCTGAGCAATTGTGCAGTAAAGAAAACTGTTGAGTTTTGTTTACCCTAGTTTTTCCCAAGTGCACTTGACCAGAGAACTATGTTTCAAATAACCTCTCTAAGCATCCCAAAGATCTAGTATTCTACAGAAAATTCTTTAGTGAATGCTATTCTGAGCTAAGCAAGTACTCAAATATATATAACAAATTATTTTGTAGTCTTCTCACCTTTTCAGCACAGATCAGTGAAGCTAAATCTAAATCCACTCTGTAGCGTGTTTGTATGTATCTGGCCACAACACCTTATCACTACCCATACAGAAGAGCTGCTTTAAGTCCAGGGAAGAACTCAACATCTTAAAGAAATGTGCTGCCCAATGTGCATGCATGTAAACTATGTATCCAGAGTCAGGTACACACTTGTCACATCAAAGACCAACATGTTAGGTTTGCCTAACATAAATATATGAAAATTTTCAAAGATGGGTTGGGATAGCTTGTGCACTAATCACATCAGAGCCTAACATATCAGTGTTCACAAAATATAAAGTTAAGCTTTCCTGTTTCTACTGCAGAGGAGTATGTAATTCCTCTCCCCAGCTAACATTACAAGGTTGAATATCTTGTCAAAGTCTCTGAAAACTTTGTATTACATTCAGTAACCATGATGTTCTACAAAACCACATGGGGAGTGAGCACCCACAACTGGAAGGAGACAAATGAACCAGTGCAAAAACCTATCTAAAGGTTAAAGCACTATGTCCTTCTCTTCCCACCACAAGGAAATCTGTGTTTGTGTGATAGGTTTAATAGTAAGATGTTGTTTAGATATATTAGATGACATATGTTGGATATTTTTTAATGCTGAGCAATCCTAATGGAAAATAAATAATTTAAACCTTGTTTTGTAAGTTTTAAGTTCAAAAGGTTAAGTTTTAGGAAGATGAAGCTTATCCTTCTCACTTTGATTTCATTGGTTCACACTTTATAAAATACAATAGCAATGGACCAAATTTTAAAAATTACCTTCTTGTACATTTTAACTTTCTTTTCTGAGTTTCTTGGGGGCCTCTCACTGTTGTGGCCTCTCCCGTTGCGGAGCACAGGCTCCGGACGCGCAGGCTCAGCGGCCATGGCTCACGGGCCCAGCCGTTCCACCATAAGTGAGATCTTCCTGGACTGGGGTACGAACCCGTGTCCCCTGCATCGGCAGGCAGACTCTCAACACTGCGCCACCAGGGAAGCCCCTCTTTTGAGTTTCTTATCAGGTGTTCTCTGAGATACAACCATAAATATGTCAAGCCCTCCCACCTCCTGTTTTAATGTGCAAGAAGGAAAAAGGGGGGGAAAGAGAATGAACAATCTTTGAGGGCTTTTCACTCTTTCAACAACAAGTGTAGAGAGTGAAATGAATTTACATTCTTCAATAAAAAAAGTTTGGAATCCACCATAAAAAGATGGAGAAGTAAATTTCTACACTATAAAAAATTACTATATCAGCACCATAATATCTTCCCACTCTTCACCTTCAATCTCGGAGCAACCCTAGCAGTCATTTATAATTAATTTTCAACCTCTGATGAATTAAGGTGGGTAAATAACCAAAAGACACATATAAACTGAAGGGTTTCCTTCTTTGTGGGAATTGGAACTCTTTTGGCTGTGGGAATCATTTGGGGAATTTTATTCTAGGTTACTCCTTTTTAGGTTGGCTTCTTGGGTGAGTAACCCCTCCCCACAAGGGTGAAGCCTTGGAGCATAAAAATTGCTAGCCCAATATCTGGTATGAGAAAGTGAGAAATAAAGGTAAGAAGTTAAAGATGGGGAGCATAGCTCTGGAGATGAAATTCAATAGGAAATTCTATAATTGTTGGTTCTTTGCCATTTGAGTTCATGAAAAATATTGTCTCCTCACAAGCCTGAATTTTTTTTAAATACAAAAATAAAAATCCTTATGTTTATCTATGCATGCCTATCTATTTATTTGCTTTGCGAATACAAAGCTTTAGTTGATAAATGTATGAGAGTCTTACTTTTGGAAATCCCAACAGTTATATAGGCTTATATATATTACTATGAATTGGTTTTTATTTTAATGATAAAGCATAGGCAATCAATATCTACTTTCATTTTGGAAGATTCTAAAGAGGTATTAATCAAATCAATTTTTTTTTTTAATTTCAAGGGTGCTTATGTAAGAATATATCCTCAACAGTTATTGTTGGTAATTCTTCCTAAAATAGCAGAAAAAATGTGTATCTAAGTGAAATTTATGATTTTGAAAACTTTATTTGAATTGATAGTTTTAGCCGCCTCTGCATAAATGTTTTCAAATCATGTAAATGAATAGTTTTTCTTCCATTCTTTAGAGAAGATATCAAGCTGAAGTGAAACTAACTGATGAAAAGACTAAAGTTCTATTTAAGTTATGATATAAAATTGACCTTTCACATATATGAGGTAATTATAGTTTGATAAGACAATAACTTTAAAGCATATTAATTTATAGCAATAGATAATATAATATATAAGAGAAAATTAAAATACCATGACTTATTTCTTTTCTATTAAGAACTCAAAAATGTATCGTTTATTTGGACTGAAAGAGCCAAAAAAGGCAAGATAGAGCAGCCATTGTTAAAACGTTAACTCTCTACTATTGAGAGGAGTACTGCACAGGAGTATTTTCATTTTCCAAACTTGTTTGGCTAAAGATTAACAGTGGCTGTTCTCTGTTCAAAATAATCCCAATTTTTTTCCTCTTCCTTAGGGACAATGAAAAAGAGTTCTCTTCTTTCTGACTGATACATTCTAAGTGACTAAATTATGGATGTCAATGATCTTCTTTTAATAGCATTATTAACACTTTCTTTTCCTGGTTTACTTTCTACTCAACTTTGTTTTCCTCATAAATCTCAGAGTTCTCTTTACTCTAACTGTTCCTTTTTTCATCTTGTTCAATAAATAGGTACTCTCTCTGTTTAAGTCCTTAGGTTTTTCTCTCTTAACTTATTATGGTGTCTTGTATTACAAAAAGAGCATTTATTTAAAATAAACCTTCATAAAATGAATGTGTCTACCTAGAAATAAAATGAGGTTGGAGTTTTTTTCCTTTTTCAACTACTCCTTAAAAAGTAGAGCACAAAAGAGTATGGTGCTGAATTATACTGAGATTTAATTAAGCTTTAAAAAGATAAAAATGAATAAGGGCATCTCTATTTGGAATTAGGCAATTTTTAAATTTCAGAAATAGTTTGGCCCTTCCCCCTTACACCAGTCTTTTTCTCCTAAGGATGTGCTTTCTCTCATATCTTTCTCCATGTTCCTTTTTAAATATTTCAAAATTCAATGGTTTCTTTGCCAACTCTGCTTCACTTGTATCTTTTATAGATACTTGCAACATAGCTTTAAAATTAGAATATTATTTCAGGCAAAAGAAACTAAATAATTTTCATAATGCAATTATGGTATAATTTCTTTACATGCCTGAATTTATTATGAGATCAGTAACTGGGGTTAATATTTCAGAATATGAAATGAATTAAGTTTGTTTGAAACTTCCATTGAGAGAGAAGGAGTGTGTGTGTGTGTGTGTGTGTGTGTGTGTGTATGTGTGTGTGTGTAAGTATGTGTGTTTTTTCTTCAGGACAGATGCATACTAAGCAATGGAAACTTAGAATAATGGTCCTTAAAAATAAACTTTGTAAGGCTTCCCTGGTGGTGCAGTGGTTGAGAGTCTGCCTGCCAACACAGAGGACAAGGGTTCGTGCCCCGGTCCGGGAAGATCCCATATGCCACAAAGCGACTGGGCCCGTGAGCCATGGCCGCTGACCCTGCGCGTCTGGAGCCTGTGCTCCGCAACGGGAGAGGCCACAACAGTGACAGGCCTGCGTACCGCAAAAAAAAAAAAAATAACTTTGTAATTATTTATGTTTCTAGATGAAACAACAGAGCATATTATTTTACGAGAAGTGTACACTGATGCATATGCATACATACATTCTTTCATTACTCTATATAAAACTGGAAATTCTGAATAGAACATTAAGTTCCTGATAATCTGAGACACAGTGCTATTGAAATGTTGAAAAGAATATTTGATTGAAATAGACAAATCAACTGTTTGCCTTAGAGTAGGATTTCAGAAATAGGGAACAGGACCTTTCAGGTTATAAATGATTAAATTAAAGACTTAACCTTGAACTCAAGAGGATAAACACAAAGAAAAATCCCTGATATCTGGTGTGTAATCTATACAGTACCTCAAATTGAACACTGAGTGGCAATATTTACCCACTTTTATTTTCATTTTGTATTTTTCAACAATTAAAAAGCTGAAAAACTGAAGGACAAACTGAACTCAAGGTTATTTGTGGGTCCTAAGGCACTGAGAAAAATCTCTTCTTTTAAAGGTGTTCTGATTTCTTTGTTCTGCACACAGAAGAGAGCTCTGTAGTCTACTCCTGAAATACCATCCTCAATCCATTAATTGATCCTACCAAAGTGAGACATGCTATGGAGAATTACCAGTGGATCCATAAAAATGAAATTAGAATTTCTAAGGAGATAGAAAAAATCATAAAATATAGAAACATGAAAATAATTTGGAATGTTTATTCTTGTGATTTAAATATTGAGGGGTGACAATGAACCATTTCTGAATCAAAGGCAGTGTGGTGAATTTCTTTTTCTGAGTTTGATTGACATTCAGAACTATTTAGTAGAACAAATCAGATTAAAAATTAAAAACACATTGTTCAAAACAGTCAAAACCAAATAAGTCCAACTTTATTTTAACTAAATTTTTTCTCTCAATCCTTACATTCAGATCTAGTGCTGGCCCTGGGGAAAAGTGTTGAGGGAAAATAGACTACAGCAACTTCCTATTTCATTTTCAGCGCTCACCTCCAACCTTAAATAAGAAACAGAAAATGACCTCTGATGCTTTTCTGGAAAGTACTGGGAAGCTTCAATTCAGTTGTTTGGGTTTTCACCAGAATTCTAGTTAGAATGGATTCCAACCTGGTTGTCATACATAGGACTTGTGTTTCACAATATTAGTAGTTTTACTTGAGACAAAGCAAGGTTTAATATATCATTTCTTGACCTAGAAATAGGCTTTTAATAACTGATTTGGTTTTGATCTTTCTCTGCATTTATTTTGTATCATCATAACATTCCTTATCTTATTGTAGCTATCTTGTACCCTTTGAAATAGGAGAAAAGATGACAGCAAGAAAAGAAAGGAGCTTCCAAATGTCTCTATCAGAAATACAGCAAAAATACTAATGAGAAAAAGGAGAAGAAAACAGTTGCAGATGACTGCAATGAATATATACATGCTATAGCTCACTGGAAATAAGATAGAGAGGAATCTCCTCCTGCAATAGGTTGCAATTGTTCTTCCATAAAATGCAGTGCATTACTGCACAGAGAGAGGGGGAGAGAGTGGAAAAATGAAAGAAAACTCCACGGAGTCAGATCTTAATTTTCTATAGCTAACATAGATATAATTTTAAAAATAATAAAGATAAATAATAGAAAGAGACACATTGAAAATGGTAAGTTTTCTATTTATAGAATTTGAAATTCTATTTATAGATTTTGAAAAATATCATTAATTTAAAAAACTATGTAAATTTGAAGATTAGAAATAAGTAGGCAGACTTCCACTCCTAGCCTTTGGTGGAACCATCCCACCACAAACAAGTAGAAAATAGACAAAATATGTGAAAAAGAAAAACAAAAAAACTAAGACTAGAACTTGGAATCTTTCAGGGAGACTCTTACCTATATTTGTTTCACTTGCTCACCAGAGTTGATCCCTACTTAAATTTTAGGCTCATTATTTTTTTTTCTAAATCTTTTAAAAAATAAATTTATTTATTTTTGACTGCATTGGGTCTTTGCTCCTGCACGCAGGCTTTCTTTTTAGTTGCAGCGAGTGGGGGCTACTCTTCGTTGCGGTGCATGGGCTTCTCATTGTGGTGGCTTCTCTTGTTGCGGAGCATGGACTCTAGGTGCGTGGGTTTCAGTAGTTGTGGCGCACGGGCTTAGTTGCTCCAGGGCATGTGCGATCTACCTGGACCAGGGCTCCACCCGTCCCTGCATTGGCAGGCAGATTCTTAACCACTGTGCCACCAGGGAAGCTCTGTTTTTCTAAATTTTTATCCCTTATGTATATGCCACATGTAAACAGTTTATTATTTAGTCTTCCCTTGTTTTAAACTACATCAAATAAACATGGCATCATGCATTCATTTGTAACTTCCTTATACATTATGTTTTTGAGTTTCTGTTTAATCTGAATTTAGTTTTTCCCTAATATGCATAGTCACAACTTATTTAACTATTTGCGTCTTGATAAATAACAAGATCCAAACACAAATAAAATGAAACTTGCTTTTTGTTTAACATATTTTGGTCATATGGCATAAATCGAGTTTTGCAAGACCCTCTGCGATACTTTGTTCAGTGAAAATGCAGTAACATATCTCTTCACTGCTTGTTTTGAAGATCATTTATGAATTTATTGTGTGTCCCATTATTTAGAATTGATATCTCAAACAATGTCAACAGTATCCTTTAACTTGTGGCCACCTAAGTATACATATATGCATGTATTTGTCTCTGGAGTTGCTGAATTGGGAGAGGCAATGAACATGGGCACAAGAGATTCATATCCTCAGCCATGAACATGTGCTCTCAGCCTTGATTCATAATCCTTTCCTTATTTCTGTTTTGTGGTAAAAAAGGAAAGATAATCATAGGAGCTGTGATAAAGACAACTGAATACATGGATTCTCTATCTTCAAACTAATCCATAGTATTCTTTGCCTTGTCCACTAAAAACATATTTCCTTTTTGATCATAAAACACAAGTAGAGAAATATGTCTTCATAAGGCTAGCTTAGCTGTTGGGAAAAATAATGGTTTTATTAGTCTTATTTATTATTAATTAGTTCATTATGTTTTAAAATTAGAAAATATTTTAGATTATTTATAATATAATCACTTAATCAGTATTGCTCCAACATTTAATTGATTTTTGCTATCAAATTCTAAAATCTCAGAGTCTCTAAGTCCTTTAAACAATAAAAGTATTTGAAGTTTTAATCAGTTTTATTGAGGTATAACAGTTTCCTCAAGTTTAAGGGCACAATTTGATGAGTTTTGATAAATGCATACCATGTTATAACCACCAGAGAAATCATAATACTGAACATTTCTATCAGGTTAAATTTCACCAGTTCTTCCCTTAAAATTACCTTTCTGTTCCAGGATCCAGTACAGATGTATTAGTCTCTGGAGCAGCCATAAGAAAATACTGTAGGATGGGTGGTTTAACAACAGAAATTTGTTTCCCACAGTCCCCAAGGCAGGAAGTCCAAGATCAAAGGGTTGGCAAGTTAGATTTCATCATGAGTGCTCTTCTCTTGGCTTCGGGGTGGCTGCCCTCTTGTCCTGTGCTCACTTGGTCTCTTCTTTGTGCCTGCATGGAGAGAGAAGTATATCTCTCTCTCTTCCTCTTGTTGTAAGGCCAACAATTTTTACTGGATTAGGGTTCATCCTTATGAACTCATTCAACCTTAATTATCTTCTTAAGGGGCTGTCCGCAAAAATAGTGACATTGGAGATTAGGGTTTCAGCTCACGAATTTGTGGGGGATACAGTTCAGCCCATAGCACCAGGTTATCATACGACATTTATTTGTATTGTCTCCCCAGTCTGCTCTGGTCTGTGATATTTCAAATATATTTTTGATTACTGTTCGAGTTAAAAATTGATATCCTTTGTGTTTTCTTTTTTTTTCCAAATGAACGTGATTTTTAAAAACTTGAAAAGTTTTTAAAAAGACTATTATTTTCCCATTGAAATACCCTGCATTCACTTGATGTGGGTCTATCCTATTCCATTTACTAAATGGCTGACCTTATGCCAAAATCATACTATCTTTTTTTTTTTTTTTTTTTTTTTTGCGGTATGGGGGCCTCTCACTGTTGTGGCCTCTCCCGCTGCGGAGCACAGGCTCCGGACACGCAGGCTCAGCGGCCATGGCTCACGGGCCCAGCCGCTCCGCGGCATGTGGGATCCTCCCAGACCAGGGCACGAACCCGTGTCCCCTGCATCGGCAGGCGGACTCTCAACCACTGCGCCACCAGGGAAGCCCAAAATCATACTATCTTGATTCCAGTAGCTTTAAAAAGTATTTTTATTTTATTTTATTATTTTTTTGACATCTTTATTGGAGTATAATTGCTTTACAATGGTGTGTTAGTTTCTGCTTTATAACAAAGTGAATCAGTTATACATATACATATGTTCCCATATCTCTTCCCTCTTGCGTCTCCCTCCCTCCCAACCTCCCTATTCCACCCCTCCGGGCTGTAACAAAGCACCAAGCTGATCTCCCTGTGCTATGTGGCTGCTTTCCACTAGCTATCTACATTACATTTGGTAGTGTATATATGTCCATGCCTCTCTCACGTTTTGTCACATCTTACCCGTCCCCCTCCCCATATCCTCAAGTCCATTCTCTAGTAGGTCTGTGTCTTTATTCTTGTCTTACCCCTAGGTTCTTCATGACATTTATTTTTTCTTAAATTCCATATATATGTGTTAGCATACGGTATTTGTCTTTCTCTTTCTGACATACTTCACTCTGTATGACAGACTCTAGGTCCATCCACCTCATTAAAAATAGCTCAATTTCGTTTCTTTTTATGGCTGAGTAATATTCCATTGTATGTATGTGCCACATCTTCTTTATCCACTCATCCAATGATGGACACTTAGGTTGTTTCCATCTCTGGGCTATTGTAAATAGAGCTGCAATGAACATTTTGGTACATGACTCTTTTGGAATTATGGTTTTCTCAGGGTATATGCCCAGTAGTGGGATTGCTGGGTCATATGGTAGTTCTATTTGTAGTTTTTTTAAGGAACCTCCATACTGTTCTCCAGAGTGGCTGTATCAATTTACATTCCCACCAACAGTGCAAGAGGGTTCCCTTTCTCCACACCCGCTCCAGCATTTATTGTTTCTAGATTTTTAGATGATGGCCACTCTGACTGGTATGAGATGATATCTCATTGTAGTTTTGATTTGCATTTCTCTAATGATTAGTGATGTTGAGCATTCTTTCATGTGTTTGTTGGCAGTCTGTATATCTTCTTTGAAGAAATGTCTATTTAGGTCTTCTGCCCATTTTTGGATTGGGTTGTTTGTGTTTTTGTTATAGAGCTGCATGAGCTGCTTATAAATTTTGGAGATTAATCCTTTGTCAGTTGCTGCATTTGCAAATATTTTCTCCTATTCTGAGGGTTGTCTTTTGGTCTTGTTTATGGTTTCCTTTGCTGTGCAAAAGCTTTGAAGTTTCATTAGGTCCCATTTGTTTATTTTTGTTTTATTTCCATTTCTCTAGGAGGTGGGTCACAAAGGATCTTGCTGTGATTTATGTCATAGAGTGTTCTGCCTATGTTTTCCTCTAAGACTTTGATAGTTTCTGGCCTTACGTTTAGGTCTTTAATCCATTTTGAGCTTATTTTTGTGTATGGTGTTAGGGAGTGATCTAATCTCATACTTTTACATGTACCTGTCCAGTTTTCCCAGCACCACTTATTGAAGAGGCTTTCCTTCCTCCACTGTACATTCCTGCCTCCTTTATCAAAGATAAGGTGACCATATATGCATGGGTTTATCTCCGGGCTTTCTATCCTGTTCCATTGATCTATCTTTCTGTTTTTGTGCCAGTATTATACTGTCTTGATTACTGTAACTTTGTAGTATAGTCTGAAGTCAGGGAGCCTGATTCCTCCAGCTCCATTTTTCGTTCTCAAGATTGCTTTGTCTATTCGGGGTCTTTTGTGTTTCCATACAAATTGTGAAATTTTTTGTTCTAGTTCTATGAAAAATACCAGTGGTAGTTTGATAGGGATTGCATTGAGTCTGTAAATTTCTCTGGGTAGTAGTCATTTTCACAGTGTTGATTCTTCCTATCCAAGAACATGGTATATCTCTCCATCTATTTGTATAATCTTTAATTTATTTCATCAGTGTCTTATAATTTTCTGCATACAGGTCTTTTGTTTCCTTAGGTAGGTTTATTCCTAGATATTTTATTCTTTTTGTTGCAGTGGTAAATGGGAGTATTTTCTTGATTTCACTTTCATGTTTTTCATCATTAGTGTATAGGAATGCCAGAGATTTCTGTGCATTATTTTTGTATCCTGCTACTTTACCAAATTCATTGATTAGCTCTAGTAGTTTTCTGGTAGCATCTTTAGGATACTTTATGTATAATATCATGTCATCTGCAAACAGTGACAGCTTTACTTCTTCTTTTCCGATTTGGATTCCTTTTATTTCCTTTTCTTCTCTGATTGCTGTGGCTAAAACTTCCAAAACTATGTTGAATAAGAGTGGTGAGAGTGGGCAACCTTGTCTTGTTCCTGATCTTGGTGGAAATGCTTTCAGTTTTTCAGCATTGAGGATGATGTTTGCTGTGGGTTTGTCATATATGACCTTTATTATGTTGAGGAAAGTTCCCTCTATACCTACTTTCTGCAGGGTTTTTTATCATAAATGGGTGTTGAATTTTGTTGAAAGCTTTCTCTGTATCTATTGAGAGGATCATATGATTTTTCCCCTTCAATTTGTTAATATGGTTTATCACATTGATTGATTTGCATATATTAAAGAATCCTTGCATTCCTGGAATAAACCCCACTTGATCATGGTGTATGATCCTTTTTAATGTGCTGTTGGATTCTGTTTACTAGTATTTTGTTGAGCATTTTTGCATCTGTGTTCATCAATCACATTGGCCTGTAGTTTTCTTTCTTTGTGACATCCTTGTCTGGTTTTGGTATCAAGGTGATGGTGGCCTTGTAGAATGAGTTTGGGTGTGTTCCTCCCTCTGTTATATTTTGGAAGAGTTTGAAAAGGGTTGGTGTTATCTCTTCTCTAAATGTTTGATAGAATTTGCCTGTGAAGCCATCTGGTCCTGGGCTTTTGTTTGTTGGAAGATTTTTAATCACAATTTGTATTTCATTGCTTGTGATTAGTCTATTCTTATTTTCTATTTCTTCCTGATTCAGTCTTGGCAGGTTGTATATTTATAAGAATTTGTCCATTTCTTCCAGGTTGTCCATATTTTTGGCATAGAGTTGCTTGTAGTAATCTCTCATGATCTTTTGTATTTCTGCAGTGTCAGTTGTTACTTCTCCTTTTTCATTTCTAATTCTATTGATTTGAGTCTTCTCCCTTTTTTTCTTGATGAGTCTGGCTAATGGTTTAACAATCTTGTTTATCTTCTCAAAGAACCAGGTTTAGTTTTATTGATCTTTGCTATTATTTCCTTTATTGCTTTATCATTTATTTCTGATCTGATTTTTATGATTTCTTTCCTTCTGCTAACTTTAGGGTTTTTTTGTTCTTCTTTCTCTAATTGCTTTAGGTGCAACATTAGGTTGTTTATTCGAGATGTTTCCTGTTTCTTAAGGTAGGATCGTATTGCTATAAACTTCCCTCTTAGAACAGCTTTTGCTGCAACCCATAGATTTGGGGTTGTTCTATCTCCATTTTCATTTGTTTCTAGTTATATTTTTATTTCCTCTTTGTTTTCTTCAGTGTTCACTTCATTATTACATAGTGTACTGTTTAGCCTCCATGTGTTTGTATTTTTTACAGAGCTTTTCCTGTAATTGATATCTAGTCTCAGAGCGTTGTGTTTGGAAAAGATACTTGATACAATTTCAATTTTCTTAAATTTACCAAGGCTTGATTTGTGACCGAAAATATGATCTATCCTGGAGGATGTTGCATGAACACTTGAGAAAAATATGTATTCTGTTGTTTCTGGATGGAATGTCTTATAAATATCAATTAAGTCCAACTTGTTTAACATATCATTTAAAGCTTGTGTTTGCTTATTCATTTTCATTTTGGATGATCTGTCCATTGGTGAAAGTGGGGTGTTAAAGTCCCCTACCATGAATGTGTTACTGTCAGTTTCCCCTTTTATGGCTGTTAGTATTTGCCTTATGTGTTGAGGTGCTCCTATGTTGGCTGCATAGATATTTACAATTGTTATATGTTCTTCTTGGATCGATCCCTTGATCATTATGTAGTGTCCTTCTTTACCTCTTCTAATAATCTTTATTTTAAAGTCTATTTTGTCTGATATGAGAATTGCTACTCCAGCTTTCTTTTAGTTTCCATTTGCATGAAATATCTTTGTCCATCTCCTTACTTTCAGTCTGTATGTGTCTCTAGGTCTGAAGTGGGTCTCTTGTAGACAGCAAATATATGGGTCTTGTTTTTGTATCCATTCGGCTAATCTGTGTCTTTTTGTGGGAGCATTTAGTCCATTTACATTTAAGGTAATTATCAATATATATGTTCCTATTCCCATTTTCTTAATTGTTTTGGGTTAGTTATTGTAGGTCTTTTCCTTCTCTTGTGTTTCTTGCCTAGAGAAGTTCATTTAGCAGTTGTTGTAAAGTTGGTTTGGTGGTCCTGAACTCTCTCAGCTTTTGCTTGTCTGTAAAGGTTTTAATTTCTCCATCAAATCTGAATGAGATCCTTGCTAGGTAGAGTAATCTTGGTTGTAGATTTTTCTCCTTCATCACTTTAAATATGTCCTGCCAGTCCCTTCTGGCTTGCAGAGTTCCTGCTGAAAGATCAACTGTTTACCTTATGGGGATTCCCTTATGTGTTATTTGTTGTTTTTCCCTTGCTGATTTTAATATGTTTTCTTTGTATTTAATTTTTGACTGTTTGATTAAAATGTGTCTTGGCATGTTTCTCCTCGGATTTATCCTGTATGGGACTCTCTGTGCTTCCTGGACTGGATTAACTATTTCCTTTCCCATATTAGCTAAATTTTCAACTGTAATCTCTTCAAATATTTTCTCAGTCCCTTTCTTTTTCTCTTCTTCTTCAGGAAGCCCTATAATTCGAATGTTGGTGCATTTAATGTTGTCCCAGAAGTCTCTGAGATGTTGTCAGTTCTTTTCATTCTGTTTTCTTTATTCTGCTCTTCAGTAGATATTTCCACTATTTTATCTTCCAGGTCACTTATGCATTCTTCTGCCTCAGTTATTCTGCTATTGATCCCATCTATAGTAATTTTAATTTCATTTATTGTGGTGTTCAATGTTGTTTGTTTCATCTTTAGTTCTTCTAAGTCCTTGTTAAATGTTTCTTGCACTTTGTCCATTCTATTTCCAAGATTTTGGATCTTTACTGTCATTATTATGAATTCTTTTTCAGGTAGACTGTTTATTTCCTCTTCATTTGTTAGGTCTGGTGGGTTTTTATCTTGGTCCTTTATCTGCTGTGTGATTTTTTTGTCTTCTCATTTGGCTTATCTTACTGTGTTTGGGGTCTCCTTTTTGCAGGCTGCAAGTTCATAGTTCCCGTTGTTTTTGGTGTCTGTCCCCAGTGGCTAAGGTTGGTTCAGTGGGTTGTGTAGGCTTCCTGGTGGAGGGGACTAGTGCCTGTGTTCTGGTGGATGAGGCTGGATCTTGTTTTTCTGGTGGGCAGGTCCACATCTGGTGGTGTGTTTTGGTGTGTCTGTGGACTTATAATTTTAGGTAGCTTCTCTGTTAATGGGTGGGGTTGTGTTCCTTTTTTGCTAGTTGTTTGGCATAGGATGTTCAGCACTGTAGCTTACTGGTCGTTGAGTGAAGGTGGGTGCTGGTGTTGAGATGGAGATCTCTAGGAGATTTTTGCCATTTCATATTATGTGGAGCTGGGAGGTCTCTTGTGGACAAGTGTGCTGATGTTCACTCTCCTACCTCTGAGGCACAGCACTGACTCCTGGCTGCAGCACCAAGAGACTTTCATCCACACGGCTCAGAATAAAAGGGAGAAAATGTAGAAAGAAAGAATTAGTAGAAGTAGAAAGAAAGAAAGAAAGAAGGGAGGGAGGGAGGAAGGAGAAAAAGGAAGAAAGTAGAATAAAATAAAGTAAGATAAAATATAATAAAGTTATTAAAATAAAAAAATAATTATTAAGAAAAATAATAAAAAAACAAAAACGATGGACAGATAGAACCTAGGACAAATCATAGAAGCAAAGCTATACAGACAAAATCTCACACAGAAGCATACACATACACACTCACAAATAGAGGAAAAGGGGAAAAAATCATAAATCTTGCTCTCAAATTCCACCTCCTGAATTTGGGATGATTCACTGTCTAACGGAGGGAAGGAAGGAAAGAAAGAAAGAAAGAAGGAAAGGAGATAAAGTAAAATAAAATAAAGTTATTAAAATAAAAAATAATTATTAAGAAAAAAATTAAAACAAAAAAACGGATGGATAGAACCCTAGGACAAATGGTGGAAGCAAAGCTATACAGACAAAATCTCACATGGAAGCATACACATACGCACTCACAAAAAGAGGAAAAGGAGAAAAATCATAAATCTTGCTCCCAAAGTCCATTCCCTCAATTTGGGATGATTCGTTGTCTATTCGTGTATTCCACAGATGCAGAGTTCATCAAGTTGATTGTGGAGCTTTAATCCACTGTTTCTGAGGCTGCTGGGAGAGATTTCCCTTTCTCTTCTTTGTTCTCACAGCTCCCAGGGTCTCAGCTTTGGATTTGGCCCCACCTCTGCATGTAGGTTGCTGGAGGGCCTCTGTTTTTTGCTCAGACAGGACGGGGTTAAAGGAGCCACTGATTTGGGGGCTCTGGCTCACTCAGGCTGGGGTGAGGGAGGGGCACTGTGTTTGGGGCGAGCCTGCGGCAGCAGAGGCCAGCGTGACGTTGCACCAGCCTGAGGCGCGCCATGGGTTCTCCCGGGGCAGTTGTCCCTGGATCCCGGGACCCTGGCAGTGGCTGGCTGCACAGCCTCCCCAGAAGAGGGGTGTGTATAGTGACCTGTTCTCGCCCACAGGTTTCTTGGTGCTGGCAACAGCAGCCTTAGCATCTCATGCCCATCCCTGAGGTCCGCTATTTTAGCCACGGCTCACACCCGTCTCTGGAGCTCCTTTAAGCAGCACTCTTAATCCCCTCTACTTGCGCACCAGGAAACAAAGAGGGAAGAAAAAGTTTCTTGCCTCTTTGGCATGTCCAGAGTTTTCCCCGTACTCCCTCCCAGCTAGCTGTGGCGCACTCACCCACTGCAGGCTGTGTTCACGTTGCCAACCCCTGTCCTCTCCCGGTGCTCTGACCAAAGCTCGAGCCTCAACTCCCAGGCCTGCCCGCCCTGGCGAGTGAGCAGACAAGCCTCTCGGGCTGGTGAGTGCTGGTCGGCACCAACCCACTGTGCAGGAATCTCTCCCCGCTTTGCCTTCTGCACCGCTGTTGCTATGCTCTCCCCCGCAGCTCCGAAGCTTTCCCCCTCTACCACCTGCAGTCTCTGCCCGTGAAGGGGCTTCCTAGTGTGTGGAAACCTTTCCTCCTTCCCAGCTCCCTCCCACTGGTGCCGGTCCCATCCCTATCCTTTTGTCTCTGTTTATTCTTTTTTCTTTTGCCCTACCCAGGTACATGGTGGGGGGGGTTCTTGCCTTTTGGGAGGTCTGAGGCTTCTGCCAGCGTTCAGTAGGGGTTCTGTAGGAGTTGTTCCACGTTTAGATGTATTTCTGGTGTATCTGTGGGGAGGAAGGTGATCTCCTCCTCTTACTATTCCACCATCTTCCCGGAAGCTCTATAAAGTATTGATATTAGGTATTTTAGATATCTGACTTTGTTCTTCCTTTGAAATATATTTTTTTCATTATTTCATTTTCTTTGAATTTCAAATGTGATTTCTTTGAATCTATATAACAATTAGGGAAGAATTGACATCTTAGCCACATTGAGTATTCCAATTCCTAAGCATGATACCTGTCTCCAGCAAGATGTTATCTTTAGGGCTTCCCTGGTGGCACAGTGGCTGAGAGTCCGCCTGCCGATGCAGGGGACATGGGTTCATGCCCTGGTCTGTGAAGATCCCACATGCCGCAGAGCGGCTGGACCGGTGAGCCATGGCCACTGAGCCTGCACGTCCAGAGCCTGTTCTCCGCAATGGAAGAGGTCACAACAGTGGCCGTGTACAGCAAAAAAAATAAAAAATAAAAATTTCTTCTTTACTATAATGTTTTGCACTGTTTTTGCACATATTTGTTAAAATTTCCTAAGTATTTTTAATGGATCTTTATGCAATAGTTTTTATTCCAATTTTTTTAATTGTTCATGATAGGATTCAGAAGTTGAGTATTAACCTTCTGTTCTATAATCTTACTCACTAATTTTAGTAGCTACTTTGTAAACTTATGATTTTCTACATAGAAAGTCATATTGCTGGTGAATAAAGAGAATTTTATTTCCCCTTTTCTCTAACGGTGTGCCTTTTACTCCTTTTTGTTGCCTTGCTGCAGTGGCTGAGACTTCCAATAACATGTTGAATAGAAGTAGTGAGAGTGGATATCCCGGCCTTCATATCCTTGCTTTATTGTTATGTGGAGATTTTTTTTCAGAAATAACTTTTACCAGATTGAGTGAGTACTTTTAAATCCCTAGTTTGCTAAGAGTACTTATAGTAAATACGGGTTTAACTTTGCAAAGTTATTTTTTCTGGATATATTAAGAAGATCACATGTGTTTTATTTTGTACTTTATTATTATAGTGTGTTCCATTGACAGATTTTCAAATGTTACATAAACTTTGCATTCCCTGGGTAAAACCCACTTGATCATAATGTATGGTCCTTTAAATACATATTTATAAATTTGGTTGTCAAGATTTTGTTAAGCATTTTTACATTTATATTTATAGTTTTCTTTGTAATTCCTTTGGTTTTGATTTCAGGGTATTCTGGGCCTATAAAATGAGATAAAAATATTTCCTATTCTATTCTATATTTTGAAAGAGCTTTTGTAGAAATCTTATGATTTCTTTTCATACCAATTTGGTAAAATTCACCACTGAAGCTGTCTTGTTCTGGAGTCTTTCTTCAGTGGCAATGTTTTCAATTACAAATAGTTTTTATTTTTTAATAAATTTATTCTTTTGATCTAGTTTACCAAATTATTGGGATACAGTTATTTATAATACTCCATTTTAAACATTTAAAATTTATAGGATTTGCCATTTGTCCCCTCTTACTTCCCTGACGTTGCTACTCATTTTTTAAAACTAATCAGACTGGCTAGAAGTTTATTCCCTTTCAAAAAATATCTATTCAAATAACCAGTATTGAAAAGCTAGAAGCAGCTTAGATGATTGATTTGAGACATTTCTTCTTTTTCTTTCTAAGCACTAGTTTAGCTGCATCCCATACATACATTTTACGTTGTAATTAATTTTCACTCATTCAGATTAGGTGGAAAAAAGTATGTAATCATATACATATTTTTCTTGTGATCGCTTTGCTAAGCCATGGCTCATTTAAGAGTATGTGGTTTAATTCCCAAATATTTGGATGTTTTTCATATATTTTTCTATTTTTGATTTGTAATTTAATTCCTTTTTGATCATAGAAAATAATTCATATGATTTCAATAACCTTGCATTCATTGAGATGTGTTTTACCCAGAATATATTCTACCTTGGTGAATATCCTATGTATATTTGGAAGAAAGAAAATGTATTGTTAAGTGGAGCATTCAGTATCTAAAAAGACCAGTTTTTATTAATTAGTGTTGTTCCAGTTTTTCAGAGCCTTGCTTTTTTTTCTCTCTAGTTGTTGATTCATTATTAAAAGCAGAGATTTGAAATCTCCAACAGTAATTGTGGATTTATATATTTTTTCATTTTTTCTCTCATTTATTTCCATTTCAGTTATTCTGAATCTCTGTTATTAGGAGCAAGTACACCTTTAGGATTGTTGTCTTCCTGCTATTTTTATTCCTCTATTATTATGAAAAATACCTCCTTATCCCTGGCAATATTTCTTGCTCTGTTGTCTATTTTCTCTGACATTAGCTTTTCTTATGCATGTGTTAGTGGTATTTGCCCATCCTTTTACTATTATCTGACCTTCATTTTTATATTTAAAATAATTTTCATGTAGCTACATGTAGCTGTTTATAGCTTTTAATACAATTTGATGATTTTTGTATTTATTGAAACCTTTAGATTATTTACATCTAATTCAATTACCAACATCTTTAATGCCAGTTTAAATCTACCACCTTAACATCTGTTTTATTTGCCTCAGGTGGTCTTTGTTCCTTTCCTATTTTTTTCCAGTGTATTATTATTATACTTTTTATCATTTTAGTTTACTTCTCTCATTGGATTTTAAGTACACTGCTGTTTTATATTTTAGCTGGTGCTTTAAGATTGTCTTTTTTAGCCTTCAAATAATACTATACTTCTTCATATATATTTTTAGAATTTATAACTGTAAACTTTCATTTCCTCTTTATTTTGTTATAGTTATCATATATACTACTTTTACTTACATGTTAAATATCACAATATATTAGTATTATATTTCACCTTAAACAATTTATTATATTTTAAAGAAATTAAGATCTGAGAAATATATATATTATCATTAACAATGTATAACCTTCTAGATCTTCTTCATTATTTTTGTTGATTTACATTTCTATCTTATATCATCTCTCTTCTGCCTAAAGCATGTTTTTAACACTTTTCTTGTTTTTTGGTAGTGCAGGTCTCCTGGTGATAAACTCTCAGTCTTTATTTTTGAAAGATATTTTATTGAGTATAAAATTCTAATCTGACTTTCTTTTTTCAGTGCTTTAAGTATGTCACTCCATTGTCTTTTATCTACATTTTATCAGATGTCTACATATCTGATGAGAAACATTTTAATTACATTATTCTTATCTTTATTCCTTGGTATATAATATTTTATCACTCCCTCTCTCTATAATCCCTTTAAGATTTTATCTTTGTCACTTGCTTTCAGCAATTTGATTGTAGCGTGCCTTGTGTTTTTTTGTGTGTTTTTTATTGTTTTTGTTTTTCTAATTTATTCATCAATGATCTTCTGAGATCTGCAAGATACGATTTTTGTTATATTTTGTTAAATTGTTTCTTTCTTTTTTCTCCTTCTTAACATTCCTTCTGGGACTGCAGCCTGACTTTTTTTTTCCCTTTGGGTCACTCATGTTTTGTTCATATTTCACCAGTTCTTTTCTCCTTGCTTTCCTTTTTATTTCCTCTCTGTGCTTCATTGTGTATAGTTATTTGCTGTGTCTTTGTTTACTGAAGTTTTTGTCACCAGTGTCTCATCTACTGTTAATCTCATCCAAAGTATATTTTATGTAAAATACTGATTTTTAACTCTACTTGTTTGGCTATACATATATATATATATATATATATATATATATATATATATATATACACACATACATATCTTCTATTTTTTCCTCACATTGATTTTGTTTTCATCTACTTTCTTGGACATATAAAACATTTTTATAATTGATATTTTAATGTACTTTTGGTCAAAACAATGAAGGGAATGTGACTTTACCCTACTTGGAAGCTAACAAGTTGGCCTGCAACACTACAACAGACTTTTGAATGATTGAAGAAGACATGATACTTGTGGGATATAAACAATGGACTGTTTAGTGCTCACAAAAATATCAGTAGCCAGATAATCAGCATTTTCACCCTGCTTCTTCAAGCACCAATGTCTATAAGGCAAAGAGGGTTGGATGACCCCTGTTTTGCATGACAGGATTATCTACCTGCCTTTTGCTTCAGAGAAAGACACTGTCTTTATTATTCTGGACCTTAAGGATGCCTGCACTTTGCTCTGGAGGGAGGCACCATCTTTGTCTTTCAAGGCTATAAAAAGCCCTACATTTTGCTCTGAAGGGAGAAAACATCTGTCTCCAAGGTTGTTCACTTTACAAACTTTCTTGGACACATTCAGGAAAAAAAATCAATCAGCACACTTTAGTCACAAGACAAGCAGATATGTAAGGGAAGCTTCAAGAAGAAAATTATCTCCCAATATTGTCTGCAAATTCCATTTCCTCTGAGTTGCTGGGAATATTTATGGATTTTTCTCCTATTAGTTTTATTTTCTTGATGTTTTGAATGCCAGGCAATTTTTTTATAGGGTGTTGGATATTGTTAATGTTCTGTAGGATACTCAATTGTGTTTCATTGTTTTAAAAAATAGTGTTGGATTTTTTTTTAAGTAGTAGTTTAGACACACAGTTAAGTTTTTTGGAATCAGTTTTACCCATTAGATGCTGACTTATAAACTTTGTTAGACCAGCTCCAAAGCAACCTAAAGGTGTAAGTGTAGTTTAGCCAGACTCTTCTAAATGTTCTTTCCAATGCCCTACCTATCAAGAGACTTTTCCATTCTGACTGATGGGAACATGAACTATTCTTTGCTTTGTTTGAACTCTGGGAATCGTTTGGACTACAGCTTTCTAATGGTTATTTTCTGGCCTCAAATAAGTTTCCTCTCATGCATGCACAGCTCAGAACTCAGCCAAAGGATTGAAGGGACCCTCTTAAGATGTCCAGATTTTTTTTGGGGGTGGTGGTGTACAGCTACCTCCTCACCTGTACTCTGCCCCACAGATTCTCAATGCTTTCACCTCCTTAATCTCTGATCTCTGTTTCCTGAATTTGACTAGAAGGCAGGCTCCATTTGGTCTTTTTTCTTTCTGTGTTGTGACCTGGAAAATTTTTTGAAGTAGTAAGCTGGTGCAGTTTTAGAGCTCACCTTATTTGTTTTTCCTCCTCTTCATGATCATTGTCCTTTGCTGTCTGTTTTCAATGTGTGAAAATTTTTGTTTCATATATTTTTTATCTTTTTCTAGTTGTTTGAGGGAAGAGGGTAAATTTGGTTCCTGTTACTAGATCATGGCCTTAAGCAAAACTAACCAGAAAGATTTTATCTCTCTCCTGTCTTTTAGCTAACATCCATATTTTGAAAAGTGTTTTAAATTCATTCCAGTATCTACTTTGTCATTAAATTCAAAGTTTTAGTATAGCTTACTCTGTCTTAAAAAGTAAATCCATGATCATAGTAATGATAAAACATAGAATGCAGCTATTTCTAAACAGACATGATATTTATTTTCCCCAGCTTCATGGAGGTGTAATTCATAAATAAAATTGTAAGGTATTTAAAATGAACAATGTGATGATTTGATATACTTATACATTGTGAAAGGATTCCCTCCCATTGAGTTAAATAACACATCCATCACTTCACACATTTATCTTTTGGTGTGTGTGAGAACTTTTGAGTTCTACTCTCTTAGCAAATTTCAGTTATACAATTCAATGTTATCAACCAAAGTCACTATGCTATACATTACATGCTCTGACTGTATTCACCTTAAAACTGAAAGTTTGCATTTTTTCAACCTCTTCCTATTTCTCCTAGTCCACAGTACCTGGCAACCATTTTCCTACTGTCTGTTACTGTGAGTATGACTATTTGTTTTAGATTCTGTGTATAAGTGAGACCATGCAGTATTTATCTTTGGCTTATTTTGCTTCACATAAGGTGATATTTAAAGTATACAACAATCAGGGCAAAATGGGCACCAAACAATGAGAATGACATCAACCAAAAATAAACAATAAGGTCATACTTGTGTGTACTTGGAAACAATGTTTTTAGTACACAAACACACACACAGAAGTATGTGAATACATGTGTACATATTTTCATTGCTGAATTATTTTCTTCTTTAGAAGTAAAACATTTAATATGCTAGAATATTTAATTGCATATTAGTATGCTACAAAAACTTTAACTTGATTTTACTTATGTATGAAACACATTATTGACTTTGTAAAAATTATCAACTCACTCTTTCATTGCTTAAAATGTCATTGTCTTGGTTCTTTATTCACTAAAACTGCTGTTGCTTCTGTGTTTTCCTATTGCCTTTTGAGTTCAAATCTAAGATTTTCAGGTATCCTACCATTCTAAATTTCAACAACTTAGAAGTAATTGTAAACTTTGAGATAAAACAAATATGATTCAAATAGTTACCATATAAAGCATTTTTTCCCCTCTGAGGAATTCAAGGGATCCTATTAAATAAAAGCAATTTAAAAAAATTGTTTCTCTGAGAAGCAACTTCCATAATTCTCAGTAGCCTCCTAGAGAAGGAGGGATTGACTGCATGACTAAATTACTGGATGCACAGTGAGGAACTTTCAGAGATTCAGTGCAAATTTTGGAGCAATCCATGGGAAATTATTAAATATTAATCAGTAGAAGGATTTTATATATCTAACTTAATGAAACATGTGATTAGTCCTTAAAAAAGATATCACTGCTTAATGTAAAGTTTAATAGAAGAGGTTTTTGTTTACAAAATTTATTTTTAGGCCTGTATACAATATATATATTTTAATAAGATCAAATTTGTTTCTTTGCAAGGTCAACCAAATATTACTATTACTTGAAATCTACACCTCCTCCAAGGATACTTCCCAATGTATAACAAACGCTAGTAAACCAATTAGTAGAATGGTTTATTTTACTTAATAACTTTGGCTCAAAAGCAGTAAGATCTTGAAAAAAAAAACATAGACTGCAAAGATTATATATTTACTGTCCTGTCACAACAGGAAAAGATAAAAGCTAAGGACATAGCCAACAACCACTTCTTCTGTAATAATGTATTTTTTCCAACAGAAATATCAACGATTATAATACTATGCACTGCAATGGAGTCCTAATGTTGCAAGATGTTTCTATAATAAAGTATAGCTGAGACAATCATTTCCATTAAGGTTCATGTTGCTTATTAATGGTGTATTAGTCAATATGAGAAGGGGTTAAGAATGCATGTAAGTGCTGGAATAACAAGGGCTGCAGATATTTTTATTTTAAGGTGAAATAAACAATAATTGTTTCAGCAAACTTTGTTTACCTACATGTTTTTCTTCTATTTCTTGCCAGCATTTTTTTAAAAATTTATTTATATATTTATTTTTGGCTGTATTGGGTCTTCGTTTCTTTACGAGGGCTTTCTCTAGTTGTGGCAAGCGGGGGCCACTCTTCATCGTGATGCGCGGGCCTCTCACTGTCGCGGCCTCTCTCGTTGGGGAGCACAGACTCCAGACGCGCAGGCTCAGTAGTTGTGGCTCACAGGCCCAGTTGCTCCGCGGCATGTGGGATCCTCCCAGACCATGGCTCGAACCCGTATCCCCTGCATCGGCAGGCAGACTCTCAACCACTGCACCACCGGGGAAGCCCTCGCCAGCATTTTTAAAAATTTTTTATTGAAATATAGTTGACTTACAATGTTGTGTTAGTTTCAGGTATATGGTAAAGTATATATAGTTATATATATAGTTCTCTTCCAATTATAGGTTACTACAAGATTTTGAATATACCCAGCTTCTTTTTCACTTTTATGTTTGTTTTATGTGATTTTTATGTTTGTACGAATCTACATTAGGGGCAACAGTTTACATATAGCTATTCCTCACTTAAAATTAACATGATATTTATATCAATATCAAAAAAACCCTTCTGATTTCATAATAGCTAATTTTTTAAAAAGTAGTCCCTAAATCAAAAAATAAAACATTTTGGCCAATATAAAGTGAGATTACCTATTTATGAAATTATGCTTATTATTTTAATAGAGAAGTATACCATCTCCATGAATTCACATACTTTTGCAAGTGAAAGTTTTGATTCATAATATAAAGAAAGTGAATGTCACCAGATTAAGGCCTGTTGACTGGCTTCCAAAAGGTCAACAGGGTACCATTTTCCTGATGATTTTGCCACTGTCAAGAAGGTACATCTAAGACAAGCAGGCTCAAGACATGATTTCATTAGGATACATGGAATGCATCTGTTTCTCCAGAATCATCTTAATTTAACTGCATTCTCAAAACTCAGCCATAAAATCAGAATTGATTTTTGGCAATACAGACATTTCAGCTATAATCCAATATATGCATCCCTAAAAAAATTGCAAAACATTAACAAAAACATGAATGTATTATTAGAGCTAACTTGGGCTACCTGAACAGGCAATTCAGCTTGGGCGGAGATTATCAAAATGAATATTTTAAGTGAACAACAGCAACAAAATAGAATGGAAATGCTTACATCACTGCACTTACTATATTGCTGGTAGATATTGAGACCATGAGAATGGAAGAGAAATTATTTGCCTGTGGGATTGCCACAGGAGGGAGTTGTAAGCAAGAGTCTGAGAGGCTGACAAAGCCTGAGGGTGCTCCTTTCAATAGCAGATGATTGTTTTTCATGTTTTTAAAAAACAGTTGAAATAACTCCCACTGCCAGTGACAGGAGCCAAGCTTAGGGCTGTGTTTTCTTTTTTTTTCCTCCCGCATGTTCAATATTCTGTTTTCCCTTACCTGGGAAAGAAAATAGAATATGAACCATCCTGACTGCATATTATACTGATATCTTTCTCCATTTATGAAACATATATATGTATATATATATATATGTATGTATGTATATATATATATATACATATATATATAGATAGAGAGAGAGAGAGAGACAGACAGACAAAGAGAAGAGAGTGTCTCCTGCCATATCAATAAACAAAGGATGTTGTAGCCATCAAATCATCAACCTCTACAGTCACCCTCAGCAGTGCAGCCTGAGGGGATTCAGGATGGAGAAAAACAGGATACTAGTCCTAGATAGTTAAGGTGCCTGTCAAAGGAATGATTTTATTAAGCCCAGACTGCTGTATCTTCCCAAACATAGAAAAGCACTAAATTCATTAAGTTGAGATGTCCTATTTTCTTTAATTAATAGTAATCTTTTGATGTTCCAACTACTTTTTCGTTTTTGCAAAAACTCATATATATTCTGGCTCCTCCTTCTTTATAACATTCCCTCAGAGCTATCTGAGAGGCTGACTCCCAAGTTTAAGTTCTGGGTATGTCTGCTGAATAAAACATAATTCTCAACTTTTAGCCTGTGCATTTTTTTCAGTTGACAGTTTTGTTGATGAAGGAAGGGATGCAAAGCAAAATCCTCTCCTTCACCAAAGAGAAGCCTCGGTACCAGCAGAGTCCTCTTGGGTCCGTCCACTTCCTGGGAGAATCCAGACAAATTTGGGAGGGTTCATCTGGGTTCTTGGATCTCCTGATTATGGGGTGATTATCCCAAGTTTTATTTGGAAGTATATAACAGGTACCTTGCTCCCTAGTTGAAAGATACTGGGGAGTGACCTGCCAGTAGAAAGACACTGGGAGTTGCTCAGTTGAAAGACACTGAGTAGGGTTGGACTGGATAATTAGGTGGGAGACTGGACTGTCATTTTTCCTCAAATTGGCAGCTTTAATAGAGTTTGAGTACAGGAAAGATATCTCTTGAGAGCTTTCAGTGCTGAAGAAGGGACATTTCATTTTGGCTGGCAGCTGCTTTCTCAGGCAACTGAGAAACTTGCAGAAATGATGGAGGCAAGTTCTGATACTGTGCAGCTGTCCCTATAGGGAAACCCACTCATTTTAATTAAAAACTAGCTCTGATGGGGATGGACATTAGAGCTGGTCACGCTGTTATCTGATCATTCACAATGGCTTTAGGCTACCAAAGGTAGAATCTGACACACTTAAGAGGGCTGAAAAGACTCTAGGGTAGAATCTCGAGGAGTTAAGCTCACAAACTGCAGATTGTCCCACCACATGATTGTCATCAGCAATTTTATCTCAACAAATTGATCTCAGAATGAACAAAGCTTTCAAAATAAAAGAAAAAGGAAGGACAGATTGCCACTCTCCAATTAATATCCCAGAGAGGTTTACGTATGTACAAAACTTACAAGTATTTACTTAATTAAGAATTAAAGGAAATCTCACCCTGAAAATGGCTAAGATGGAGCTCTTTTATTAGGTATGCGGTTAAGTTAGAGAAAGCTGGATAAAACATCTTTTCAGAAGTCTCATCTTAAATAAACAAAAGTGTTTCTAGGGGAACTTGCATTTCTCTACCTGTCTTTGAGATGTAAACATTCTATCTGATTTTCTTAGGCATTTCTGTGTTTTGTGTGTCTGTGTGTTTGGTTCTGTGTTTTGAAAACTTAGTCTCTGGCATCTGGAAGGTATACATATGGTATATATTTGATAGCCAGTGAAATAAACTGGGATTCTTAGCAGTCCTATCTGACTGTGCCAGCTCTCAGGGGCTTTTATCATCTAAATCTAAACATTTGTTGCATCAGCCTGTACAAAGAATGCCTTTATTTTCTTAGTCTATTATTTTGGAATAAACTCTCCGGATCTTGTATAGGTGACATAATTTGCATTCTCTTGTGGGGATGCCTCTTGCATTTTATTGGTTTGAGTCACTAGTAAGATATATTATTAATGGCCAGATGATAGATCATTTAAATTGGAGAAACCTAATTGCTAAATAGGTCTAAATTTAGTAGGTCTAAATTTGCCTAATTTTCTTTTTTATGAGAGGGAAACTAAAAATGTTTGGGTTTAATAGACTCATGTCTTGTACCACATTGAGGAAAGAAATTATGCTATAAGACAATGTATGTTTCTAGAGGTTATGGAATATTCCAGTCAGAAAATGCTGGTATAAAAAACAGTTCACAATTACATGCTCCTTGTTGTTTTTTGTTACAGATTAAGGTTTTTAAGGTTCAAAATTGCAATATGTAATTAAAACCACTAAAGATGATAAGGGAACTATTTCAGTATGCAAGGAAAGTAGGATGTGTGTTTTCAGCAAGAGAAGGTATGAGGAATGGAAATACATTTTGTTAAGGGGAAAGAATGATTTTGTCCTAGAGCTGGTTGTTTCTGGATGGAAAAGTAAGGGACAAACTAATATGAGTACAGAAATTTGTGGCAGGTTTGTAAAAAGTGAGCCCTGAAAAACAGTTTTATACATGGTCAGGCTGGGATTAGATTAAATTTAATTAGGTGAATGGATTTTGTTTTTAAAAGTAGGCTGATGCAAGACTGGATTTCATTCCTCTCCCTGTTAAGAGAACAAATTTTTCTTGAAATACTGCCTTTGATAATAGATTGTGTGAATTACTTTACCTTTAAGTAATCTGTATTTGTTTTTGAAGTCTTGTGTCACTTTTGTTAAATAAATTAGTATTATTTCACAGTGACCTATGATTCTATTTGACCAAGTGTTTTGAAATCTTTTTTGATATTTTTTACAAACTTCCCAAACATCAAGTTCTAATTGAAGTTCTTTTGACTCCAGCTAACTCTGGGATGCTCCAAAGAAATCCTGTGGCTTCTCAGAGAGGAGTGCTAAACTAATTAGGCTTATTATGTATGTTAAATTACTTGAGAAGCACTGTCAAGTGATTGAAGATAAACTTTCTTCGGTTATATGGTATGAGTAAATGTCATTAATTCCTAAAAATCTGATATGCCCTGGTATATTTTTATCAGTCTTAATTCTAGATATTATCTTAAAATGTTGTCTGTCACAGAATATCCAAGTTTTTTGTCAATTGCTTTGCAGACCTTTAACTATGCCATTTTAAGTATATTTTCATTTATAAACAATCATTGTTTTATTCTGGTGCTTTTACAAAATGAAGATCTTCAAGAAGATTCATAAAAAGGACTTTGTGTTAAATATGTGTCTGATAACTTTTAGATCATAGCTCTAAAATGGGTAAGAATTTAGAAAACTCTAATGGAAAACCTGACAACTTCATCCAGATCTACAGGAATTAATTACATGAGGCTGGATGAACTGATAAATAAGATTTACAACTTTCTGACTTCTTTCTGAAATATACTGGCTTTTAATATTTGTTTTATGGAAAAAATACTTTTTTCTTATGCTATGACCTACAATAAGTTGGTAAATTATACCTTTGTAAATGAAGATGAAACCTTTATCTTTTTCTTTCTACCTGATCATTCCAGAATTTGGCTTCTCCAGCTGGCATCCCAGTGGAATTGATGGCTTATTATGACCAGATAACAACTAGTTTACTAATCATTGTTTTAATTTGTTCTGTCTTATTTTCAAATTATTTATGCCTTGTACCTCTCTCTGCTGTACTATGACATTAATGTTATTAGCTCTATTACTTATATCCTGTCTATTTTATAACATGTTTGTCTCTTACATTATCCAGTGTGTATAACAAGACCTCTGACAAAATTAATGACACCAAAAAAAATCTTGGGGCAGTTGATCACATATATAGTTCTACATATTGTAGACTAATTGTAATAGTGCACCTCTAAATATGAGAAGAAACAACAAGGGAAAACATTTCAAGGATCATAATAGACTAGCAAAACAGGCAACTCCAAGAATTTTAGATTATCAATAGGGCTTAATCCAAAAAAAATTTTTAAATCAGCACGTTGAGTGACCTACCAACAGAATTGTTGCCTGATCTAGAAATGAGACCTTCTAGTACTGTGGGACAAAATTGGTCATAAAATGCTGTCCAAACATTGGTAAAATTTATGACCAAGAAGAAGTGCTGTGGATGAAGAATGTCACCTACCATATCAGTAAACAAAGGATGTCCTGGCCATCAAACAATCAGCCTCTGCAGCCACCCCCAACAGTACACCCTGAGGGGATTCAGTATGGAGAAAAACAGAATACTGGTCCTAGATAGTTAAGGTACATGCCAAAGAAATGATTTCAGTGAGCCCACACTGTTGCATCTTCCCAAACATAGAAAAGCACTAAATTCATTTAGTTGATATGTCTGATTTTCTTTAATTAATAGTAATTTTTGATGTTTTGACTATTTTTTTTTTTTGCAAAAACTTATATATATTCTGGCTTCTCCCTCACCTCTGTAACATTCCCTCAAAGCTATCTGAGACACTGACTCCTAGGCTTAAGTCCTTGGTATGTCCACTGCATAAAACATAATTCTCAACTTTTTTGTTGCACATTTTTTCTTCAAAAAAAAAATATATATATATATACACATTACATGGTGTGGAAGAATAGACTGAATAGAAATCTAACCTGGAGCTGATAGGAAATTTCTCATTGATAGGGTCAGCTTTATTCTATAACATTTAGTAAATTAAAAAAAACTAAATAAGTCAAATTATACTTGGTGAGTTATAATAAGATTAAAGAGAGATGTGTAAAATTCAAATGTTTCATGGCACCAAGCTAAAACAACATTTTGTTCTCTAAAGTAAGCATGTCTTACCAGTGGGGCATTGTACACAATTTCATTGATTAAAGGCTCACTGTGAAGTTTTTTGTGAGCACTTAATGATTTTTCACCTCTTTCTGTGATTCCAGGGCTCAGGAGGACCTGATTATGTTGATGTATTGCTTCTTATTTTATATATATATATATATATATATATATATTTGCAGTATGCGGGTCTCTCACTGTTGTGGCCTCTCCTGTTGCAGAGCACAGGCTCCGGACTCACAGGCTCCAGAGACGCAGGCTCAGTGGCCATGGCTCACGGGCCCAGCCGTTCCACGGCATGTGGGATCTTCCCGGACCAGGGCACGAACCTGTGTCCCCTGCATCAGCAGGCGGACTCTCAACCACTGAGCCACCAGGGAAGCCTTCTTATTATATTTTGATACTGCTAGTTACTATCAAGATTTACTTATCTGAACATAATTATATAATTTAGTTGAATTTGATTTATTTCAGCTTTTATACATTGTGTTTTAAATTTTTAACTCTAGATCAAAGTTTCTCACCATTGACAAATTGGGATAACTAATTCCATGTTGTAAGGACTGTACATTATAAGATGTTTAGCCACATACCTGACCTCTTCCCATTAAATTTCAAATAACACATATAAAGTTCCAGTAGCACGTCCTCTCCAATTGTGACAATGAAAAATGTCTTCAGACATTGCTAAAATCACCTCAGGCTCAAAAATCCCTGTTGAGACACTGCCCTAAATGGCAATATTAATAGTAAATTAGGGAGTTGTTTTTAACTCTTACTTTCTTCCTAAGAGAGTATTTCCTCCATTTGTTAGGGAACTGTTAACCATAATTGCCTGCCTTGGCAGAGCATGATGATAACCACTTGTATGAGTTGTCTCACAATAGGAGGTCTCAATAAGGGACATGGTGCTGCCTCCAAAAACTAAACAAGAGAATTTGGGAGGGGCCAAAAAGAGGGAGGAGATACCAGCCCAAAATATTATCCTACCAACCTCCCAGAATCCTTTGCGCCTGGAATCCATCTTGGCTGAGAGATGTGCTTGCTTCCCGGAAAGACCTTGAGTCAGGCCAAATATGGGCCAAGAAAGATGATTGGCCAGAGACAATCTGGAAACTAGCTCCACTACTATAAAACCTGAGACTGTGAACCACATGGCACAGCAGTCCTCCTGGGTTCCCTTAACCTACCACTCTCGGCTCCAGGTGCCCCTTTCGAATGAAGTCCTTTGCTTTGTCAGTATGTGTGTCTCCTGGGACAATTCATTTCAAAGAGCCCACTCTTGGGCCCTGGAAGGGGACCCCCTTCCTGAGACACATCTACCTTATAGCTTCCAGGGACAGGAAGGATTAGAGAGCAGAGACTCTGCCCCCTCCAAGACCAAAGAAATAAAGAAGTTTGAAAACTAACTGATATTATGGCTTAGTGATTTTTGTTTTAATTCCCATGATTGCATCCTTAATATGCCAGTTATCACTTCTGAATGCAAGGTTTAGTTACAGTGATGTACATGTGTTTATAGTTTATCTGTTCCTCTCTTAGAAACAGTGTTTTGCTAGTGCTTACCAACAATAATACCATCAAAGATATTATATCTTGCAAGATTTAAACAATAGATATTGTGAGATAAAAATCAGACATTCACAAATATCAACTTAAAAAGTATTATTATCCAATACATAAATTATTTTTCTGCTAGATGTAATATAGTTCTCACCAAAAGATAAAATAATTCTCTTGAATAATATCTCATCTTGAAAATTCTAAATACATATTAAAATAATAAATGTTATGTTCTTCCATAAAGAATAATGTTCAATGGTGCTTAAATCCATATTTTTCAATGTCATTTGAAGTATGACATTTTCTCTAGATAATCTTTATCATTCAAAACTGATAAGAAAAGTTTTTTTTAAATGTTCCATATTTCCAACTGAATTCTTTATTTTGCTCTATTTTGTGTAAGAGTAGACAATGTTTGTACTTGAAGCAAAACAGACATGAAGGTAGATCTTTGTAGATTGTAGTTCATTTACAAGTCGAGTCTTTTTAGGCTTTAATTAGCTTACAAGATTTCTTTGTTTCACCATGTTCCACTTGTGGTTCACAAGCATCTTGCTCTCAATATAGGGGTTCCAAATTATTAGCTTGTTTTCTTTTGCTGAAGTTTTTCTTAACCATTTTCTGCCTCAAATTCTCTATCTGTGAAGTGAATATAAAAAGAACTTCTCTACACACATGTATTAATGACTCAGGATTTACCTAAGCCACAGTGGGTTTTAGGCATTCTCTAACATGGGGTAGAGAAAAATTGTGAATTTTATAGTCAAATAGATCAGTCAGATGAAATGTCTGATGATTACTGTGTGTGTGTGTGTTTGTGTGTGTGTGTGTAAGGAAAAATCATTCGTCCATTTTAATATTGACCAATTCATCGTTTAAAACTGACATATTAATAATGACCCTGAAGATGTGTTGTAATTTAACTCATATAATACAGTAAGAGGTATTTTAGATAATACATATAAGATTTCTAATGTATTTTCCCATTTCTTTTCCTCTTTCATGCTACCAATGTGCCCCTATCATGTACCAGGTATTGGTTAGAACACTTGGATATATCGGTGAACAAACAGCAAAACTTCTATCCCTGTGGGTCTTAAACAATTTTCCACATTGGCAGCTGGCTCTGATAAAGTGACTAAAGCATGGGAGTACATAATTATACAAAGACTGAGCCTAGCAGCCAGGCTTTGGGAACATTAGACATACAGAGAGATAACTGTCTTTGGTGATAAAAAAAAGACCATCCTTGGTATTTTCTGTAAGAGTAACAGTAAATTACTTAACATCAACGAATTTTCTTTTACTTATGATTAATTTTCCTTTATTTCTAAAATCAGAATAAAATATCTATTTGAAGGTTGCAACAGTATCTGCAGTAAAAAATTTACAGTTTTCAGCCAGGCATTTAAAGCAATATTTGTTTCCATTAAACACATCACCCTCAAACTTTATCATTTCCATTTCTGATTCAGTAGCTCCTGGATGGGAACTGAGAATTTGCATTTCTGACAAGTTTCCAGGTGAGTTAATGGGTGCAGTAGCACAATTGGAGTATGTGGATAGATAATGTTGCCTGCCATTTCAGTAAACAAATGTTGAGGCTATCAGTCCATTAGCCACTGCATCCACCCCTGCTAGTGCACCCTGAGGGTAATTCAGGATAGAGAAAAACAGGATACTGGCCCTGGATAGTTAAGGTGCATATCAATGGAATAATTTCATTAAGACCAGATTTTGCATCTTCCTCTACATTGAAAAGTGCAAAATTCATTAACTTGAGATGTCTGATTTTCTTTAACTAACAGTAATCTTTTGCTGTTCCAAAGTACTATTGCCCTGAGCAAGCACTTTTACAGGGTAGTTTGTGTCAGCCACGCAGATCAGATTCAAATGTATAAGTAAAATTCTCATAAGTTAAAAGAACAAACAAATAAATCTAATTTTTTTATAATATCTTCTAACTAATTTTCATTTTAATGTATTGGTTGTGTCATATGTCTTGGGATCTGCTTAGTGGTAAAATTAATGTATTGCTTTATTTACATATTTCAGAAAGGCCTACACCCTTCTAATTCTACTTGTCTTTCTGTTAAAGTTTAGTGACTATATTAAATAACAAAGAAATGTAATAAATAAAATTATATATAAATTAGAAATTTTATAACTATGCTTTTGTACTTTAAATTATATTTACTGCTTTTATTTCTTCTAATAATTACCTTTAAAAATCTGTTACCTTTGAGGCTTCATTGGTAAAAGGGTGTTTGATAATTTAATTATAAGTTTTATTCAAAGCTATAATGAAGTTAACATACTTTAGAATTAAGACTGGTCAAGTACCTAATTACATATAAAATATATTTCCTTTTTCTTTTCAGTTTTGCTGAATGAGAAATGAGACAGCAATATTCTTTCCTGGGACATTTCTCAGTGAGTTGCCATCTTAGGAATTTTTCAACCTCTTGGCAGAGTTAATCCAATTCTCCTTAGAATCTTTTAAGTTGTCTGCAAATATAAAGGAAAATCCCATTAATATGTGTTATTTGCAATGTTTGTAATATGGTTAAACTATGTAGCATGCAAACTTTTTCATTTATTATATCTTTAATTCACTTAAATACTTTTTAAAAATCAAAATGTATTCAAATAGATACATTCATTTAGAGTTCAATTTTAGCCCCATGATTTTGAAAATGTATCTGATTCAACTTTGGAGCAGGTAAATAATTTTCATTTTTCATAGAAAATTAGTTTTCCATTGTTGATTCAATATTGCTTTCTTGCATATAAATTTGCAAGAAAAATAATTATCATCAAGTCTGATTCAGAGCTCCATGACCAGAAGATCGTTAGCAAAGGACACTTTTAGAGTAACGGCGGGATAAAACCAATACTCCATTCTTTTATTTAGCTTCATCTGTATTCTGTGTGACTAAAGACGGAAGTAGCATTAAAGATTACTCCCACTTAAAACAAAAATAGTGTTGTAATCAAAATCAAAATAACTTCCAGTGAAGAAAAAAATAAGTGAGTAACTCATGTCTTTCATCACTTATAATTGAATTCTGGACAGTGTCTCTTTTGTAGCTGTGAAATTAAAGTTTCATGCGAGAGCAGTGGCCAGCTGTCTGTTTTACTCAATAAGAGAGATTCATATAATTAATATATGCTGACCATATCCAATGTTTATTTTACCATAAGCACTCTCTACTTCTCAGGAAATAATTGTGGAATATACCTGTTTAATATATTTCAATAATAGACATTACATCTATTTGTTTATAAAACAATAAAAATACAATTAACAAAATTTTATCTTACAAATGCATGTCAACCCCTAAATATAAATTTTTAAAAGTCAATTTTGAGTTTTCTGAGACATTTTTGATCTCTGCCAGGATTTGGGCAAGAGATTTGCTTTGATTCTGAAGGTAAATAAATAAACTCATATAACATAAAAACAACAATTGAAACAGCCCACAAGGATAAGACTGAGATCCTAAAAGAGCACTATAATTTTAAGAGAGTTGTATTTCAAGCTGTTGGGAGTAAGAATAATTACAACCTGGCTGATATTCAGGGTCTTCAAACTAATTTTCTATGAAAGATAGAAATTGTTGTTGTAGGGCATGTCTTTGCATCTTTGTGTCACAAGACCAAAAACACACTTTGCTTCTACCCTCTTTTAATTGGCATCTGTTTTTTAATTCTTGACTGGTCCTCATAAGGTTTTAGTTAGGATGGTCACTTCTTTAATGCTAACACAATGTTGACTACTCCTTTGAAACAAAATGTAAGCTATGCTTTTCACATTTTGTTATCTATTTGTTGACTTCTCAATGCTCATAATTTTAAAGGAAATTCTTTGGATGTTAACAATTCATTGAAAATGCAAATTGGTGTAATATTTTAAATATTCATATATATATATATTTGACATTTGAAGTAAAATATAGAGTTGGGGGAAAAAACACTATAAACTCAAAAATTTCCAGGATTTAAGCAGTTAGAACTTTGAAGTAACTATACTGTCCTTTCATTTGTCCTCAAATTTTATGAGAAAACTACAGAGGGCATGCAAAAAATGATAGAGACTTCATAAAGAAAATTCCAGGGTTTATATAAAGTCAGTGAAGATCTAATTTAACTCCATCATCTACATCTAGAGTTCCATACAGTCATTGATTTTCTCTAAAACTTGCCCTGTAGTTTATTGCCTCATTTATTCACACTATTTTTTCTTCAATAGCTAAATCCTGTCATTTCTACCTATTGAAATCCTATTTATCTGTCAAGCTTCAGCTAACATGTCATCTACAAAGAAGAATTTTGCAATCTCTATCCCCTAGTAGTCAGTAGGGAGGGCTTCTGAAATAGCATAGTATTTTTATGCCACTCATACAACAGGTTACCATGTATTATAGTCATTTACAATCTGTAAAGATTGTATGCTTCTTGAGGATAGGTATTATTCATTTTTCAGTCCCCAGAGTATTGAAAGTTTTAGGTAACCTATAAATAGTTGGTAAATAAGTAAAGGGATGAGTATGAGGGATTTTGTGACTCTCACACAACTCAAGAAAGAATATATTTCACTCATTTATTAAACATTTATTAAATGATATCTTACAATTTCTTTACATGTATTGAACCACTTAATTCTCTTTGTGACAGATTGATTTTATTGATGGCTCTAATTCTTCACCCATCCTTGCATCCTGAACCTTATCACTCACATGACTTTGCAGATCCTGCCATCAAGAGGATGACTGGGTGAGCTGACTTTACTCCTCATTTCTTTCATCTCTCATCAGGTAGTCAAGCATGCCTTAGTCTAGAAAAGCTGAGGCCAACTGATTCATATCCCAACATATAAGGAGGCCAACCAAGATCAGCAAAGCCATCTGTTAACCATTCCCAATATGTTAGCAGTAAATACTTCTTAATGTATGCAACTATTTTACTCTGATGCTTCTCTGAAAGTTCTTACAATCTACTACAGACCTGAGGGTTTTGTCTTGTGAAAAGGTCCTATACCACGTTTGTTTGGGTACAAGCATCTATGTTTTATCTATAAGTTAAGGAATCACTTAAACAACTTTGATATCATACTTGTGGACTGAGTTGGGTTTTCCAGAACACTTATCTAGAAGCAAGTAGGTTCATTAGACTTCAAGCCAAGAGGTAGCAGAACAAAAATTAAATGTATAGGATTGAATCAGCTGATAGTAGGTTTTGTTTAAATATTGTTGATCTTTTAATGTTATATTTTCTGAATATATAAGCAAGAATTTTCTCTTTTCCCTTAAGCTATCTATAAGTTATAATTGTTTAGTAGACTATGTTATAGTAAACAGAAATTAAACATTTGTAAATCATATATTTTTCTGCTTGCCTGACCTCTCCAGAATTTGGGAACTCTTATTAGGTTTTCTTACATAGCAATATGATTGTTTGATCTGTATGAATCCATCCTCCTTGTTACTAGGACTTGATTAGAAACATTATATACATATCCAAGGCCTTACCTTATTTGAGAATGATGCTAATTTAATAGATATAACTAGATACTTTTAAGGAACTAAGCTTGACTTCATGGAGTCAATGTTTACAAAGCCTTTTGGGAAAACTGACCTCATACCTGACTACAGTGTTCATGTGTCCCAAACATACAGATGAATAAGGGAGGTCAATTTCTATTAGACCCAAGAATCTTAAGATATTTTGAGGACCTTAAGAAGAGGTGAATTCACCCAAATTTATAGATAATATAGGTGAAATGTCCTGGTTGAGTTCTTGGCTTTACTTCTTAGCCTCAGAAATTCCTTAGATTCCTTATGAAGGCATTTTCAGCACAGAAAACTGAACAAGGCCAATATAATTCTTTCTATACCTGTATAAGTAATCAGGCTGAATTGGATAAGATCAGCCTTATTTTATGAAGAAAAATACAATTTCTTTGAAGATATTTTTAACAAAATTGTAAAGTAGTGACTGTAGTGAGAAATTTTGTTTCAGTAGAAAACCATGCATAATCTAAAATGCACCCTTGTTGGGGAAGGAAATTTTGGCAAAGCCCTGCAAATTGAATTCTGGATTCTCTTACCTTGGCCAAATTATCAACCCTTTGCAAATTTTCAATTCTTTCAGTTTCCTTCAATATAATTGCATTCCTCCAAATTGATGTTTCCAATATTTCCTGATTGACACCTCCAAGAACTAAAATCCAATTTTCCAGATTCCTATGGGGACTGTAGGTTGCCTTGCAAATGGCCTTTTCTGCCAGGATCTGAGGAAGCCCTTGAAGCTGAAGCCCAGCTTCTTGACATGAGCCTTGAGGGACTCATTAGCCAGCAGATCATGCATGGCTCAGATTTCTTCCTGAATAAACCATTATATGGGCCACTAAGGGAGTGCTACACAATGCTCAAGTAATATATGCCCTTATAAAAGAGATAACTAGTAAATTTCAGAAATTAATGGAAGGGTATATAATGATATATGCTTTATATATATATATATAATTTTTTTATATATAATTTTTTTTATTTTTTTTATTTATTTATTTTATTTTTTATTATTTTTTTATTTTTTATTTTTTTATTTTTTATTATTTTTTTTAATTTTTTTTATTTTTTTTATTTTTTTATTTTTATTTATTTTTTTATTTTTTTTATTTTTTATTATTTTTATTTTTTAATTTATTTTATTTATTTTTTATTATTTTTTATTTATTTATATTTTATTTATTTTTTTATATATAAATTTTTTAATTTATATATAATTTATATATATATATATAATTTTTTTTTTTTTTTGCGGTACGTGGGCCTCTCACTGTTGTGGTCTCTCCTGTTGCGGAGCAACAGGCTCTGGATGCTCAGGCTCAGCGGCCATGGCTCATGGGCACAGCCGCTCCGCGGCATGTGGGATCTTCCCGGACCGGGTCACGAACCCACGTCCCCTGCATCGGCAGGCGGACTTTCAACCACTGCGCCACCAGGGAAGCCCCTAATATATTTTTATAATAGCATTTTTACCAGAACTAGAAGAGCTTTTTTTTTTTCTTTCTTTCTTTGACTGACTGTCAATAATCAATGGGTTTTCCTTATTTGATTTTTGGAGAATTGTCAAATATATTCTCACTTTACAATCTCATTATACTTCCCATCAACTCTAAGAAATCTGTGTCTTGGAACAAGTAAGAAGTCAGAATAAAGAGTGGTTTCAAGATGCAAGCCAAAATCTTCAGGGACAGATTGTCTCACAGGCTAAAATAATAAACTTCTATCATGCTAGCTTGCAGATTGCAATTTTCAGTGACTTCAGTTGTTATGATGATTTGGCAGTTTTTCTTAAATTGGATCTTGACTTCCAAACTTCAGTTGCAGAATCCACTTATTGCACAATAACATTATTAGAAATTACTCTATGCAAAAGGTGGTAAATGGTTCCCAGTTTGACCATTCACTCCAGTGAAGTCCAGAAGAATTGTTCACTTCCCAAAAGGAAAAGTAAATGATTACATCAACATAGCAAGAATAGGGAATATATATTTTATTCACTATTTTAAAATAAAATAACCTGAATTTAGAATTCTGTAAAAATCTACAGTATGGGATTCATAAAATTATGACATGCTGAATAGAAAATTCAAGCAATTAAAACCCAAGTATGAACTTTATTGATTCAAAATATTTTAACAAAATATTTGATTTTTTTGAAAATGCATATTTCCTCTATTGTTAGAAGAATTATTATATATTTAGTATTAATTCTCCCAAATTGGAAAACATA
The DNA here is from genome assembly GCF_964270905.1 of Leucopleurus acutus. Taxonomy (NCBI): domain Eukaryota; kingdom Metazoa; phylum Chordata; class Mammalia; order Artiodactyla; family Delphinidae; genus Leucopleurus; species Leucopleurus acutus. Next base: position 43,189,035 of record NC_139160.1, on the reverse strand, counting down.
TGTAACCAAAAGACTATTCAAAGAGTGCCGATGTCAAATGCTTCTCCAAATAGGACTACATTTTAGTCAATTATTCTAATGGCTGTTTTGAATAAAATTAAAATTTTCAAAATTCCTCATATAGATGTTTTAGAAAGCAAACTGTATGAGTCTATCCATCAGTTATATGGCAAAAATAAATGATTAAGTACATAATTTTTAAAAATCTAGATAGATTTTCATGGTCACCATATAGGTACAAATATTTTGCAGTTACACACTTTTCAATACAACTTAAGAACAATGAAGTTTTCAACCTTGTTTACTGAAATGCACCACTTCTGGGAATAGCTGGTGAATTTCTATGATAAAGCTATGGATGTGATAACTTTCTAGCAAAGGAACTTGAGAGATAAATAAAGTATCAGTTAACAGTTTAAACTCTAAAGGGAGGAAAAACTAAATTTAAATCTTACCTTTGTCAGTAACTTTCTTGCTTTACGATTTGAACAAGTTATCCTCTGTAACTCTCATTTTCCACATCAATATGTTTAATTTGCAAAGTTAGTATAAAATTGCTCTGTACTAAGGCAGTATTTCTCAAACTTCTACCATCTATGTGCCACTCTCACTAATTGTGTCTTTTCTGCATGTCATGAAAAATATTAGTTATTTAATATATTTTAAAATTTACTTATATAATTAAATTTATGTAATTAAAAATGTTTTATCAAAGTAATAAAGGAAATTCCACTATTATTACCATAAATACAAGCAAATATAACATTTCATTAAAAATGAAGAGCAGTAGTACTTCCCTGGTGGTGCAGTGGTTAAGAATCTGCCTGCCAATGCAGGGCTCAAGGGGTTGAATCCTGGTCCGGGAAGATCCCACATGTCACGGAGCAACTACTGAGCCTGTGCTCTAGATCCTGTGAGCCACTGCTACTGAAGCCCATGCACCTAGAGCCCATGTTCCACAAGAGGAGCCACTGCAATGAGAAGCCCACACACAGCAACAAATTGTAGCCCCCGCTCCTTGCAACTAGAGAAAGCCCGCACACAGCAACGAAGACCCAACACAGCCAAAAATGAATAAATAAACAAATAAATAAAGTTATAGAAATAATAAAAAGCACTAATATATAAATTATATTTAGATCCCTTTTCCTAATGAAGGCCCTGATCAAGAGACTTATATTTTCCTAATAATACAATATAAAACATAAATTAACAAATTTGAGAATTTGCTATTGACAACTGAATCAAAAGACATGCAAGATTATGGAAAATAGGATGTCTTTTTCACTATGTAATACTTATTAAAGCTAATAAATGAAAACTCTTCCCAACTTTGTCAGTGAGAACAAAAAAAAATGCCAAATATTGCAAAGGATAGAGCAGTGGTCCCCAACTTTTTGGCAGAAGGGACCGGTTTCGTGGAAAACAATTTTTCCACAGACCGGGGAGGGGCAGGTTGAAGGATTATTCAAGCACATTACATTTATTGTTCACTTTATTTCTATTATGATTACATTGTAATATATAATGAAATAATTATACAACTCACCATAATGCAGAATTGGTGGGAGACCTGAGCTTGTTTTTCTTCAAATAGGTGGTCCCATCTGGGGGTGATGGGAGACAGTGACACCCGAAGTGTGTTGCTTATGTCCAGTCTACACCATAATCCCATTTTTGTTGCTGTCACTGCAGGAAACCCTGCTTCACAAAGATTGGATTTTGGAAATGGAAGCAGGCTTTTCAGTGCTTTTGTGGCAATGTCAGGCTATTCTGCCTTGACTTTAAACCAGAACACATGGAGATTTGAAGTTGTCTCAAATGTACTTTTAAGACCACCATCATTTGCGATCTCAAGCAGTTGGTCCTCTTCTAGTATGGACCATGTAGATTCACCAGGCTTATTCACCAATTGGTCGCGGATCCATTCCTTCCCAGTTTGGGGGTCTTTTGTGCTTGGGAAGTAATGCTCAAACTCTTTCGAAAGCTGAGATAGGTGATCATGCACCAGCTGGGAGAAAGAAAGCTCTGGCTCAGTCTCTTTTGAAATTTCTGCTAATGTTTGAAACATGTCAAAAATCCCAATATTCTCTCATCACCCCCAAAATTCCAGTTTGGCTTTGGATGCAACCACTTTATCTGCCAACTTGAACAAGTTGGTGTTCTCCCTTGAAGTGACATATTGAGTTCATTGAACAGATTGAATATGTCACAAGCAAGTTTTGAGACCCATTCTGTGTCACTGAAATATGCTGCCAGTGGTGACTGTTTTTCTAAAAGAAATCTCTGGAGTGGCTCTCGTAACTTAAAAACTCTGGCCGGTGATCTACCTTTAGAAAGCCATCTCACTTCTGTGTATAAGAGAAGACATGTGTCCTCTGCATCGATATCCTCACAGGGCTGCACAAACAGACGTGTCTTTAATGTGGTTGATAATATTAACCACATCCTGCCAAACGTTGTTAAGTTCAGGCGACATTTTTTGGCTAGCCAGCATTTCTCTATGGATGACACAGTGCGTAGACTCACATTCAGAAGCGACCTCTTTGATCCAAGTAGTGAAACCAGAAACCTGTCCAGTCATAGTCACTCCGTCCATGCATATACTGACACAAAATGACCAATTCAGTTTTCCTGATATGTAATCATTCAAAGACTTGAATAGTTCTGCAGCTGTGGTGTTCGTTGGCAACAAAAGTGCACATAACATATCTGCATGCACATCCTCCTGAAAAATATATCACACAAAAACAAGCATTGTTGCCTTGTTGTCAACATCAATAAACCCATCAACCTGGATTGCATATCATGGTGACTCATTAATACTCTCTAACAATTGTGCCTCAATATCCTCTGTTATTTTCATCTAGCTATGGTGCTAGCCAAAAGACAAATATGTGCCACCATTTGAACTGCAACCTCCTCTAAAAGTTCACAACAAATGTCCTTAGCAACAGGCAGGATCAACTCTTCACCAACAGTAAAGGGCTTCTTAGCTTTAGCAATGCAATTGGCGACTAAGAATTATACTCTTAGTGCAGACACATTTGATGAAGTGGTGGCCTTCAATAATTGCTTCTGTTCTTCCTGTTAACATTTTTCTTTCTTTTGAGAAACTACAGAGTCTTGTCTTTTAATGCAGGGTGCTTGGTCTCCATGTGGCAAAGTAGTTTTGAAGGTTTCATGGCTTCGTTGGATAGCCGGTCACAACATATTATACAAAGCAGGCATGGAGAATGTGGATCACCTGTTTCACTGAACCCGTAATTTAAGTAGGACTCTTGGTATTTTATGCAGCTTTGCATAAAAGCTTGGTATTTAAATGCAGCTTTGGTATTTAAATGCAGCTTTCCTTGGTATTTAAATGCAGCTTTCCTTTGTTGGCAGTCTTAGAGTCTTCTGCTCTCTCATCATTGAGTCTTTCCCCCTTTTTAAAAATTTCTCTGCAATGTTTGTTTTTTACTTATTTTGGCTAGGGTTAGCTTATGGGCTTACCAAAACTGTGACTGAGACAAGTGCGCAGTGTGGGAAAGAGGCGTGGAGGGAAGTGCTAAATAAAATAATGGGCGTGCCATGCACGGACTAAAATAAGTGTCGGATTCTGACTTAAAGCCTGCCGCCAGATGCAGTTGTACAATTGAAGTATATCAACTCACTTGCCACTATAAATCTTGCCACTAGATGCAGCTTAATTGTCACTTGCCACTCACTGATAGGGTTTTGCTATGAGACTGCAGGCAATTGATTTATTATGGTCTCTGTGCAGTCAAACCTCTCTGCTAATGATAATCTTTATTTGCAGCCACTCCCCAGTGCTAGCATCACCACCTCAGCTCCACCTCAAATCATCAGGAATTAGATTCTCATAAGGAGTTCGCAACCTAGATCCCTCATATGTGCAGTTCACAGTAGGGTCCATGCTTCTATGAGAATCTAATGCCGCCACTGATCTGACAGGAGGCGGAGCTCAGGCTGTAATGATAGTGATGGGGAGCTGCTGTAAATATCAATGAAGCTTCGCTCTCTCACCTGCCACTCACTTTCTGCTGTGCGGCCCAGTTCCTAGCATACCATGAACTGGTACTGGATTTGGGGACCCCTGGAATAGAGGTAGAAAAAATTACTGACCAATATCTCTTATGAACATATATGCTAAAATTCTTAACAATATATTAGAAAGTGGAATCCTATTTAAAAGTGATAATACAACTTTTAAAATTGGGACATATTTCCAAGGAATGAAAGATTTGTTTAATATTTGAAAATCAATGTAATTCACAATATTAATAGGTTAAAGGACAAAGGCCTTATGATCTCAAAGGTACAGCAAAATGCTCAAATAGTACACCCTCCCCAAAAAATACTACAAACTCTCAGAAAACTAGGAAGGGAAGATAACTTACTCAACCTGGTAGAGAGCATCTGTGAAAATGCCTATAGGTAACATTTATTTAGTAATGAAATAATGAAGGGTTTTTACCTAAAGTCAGAAGTAACTATTAGATATGAATTTTGGAAGATTACAGGACAAAAGGCCAACCTACAAAAAAAAATAAAGTGTATCATTATATTCTAGCAGGAAGCAACTGGAAAATAAAAATTTTAAGAGATAATATTTAGGGACTTCTGCTTTTGACCAAAATGGTAGAAAAATTTATCTTTCCAACTGAAACAAATAAAAATAATATGTAAACAACACTTTTCAAGACACAACATCAGACAATGAAAGAGAATGATCTCTGATAGATAGGAAGCAAGAGATGTGGATCCTTCTATTGGCAAAATTACTACCTCAAGAGCATTTCCAAGTGGTGGTGCAGGGAAAGATAATCCAGATGAAGTTCTTGAGCTTCTTGGGCTGAGAAGACTGACTGAATATTCAATAACAGCAAGATGATATGAATTCATTGGACCACATACCAGAGAGGAGAAACTTGCATGAAGAGGGAATACTGGAAAACTGTGAAGGGTCTTTTTCAACTATTCAGCAGAATACTGTCCAGAACATATAAGTAAGGTAACTACATAATGCATGGAAAGAATGTCTAGAATGTATTAGAGAGAACAGTACTCAGTTCCCTTATGAGTGCCTGGAAAATACCTTGATTCATGGGTCATCATGTAGAGGATTCAGAAGAGTTTTGCCTTAGAGTAGAGAATAATTGGCTCCAAAACCTACTATTGTGAATCTTAACATAATTTAAAAACATGACCAAAAAGATAAAACTACTTTAGAGTAATTTAATGATATCTCAGTATAAAACTCGATAATATATAGGAACTAAAAAATATCCATTACCCAATAAGCTAAAATTTTACATTTCTGTCATTCAAACAAGTATAAACAAGCATGTTCCCCAACATGGTAACTTGCTTCATCAAAGCCAGCAAAGGTGAAATTCACTACAAGGACAGAAGAAATTCACTACAAGGACAGAAGAAATTCACTACAAGGACAGAAGTCGTTACTTTATGTAACCTAATCATAAAGATGATTACTTTATCGTAAAGATTATCACTTTTGTCATATTCTATTGATTAGAATCAAGTCACAACTCCCAACCACACTTTAAAAGAAAGGAGATTACCAAACACTTAAATACCAGGAGGTAAATATCCTTGTGGCTTATATTAGAGGGTGACTACTACAATAATAAAATTGCTCAAATTCAATCATGCAAGAGAAAAAATTAAAGCAAGCAGAGGGGAAAATAAAAGCACATTATGTACAGAAGAAAAAAGATTAAGGATGATAGCAAATTTCTTAGTAAAAACAAATACAGAAGAGAAAAAAGGAATCAACATCTTTAAAATACTGAAATAAAAATTACCGTTCAGGGCTTCCCTGGTGGCGCAGCGGTTGAGAGTCCGCGTGCTGATGCAGGCGACACGGGTTCGCGCCCCGGTCCGGGAGGATCCCACATGGCGCGGAGCGGCGGGGCCTGTGATCCATGGCCGCTGAGCCTGCGCGTCCGGAGCCTGTGCTCCGCAACGGGAGAGGCCACAGAAGTGAGAGGCCCGCGTACCGCAAAAAAAAAAAAAAAAAAAAATTACCGTTCACCTAAAATTCTATACTTAGCAAAAATATACTTTTATAATAAATGTGAAATAAAGATTTTTCAGAAATGTAAAAGCTGAAAGTGTTCATCCCCAGCACATGTGCATTATAGAAATATTAACAGAAATTTCAGGCAGAATATGTATTAATAGATATCTATTCATGCATTAATACATTATCCCACAACTTAGTCACTTACAACCAAAAGCATTTATCTCACATAATTTCTGAGATTCATGAGTACAAGAATGGCTTAGCTGGGTGGTTCTAGTACAGGACCTCTCACATATATTGTCACTTTGTCAGCTGGGGCTTTGGTTATTTCAGTACTCAGTGGGGGCTTGAGAATTTCTACCAAGGTGCCTAGATGTCCTCATGACATGACAGGTGGCTTCGCAAAGAACAAGTGATCAGAAACACAAACACACACACACACACACACACACACACACAGAAAGAGAGAGAGAATCTCATTATGGAAACTACAGTCTTTTTTGACCTAACCTTGGAAGTAGAATCCATCACTTCTTCTGTATGATGTTACTGGTCTCACAGGCAAACCCTCATACAATGTGGTAGGAGACTACACACGGTTACAATGATCAGAATGTGGGAATCGTTGAGGTTTATTTCAGGCTAGCTACTGCAGTCTGCCCTCTGACTCCAAAGATTAATGTACCTGCCACCTGCAAAATATATGTCCACCTTCCCAAGGCTCACAAAATCTCATCTCATTAAAAAGTCACCTCAAAATCAGAATCTTATCATCTAAATTAGGTCTAAGTCTGAATTAAGCTCCTTGGGTTTAGTTCCTATAGCACTGTCCTCAAGCCTGGTTTCTCTTAACCTGTGAAATTTAAGTTATTTGACTCTCATTCACGCAATATATAATGGCGGAATATGCATAGGAAATCCGCTAAAGAAATATATGTTCAAAAGAGAGTAAAACAGGAGACACAACATAGAACCTTGAAATCCAGTTAGGCAGATGTTGGAAGTACCTTGATTAGTTCTAAAGGCCTGGAAAAAATTCTTCATGGCTCTTAGCTCTGCCATCTCGGCTGTTATTTCTGCCTTCTCTGTCTTCCTTCCTTTTACATGAAGGTAGCACATGTTTGTAGCTGAGTAATGTTTTTCAGCCTGCTTCCCAATAGTAGAATGGGGAGGAGGGAAGGAGATAGAGGGCAGAGGTGATACAAAGGCCTCTTTTCATGGTGAATGGGCTCTGTCCCTTTCAGTTCAAGCTGGCAATGCTTTTTCATATATAATTCTTTTTGAGTCTTCTGTGAATCTTATTGAAGTCCACTCAATATGACAAAAGCTACACCAACTAATCTCTGTGAGGTAAGATAGGCTTAACCTCAGATGGGTCTCTGCTGAAAAACAGCACTCCTAGGAGTCCTAATATTTGGTTGAGAATATATGTAATCTGCACAGTACTGGCTCAGGCTCTCTCACACAGTTGACGTACAGGATGGGAAAGGAACACAGAAGGATATGAACCCCAGAAATTGGAGATTAAGGAGGCAAACTTGGAGACTGACTACAACAGAGGGAAAATGATGCTAGATGGAAATTCTGAAGTAAAATATCAAAAATGGTAACTATAGGGTTAAATATATAGACTTTTTCTTATTATCTAAATTTCTTTAAAGAAAAATTGACTTTAAATAAAAACAATAAGAATATAGTGTCATTAATATTAAGCTGATATTATTTATGCCTATGTAAGCATGTCCATCATGTTGAGTCTAATCTATGAAGGTATAGATTAAAGACAACATAATTAAATGTAAATTGTATGACAAAAATAACACAAAGACCAAGATGAGAATAGCTGAAGTAATATATTGAACTTTTCTTATACTATAAACATATGGTATAATATCATACGTCAAAGGAAAACTGTGATAAATTAAAGATATGTAATATAAACACTAAAACAACCACTAAAATAGCAAAGCAAAGAGTTATAAATAATGAGATTTCAGGAAGAAAAAAGATAATTGTAAGCATCGCTCAATCCCAAAAAAGCAGAGAAAGAGGAAAAGGGGGAACAAACAGCAGATGAGACAAATAGAAAACAATAGCAATTTGATAGATTAAACTAATTATGTCAGTTTTCATATTGTAAAATATCTGAACATTACTAAAAAACTAAAGACCTAAATAATTGTACAGATATATATTGTTCCTAGTTCAGAAGATATGATATTGTTAAGATGTCAGTTCTTCTCAAATTTGTCTTTATCGTCCACACGTTTCCATCAAAATTCCAGTAGAAATTTTTGAAGAAATTGAAAAGCTGATTCAAAAATTCGTATGTAAAAGCAAAGGTCCTAGAATAGCCAATCCATTTTTGAAAAGAAGAACAAATCTGGAGGATTAACAACTATGTCAACAAGTCTAAATAATCAAAGTGTTCCTATTTATATCACACAGACATTTATAATATGCTTCTTTATCAACTGTCTTATACCCAGGGTCATCATTTTCAGGGATAGAAACCAATCTGTTAAATGTCTACATTTTTATTTTCTTCTCTCCAATGAAAAACTGTATTTACAACATTTTAATGTTGAAAGGTTTTTTTCTTCTTGCCTTTTCTAACATTCAATTATACTCAAACTGGTGCATTACACTATAATGTTTAAAACACACTCTAAAAATATAGTTAGCAGGATTCAGCACAGGATAGTTGTACATTTGGTGGGATGCTCTATCTATCTGTGGCTAATGTAACTTCCCTAAATGTACTACTTCTTATTTCCCTGTAACCAATACAAATCTATGTAAAATATTAACTTCCACGGGTTAAATTTTAGAAAAATAAAACTATAAAACATATTATATTCCCAGAGCATATTGATTGCTATCACACTGGGGTGAAAGAAGAAAAAATGCCTGATGCAGGAACAGTAACAGAAAATAGCCATAAAGAACTTTTGCCAACTTATGTTAATGTAGTGGCAAATGAAGCATTTATTTTTATCAAATGAGAATTCATTTGTTTTAGATAGAAAAATACCAGACATTATAAAATGAGACACTAAAGCAAAAAAAAAAAAAGTTAACATCAGTGACGATGTTTCTATAGTCATAGAAATTTAGAGCCTTGGTGAATGAAAACATTATTTACAGTTATGCGAGGTACATAAGAGTTTGGGTTGAGGCTTCAACTAACCAAGAGTCACAAAATATTGTCAGTCATACCCATTTTATATTATGTGTGTTAGTATTAAACACACACACACACAAAATGGAGAATAGTTTATACAGTTTATCATCTGTTTAGAATTTTTAACACCATTTACTTTAATTTGCATATGACAATATAAGTATGTGGGCTGTTTTAGGTACATATTATCCATCTCTCCTTGCCTTGCTGGGAGGTCTTGAAGAATGAGCTCTGTGAGCTATGTCATAAGAGGGCTACCTGTTGTACTATGAAAGCTATGAAAGTTACTAATGGGAGAGCAGAGGACACAGGAGAGGGAGGGCAGCCATTTCTTCCCTATTCTCTCCCAGTTTCTGCACAATATCTCAGAAGATAATTATTTCCCTCCAGGACTATAGCTCTTCCAAGTCCACTTCTTAACACGTTCTTGTAATGCTGTTTTCTCACATTATACTACAGATTTGGGTGCTAGAATAACATCCCAAGGGTGTTTTTCTCCAGATATTTTATCATCCCAGTAGTCTTTTCCTAACCCTGCCTAAATCTGTAAGTGGTCTTTTCATTTGGACCATCTGGGAGAATTCTGTTTTCTACAGTAATTCTAACTGATAATGATTTGCATTACTGAATTTTTTGTTTTGATGACAGGACTGATATGATTTTTTTCATAAATATCAAGGTTTTTGTATTAAGTAGCAGATATCTTTAACATTAATATGAATAATCATATTTGAAGTTTATTGAATGTTTAATATGTAGTAGGTAATATTATGAGCAACATATATTTATCTTTCAATCCTCCCAGTAGTCCTTTCAATACTGTTGCAAACTAACCAAAGTCAATCTCATGGTGGTTCACAATTGTTAAGTTCTTTTGGTAAATTTAGTGGTAGACTATACAGAAGGATTTCCTTACTTGTAGTATGTGAGAATAAAAACAAGTCTTATTCTAAATCTTGGCAACAATGCATTAGGCCTGATTTTTGAAAGGTTTGGTGAAAGGCCCACACTTTATTTGGAAACGCAAATCAAGTCAGGAGACAGTGTCCTCTGTGAACTAGAAGAAAATCCATGAGTAATGAGATTTAGATCTGAGCCCTGTTCAAATGGTAGTAGATATCCTGCTTTCCAGTTTTCTTATAGCTCATTCATATAACAAGAGTGAGTCCCATAAAACTGTGAGACTCATGAAAACAAGAACAGTGAATCCTAACCACTTTTCCTGAACATCATTCATTTCACCAATTAAAATTTACTTCTAATGTCTCTCATGTTAATTGACATATACTCTGGTACAGATTTCAATAATGATATTTGATGTTACCAGAAAAGCAAATCTGCTGTGTTGATTCTACTAACGTATTTCAAATGTTAATCACCTCAAGGTATAAATTAAGGGTCACATAATCATATTATAATGGTTCTATAGAAATATATATATATTTTTTTTTTACGGTACGTGGGCCTCTCACTGTCGTGGCCTCTCCCATTGTGGAGCACAGGCTCTGGACGTGCAGGCTCAGCAGCCATGGCTCACGGGCCCAGCCGCTCCACGGCATGTGGGATCTTCCCGGACCGGGGCACAAACCCGTGTCCCCTGCATCGGCAGGCGGACTCTCAACCACTGTGCCACCAGGGAAACCCTATAGAAATATTTTTGCTAGCAGAAGAAATGCAAAAAGCCAACTCCTAACAAAACCAAGAATCATTACAGCAGATGTGGTAATAGTTTGTAAACACAGTCTCATAAAACCCATGTCTACTCTATTTATACTTCACCTTCTGATCAGTGACTAGCCGTGGCCCCCCTCCCACTATCTCTCTGTCTCTCTCTTTTCCCTCCCTCTCCCTGTCTCTTGCTCTTGATCTCTTACATACACATGCACACACACACACAAACACACACACGTTATCATTTTGCCAAACCATTGGATAGTTGCATATTATTTGATGCTTTGTCCCTAAACACCTAAATATCTCTTAATGGAATATTACTCAGCCATAAAAAGAAACGAAATTGAGCTATTTGTAATGAGGTGGATAGATCTAGAGTCTGTCATACAGAGTGAAGTAAGTCAGAAAGAGAAAGACAAATACCGTATGCTAACACATATATATGGAATTTAAGAAAAAAAAATGTCATGAAGAACCTAGGGGTAAGACAGGAATAAAGACACAGACCTACCAGAGAATGGACTTGAGGATATGGGGAAGGGGAAGGGTAAGCTGTGACAAAGTGAGAGAGAGGCATGGACATATACACACTACCGAAGGTAAGGTAGATAGCTAGTGGGAAGCAGCCGCATAGCACAGGGAGATCAGCTCGGTGCTTTGTGACTGCCTGGAGGGGTGGGATAGGGAGGGTGGGAGGGAGGGAGATGCAAGAGGGAGGAGATATGGGAACATATGTATATGTATAACTGATTCACTTTGTTATAAAGCAGAAACTAACACACCATTGTAAAGCAATTATATTCCAATAAAGATGTAAAAAAAATAGGATATTGTCCTATATATTATAATCATAATATAATTACCAAACTCAGAAAATTTATCATTAATACTACCAAAGCAAAAACTGCACCAGTCAAAAGTAAATATGGTAAGAAAAACTTTATTCAAGGCTGTTACAATACTGTAGAGAGACCAGAACATATCCGGAATTCAACTCTACTGAAATAATGAACTGCAGAGTTATTAAGACCTGGAGTAGGCCTTCTCTGATTGCTAATTGACCTTACCAAAAAAAGGAAGCTTTATCTTATCTTCATGATAGGACACAGTTTTACAACTTGAAGTAAGACACCCATCAAAATTTGGCTCCTACCTTCCCACAGAGACTGAGAGATAGGAGCTCTATTTTCCATGATGATATTTCAAAGAGATGACACAAAAGTGCATGAGAGACTCAGTTCTAGTTTGTAATACTGATAAGAGGCTTTAAAAAGATTTACATCTCAAAGAAGCAGAGAAAGAATTTGCAATGACAAGTTTTTTGAAGTATATCCTATAAAAAAAGGAGCGGAGGGACTTTTTTGGTTAGACCAGCTGGATTCTCTAAAAACTTGGAGTAAGAGAGAGTGCAGGGGCCTAGAGGCAGGGAGAATCCTATTTAAACCTTAGACTGAGGGAAATGTTAAGATCATCTTGGTTAACACAATATTAATCATTCAATATTAATTATTTGCTAAAAGAAAATCAATATTAAAATTTCCTCATTTGTTCACAAAATGTTCTTTATAGCTATTTTAAAAATCTGGGATCCAAGAAATAAACATGAATTGCTTTTCGTTTTCATGGACTTTAGTCTCTTGAAATCCAGACAAATGCTTCAGCTCTCATTTTTATGTGACGTTGACATTTGTGAAGAGAGCAGGCCAATTGTTTTATAGAAGTGTATCTATACTGAGTTATTTTTATAAGTTAGCATACACACAATTTAATAAGTAGGTATTATCCTTGTCATTCATTACCTTTTTTCTGATATTTAAACTTTCAAATACCTAAAAATAAATTTGCCTGCTTTTAATTGATTATTAAATAAACTAAACCATTTTGTGATTATATAAGCAATGGACTTTTAGCTTTAGGAATTTTAAAATCTTCTCACATGTACACAGAATAAGTTGAAAGCTCAAACATAAGGTCTTCCTGATCATCATAAAATGGTGAATTAGCATAAACTTCCTTCAATACTAGCCCTAAGTAAACTACAGATGTGAGAAAGAAGCATGGATCTGAATAATAAATATAAACAATGAAACATTAAAAGGTAGATCGAGGACTATGCAGTACCTGCTTGGAGTGTCCGGGAGCTGGTGATAGGACACCCTCTGATCAGCAGTGAGGGTTTAGTTTGGGGAATAACCTTTAAGTTTTGTTCTTACGTCTTTCTCTTATACTCACCCATTTTAGTGTTGACATGAAAATGTCAGGGCTGAATAAAGGACCGCTGTGGAAAGAACCAACTTCTGCCTCAGAGCTGATGAATTACGGTCTAATACTTCCAGTTCTAAATTTTTTCTAAGTGATTTACGGTGAAACTTTACCCAGAGACATTGCCAGTTGAGAGTCAGGAAACAGGGATGGTGTAGTGCCTGGTGCTTCTAGGCTTGGGGTTCTTTACCACTCATTTTTGACAAAGAAAACTGACGAGATAAGCAAACAAGACCATTAAAATGATTGACAGCAAATCAATTTACAGAAGACAATTATATTGTCAAAACCAGTAATATCCAACTAAAAAATATAAATGACACGCTGTCAACAAAAACTAAATTACCTAGGAATTAACTTAAAAAAGAATACAAAAGAACTAAAAGGAGAAATAAGTGTTATAACCTTATTAAGGGTTATATAGAAAGTAATGGAGATTGAAAATATTTGTTATTCTGTTGGTTTAATAAAAAAATATTAATTTTTCTAAAGTGAATTTATAAATTCAATGCAATCTCAATCCTAATTCCAGCTGGAAATAAAGAGCCCCATAACATCATTTTAATATTTATATGATAAATAGTTCACAAATATCCAAGTTAAACTCTTAAAATGTGGTTTCTTAACTCACCAAAGACACAAAGCATGAAGAATAAAATGATATATGATTAAATTAAGGATTTCCATTCAATGATAGCAAGATCAACTTAACTGACATGACATTTTTAGAAAGATATTTGCAATATCTAAAGCAAACAAAGGTGAATACCTAGATAATATAAAAACACCTAAAAACCAATAAGGAAATGAAGGAACCAAAGGAGAATAATAGGTTAAAAAATGTAATTCATAAAAGAATAAAGGCAAAACAAAAATATATGTTCAAACATATTCATTAATTACTGCTATTTTAAAACAATGTTGCTCTATACTTTATATTTTTTAGATTGTCAAAATAAAAGGTTAGATAATGAATGCCATGTGTTGTCAGGGTTATGGAATATGGAAGCTTCATGCAATACTGGCAATGAAAAAGGCTGATGCAGCCATTAAGGAAAGTATTCTGGCATTATTTGGTCAGATTAAGAATGTGAACACTATGACACAGGAATCTTATTTTTTGGTACATACCCACAGAAATTCTTACACATATACACAGAGTATATATACTAATATAGATTGTGGTAATGAGGCATGAGAGAAAAATCTAGTTGATCATCCCTAGGGCAACGAAGAAGGACAATTTAATGAAGCATACTGTTGAACATTGTTAGTATTTATAAACAATACAGATAATTTTTGAAAATTATTTGATTAAAAAATAAATTTAAATTATGAAGTCTATTGCACAATGCAACTAAACTAAAAATACACATAAACAGATTCACAGATATAGAAAATAAACTAGTGTTTATCAAAGGGAAAGGGGAGGGCAAATTAGGGGTATGAGATTAAGAGATACAAACTAGTATGTATAAAATAGATAAGTATCAAGGTTATACTATATAGCATAGAGAATTATACCAATTATCTCATAATAACTTTTAATGGAGTGTAATCTGTAAAAATACTGAATCACTATGCTATACACCTGAAACTAACATAATATTATAAATCAACTACACTTCAGTGAAAATAAAAATAAACAACATACACAAATAGAAGAACTTTCATCAAATGCATTAGAACAATTTAATATGAAGGGAAAATGAAAGGATAATAGGATGGGGAGTAAACAGCAAATAAGTGTGACTACTGACTAGTGAGGTACGAAAAATAAATAAATAAAAAGATCCTTTGCTAAGTGACTTTCCTTTCTCACAAATTTAGGTCTCAGACTCTGAACCCAAAAAGCATTCCAGTGCAGCAAATGGGAAGCTTAGGGAGCTGCATCTTATCATCCTCTACCAGAACTGATGGGATTGTACCCTCCAATAATCAATAAGAAAGCTCAATGCTGTGTAAAACTTGGGAATTTTTTCCTTCTCTCTCTTCTTCCCTCCCTCCCTTCCTCTCTCCCGCCCTCTTTCCTTACTTTCCTCTCTCCCTCTTTTCTTTTCTCTTTTATTTTCCTTTCCTTTCTTTCCTTTCCTCTTTCCTTCTTTTCCTCTCTCCTTCCTTCCTTCTTACTTTCTTTGATTTGTTCAGTTCATTCGTTCATTTATTTTTACAGTTTAACAATTTTTAATGGTATAGATTGGTTACAGGAATGGGATTTTATTTTCAGATCCATGAATCAATCAAAATTATTAATGCACTTTTTGTTCAAAAGAAAAAGGATAGAAAAAAATAACATGATACTTTGATTCCAGAATATCTGTCTATGCATCCCTGCATAGCTTATGTGGGCAAATATGGCAGATCATTTGGGACATATAAGTAAAATTTGAATGACATAGACCTGGGAATTGTTTAAAGTGTGAAACAAGGAGCACCAAATGAGGCAAATGTAATTAGACTATTTCCTAGTTATGTGACAGCACTGGTAAATAAAAAGCAAAAACAAAAATGGTAAGGGTAGAATAAAGATAGAAACTAAAGCAAAAAAGAGTAAATAGTACTGGTTCTTCCAGTTACTGGAAAACCTTCTGATACTTCTGCTGTTGTTGCTACTTAAGTAGAAATGATATTTACTTATAAGGTAAATACTCCCCCCCTTGATTAAAGAGGAAATAATTTGAAAATGATTAACTGAAAGACAGGGATCTTCTAGCACAATCCCTGACAGGTGGAACCAAGGTCTTAGGCAATTATATGGGAGAAAAGTTTACAAGAAATGTGAGAAACTTTTAGAGGTGACCAGATATAGGCAGTAAATGTGCAATGCCCATTAGAGGTAGAGAGAACACTCTAAAAGACCCACAGGTAAAATGTGGAGGATACAGATATGCTCTGGTAAAAGACTGAAAATTATGAAAGGAGAATTAGTTTTGTGTTTTGTTACCATTACATTAAAGTATAATTGAGATGGTATTATGTGCAAATGGAGAGATTTGAACCTACTATTTTTAAAATTGGAGGTGAGCCGAATATACCCTTTACCTGATTAAAATTGGACATTTGAGGGGCTTCCCTGGTGGCGCAGTGGTTGAGTGTCCGCCTGCTGATGCAGGGGACACGGGTTTGTGTCCCAGTCCGGGAAGATCCCACATGCTGCGGAGCGGCTGAGCCTCGCGTCCGGAGCCTGTGCTCCGCAACGGGAGAGGCCACAACAGTGAGAGGCCCCCGTACCGCAAACAAACAAACAAACAAACAAAATTGGACATCTGAAAACCTTTGAAATTTCTCTGACCATCTTCTATAATAAATATTAACAAATACAGAATTCTGGGAATATAATATTATTCCTCTGATTAAGAAATGGATCCAAGTAAGGGTATTGATTTCCAATAACTAACTTTTTAACAACTCCTTCTGGCAGTAGGTTCATAGAGATTGACAGTAAGGCTATTGGGCAGCAAACAAGGCAATTTCACTAAGAGATTGTTCTGGAAGAGATATGATAAAGAAATGCAGCAAGACAAAGGTTATTGATATGTCAAAATAAATTTAACTAGCCCACTCTTACCCATTCTTTTTTATAATACAGCCAAACATTATCCACATTTATGTGGAGTGGACTTCAGTACTTTCTCATGTTTCTCTAAATGGAATATTTAATTCACTGGTATACTATCATAAAGGAATACAACAGCATTTAGACTGTAAAAATCATTAGAATCCATTGATGCATTAAGTTGAAAGTATAGTGATAATTGCTTCCTTAGAGAGACAGGAAAATAGGACAGTAGTCAGCAATATAACAAATAAAGATTGAATGATTTAATCAGACAAAATTCAAAATTGAGCAGAGTCTGTGAAATGTTGGGGACGATTATCATGGGCTGAAGTATCTCTCCAAAAATGAGAAATAGAGTCCTGTTTTTTACTGACCCTCACAAAAAAATGGGTAGTACAGAAACTAATAGGAAAATTTGGGTTCTACTGAATCACATCTCTCATTTAGGAAGAATGGTGGACTCTATCCACAAGGTCCTGAGACTTGTATTTGAATGAGGCCTAAAAATAAATAAGTATTAAAAGATATTAAAAGGCTGTGGCTCAAACATTGCTTGAAGAACATTGTGATGCAAACACTCAAATAATTTTAAGAGTTGCTGAAATTAAAAGAATAAAGAATGAAGCCTTTGGTAGGAATTAAAAATTACACCTCATTGAAGATTGCTTGGATTTTGGATTTGAAATATGTTTACTGTAGTGTATTGGTAGCTTGTCACTGGGCATAAAAAGGGACATCTTTCAACATAAAATGACATCAGCATGCCCAGTGAACAGAGAAACCTATCATGTTATGTTAAACATCAGAGAAATATTTGAATGAAGTAGAAGCAGTCCAAATTCAAGATCATGTGACAGGAAATGTTAGAGGGAGTCCATTTTCTTTATGAAAAGCTTACTTTGATACCTTTAGAGGCAATGTTGGAGACCTCAGGACCTCACAGTTTATAATGTCACATGGTTTGAACCACAATTTCACTTGCAACCAAGGAAAAAACAGGCTTTCTGATTTACTGGTGACAGTCCTTGGATTGAAGTTCATGTTATTGTTTGGGAATCAGTAAAAATAAGCCCTGAAGTTGGTCATATCTAGGTGAAGGAAGGTGGGAGTAAATGTATGCCATAAATACAGATGAATGTTCAGTATTGAGCAGTGTAAGAGGAATTAGATATATCCTCAGAAAAATGTTAAAATATTTACAGACTCTTGGACTAAATACGATAGTTCTGAGATGCAACCAAGCAAACGGATCCTAGATGACTGGACACCACAAATATCAGGTATTTAGTTACAGAAGTTCTTCTGGAAATTTAGAGGAAGAATTAAGACTTAGTAGCTAGCACAGAAGGGGGTTGGGATTTTAAAGCAGATGCCTTGGGCAGATCCTTTGTACCAGACACTTTGGTAAATGAAATAAAGCAACACAATGGTGTTCAAGCAATCCAAAGAGAGGCCAAATGGTGAAATGTTCCTTTTACATTCACTAAATCTCTGTTGTGTTAAAGGATTGTACTTAGTATCATCAGGAAAAAAATAAAGTCTAAATATAGATTAAGAAGAATTCCTTGACGTCAAAGACCTATGCACAAGGACAAACAGATTATATTGGAACTTACTACCCAATAGAAAATTTCACAGGGCAATCCTCAATTCTGACTGCATTTTTTGTTTTTTTTGGCTTTGCACACATCACCTTAACCCCCAATGACAAAAATATATGTGATAGTTTAATCAGCACTAGCTCAAACAAGCCAAGCAGGAGCTTTAGGAACAAAATTTGAAATTCTGAATCATACCACAGTTAAAATACTGGAGGCTTACCATTATATTGAAAAATATTTGCTAAACTTAATATGTGCATTATTGGGAGCTCTATTCCAAGACTAGTCCTGACTGATAGTTAGTATTGAAAGAAAATAAAATAATTTTCGAGGGATTGAACATGTTTTTAAGTTGATAGGACCCCACACATATCAACAAAGCTGGGAGAGGTTGTGGACACTCACCAAAAAGAACTAACGATTATTTTACCCTTTATGAAATCTAATACTTTAAAGATCAGTGACCAGAAATGCTAGCAGTCTGCTAGTGGTCTTAAGTCCAAACATGAATTTAGGTATAAAGTTATTGTTGTTTAAATTTTTTTATTACTTTCAATCAAAGAAAATTTAATAATTTTATACAAGTCAAAAAATAAATGTTAAAATTAGCAATATTAATTCAGTGAAAAAGGTCTAGTTTGAGAACATTAAATTACTGCATGAAAAATAAATCTGATATAATTGACAGTCGGGACACAGCTTCTTTTGAGTTTATCATGACTAAAGCTATGCCTTATGATGGTTCAAGACTTCCCCAATACTTTAAGTAAGAAATACCAGTATCATGAAACTTTCTTTTGGAAAAAACAATGCGATTGTTTTTGGTCCTCCTTGACCAGAATAAATCTTTACTTATTTATTTGCCATTTCTTTTTTAATACCTGATACTGTTCCAGATGACTATTTTTATTGATTGATTGATTGATTTTTGTCTGCATTAGGTCTTCATTGCTGCACGCGGGCTTTTCTCTAGTTGCAGCCTGGGGGGGGGCTACTCTTTGTTGCAGTGTGCAGGCTTCTCATTGTGGTGGCTTCTCTTGTTGTTGAGCACGGGCTCTAGGCATGTGGGCTTCATTAGTTGTGGCATGCAGGCTCAGCAGTTGTGGTTCACAGGGTCTAGAATGCAGGCTCAGTAGTTGTGGCAGATGGGATTTGTTGCTCCACAGCATGTGGAATCTTCCCAGGACCAGGGCTTGAACCCGTGTCCCCTGTAGTGGCAGGTGTATTCTTAACCACTGAGCCACCAGGGAAGTCCCCTCCAGTTTTTAAAGTAATTAATTTATTTACTTATTTTTACAACTGCCATTTTATTGGAGGCACCATCATGGGACTAAAAGCCAGGGCTGTCACCATTAGCTCAGCCATGGAAAGAGGTGGGTGTATAATGGATGAGAAAGGGCTTAGCACCCTATATCATTGCCCCACCATCCCTAAAAGCAGGAGGAGGTGGGTCACCTTGGCATCTCCAGCCTGGGCTGCTCCCAGAGAGGGAAAAGCAGAGCAGAGCAGTGGAGGGGGTCTAGAATTCAATGTGCAAGACTCTGGTATCAGCTCTTGTAACCTTAATGTCCCACCAAACCCCCAGCCTGTGCCTTTTAAGGAAGGGCCTGAGGAAGGAAGCTGCCATGGCTCAGGCTGGCCCATAGCTAGTGAGAGTGCAGGATTAAGTGGAAGAAGAAGAGGCTCTCAGGAGAAAAATGACAGGAACAGAGAGAAGACCATGAGAGGGTAGGAGAATTCCAAGAATGAGGCAGGAACAGCAAAGTGGCAGGCCAAGGCCTTTTGGGGTTTCCCTGAGCAAGTTCAAACCACTTCTGGAGACACTTCTACTGTTCCCATGCTCAGGGCTCACCTTGAAGGAGTTGCTCCAAATCTTCTCACACAAGTCAGTGAGGGTGGGGAAGTAATGCAAGAAAGGGTACCAGAGGGTCCTTGCAGGGCAACGATTCTTCCTGACTCCAGTCCCAACCACCAATCCTGTCAGATTTGCAAATGTAGGATGTGCAGCATCAGCCCACCACCACTCATAGCCCTCCCAGTATAGTGGCTGTCCGAAATTCCTTCTTCATGCTGGATCCAAGGCCCCAGGTTCAGGGAGTAACATAGAAGCAGATGCCCTTGGTAAACTGCTTCCTGCAGCCTGGGTTCATCAATCTACAGTGAACCAAGCTGAGACTGTAGAGCCAGGACACATCCCAAAGCGCTTCCCAGCTTGTGTTGGCCATGCAGCAGGCATTCAGGGAGTAGATGTATGGAGGGAGAAGGAGAGGGAGAGAAAGAGGGGGAGGGAAGGAGAAGGGAAGGGGGAGGGGGAGGAGGAGGGGAAGGAAATCCTGCTTGTGTTTGATCTGGTGCAGGGTGCTCAGAGCTGCTCCTGGTCAATTCTACTTGACACCAATGCAATCCTAAACAGAAATGCAAATACAAGTATTGAAAGTATATGGAAGTATTATGTTTGTGAAACAGTTTTCTGGATGATGTAAAAACTACTTATTTCGAGGACTTCCTCTTCACCCCAAGACAGAGTTACAAGGAAACAACACAGAACTGGAAAAAAAAATGTGTATGTCAATAGTTTCAGACATTTGAAATGAGGCAGTGCAAAACAGTGAATATGAGAAAGGGGAAATAAAGTGAGCCCTAAAAGTGTCCCCACTAAATGCCTGAAGAGACTACTGGCAATGGCAATAGTGGAACCCAGGCAGACCTGCCTGTCACCCTGAGTTGAGAAGAAGGAACTGAGAGTCTGTAGAGACCAAGACAACTGGAGGTTTTAGGGAATAGTACAGGTGAGAAGTAAGTTGTACAGAAAGAGAGCTTCAGAGATCTGAATGCAACTTAGTACTGATCAACACATGGGTTTGAGTAAAATACCTGAGGTCAGGAAAAGAACCACCTGAAACAGGTTCAAAGAAAAGTTTTTCTACAGAGCAATTAATAATTTGTGTTCCACTAGCTAAGGTGGAAAAATGTTGTAAATCGTGGGGTATTGAGTAGAATAATCAGAAAGCTGTTGTTTCATTGGTGAAATAAAATTAGTCCAAAACTATAGACTTACTCTAGATTATATAAGGTTGAAACTACATGCAACTAAAACAATTGGATTGAAAACAACAAGAATATTTTTAGATATGTAAAAATATCTAGTGATCAACAAGGTAAAATTCAATGTGTCTGGCATTGCATCCAAAAATTACCAGGCAAGCAAAGGATAAAAATGTGACCCCAAATCAGGAGAAAATAAATCAAAAGAGACCAGAAATGATACCAATAGAAACCATATGCTGAATATCTCTCTCTGTCTCTCTCTGTCTCTGTCTCTCTCTCTCTCTCTCTCTCTATATATATATATATACATATACACAGACACGTATTGTTAGTTTGCTTATTTTTATTTTTATATGGTTTGGCATATATACACATATATGTATGTGTGTGTGTGTGTGTGTGTGTGTGTGTGTATACACACACACACAGATATATGCCATTGTTGTACTTGATTTTTTACATAAATTATCGTTATAGCAGCATGCCTGTTTAAATGTCTTTTTCAATAATGAAGTTTGAAATGCTGTCTCTTTTTAAAATCTACCATTTAAAAATACTATCTATTGTATTGGGTTTTAGACATTCTTTTTATTGAAGTATAGTTGATATATAATGTTATATTAGTTCAGGTGTTCAGCATAGGGATTCAGTATTTTTACAGATTATACTACACAATAGGTTATTACAAGATATTTTTAACTCCCTGTACTATGCAATATATCCTTGTTGCTTATATATATTTTACATAGTAGCTCATATTTTTTAATGCTATACCCCTAATTTGCCTCACCTTCTTTGCTTTACCCTTTGTTAACAAGTTTTTTTTATATACCTGTGAGTCTATTTATGTTTACACATACACTCATTTGTATTATTTTTTTAGATTCCGTATATAAGTGACATCATACAGTATTTGTCTTCCTCTGTCTGACATTTCACTTAGTCTAATATTCTCTAGGTCCATCCATGTTGCTGAAAATGACAAAATTTCATTCTTTTCTTCTGGCTGAGTAATATTCCTTTATATGTATATATATATTCATATATATATATTTATATATATATATTCATATATATATTCATATATATATATATATATATATATATATTCACATCTTCTTATGCCAGTCCTTCGTTGAGAGGGTACTTGGATTGCTTCCATATCTTGGCTACTCTATTTAGATAGTGCTGCTATGAACACTGGGGAGCATATATTTTTTTGAGTTACTGTTTTCATTTTTCTTTGGATATATATCCAAGAGTGGAATTGCTGGATCATATCATAGTTAGATTTTTGGTTTTTTGAGGCAACTCCGTACTGTTTTTCATAGTGGCTGCACCAATTTACATTCCCACCCACGATGTACAAGTCTTCCCTTTTCTCCACATCCTCTCTAAAATTAGTTATTTGTAGACTTTTTAATGATAGCCATTCTGAAAGGTATGAGGTGATATCTCATGTTGACTTGATTTGCATTTCTCTAATAATTAGTGATGTTGAGTATCTTTTCATGTGCCTGTTATCCATCTGTATGTCTTCCTTGTAAAACTGTTTATTCACTTCTTCTGCCCATTTTTTGATTAAATTGGGGTTTTTTGATATTGATTTTTATGAGCTATTTGTATATTTTGGATATTGACCTCTTGTCAGTCACATCATTTGAAAATATTTTCTCCCATTCCCTAGGTCATCTTTTCATTTTATCAATGGTTTCCTTTCCTGTGCTTTGAAGTTTCATTAGTTTCCATTTGTTTATTTCTATTTTTATTTATTTTGCCTTAGGAAACTGATCCAAAAAATATTGCTATGATTTATATCAAAGCATGTTCTGCCTATGTTGTCTTCTGGGAGTTTTATGGTGTTATGTCTTATAGTTAGGTCTTTAAACTATTTTGAGTTTATTTTTGTATATGGTGTGAGGGAATGTTCTAATCTCATTGTTTTACATGTGGTTGTGCAGCTTTCTGAGCACCACTCCACTCCATTGTATATTCTTGCCTTCTTTGTCATAGATAAATTGACCATAGGTGCTCTCTATTCTGGGCTCTCTATTCTATTCCATTGATCTATGTATCTGTTTTTGTGCCAAACCATGCTGTTTTGATTACTGTAGCTTTGTAGCATAATCTGAAGTCTTAGAGGGTTATATCTCTAGCTTTGTTCTGTTTTCTCAAGATTGCTTTGGCAATTTGAAATCTATTGTCATTCCATCTGAATTTTAGGATTATTTGTTCTAGTTTTGTGAAAAGTGTCATGGGTATTTGATAGGGACTGAATTAAATATGTAGATTGCTTTGGATAATGTGGCCATTTTAAAAAACATGAATCCTTCCAATCCAAAGCATGGAGTATCTTTCCATTTCTTTGGATCTTCTTTAATTTCCTTCATTAATGTTTTATAATTTTTAGGGTGTA
The DNA here is from genome assembly GCF_964270905.1 of Leucopleurus acutus. Lineage (NCBI taxonomy): Eukaryota > Metazoa > Chordata > Mammalia > Artiodactyla > Delphinidae > Leucopleurus > Leucopleurus acutus. The sequence continues at coordinate 43,165,239 of NC_139160.1, read as the reverse complement.
GGCTTTTCACCTCCCTAGTAACGTTTATTCCTAGTATTGTATTCCTTCTGATGTAATTTTAAACAAGATTGGTTTCTTTTTAATTTTCTCTTTGCGAGATTTCATTATTCGTAAATAAAAACACAAGAGAATTCTGTATATGAATCGTGTGTCCTGAAACCTTTTTTTCTTGTCTGATTGCTGTGGCTAGGACTTCCAATACGATGTTAAATAGAAGTGGTGAGAGCGGGTATCCTTGTCTTTTTCATGAATTCAGCAGGAAGATTTTCATTGTTTTACCATTGAGTATGATGTTGGCTGTGGATTTGTTGTAAATGGCCTTTATTATGTTAAAATATATTCCCTCTATAACCACCTTGATGATAATTCTTATCATAAATGGATGTTGAATTTTTTCAAATGGTTTTCTACATCTATTGAGATGATCATGTGATTTTTATCCTTTGTTTTGTTAATGTGGTATATTATAATGATTGATTTGTGAATGTTGAACCATCCTTGTGACTCTGTAATAGATCCAACCTGATCATGGTGTATGATCTTTATCAAAAGGATATTGTTGCATTCAGTTTACTAATCTGCTAATCCTAAAATTGTTGAGGATTTTTGCATTTAAATTCATCAAATATTGGCCTGTAATTTTCGTTCTTTCAGTGTCCTTGCCTGGCTTTTGTAACAGGGTAATGGTGGCCTCATAGTATGAATTTGGGAGTGTTCCCTTCTCTTCAATTTTTGGAATAGTTTGAGAAGGATAGGTATTAGTTCTGCTTTATATGTTTGGTAGAATTCTCCTGTGAAGCTGTCCAGTCTTGGACTTTTGTTTGCTTGAAGTTTTTTGTTTTTTTAAATTACAAATTGAATTTCACTTCTAGTAATTAGTTTGTTCAAATTGTCTATTTCTTCTTAAATCAGTATGTTTCCAAAAATTTGTCCATTTCTTCTATGTTGTCAATTTGTTGTCATAGTTTGTTGTCATAGTTCATAGTATAATATATTAATATTTGTTGTCTTAGTTGTCATAGTTTGTTGTCATAGTTCATAGTATAATATATTAATAAGTTGTTCATAGTATTCTCTTATAATTTGTTCATAGTATTTGTTCATAAGTTGTTCATAGTATTGTCTTATGATTTTTGGTTGGTATCTCTGTGGTACCACTTGTTATTTCTTCTCTATCATTTCTTTTCTTGTTTATTTGGGACCTCTCTTTCTATCTTGGTGATCCTGGCTAAAGGTTTATTGATTTTCTGTATCATTTCAAGAAATGAGCTTTTGGTTTCTCTGACCTTTTCTATTTTTTTAATCTCTATTTTATTTATTTCCTCTCTGATCTTTCTTATTTCCTTCTTTCTGGTGAGGTTGGACTTTATTTGTTCTTTTTCTAGTTTTTTAGGTGGTAGTTTAGGTTGTTTATTTGAGATTTTTCTTGTTTCTTGAGTGCAACCTATATTGCTATAAACTTTCCTGATAGAACTGCTTTAACTGTGTTCATATATATATATGAGAAAGTTGTTTCCATTTTCATTTGTCTTGAAGTATTTTCTGATTCCCTTCTTCTTTTCTTTATTGATCTGTTTTTTTTATGACCCTGTTGTTTAGTCTCCACTCGTTTTTCCTTTTCCCATTTCTCTTTTTGAAGTTGATTTCTAGTTTCACACCTTTGTGGTAAAAAAAAAAAAAAAAGCTTCATGTAATTTCTATCCTCCTGAATTTGTTTAGGTTTTTTTGTGATCTAGTATGTGTTCTGTCCTGGAGAATGTTCCATGTGCACTTTGCTGGACTTATGAACAACATGGAACTAAACGAACCTACTTTTGGAAAAGAACTCATTCATATATAGGGGAATTACTCTGTTTTCACAGAAGATACAGTGTATTTTGAATTGTTTACATAAAAAAGACACATTAAATATTTTCTGCTTTTTTTCTTTTTTTTTTTTTTTGCAGTATGCAGGCCTGTCATTGTTGTGGCCTCTCCCATTGCAGAGCATAGGCTCCAGATGTGCAGGCTCAGCAACCATGGCTCATGCGCCTAGCCGCTCCATGGCATGTGGGATCTTCCCGGACCGTGGCACGAACCTGTGTGCCCTGCATCAGCAGGTGGACTCTCAACCACTGCACCACCAGGGAAGCCCAGCTTTCTTTAATGATTAACTTTCACGGTTAGCCTAATGTAGTTAACCTAAATTATTGAAACTAATCACATTCTTTCCCAAGTAACATATTTTTCTTCAGTATGAAAGCTTCCATTTCATCTAACACATAATAATTGGTAATCTGTTCACAACTGACAATCTCATTCATAGGATAAATCCAACATTATCCACTTGAGAATACAGAACAGCAATGTGAGATATTTTGCACTGTTCTCTTTCTGTTCTCATATATTATAATTTACAGAGTCAACAATTATTTCTGTGCAATATTTTTTCTTTCCTGTTTCCAGTCAAATACTCACTGCCTGAGTCCAAAAACTTTTCATATTTAATAGTAACCATAATAAATAATTTAATGATAAATTAATTAATACATATAATATTATAATAAAATAATAATACAATTACTATTAATTATATTATTAATGATATATAGTTATTTATATAATTGTCTAAATAGTTATATTATTGCATAATATAATTATATATAGTATAATTATATTATTATAATATAATACAAAATTATGTACAATATATTATATAATATATTTATAAATATATATTATATACATTATCATAATATTATAATATATATTATATTATATTATACATCATGTAATACATAGTATGTTATATAATACAAATATATGTTTATAATATGACAATATTATGATAGTAAATATGTTATAATATGATATATAACAATATAATATATAATATTTAATTATACATATTATATATTAATATTTTCATATAAAATATTAGTCAATATTAATATGATTAATATATTATATTAATTATATAATATATATGATATATATAATAGACACATGATATATTATATATATTATATATAATGTATATGATATAGTATATTATCACAATATTTTCATAGTTATATATTATATACATTATTATATCATTAAAATATTTACTATATATAATATATATATATATATATATTGGGGAGGATGAAGTAGAAAAGAGTAGCTTTATTGCTTTGCCAGGCAAAGGGGGACACTACAGGCTCCTGTCTTGAATAACTATGTGTCCCCAAGATATATAATATATTGTATATAATCATATATCATATATTACCATATATTATATGTTATATATCTTATAATAATGTGATATAATGCCAACTATATTATATTAAATAAGATATAGTTTATATTATTAATGTATGTATATAATATATATGTAATTATATTATATATAGATATAATGTAATTATAATATATAAATAAAGTATAGTATATATAATATATAATATATATATTAAAGTATAAAATATATATTATACTACAATATATGTGATATAATAATAATATCAAATAATATAACTATATTACTGTATATTATATTACATATTATGCTCTATATTATAAATAATGCCTTATGATTTTTATATAATATATATATTAAATATCATATTATGTATTACATGATATAAAACATATGTTACGTATGTTATTATCATATAATATGTAATATACAATACATATTATTTATACAATATAATTGTATATAAAACATGTAAAATATGCATTATATATTGTATAAATTATGTATACACTCTATATAATTTATACTATTAATAATATATAATATATTAATATCATATAATATTATTGTAATATTATATACAATAAATATTACATGTAATATATATTATATTTTACATTTTTATTATATATTATATATAATACAATATATAAAAATTATAATATATAACACAGCATTATTTATATTTTGTATATATTATAGTGTGTAGATATAGTATATATATAGTATAATATAGTATATAAACATGGGTATATAGTATATGTATATTCATATATAGTATATACCTATGTATATATAGCATAATATATAGTATATATTATGTATAATATTGTATATATACAAAACTATATTTACTGTATGTAATGTATATATATACTCTATATATAGTATACATATTAACTGTATCTGATTTACAGTTTCAAATTATAACTCCTACAACTGCTCAGAGCATACCGTTTTCAGAAAGCAAAAATGACAGAGAGACGATTGGATTTAGGATAAATTTTGGAAGTGGAATCAGTAGGACTTGCAGAGGAAATGGAATGTAAGATAAAAATAAAGGATACTGATGTTCTTAGTCTGAGATACTGGTGAATTATATTACTATTTATTAGTTCAGATAAAAGTTGTCAATACCATTACTTTTACAGATTCAGAGTCAATAATGTAAATACAATAAAACAAAGATATTCTCACATATTCATTTACTGTGATCAACTTATAATTTCAGGGGTTATCTATAAAAATCATAAAACCATGAGACCAAGGAGCAACTAAAATTGCTCTAAGAAAATCATACTTGAAGAGTATAATCTGGGATCCAAATTATAATGTAGCTAGAAATTTTGGAGTGGATATACCTTCTATAATTCTCTAACCTTCTCCAATGAAAGGACAATAATAAATGCATTTGTGAGAAGAGCATCCATATATTTGATAAATGCTACAGTGATTATAATGTGGATGATGCTGCTATCGAAATGGGCTTCCTGATTTCAAGGAGGATGTGGTTCTGTGGTGGCTTAGGCCCAGAATCAATACTGGGCCTAAGAATCAATCCCCAAAACAAAGAGGGTAAGGCTCCTTGATCACCAGTAGAGGCTGGAATGGTAAAGAAAATGTTTTTCTTGACAGGATTCTTTGATGGGGCTAACAGATTTTGAGGGAGTAGCACAAAAACATATAACTACATTTCTAGCATCTTTAATATCTGTATAATAAAAAATTCCAAGTTGTCCTGACTTGATCCTCCAGGTATACAAAATGTCTTTGTGAGGCTAGCTTCCTATCATGAAATGAATACAAACTATTCCACCATGCCACTGGCACAATCAGCAATATTACATTATCACACAATCAGCAATTACCTATAGTTATAGGTGATTCCAAATATGGTTTCCCATGTTCTGAAAACATAAAAAAGTTCCATAAACAAATGATTCAAAATTCCATTGGCCTACTTCTGCTATATTTCCATTACATCTTCAGCACACAACAACATGGAGTGTTCTTTGTGGAAGATGACCAAACAGGGGAAAACTTTATAGCAAATGAGTGCATAATATGTTAACACAAATCAGAATTTCAGAATTGGATTGCTCTGGAGTTACTGAGCCAGACTGAGAAGTGTTCCTGAAAGCCTGTTGAAAAGATAAATTCTCCCCATTAAAAGAGAAGCAACATGAGGATAAATTCTACTTTAATATATGGAAAGTGGCTAACGATATCATCAGCTAGTAAGCTATTATAAAGGATCAGAGTTGAAGGATTTGTGATAATAAAATTTGGGGAAAATGCAGATTAAAGAACTCAGAATGAGACCAGGATATAAAAATATTAGTGCCTCTCTGTTGGCTCACTAAAGGATTCCTACAGCAGAGGATTTAACTACAGGCAATCCTAAATGAGTGGGAAACTCTTTTCCTAGCCTCCCCAATGCTTGTTCAATATTTAAATTAATGATAGTTTGGTATGGTATTTGGTGAGTTAAGGATGGGCTTAAAACTTCTCAGTGATTTTCAGCTAGTATAAATGAGAGTGGGTGAAATAGTTGTGAGCTAATTTGGAGCTTACATTTTAGCTGGAAACATAGGCATTAAATATACAATTGTACACTTAAAATTGCAAATAAAAAAGTGTTATGAAAGAAATTTGTAGCAGACTAAGGGTAAATTTTAATTCATCTTTCAAGCATCTCTTCTTCTGTTACCTCGTCATTCATTAGTACTTAACACTTGCTGTTTTAACACGTATGTGTTTTCTTCCCCAAGCACACACATGCATAGGCACAATATTCACTTAGCATACCTTACATGTATGATTTATTTCATTTCAGTGTAGTTGTTGGTTTACTTGTCCTAACTCCCATAGAAGGCAAGAATTATATCTGGCTTAATTTTGAACTGCATGTCCCAGTGCATGCCACATAGTCAGTACTCAGGATACAGTTAATCAATATTCAGTTTGCTAAAGATTCAGTTCAACCGTCAGTTAATCCAGAAGACTTTTATAATCTCTATGATTCTCTCTAAAATGTCATATCTTAATTTAAAAACTCTATGGTTGTCTAATGTTTCATGACTTTGCTACTTCGTATTACTTTTGTCTTACTATTCACTGTGTTTTACATTTTACATGTGTTTCTTTTTCACATATACAAGCAATCACGTGCCAGTCTTCCAATTGGTCTATACATTTACTGGATCAGGGATAATGATAACTACCTTTCACTGAATGTCTATTCTGAGAAAACAAAACCCCAAAGTTAATTAAATCCTAAAATCTCAAAGTCAGTGAAAGGCAGAGCCAATATTATGTCTGCCTGATTTCAAAGCCAAATTCTTTACTAAACAACACTGCCTTATTTTAGCTGCAAAATGCCTAAAATGTAAGGTTTAAACATTAGTTGTGGATTAATTGTTCACTCAGTTTCAACTCTCAGATGACTCAGAGTGCTCATTGAAATGGAAGAAGCAGGGGAACAGCAGGCAAGGTTTTCCTTAAGAGGACAGATTCTGACCGTAGGTGGCTACGTCTTTTTGGTCAAATTAAAAGCTCTTGGGGTGCTTAAGTTGGCAGATGATTTCAAGCTACAAAAAAAAAAAAAAAAAAAAAAAAAAAAAAAAAAGCTAAAACTTGCTAATAAAGTAAATATTTGTTTTAAGGAAAATTTATGTTTTTTAATGTTTATACTTTATATTTTTTATTCAGCTTAGCAGTTCTCATTTTTTAGAAACATTTTATGTTTAAACATATAAAATAAATATTTCAATATAAAACTAACTTATTACTGACTTAGATCCCAGTATGTCTTTTTCATCTTATTATAGACCACTTATGACACTAAAGTATCTTCATACCAAATATTGAAAAAATAAAATTTTTAAAAAGTAAACATTTTAAGAAATTTTGAGCATCAGGTTCTTTTTAAAAGAAAAAAAATCATTTTTCAAAGATGTATTTTTCTCTAAAGAGAAGTGAACATCATTTCCAAAGTACCAACTTCCTTGTAAGACAAATTTGCAGGAAGCTGTTTTTACCATGGTGACAAAATCTAGATGCAGATTACTTCATCAGAAGAAGGCAATTTTTCGTAAACAATTGAGCTCAAAACACTCAGAGTATGCTACATTGGAAGTTATCATTATATATATATTTAGGAATTCATGAGCTAAGGTTAATTACAAAGAGTGTACTGGCTTTAAAAGGTAGCTAAATTAATATTAAAAATGGTCAAATGCAGGGCCACTTAATCTGTGTGGCCCTGTTTCATTGCTGTTTTCTGGTGACACTATGTGACGCAGCCAAAAATGACCTCCAAGTTCCTACATATTGTTAAAAAATTCAACTGAGTAAATTTAAAGAAATAACTGGCTTTATTCAATGATTCATGAATTGGGCAACATCCTATCTAGCAAGTAGAAAGGAGCTCAGAAGAGTTATACAAAATGCAAGACTTTTACAGGCGTAAAGGGGTGGGAAAGGGAAGTTTTTAGGAAAAAGTGGATTGTTTCAGGCAAGGTCACCTTCTCTGGGGGACAGAAGGAGTCTATTGGGTGGATTACCTCACTAGTGCTGACTGGGTCATTCCAGGTTGTTTGGTTAGAGGTTACATTTCTGGGAGAGGCAGAAAATGGAATTAGGTTAGGTACTCTTGGTTTGCTGATGAAGAGCTTAGGACAAGTGACTTCATTTTGGGGCTGTTGTCTCTTTTTCAACAGTTTCCCCATTTTGATTAGACTCTCAGCCTACCCAAGATGTGATCTAAATTTAAGGCATTACTATTACTCTCAGCTACCACTCTGTATTTCTCACAGCTTTTACTGATCTTCTGTGTAATAATCACAGCTCATGATTTTATTTTTTTCTGAATTTCTGTGGTTTCACAGGTCATGACTTCAGGGTCACAATTTTTTAGTTGGTCATTTTTTTCACTCTTTTTCTGGCATGATAGTCTAGAGAGATTATTTGCTTGGTGAGTAGCGGCTGCAAACATGCATTTAAACCTTTTGAGAGAGTACAGTGCACCAGGGAGGCTACTATGACTATTATAAGCAGGATAACTCCCAATGTTTGGAGTGCACTTCACAGCCATGGTTCTCAAGACCCAAACCAATCAAAATAAAATAACTTAAAGAAAGACCCTTTTGAAGGAGCCACTATTTTAAGCCAAGTGGCTTGCTCAGTGATGTTATGTAACAGTTTCAACTTCACAGAAGTGTTAATCCACGTGCAGCAGGTGATGTTGGCCACAACACAGACACTTCCTCACTCAGCTAAAAGATAATCCAGGGCTATACTATTATCAAGAACAACTTTGGCCAGAGAATCTAAGGATTTTATTGGGCAGCTATTGCTTTAGTAGCAGATTCTGCAATATTTTCAAAAGTTAAGGAGAGGTTCCTGATCATAGCTTCATTTACATTTACTTATAACCAGGGAAGTAGGGTCCTGACAAAAGAAATGAATACTGAACTATGAATGTGTTCTTGTAGGTCCTTTCTAACTCAATGTAAATTCAGAGGAGTTGAACGATGAGTTGTCTCAATTCATCTGTGAATAGTTAGGGACACAGTTAGGTAACCTAAGAGGCATTGCCTGTGTGCCAGTCATTTAGGCATTCATAGACTCAAGGAGAATGCTAACCACCACAGACAAAGGTAAACCCTGTTGAGGTACAAACAATTCCTGTTAAGATGAATCTGTTAGTGGATTCATTTGCAGGGATTGTTACATTTTCCCATTCAAGCCAGGAGTCACTTATGTTTTTATTGCATTTGGGGAGTAAATCTCCTAGCCTGAAATAAAGAATACCATGCAAAGATGGGTGCTGCTGGTGAGATCTTAGGGGTGCAAATATACTAAGATTTACACAGGTATTTGTGTCTAATTGGGCAAGTACAGCTATAATCAAAGAAAGGTTAAAAAAAAAAGGCACTGGATGTTCTGACTGTAAAAGTTGATTTTGGTAAGAGACTGCTAGAGGAGGTTGACTGAGTTTGTGGTGAAATTGGGAATAGAAGAGAAATTGGTCAAAGGGAGTATCAGGTAGTCACTAGTATTATGGATAGGTCAGAATCTTTGATGATAAATCCAGCAGTCTGAAAATTACCCTCATTAAAAATGGCCTGGGAGATATGGATGATGGCATTATCTTCCCAGGTCAATGCTAAAGTAAGGGAAAGAAAGAAAAGAAAAAGTGGTTTCATGTTTGAAGTGTGAGGTCTCAATCACGTGTGTTGGGTGGAAGCAGTCTACATTAATGTCAGCTACTTCTTTTCCTCCTCAATTTTACTTGAAGGTTTCCAGCATCTTTACAGGACTAGATGTTAGCTGGAGAGTTCCTTAACTGTGAGATGTATACACAAGGCTCAATGCCTTCTAGTTTTGCAGCAGTGTCAGTGGTTGGGAGCACTTTGTAAGGTCCATCCCAATGTGGTTCATGGGCTGTCTTCCTCTGATGACATTTCCAGAATACCCAGTCACCAGGCTCCAGACTGTGGCCAAAAGGATCCTTTGAGGTGGGATTCAGGAAAGCTTCTTTAACCTGTTGATGATAGTCTTTGGCATAAGACATTAAAGAATTACAATAGTTAGCCATACTAGTGTGAGATAACAAGGGATCAGCAGAAAGTTGATTATCAATAGACATTGGTCTACAGGTGACTATCTCATATGGGAGTGAGTTTATGTTTACCAAAGATGGTACTGTGGACAGTCAGCAAGACCAGAGGCAATACCTTGGACCAACAGTGTCAAATAGTTTCATCAAGTTTAGAGATTTTAAGTTTAAGGATCCCATTTGTTCTTTTAACCTTGCCTGATGATTGAGGGTGATAGGGACAGTGATAATTCCAAGAAGTTTGGAAAGTTTTTGTTAAGGCTTATGTGATTTGCCCAGTGAAATGAGTGCCTTGATCACTGGTGATTGTGGAAGGTGGAAAACACATTTTCCAATGTTTTTTTTACCACCATGAGGGCATCAGCTTTGTGGCAGGGGAAGGCTTCAAGCTATCCAGAAAACATATATACAATAAGAAGAATACATTTTTAACCCATACTAGGTGGTAGTTGAATGAAGTGTAGCTGCAGGTGCTGGCAAGGTCCAGAGAGAAGAGTTTCGAGGCCTCTGGGAACAAAAAGTTTTTCTAGGATCATGGACCAGACAAATCAGACATTGGTGCTAAACTCTTTTTGCAATTTCATAGATGTCTCCCTACCAATGTTTCTTCATAGTTTGAGCCATCTTAAATGCACTATAGTGGGTGAAGAAATGTAAAACTGATAAAAGACGTTTGCCAGGGAGTTGGGAAGAACAAAACAGCTAATTGGGTTTATCATAGCCTTGACTGTTCATTGAATTTACAACTGTTGTTTACCCATCTTAAATTCTCTGATTCAGGAGCAGACTGTTGCCATATTACAAATACATGAGGATGGCAAAAGTCTTGGAACAAGGGGTCATTTTTGCAGAAGCAGAATAGACTTCTTCTTCATGGACCACAACCTGTATAGATATCCTTACTGTTGCCTTTGCAAGAAAGTCAGCAAGGCCATTTCCCTGATAGGGGAATCTTTCCATGATAGGTTTAATCTTTTTAGATTGTTCCTCAATTTTGATGACAGCAATTTCAGAATGTAAGAGAATAGCAGTAAGAGGGTCGTCTACTTGCTCATTTTTTATTGGGGTCTCAATGAATGTAAGAAAACCCCCTTTGTTTCTATAACATCTCAAAATCATGGATGAACCAAAGGCATACAGCCTATCTGTATAAGTATTAACAATTTGTCCTTTTGTTAAGTGGCATGCTCTTGTAAGGACATGGAACTCTGCTTGTTGGGCTGATTTAGTTTGTGGGAGATTGTTCCTCTCAAGTAGTTCATATTGGGTAGTAACAGTACAGCCAACTTGGAAATTTCCTTTTTTGTCTTTACAATATGACCTATCAACAAAAAAAATAAGATCCAGATTAGTTAAACAGTGTCTTGTAAATTAGGACACAGTGACACAAAATGGGACTTTATTACCTTACAGCCATGGGGCTCACCTTGGTCAGGCAGGGGTAGTAATGAAGCAGGCTTAAGGATATTGCAACTTTTAAAATGTAAATTATCTTGTGAAAGCAGAAGTGTCTCATAGGAGTTTAGTCAGCTTGCAGAGAAATGTTGAGGAATTCAGAATTAAAGAGACTTTGGACAGTGCACAGTGTTTGTGAAAAAGTGTCATTTCCTAGTGTTATATCTGCTGAAGTTTCTACTAACTTTACAGAAGTAGTTATAGCCCTAAGGCAGATAGAATAATCATGAGCAACTGTATCAAGCTGTATGCTATAATAGGCAATAGGCCAATGTTTATTACCATGTTTTTGCATAAACATTCCCAGGGCTTGGCTATCTTTTTCATGCACAAATAAGGTAAAAAGTTTTGAATAGTTAGGTAGTCCTAAGGCTGATGGTTCTTGCAGGGCTTGTTTTAGTGCTGTAAAGGTCTGCTCATGTTTATTTCCTCAAGGAAGGGGCTCAGAGACTGAAATTTCATAGAGTAAAATTATAAGTTCATAGAGTGGGGAAACTATTTAGAGAAAAATTTGGAACACATACTCTCCAATAACCAGCCACACTTACAAATCCATGAAGCTGTCACTTACTTGTGGGCGTAAGAAGTTCTTGGATTAGCTTAATTCTTTTTAGAGATAGCTGGATTCCATCAGCATTTAGATTATGACCTACATAGTGAACAGTGTCTAGAGATCATTGTAATTTTTCCTTAGAGACTTTATGTTCATCTTCAGCTAAATGTTGCAGCAAATAAACAGAATCTTTTATGGATGGCTCTTTGGTAACCAGAGCACATATTTTAAAAGAGTAGATATCCCAAGGAACTAGAGTGTTTAAATCTTGGTGGAGCATCTGAGAGAAAATGGGCTTCAATGAACCCTTACAGCATGACTGTCTAGGTACATTGTTAATCGTTCCAAGCAAAGGCCAATAGATATTGACTGTTGGGGTATACAGCAATGTAGAAAAAGGCTGAACAGGGATCTGCAACAGTGAACAATTTTGAGTCTCATGGAAATTGTGAGAAAGATGCTTGTGTTTGGAACAACCAAGAAATGTGGAAAAACTGGGCTTCCCTGGTGGCGCAGTGGTTGAGAGTCCGCCTGCCGATGCAGGGGACGCGGGTTCGTGCCCCGGTCCGGGAAGATCCCACATGCCACGGGGCAGCTGGGCCTGTGGGCCATGGCTGCTGGGCCTGCGCGTCCGGAGCCTGTGCTCCGCAACGGGAGAGGCCGCAGCAGTGAGGGGCCCGCATACGCCAAAAAAAAAAAAAAAAAAAATACAATGTAGAAATGCGGAAAAACTATCTTGTTTATAGCCATCCTCAACCATTAGGTTTCCAGACTGGCAAGATCTCTGTGTTACAGGGGCTGGTGGAGGGAGTAATTAGCCCCTGGGTGTGAAGCTTTGTATGGCCTCAACCTTTAATGGCTACTGAGGCAATTTAGGAAGAGGTTTAGTTATCCTATCTGAATTTTTATAGGTTCTGCACTTTTTATTCTCCCAATGTCATAATTAGAAGTAGCCCATAGATTTTGGGACGCCTCAATTAAATTAGGGAACTTTTGTTGGAATTCTTCCTTTTCTATGTCAAAAACAGATTGGAAAGATCAGGTTCAGGTTGGTCAATAAATTCTAAGGTGAATTCTTCATTGGAGGGAAAACATATTAGACCTTTTAATTTAGAAAGGATATTTCTACCCAATTGATTGGCTGGAGCTGTATCATATGGCAAAAAGAAATGATTTTCAGTAAAAGGTCCCAGAGTCACTTGCACTGGTTGAGACAGAAACTCCCCGAATTTTATTAGTCAGCCCCACTATAGAAACTTCTTTCTCACTCTGAGGGGTGTTTTGGTCTTATGAGACTGGATAGAAAGTGTAGAAAGTAGAAAGTGTAGCTCCAGTAGCTAAGAGAACTTGGAAAGATTTTGGGTTAACTTTAATTTCTGTTTCCCCTTTGCTTTTTAAGGTAATTACCGGTGGTAGTTTACCAGAGGGTCCCTTGGGGTCCTGTCAGTTCTGAGAAGGGCCCATATGGGGGACCTCCTACGGGAGTAGATATTACAGCATTGCAGTTAATGTTGAAAAATGTACAGAGGGCAATCTCTTTTCCAGTGTCCCAGTTCATTAAAACTGAGACATCAATTCCTTGTCTCATACCCCAGCATTATAATAGACCCCTAGGAGGGTATAATGCAGGAGTCCCAGATGTTATTTTAGGTCTCTGTCCTTGGAGCTGTTGTAGCAGTAATCCATTTACAATAGGGCAGCTACAGCAGGTTGGGTGACCTCATTTATTGTATGAAACCCAGAATACCATAGGACGAGAGCTTGCAGATGGCCTTAAAGTCTGTACCAGATTTATCTTTCTTTTGTTTGCGTGTTTGAATAATAGACCTATGAGTGCAGGCAAGGAAGAATTTAGGAATGACTTTTTAAAGATGGGTTGCTATTTTTCAAGCTTTTTCTTATCCATAAGGGGACCATGTTGAAGATCAAGAATCCTGAGATATCATTCTTAGGGTTACCCCATTCTGCTTTCTGTATCCATTTTTTGGCTTCACCAGGTCCTACCAACATGTGTATAAGCAGCCTGGGGTCATAGACTTCAATAATGACTCTAAATTCTTCAAGAAACTTTGGGGGACTCCTCCCTAGGTTTAGGAAATTTCTTAACAATGGCCCTTTGGTCAGCTTTTGACCACAGAGTGAAAGATACATGAGGAGGATTGCTTGCAACCTCAAGAGGTTTAGTTTTAAAAGACTGTTTAATAGTCTCTTCAGTAGAAAGGCAATTCAGATAGAGAATTAGTAAAACATGAGCACTCATGTAAAGGAGGATAGAGGGGAGCAGTAGGAGTCATGTCAGCCTTGAGGTTTTTTGTCTTAGGTACTTCTTGGTGCCTTTCATTTTTATTAGCCTTTTGCAATAAATTTTTTTTTTGAGGTACGCGGGCCTCTCACTGCTTTGGCCTCTCCCGTCGCGGAGCACAGGCTCCGGACGAGGAGGCCCAGCGGCCATGGCTCACTGGCCCAGCCACTCCGCAGAATGTGGAATCCTCCTGGACCGGGGCACAAACATGTGTCCACTGCATCAGCAGGCAGACTCTCAACCACTGCACCACCAGGGAAGCCCTGCAATAAATTTTTTAATGAAACAATTTTGGAATCTTGAAGGCTTCTGGAAGTGACTACATGCCAATTAAAATAAGTATCCCATTCCATTTGTTTAATTTGGAAATGCTTGCTTTTAAGTGTATTTCTTAAATAAATGATCTTATCTAATTGGAACATTCCCCATAATGACTATTGCAATTCTAGGTTATTTTCAGTAAGATTTTGTCATTTTTGTAGATATTCATAGCTTTCAGAACCATAGTTCTTAGACATAAAACAAGAAGGTGTGTTGGAAAGTGGTTCACTCAACTCTTTGGAATTTAATTATCTCATTCTTTTTTGCTAAGTCTTTTTGGGTCTCTCAGAGCCAAACTAACACCTAAGAGAGATGTACTGCTGGGTTGAAGATTGTGTGGTGTTTTGCAGTGTACCTTGTTGCAGGGAAATTTCTTGAGCTTGGTGAGTGACCTAGTGTTAATCTAACTTGTTCCATGAACAACTTATCCTAATACGGGAGCCTTAGAGTGCTCTAACAGCTTTTAAGTGCTCAACCCATACCCACAAATTTCTGTGGCTTTTTGGCTTCCTAGATTCCCATTAACAATAGCCTTTACCTACACAAAACATACTGGACTCAATCCAGCTTAAGTCACACCAAATCCAACCCCAGACCCAGACTGGTTTTTAATTCAGACCCAGTCTAACTCTGGCTGGTAACCACCAGCAGTTCCATGTTGGCATGGATCTGGGGACTGGAGTGAGGACTGAGACAACAGACCCCAAATAATGGGGACTGCAGACTGAGGTTCCACACAAATGGGAAACTGAAGACTAAACCACTAGCAGTTCCCAACATGGAATCTGGGGACAAAACAAGAGCTGGTGGTTTGCAACCAAATGGGGGACAGTGAAAAGCCAATTAGATTTGACACGTTGGTGCAAAGACAACAGAGCTCAGAACCAAGAGGAACTTTCCCATGTACTTTGGAAAGGGTGAGAAAGAGAACTCAGTTGGTTTGAGGGTAAAACATCTGTGTTTCTCATTGTCTCCGAAGCCATTGGAAGTCTCCTTTGGTCCTGCCAGTGCCACAGAATCTCATAAAAACAAAATTCAACTGAATAAACTTAGAGATCTAATTGGCTTTATTCAATGATTCATGAGTCAGGCAGCGTCCCTTCTAGCAAGTCGAAAGGAACTCAGAACAGCTGTCCAAAATAAAAGGTTTTTCATAGGCAAAAAGGGGTGGGAAAGAGAAGTTTCTAGCAAAGAAGGGATTGTTTTAGTCAAGATCACTGTCCTCTGAGTGACAAAAATATTCTACTGAGTGGATTACCTCACCAGTGCAGACTGGGTAATTCCATATTGATTGGTTAGAGGTTACATTTCTGGGAGAGGCTGAAACTGCAATTAGGTTAGGTATTAAGTCCTGGTTTGCTGATGTGGGGCTTAGGACAACTGATTCCATTTTGGGGTTGTTGTCTCTTTTTTAACAATAACAACAAAATTCCTATTTGTGTTAAACATTACAGAGGCTAATACAAGTGGATACCAACAAGAATGTTACTAGAATTTAAGGTTACCAATCGAAATATAGAAAGCATTTTTAATTTTACATATCTACCTGAGCTTTTTCTACATGTATGTTTTCCTAATTGAGAGACAGACTTCAGAAAGAATTGCCTAGAAGTGCTTATGCCAGTATCTACCCTTCAGTGTTTCTTTTTCCTATATCTAATCAGTGGGAAATTATATGGGTTTTTATCTATTTAGTCAACTCTAAATCTGGCTATCAAATTCATCCTCTAATTTCTACCTCTTAGAATTAAATATGAGTACTTTTTATTTATCTTTCTAAGAACAGGGACTGGACTTCCCTGGTGGCGCAGTGATTGATGCAAGGAACACGGGTTCGTGCCCTGGTCCGGGGAGATCCCACATGCCGCAGAGCGGCTAGGCCTGTGAGATATGGCTGCTGAGCCTGAGCGTCTGGAGCCTGTGCTCTGCAATGGGAGAGGCCACAACAGTGAGAGGTCCGCGTACCGCAAAAAAAAAAAAAAAAAAAAGAACAGGGATCCATTTTGTAGAGTTATATAGGCTAAACAGCTGTACAAGGTACGTAATTTTGAGTAGCCTGAAAAAGTTGATTAAGATAAAACTTGACTTTCTGAGAGAGCTCATTTACTCATTTGCTCAATAAGTAGTATTGAGAATCTACAGTCCAATTTTGGCAATTAGGACTCAAACATGAATAAGACAGACAAAATCCCTTCTCCCATGAAGCTTATATTCTAATAGGGAAAAAAGAAAAAAAAACCAAGAAATTAAAAATTAATACATATGTAATACAATTTCAAGATGAACTAATAATTAAAAAGAGCAGGGAGTTAGTCACAGGGATTTTTTTTTAAAATAGGCTGTTTAGGGAATATTTTCATAAGAAAGGAACATTTGGGCAAAGATCTGAAAAAAATGAGAGACTGAAAAATATTGTTGGGAAAGTATTCCAGTCTTAGAAAAGGACCAGTGCAAATCCCCTGAATTTATACAAGGTGGCATGTTCAAGAAACTCTAAGAAGGCCAGAATCTTGATAATGGGTCCACATTTGGTGGCTTCTATTTTAGATATTTAACATACCATGATATTTAAGTCCTGATATAACCTTATCTAAAGATAGTAAATTTAAGTTCATTTAAAAATACAAGTTATGCAAGATAAATAAGTTCTGCATATCTAATGTACAACAGTATGACTATAGTTAATAATTTTATATTGTATACTTGAAATTTATTAAGAGAGTAGATCTTAAGTTTTCTCCCCACCAACACAAAAAATGGTAACTATGTGAGGTGATGGATATGCTAATTGGCTTGATTGTGGTAGATATTTCACAATTTGCATATAGAAAAACACAAAGTTTTTATTTTAAATACTTGTAATTTTTAATTGTCAAGTATGCCTAAATAAAATTGAAATAAACAAATCTGTATCTCCTGCTCTGGTAAGAAAATTTAAGGGCATAATGGAAAATTTAAGGGCATAGTGCTCAGAGTATACCAAACGATCCCAATTTTTGAATCTATTACATGATCTCATTTATGGTACTACTGTGCAGTATTTTGGCACATACCATTTTATTGTTAATTCTCTCCATCTTTATTTCTTAAAATATTATAATATTCATTAATTATCTCTAAATATGCACTTCCTTTTAAAAAGCTGTTCTAGTTCACAAAAAAACAGTTTCAAATGGTGAGAGCTATTTGATAAAGCAGTCTCTGTGTTTTCTATTTATTTCAAAGAGAATTAAAAAACTTAGACAAAACAAATGACAAAATGTATTTGGGACTCTGAGGGGTTTCTGAAAAATCTGTGAAATAGCTTCATTTATTTAGTAGTCCTTAGAGTAACTGCAATTCAGTTCATTTTAATGAAGCATATCTTTTAAAAATGTATTTAGTAAATGTCTCTTAATGATCATTTATTTCTCTCTGTGTGCATAAATGTCTTAATTTCACACACAAATATTAGTTTTTCTAGGTAAATAGAAGATTCTGAATTATGAATTGACTTGTTTCCTTTCAGCAATGTGAAGTTACTATGTTTTTAGCCTCCATTGTTACCTTTGAGAATTTTGTTTACAGACAAAATTGTTACATTTTATGGATTTTTAAAAAATCTTTTACTAGTGGTGAGAACTCTTTGTTTTCTGTGATGCATTCAAGCTTTACTATAATTATATATTTGCAGATTTCTTTATATTTCATGTTTGAATATTGTGCCTTCTGTATTTATGAATTCATGTCTTTCATTAATTATGAAAAGTTTCATTAATTTTTCTGCATTTATGGACTTTTATACATTTTCTTTAATTCTAAGTCTGAAAGACTTACTAGAACTATGTTCTTCTCACCTTTATGTTTTTGACATTTATATTAAATTTTCATGTAAAATAATTTCCTCAAATATAATTTCCACTTTACTAATGTCTTTTCAACAGTGTCTAATCTACTATTTAGGCTATCTGTTAAGTATAATTTTAACAAATTTATTCTTAACTTTAAAAATTTCTATTTTGAGCCTTTTCAAGTCAGCTTGAAATTTTTAGTAAATTTATTTTTCATTGCTCACTTTTTTTCACATTTTAGTTTTTAAAACTTTTCAATTGTTTTCTGAATTTCTTATTTCCAATATCAGAATTATTGGGGAATCTAAACTTGTTGTTGCTGTTTTTGCTGTTCTTGTTGATTTTAACTCATGTGACCTTTCTTTATGTGTCTGGTAATATTTTATTGAAATATCATATTTTGATAAGACTTAATCTTTTAATATTTGGAAGGTTCAATTGTAGAAACTTTCCTCCAAGGTGAATTTCCACTGGATTCTGCTAGGTACCAAGGACTACTGCTGTCCTGGGACCATTTTATTTCCATTGAAACATCCAAAATTTAAGTTGGGAGCTGAGGTCCACATCCTTCCACTTTGTAGCAGATTAAACTTTAGGGTTGAGATGTCAATTTGCCTTTCAGGCCACCCTACTTTTGTATTATATACTATTTATCATTTTTTGTTCTGGTTTTAGGTAATTGCACCTTTCTCTGAACCACTGTCAGAGATTTCCCTTAGTTTGGGGAAAATTAAATATATGAAGAATTTACTGTATTTTGAAAGAGATCGTAATCTAAAATATGGCCAATGTATAGGCCCTAGCTTATGTTTTCTTTTAGAATGTTTAGCATTTTGTTTTTTAGCATGTTTACATCATTTTCTTATACTATTATACTGGTATGCTAAGATTTTTATTTCCTAGTAACTTATTTTTCAGATTTATATCTTTAATGTCTTGTTTTGGATTGGTTCCATATTTTAAAATCTATAATTTCATACCCTTCCATTGTATGGAGTATTTATAGCTTTAACTATATATTCGATATCTGTTATTATGGCTGTTTCCTTTAAAATGCTAGTATGTCTACTTATTAATCTTGAAAGTTAATTAATATTTCTAATCCCTTCTCAATTAATACATGTACCTAGAACTCTGTAACTCTGATGATTTCATCCTATTTTAACATGTTACTTTTATCTACATTAGAAACTGCTTTATCTATTTTTGTTTTGGTGAATTGTCTTTTGTGATGGCACTTTCTCATGTGTGCAGTAATTCTGAATTTTGAGTTAGTGTTTTCATTTCACCAATAGGAATTCTTAGAGTTTTAATCTGAGTTCTTGCCCAATAAGAGAATATTGGTATTTCTACTTAGTATCTTTGTGTTTACCATTCTATAACTACATCATGGAAGTTCTCAACTTGGAATATCACAGGCTATGAAGGTAAATCAGCTTTAAATTATAAACCTGTGTCAATCTCAGGCCTGTGTATCTGTGTGTATGTGTGTGTGTGTGTGTGTGTGTGTGTTTATAAATCTATATATTTATATATTCATAGAAATCTTTATTTTTCTTTACACAAAGCAGGAAAAGCAGAAGAACTTTATTTTTGTCTCTGTTTTCCATTTAGTGATATGTTTTCTTCTATATAATTTTCTGAAATGAAATTTTCAGAGGTCCAGTTCCTTGCTTTAGACAGGAGATTCAGGTCTAATACTTTTCCATTCACACAAGGCCTGATCACCTATAAAACTTGGCTATAAAACTGTGGCCTCTCTTTTGACTATTGAAATTAACAAACACTTCCAGAAGGGCCAGAATGTCAGAATTATCTAAACATTCTTCTTATCATTTTTCTCCCTCTCTCTCCCCTACTCTTTCCCTCTCTCCCTAGCCCTTGCACTTTTAAAAATAATAATTTCAATCTTAACTGTGCATTAAAAATATTTATTTATTTTATGCAGTTGTTATTTTTATGACTATTGAAATATTTTCAAAATAGTATATATACAATATTGCTAAAAATAAAAGTTTTTATTTCTCCTTTAAACTATAAAATTTTGTTTTTATCATCTAAGACTTGTAATCTTAACCCTGGAGCTAAAACTACTGAAAAGCTTCCTTTACATAATTGTTATTGGTAATTGAATTTACTCACAGGATGATTGTTAATAGAAGTTTGATTCGTTAGAGTGTTTGTTATAGGAAACTAAATTAAATATCAAATTTTCAATAAACATCTAGTAGAATGATAATTAACTTACTACTTAAGGCTTCATTTATAGTTTTTTTGTGTAACCAAATCTTATATAAATGGTCCAAACTCATATTTCAAGCAAATGCACTGAGAAACTTTATCATTGCTGATTCATTTCTAATCCAAGGACAGTGTGTTCCTTCATAAATTTCAACAAATTTATGAAGTAAAGTATGTGAGATGTTTTTTAACAAGCTCCAATAATTTTTCCTTTCATCATCCTGAAATGGTAAATAAAGGATGTGTGGATTTACTGTATCTTCAAGGATAAATCATTTAAATTGATTAAAAAAATAAAATTTTAAAAGAGGGTCATTCCAAGAAAGAAAGAAGCAAAATCAGTAAATTATTTTCAATCTTCACACATACTATCTCTAACAGCAACATTTGATACAGTTTACCATTTATTCTTCTTAAATTTTTTAAAAAATAGTTTGTGTGTTTCCTTTGGCTTCTCTCCTAACTCATTGCCTACTGGCTCCTCCTTTCCATCAAAACCAAGCAATGTCCAAGGGCCTCCACAATTTGATCTTTGGATCTCTGATCTTTAACTGCAATCCTTTCCTAAGTTACTTATTGTAAAGCACTAAGGCTACAAATACCATGTATGTGGTTTTCCAAATATCATTTTCAAAAATGACAGTCTGGAGAGTGATCTCCAAGGTCTGGTTAAATCTGATACTCAATCTTTAACACTGCTAGTTATGTTAGTGAATGTGAGTGAATTGCATAAACACTGATACAATATTTCCAGCCCAATCTCTTGACTTTCTCTTTTTAAGTATCCCATCTCTTGCAGTCCAAACGTAATTTCTTTTGACTCTACTTTCAAACCATATCTATAATCTGCTTCCTCCCTACTCCCAAGGTACTATTATTTCTCATGTGGAAAAACATACTAGATGTTTACTGCTCTTTCTACTTACATTCATGACTTGCTAAAATTCTCTCTCTTTCTTTTCTTTTTCTTTTTTTTTCCTGCTGTAATAATCTTTACAAAACTTTGAGTCAGATTAGGTCACTCTCTTTTGTAAAACTTTCCAGGGCTTTTCTTTATTCTTGGAGTAAAAATAAACTCCTTACCTTGCACTGTAAGACTTTACATGAGTCAGCCTCTACATGCATTTCTGACTTCATTCCATGTAGGATTCCCCTGACCTGTTATGCTTAACTACAGTAGATTTCCATTTATTAAAAAAGAAGTAAATTTTGAGCTTAATATAATTTAGATTTAAGTTCTTCCTTTACCCTTAAAGCTTTTCTTTCAGCTCTTCACATGAGCAACTTCTTGAAATCATTCAGATTTCAACATCTGTTATGCAAGGATAATCTAGACCACAATCAAAAAATAGCCCTCATGGGGGCTTCCCTGGTGGTGCAGTGGTTGGGGGTCCGCCTGCCAATGCACGGGACATGGGTCCGTGCCCCGGTCCAGGAAGATCCCACATGCCGCAGAGTGGCTGGGCTTGTGAGCCATGGCCACTGAGCCTGCACGTCCAGAGCCTGTGCTCCGCAATGGGAGAGGCCACAACAGTGAGAGGTCCATGTAAAACAACAACAACAACAAAAATAGCCCTCACCATTCCTCCCTCACATTTAATTTCTTACCACATCACTGACTTAATTCATGGAAATTAACTGAAATTATCTTGCCTGTGTGTTTAAATATTGATATATTGACTGAGGTGCTTCTTGTTTCATAAGGTAGGATTGTATTGCTATAAACTTCCCCCTTAGAACTGCTTTTGCTACATCCCATAGGTTTTGGGTTGTTGTGTTTTCATTGTCATTTGTTTTTAGGTATTTTTTGATTTCCTCTTTGATTTCTTCAGTTATCTCTTTGTTATTAAGTAGTGTGTTGTTTAGCCTCCATGTGTTTGGTTTCTTTACATATTTTTTCCTGTAATTCATATCTAATCTCATAGAGTTGTGGTTGGAAAAATACTTGGTATGATTTCAATTTTGTTAAATTTACCAAGGCTTGATTTGTGACCCAAGATATGATCTATCCTGGAGAATGTGCCATAAGCGCTTGAGAAGAACGTATATTCAGTTGTTTTTGGATGGAACATCCTATAAATATCTCCTAAGTCTATCTTGTTTAATGTATCATTTAAAGCTTGTGCTTCCTATTTATTTTCATTTTGGATGATCTGTCCATTGGTGAAAGTGGGGGGTTAAAGTCCCCTCTATGAATGTGCTACTGTCAATTTCCCCTTTTATGGCTGTTAGTGTTTGCCTTATGTATTGAGGTGCTCCTATGTTGGGTGCATAAATATTTACAATTGTTATATCTTCTTCTTGGATCGATCCCTTGATCATTATGTAGTGTCCTTCTTTGTCTCTTCTAATAGTCTTTATTTTAAAGTCTATTTTGTCTGATATGAGAATTGCTACTCCAGCTTTCTTTTGGTTTCCATTTGCATGGAATATCTTTTTCCATCCCCTTACTTTCAGTCTGTATGTGTCTCTAGGTCTGAAGTGGGTCTTTTGTAGACAGCATACATATGGGTCTTGTTTTTGTATCCATTCAGCAAGCCTGTGTCTTTTGGTTGGAGCATTTAATCCATTCACGTGTAAGGTAATTATCAATAGGTATGTTCTTAAGACCATTTTCTTAACTGTTTTAGGGTTTTTTTTTGTAGGTCCTTTTCTTCTCTTGTGTTTCTCACTTAGAGAAGTTCCTTTAGCATTTGTTGTAGGGCTGTAGGTGGTGCTGAATTCTTTAGCTTTTACTTATCTGTAAAGCTTTTGATTTCTCCATTGAGTCTGAATGAGATCCTTGCTGGGTAGAGTAATCTTGGCAGCAGTTTCTTCCCTTTCATCACTTTAAGTATATCATGCCACTCCCTTCTGGTTTGTAGAGTTTCTGCTGAGAAATCAGCTGTTAAACTTCTGGGAGTTCCCTTGTATTTTATTTGTCCTTTGTCCCTTGTTGCTTTCAATAATTTTTCTTTGTCTTTAATTTTTGCCAATTTGATTACTGTGTGTCTTGGCATGTTTCTCCTTGGGTTTATCCTACATGGGACTCTCTGCTCTTCCTGGATTTGGGTGCCTATTTCATTTCCCATATTAGGGAAATTTTTTGACTATAATCTCTTCAAGTATTTTCTCAGGTCCTTTCTCTCTCTCTTCTCCTTCTGGGACCGCTATAATGAGAATCTTGTTGGATTTAATTTTGTCCCAGAGTTCTCTTATGCTGTCTTCATTTCTTTTCATTCTTTTTTCTTTATTCTATTCTGTAGCAGTGAATTCCACCATTCTGTCTTCCAGGTCACTTATCCATTCTTCTGCCTCAGTTATTCTGCTATTGATTCCTTGTAGTGTATTTTTCCCCTCAGTTATTGTATTGTTCAACTCAGTTTCTTTGTTATTTAATTCTTCATCTTTGTTAAACATTTCTTGCATCTTCTTGGTCTTTACTTCTATTATTTTTCTGAGGTCATCATCTTCACTATCATTATTCTGAATTCTTTTTCTGGAAGGTTGCCTATCTCCACTTCATTTAGTTGTTTTTCTGGGGTTTTATCTTGTTCCTTCATCTGGTACATAGCCCTCTGCCTTTTCATCTTGTTTATCTTTCTGTGAATGTGGTTTTTGTTCCACAGGCTGCAAAATTGTAGTTCTTCTTGCTTCTGCTGTCTGCCCTCTGGTGGATGAGGCTATCTAAGAGTCTTTTGCAAGTTTCCTGATGGGAGGAACTGGTGATGGGTAGAGCTGGCTGTTGCTCTGGTGGGCAAAGCTCAGTAAAACTTTAATGTGCTTGTCTGCTGATAAGTGGGGCTGGGTTCCCTCCCTTTTGTTTGTTTGGCCTGAGGTGACCCAACACTGGAGCCTACCTGGGCTCTTTGGTGGGGCTAATGGCAGACTCTGTGAGGGCTCATGCCAAGGAGTACTTCCCAGAACTTCTGCTGCCAGTGTCCTTTTCCTCATGGTGAGACGCAGCCACACCCCACCACTGCGGGAGACCCTCCAACACTAGCAGGTTGGTCTGGTTCAGTCTCCTATGGGGTCACTGCTCCTTCCCCTGTGCCCTGATGTGCACACTACTTTGTGTGTGCCCTCCAAGAGTGGAGTCTCTTTTACCCCAGTCCTGTTGAAGGCCTGCAATCAAATCTCGCTAGCCTTCAAAGTCTGATTCTCTAGGACTTCCTCCTCCCATTGCTGGACCCCCAGGTTGGGAAGCCTGATGTGGGGTTCAGAACCTTAACTGCAGTTGGTGGACTTCTGTGGTATAAGTGTTCTCCAGTTTGTGAGTTACCCACCCAGCAGTTATGGGATTTGATTTTATTGTGATTGTGCCCCTCCTACCATCTCATTTTGGCTTCTCCTTTGTATTTGGATATGGGGTATCTTTTTTGGTGAGTTCCAGTGTCTTCCTTTCGATGATTGTTCAGCAGTTAATTGTGATTCTGGTGTTCTCACAAGAGGGAGTTGAGAGCATGTCCTTCTACTCCACCATCTTCAAGCAATCTGTGAGGTATCATTTTTAAAAAATCACTTTTGTGTTTGTTTTTTGTGGAATTCTATTGTATTTTTGCCTCAGAAACATTTGAAGTCAAGTAAAGGCAATTTGGCTATTACTTTAGGGATTTATAAGATGTTTTCAATAAATAAATTCAACCATAAAATATACCAGCCAAAAAAATAGTTAAATGACTTTTGTACAAGTGATGTGACTTTTCAAGTTATCATAATATTTTCAACTTTACCAACACAATCACCATTAGGCAATTACTTAGAAAGTCTCAGTTTTAGTGGCTATTTTTAAGAAAGTCAATTACTCTGCTTATCCACCACATTCCACACACATGCTCAAAACAGACATATAAAATAATATTTATGGAGGAAAAGTGATAGAATGACTAGGAATAAAGTGAAAAGATAACAAAAAATGAACCAAGAACTTACATAATATGTTTTCCAATTGAAGATTTTTTTCCCTTGTATTCAGCTATAAGCAGAAACACAAAAGATTATTTGACTCTGATATATGATACATGGATGGATAGAAAGACAGAGGGACCTTATGTCTAACTTAACCTCATCTAGTATTTGTTGAATACATTTACTATTCATTTTCAAATACAAATTGTATACATTCATGAAGAACAAACATAACATAAACAGTACAGCATGACATTAATGAAGTTGTCAAAGACTACAAACAGAAATGTAAACTTATATAACCTTACCACAAAATAGTAGAATGTCAGTGTTGTGGGTCTCAGAGTCATTATGGAGGTCAAACACTCAGTTTTACACACAAGTTACAGAGATACTGACATGCTGACTTTAATAGGCAAGCAGAAGCTGAAATAGAAACCAGGCTGTTTACATTAATAAAATAAGGAATTTTCTATATAATATAAACTCTCAAAAAATATTTTACAATAAAAGTGTAGGTGGCTAGGGCTTCCCTGGTGGCTCAGTGGTTGAGAGTCCGCCTGCCAATGCAGGGGACACGGGTTCATGCCCCGGTCTGGGAAGATCCCACATGCCACAGAGCGGCTGGACCCATGAGCCATGGCCTCTGAGCCTGTGTGTCCAGAGCCTGTGCTCCGCAATGGGAGAGGCCACAACAGTGAGAGACCCACATACCGCAAAAAAAAAAAAAAAAAAAAAGACATAAAAAAAAAGTATAGGTGGCTAATGTAAATGTGCTTATTTTTCTTTGTTAAGAGTAGAACACATGTATGCATACTTCTCTGATATTTCCTGACTTGTATTCTACAATATTTTTAAACATTCATTTATTATGGCTACTGGTTTAATGTTTGAATACTAAGACAGATTGACAGCAAACATAGTATTTGGGTAAACTATAAAATTTGTGGTTAAATTTTACAGTGTGCTTCCAATTCTTCCTTTCTAAATATACAGAAAATATAGACAAGAATTTATGATTAATAATATTTTAGGTGGCTGTTAGCAATCTTAATTGCCTTTTCTCAGTAAAATTGTACTGCCATTGAACTCATAGGAAACCCCTTATGAAGGGAGAAATGTGTGTGTATGTAACTAAGGTTTTAAGTTATCAGAAAAATCTGAAAGGTCATTGCTCTAGGTTATTAGAGAACAACCAACCACTGGAACCTAAGGAAAAAGTTGTTTTGATGTAGTGCAGAGTTGTGGGTCTATATTATCCACTCCTCCAAACAGTATAGTGTTAATTTGGTGGTAGATTGGGGGAGTTAAATGATGAATGCAGATGGTATGAGTACAACAATTGAAAATCCCTTTAAATTGTTTTTAAGTTCTTTGTTGACACTAATTTACATCCCAACAAACAGTACTTTGATAAATAGTATAACTCTTGAAATGATGTAATTGAAATAAATATTTAATTATTACAGAAATAAAGACTAGAGCAGTCAGCAGTCACCTGACCTTTCTTACAATAACCTTATGAGTATTACTAGAAGTATCTCAATGAAAAATAAATTATTTTAAATGATAAATGTTTCAACAATGTCAATGAGACAAAAAAACAGTTATAATTAAGACTTTGTAGTGTCAATAGTCCTAAAAGTGGGAAAAAAAATTTTTTTCATCAAGGGAAGATATCAAAACAACACAAATAATATTAAATAAAATATATTATCTGTATAATATATATGATACAAATTTCCATAGAAAGAGAATATAACAGAGTCTAAATGTACAATCAATGCTACTGAATACTATGTACATTATTATTTGATTCCTACCCAAAACTACAATATACAGCTTGCCCTCCTTATGTGTGGGATCTGAGTCCATAGACTGTGCCATTTTATGTATGGACTTGAGCATCTGCAGATTTCTGGTATCTGCATGGGCTCCTGGAACCACTCCCCACAGATCCTGAGGGATGATTGTAAGTATGTTGTGTTGACAGAATTCATTGGGGAAAGTAATTAAGAACAATGTTGATACTAGTAGAATTGTATTAATATTGGTTTGCAGACCATGTTTTTGGGGACATATCAAGTATAAGACTATATCTCAGTATATTATTTATTTATTCATTTATATTAATAGGAAGGTCATAAGTAAAACTAAATCCTTATTGTCAGTAAAATAAATTACAAAATGAAGAACTGAACCCTATCTCAATTCTCAATACTCACTTCAGTAATTAGTACTGTACTATTTGTGTGTGTATGCACATGCATAAACACACACATATACACATATATGTATGAATAACTTGGAGTGGGTTATGAGTTCCCTGTTATTGATTAGGGAAGTTGATGGATTAAAAAAAATAATTGTTTATTTTATCTTTTACAGAAACTATGGGAACAGCACAGGAACATGGGGCAATGTTTGGAAGGAGGGGAAGAAAGGGACAAATTGTTTTGAAATGATGAATGTCAATAAGATATTGAGAGCAAAGATCTGAAGAAAAGAAAAGAACAGGGTCTTATTAAATAAAGTACAATCTACAGAAAATAAAGTGACATTTTCCAATCTAGAAGAGAATCTTGGAATCAATAAAGTTAGAAGTGTCTTTTACAAACTAGATTTGTTTTATTTCTAACCCCCTTTTCTATTAATTTTCAGAATTTTTCTCATGATGCATTCTCTGTCTCTCTTGAAACACATACAAAAAAGATAGAAGCTGAACTCAATGACAACTTACATCCAAATAATTGAAAACAAGATGGAGCCTGATCAACTTCCGAAGTTTTATCATTCCTTGAGAAGACATTACAACATTAAATCAAGTCTTCAGTTTTTGTATTATAATCTGCTAGTATTTGGTATATTCAAAAATTCATGCCTCATATAACAATTTTTTCATTATATTGAAGCCAATTATACACTGTTTAAATATCTTTCTTTTGTGTGTATGTTAATATATATACATATATATTCATTTAAGATGAAAAGTGAGTGTAAATAAAGAGTAGACAAACACATACATGCACACACATATATATATACATAGAGCAGAGTACACTACTTTCCCTTACTGATTCAGGCAAAAAGTAGTACAACAATAGAATCTAAATTATCAGCACACAATGCAATTGTTACAGAATCAATGAGTAGAGAAACAGGGTTTTTACCTTATATTGCATATATGAGAAAATACCAGATTTAAGGTCTGAAACTGGATTTGGCCCTCTCTTGCTCAGTGACCATTCAACCAAGAAACATTTAGGTAAATTTCAAAAATAAGAACTAAATCTGAACATAATGCAGTGGGTAAGGAACAGAGTGGAGCTTAGAAAATGTGTGTTTAAATTTCAGAACCTTCACTGAGGATATTTATGAACACTAGCATTTCATTTGTCACTTTTGATTTTGGGTAATTTAATTGATTTTTGTGTGTCACACTTCCTTTATAAAAAGTGAACCTAAAATTGAAGTTCAGAGTTTTTTGGGATTAAGTTATTAAAAATTTCCTTTCCTAAGAGGGGAAATGTACTGCTCTAATGTAGCCTGGGTGTTATCAGGAACTATGCTAACAGGAATCATTTTTCCAAGAAAAGAAAACTCTGCTCTGTTTGCCAGTTGTAACTGATAAACTTTTTTGTCATGAATTTAATTCTCATTTTCATGAACATCCAAAGGCCATGCTTAGCCCTGAAAATTATTAAAACCATTTTCAGAATTCTTCTGAAGATAATGCATCTAAGGCTAGCTAAGTTGGAAAATAATCATATGTCTGTGTAGCAAAGGTGAGATATGCCAGTGCTTCTTTCTCTTGGCCATCAACTTTGTAATCACCTCCAAAGCGAATTACACAAACTATGAAAGGTAATATGTGAAAACTCAATAATCAGATGCATGGTATTCAGAGGCTATCATGTTGAATTGTAGCTATACATTGTTGCTTTCCATGAATTATTTTGAACAAATTTTAGAATGAGTCAATATTGAAATATCTGAGCACTTTGTTTTGGCTGCACCATACAGCATGCAGGATCTTAGTTCCCCAAGCAAGGATCGAACCCACACTCCCTGCAGTGGAAGCACAGAGTCTTAACCACTGGACTTCCAGGGAAGTCCCCTGAGCACTTTAAATATATGTCTTCTTTTTTTGCGGTATGTGGGCCTCTCACTCTTATGGCCTCACCCGTTGCAGAGCACAGGCTCTGGACACACAGGCTCAGCAGCCATGGCTAATGGACCTAGCTGCTCCACTGCATGTGGGACCCTCCTGGACCGGGGCACGAACCCGTGTCCCCTGCATTGGTAGACGGACTCTCAACCACTGCGCCACCAGGGAAGCCCTAAATATATGACTTTGAAATAATATATTGGGAGGAATTTTTTTAAATTAATTATTAAAATTTTCCAGAAAAGAGTGAGAGAGGAAGAGAAAAAAGGAGAAATTAGTGGAAGCCAGATATACAAATATAAATATACATGTAATTACCATTGTAAAAGTCTAATTATCTTTCCTTAGCAATGAGGGAAGAAAGATTTTATGTTTGGGTGTCTTCAATATTTCAAAAGACAGAGATAATTGAGAGCATGGTCTTTGACAATTTCTTCAAGAGTGTACTATTAAAATGTGGATTTTATTAGTGCCTGACATGGAAAGGAAGGAGGGATGTGTCTTATGTCAAACAAAGTATCTCGTTTTCACATAGATCAGATATAGAACTTCTAAATGAGTGTTTCTTTTTTGTTTTACCTCTCAAATGAACAATTTTGTTTGGGTCAAAACATTTCCAAATTAGTCACTGCAATTTGAAATTGTCAAAGTTAAGCCATTTAGAAAGATAGTGCAATAATAATATAGAAGCTAGAGTTTTTCCAAGAGATAGCACAATTTATTAGTGGACAAACCTATGAGAAATTGCTGCTTGTCAGTCAAAAGCAAAATTATCCAATATGCTTATTCAGGGTCAGATTTTTGTCTCCTAGCAAGTCAATGAGTGAAGAGGAGATTGCTTTCAAAAAAATTTCACAAATTCAGGAATGAAGAAAATCCTAATAAGTTTGAAGTGAAAATCAGAGGATGGTGGTTTGATAAGAACTTCTGAATTCATTAGCCCTTAGTGCTGGCTCATAATAAAGACTTATAAAACCCCCATCTATGTCCTACTCTCCATGTACTTATTTGTAATACACAAAAAGTAGTTCAGGTATAAACCAGGAAGACAGAATGGGGGCAAATCCATGCTTTGCCAAACCATCACAACAGGAAGCAAGCAAAAATCTGATGAGCTAACCAAAAAACTCCTTGGAGACTTTATTCCTGTGGCAAATAAAATAAACAACACCAAATAGGTTCAATAAAATATTCATAGCTGAGAGCCAGTGCAGAAGCTGTCTCACTATTAAAAGCAAGGTGGTTTTGAGCAGGTAGACTCAAGGGGATCTCACTCATATTGTTTCAACAAGGGTAACGGGTAAATTATAGTGAAAGCTCTACTAATTTTACCAGGAACATACTTATGTTCAGAATTAGGTTTACTAGTTTGCTGCAGCATGGAAAAATGTGTACCAGAGGAACCATGTTGCATTTCAGAAGAAATGAGTAAGGAGGGTGTTCTCAATGTCTTTGGGCTTCTATTGAGTTATTCTAATGAATGATCAGGGAAGAAGGGCCCACCTTAGACTTAATGTTGTCATAAAAAGAAGGGCAGTTGAGCAATGGAGTGTCTCAGATAACCTTAGTTCAAGATGTGGAAGGAAAAATGTAAGATTGAGGATACTATTTCCCTGATATCAACATTCTTCTAAAAGAATGATTTCCTGGTTATTTTGCAGCTTGGCATAGTTTTTGTTATGTTGTGTTAGAGATATTTTCTTCTGTTGGCCTGTTCACATCCTTTTGGAAACATAGTTGATGTTTTTTAGAAACATCACATTCTGATTTTCAGGAAAGCTGAATTTCAATTTCTTAAGCCAAATCACTTCTGCACAAAGGTGTCTTGGGAGAAAGAGTGTAGATTTTAGTAATACTAACCAAGCCTGATGCTTTCCCTTTCCCTCTCTCTTTTTCTCTTTCCCTTTCCCTTTCTCTTTCCTTTTCTCTTTCTCTCTCTTTCATTCTCCTCCTTCAACTTGCCCATCTCCTTCTCCCCCTTCCTCTCCCTCTCCCTCTCTTCTCTTTCTCTTTCTCCAAAACTGTATATGGCCTTTATACATGGCTACCTTGGGCTTCCCCATAGCATGATATCTTCACTACAGTGCTGTTGGACATCCTACATGGCAGCCTAAGGTGCCAATCTCAAGTGTTCCAAGAGACAAAATGTATAGACATCTGTTCCCTTGGTCAAAAAGGTCATGGAGCCTACTGAAATTCAAGGGATGGGGACAGACAAAGAACCCATCTCTTAGTGAGAGTATTGTGAAGGATTTGTGGCCACCTTTAATATGCCACATGTAGTTCAATGAACAATAACATACAAATGATTTGTCTTTAACTAAGCATACAAACAAAACAGATTTCTTCTGTTAAAATGATTGAGGAAAACATTAGGAAAATGATTTCCAATCAGGGTAATGACACCATTGGATTAACCTAGGTTTAGTAATGATGAGTCTGTTGTTAAACCAATACAGATTCTGTGAATAGTATTAACTGAAACTGTGCACCCTCAGAAAGAATAGTGACAGGATTTTGGATTAATTATTATTCTGGAAAAAGAAATGACTTTTGAAGGAAAAAGAGAAATGATCTTTTGAAAATTTCTTTAATCACTGATAGAAAACAACATGATTTTGATTTTCCTATTCCAAATGAATAAAATGTTCAAACTTACAGATTATCTTTTCAGTTAATCCTCTCAATTACATTTAATATCTAATAAGAATTTATATGAATTTTGAAATAGTCACACCACAGTGAAAATTTGGATGCATTCACAGTATAAGAATTGAGTGATATAAACAACTATTTTAAAGTCTACTGTTTAAAGCCTAGCATAAATTCCAAAACCAGAGATCATTGGTATTTGAGGATAAGCTGTTATAAGAGCCCTGAAGCTAGTCTTGCCTTTTCTTCCTAGATGATAAATAACATACTTCAGTAATATAAACACAATTACTGTCATTTTTTGTTTAAAATAACTGACAATTAAATGAAGGAAGTAATTGACTATAGACAAAAAGGACAGGAGATTGGCTCAAGATGGCAGAGTAGAAGGATGTGTGCTCACTCCCTCTGGGGAGAACACCAGAATCACAACTAACTGCTGAACAATCATCAAGAGGCAGACACTGGAACTCACCAAAAATGTTACCTCATATACAAGGACAAAGGAGAAGTTGCACTGAGAAAGGGGAGAAATCACAATAAAATCAAATCCGATAACCACTGGATGGGTGACTCATAAACTGGAGAACAATTATACCACAGAAGTCCATCAACTGGAGTGAAGGTTCTGAGTCCCTCTTCAGCCTTCCAAATGAGCAATGGGAGGAGGAATTCCCAGAGAATTAGATTTTGAAGCCTAGTGGGATTTGATTACAGGACTTGGACAGGACAGGAGAAACAGACTCCACTATTGGAGGGCACAAACAAAGTAGTGTGTGCATCAGGACCAAGGGGGAAGGAGCAGTGACCCCATAGGAGACTGAACCAAACCTACCTGTTAGTGTTGGGGGGGGTCTCCTGAAGAGGAGGGGGAGAGCTGTTGCTCACCATGGGGACAAGGACACTGGCAGCAGAAGTACTCCTTAGCATGAGCCTTCCTGGCGTCCTCCATTAGCCCCACAAAAGAAGCTGTAGCCTCAAGTGCTGGGTTACCTCAGGCCAAAAAACCAACAAGGAGGGAACACAGCCTCACCTATCAGCAGACAAGCAGATTAAAGTTTTACTGGGCTCTGCCCACCAGAGGAACACCCAGCTCAACCCAGCACCAGTCCCCCCCATCAGGAAACTAAGAGAAGCCACCAGAGGGCAGACAGCAGAAGCAAGAAGAACTACAATTCTGCAGCCTGTGGAAGGAAAACCACATTCATAAAAAGACAAAATGAAAAGGCAGTGGATTACATACCAGATGAAAGAACAAGATAAAACTCCAGAAAAACAACTAAATGAAGTGGAGATAGGCAACCTTCCAGAAAAAGAATTAAGAATAATGATAGTGAAGATGATCCAGGACCTTGGAGAAAGAATGGAGGCAAGGATCAAGAAGATGTAAGAAATGTCTAAACAAAGAACTAGAAGAATTAAAAAACAAACAAACAGACATGAACAATACAAAAACTGAAATGAAAAATACATGAGAAGGAATCAATAGCAGAATAACTGAGGCAGAAGAATAGATAAGTGGCCTGGAAGACAGAAGGGTGGAAATCACTGACATGGAACAGAATAAAGGAAAAAGAATGAAATGAAGGCAGTCTAAGAGACATATGGGATGACATTAAGTGCAAAAACATTTGCATTACAGGAGTCTCAGAAGGAGAAGAGAGAGAGAGGCCCTGAGAAAATATTTGAAAAGATTATAGCCAAAAACTTCCCTAATATGGGAAAGGAATAGCCACCATGTCGAGGAACTGCAGATAGTCCAGGCAGGAAAAACTCACAGAGAGACACACAAAGACACTTAGTAATAGTAGTGACCAAAATTAAAGAAAAATTATTAAAAGCAACAAAGGAAAAACGACAAACAATATACAAAGGAACTCCCATAAGGTTAACAGCTGATTTCTCAGCAGAAATTCTACAAGCCAGAATGGAGTGGCATGATATACTTAAAGTGATGAAAGGGAAGAAACTACAACCAAGATTACTCTACCAAACAAGGATCTCATTCAATTTGATGGAGAAAACAAAAGCTTTACAGACAAGCAAAAGCTAAGAGAATTCAGCACCACCAAATCAGCACTACAACAAATTTTAAAGGAACCTTGCTAGGTGGGAAACACAACAGAAGAAAAGGACCTATAAAAACAAACCCAAAACAACTAAGAAAATGATAATAGGAACATACATATCAATAATTACCTTAAATGTGAATGGATTAAATGCTCCATCCAAAAGACACAGGCATGATGAATGGATACAAAAAGAAAACCCCTATATATGCTGTCTACAAGAGACCCACTTCAGACCTAGAGATACATACAGACTGAAAAAGGGGGGATGGAAAAAGATATTTCATGCAAATAGAAAACAAAAGAAAGCTGGAGTAGCAATACTCATACCAGATAAAATAGACTTTAAAATAAAGAATGTTACAAGAGACAATGAATGACACTACATAATAATCAAGGGATCAATCCAAGAAGAAGATATAACAATTATAAATATATATGCAGCCAACAAAGGTGCACCTCAAAACATAAGGCAAATGCTAACAGCTTTAAAAAAGAAAATTTGACAGTAACACAATAAGAGTAGGGGATTTTAACACCTCAATTAAACAAATGGAGAGATCATCCAGACAAAAAATTAATAACAAGCAAAAGCTTTAAATGACACAATAGGCCAGATAGATTTAATTGATATTTATAAGACATTCCATCCAAAACAGCAGATTACACTTTCTTCTCAAGTGTACACGGAACATTCTCCAGGATAGATCATATCTTGGGTCATAAATCAAGGCTTGGTAAATTTAAGAAAATTGAAATCATATCAAGCATCTTTTCTGACCTCAATGCTATGAGATTACAAACAAATTACAGGGAAAAAATGTAAAAAACACAAACACGTGGAGGCTAAACAATACATTAATAAATAACCAAGAGATCACTGAAGAAATCAAAGAGGAAATCAAAAAAAAAAAAAAGAACCTAGAGACAAATGACAATGAAAACATGAAAATCCAAAGCCTACGGGATGCAGCAAAAGCACTTCTAAGATGGAAGTTTATAGCAATACAATCCTACCTCAAGAAACAAGAAAACTAAAATAACAATCTAACCTTACACCTAAAGGAACTACAGAAAGAAGAACAAATCAAACCCAAAGTTAAAAGAAAGAAAGAAATCATAAAGATCAGAGCAGAAAAAAATGAAATAGAAAAGAAGAAAAATATAGCAAAGATCAATAAAACTAAAAGCTTGTTCTTTGTGAAGATAAAGAAAATTGATAAACATTTAGACAGAATCATCAAGAAAAAGAGAGAGAGGACTCAAATCAATAAAATTAGAAACAAAAAAGGAGAAGATATAACAGACACCGCAGAAATACAAAACATCCTAAGAGACTACGACAAGCAACTCTATGACAAAGAAATGGACAACTGGAAGAAATGAACAAATTCTTAGAAAGGAATAATATTCCAAGACAGAACCAGGAAGAAACAGAAAATATGAACAGACCAATCACAGGTAATGAAATTGAAACTGTGATTAAAAAGTTTCCAACAAACAAAAGTCCAGAATAAGATGGCTTCACAGGTGAATTCTATCAAACATTTAGAGATGAGCTAACACCAATCATCCTCAAACTCTTGCAAAAAATTGCAGAGGAAGGAACACTCCCAAACTCATTCTATGAGGTCACGATCACCCTGACACCAAAACCAGACAAATATACTAAAAAAAAAAAAAAGAAAATTACAGGCCAATATCACTAATTAACATAGATGTAAAAACCCTCAACAATGTAGTACCAAAACAGAATCCAACAACATATTAAAAGGATCATACACTATGATAAGTGGGATTTATCCCAGGGATACAAGGATTCTTCAATAGATACAAATAAAACAGTGTGATACCATATTAACAAGTTGAAAAATAAAAACCATATGATCACCTCAATAGATGCAGAGAAATCTTTTGACAAAATTCAACAGCCATTTATGATAAAAACTCTCCAGACATTGGGTACAGAGGGAACCTATCTCAACATAATAAAGGCCATATATGATAAACCCAGAACAAACATCATTCTCACTGGTGAAAAACTGAAAGCGCTTCCTCTAAGATCAGGAGCAAGACAAGGATGTCCACTCTTGCCACTATTATTCAACATAGTTTGGAAGTCCTAACCATGGCAATCAGAGGAACAAAAGAAATAAAAGGAATACAAATTGGAAAAGAAGAAATAAAGCTGTCACTCTTTGCAGATGAGATGACACTATACACAGATAACCCTAAAGATACCACCAGAAAACTACTATAGCTAATCAGTGAATTTGGTAAAGTTGCAGGATACAAAATTAATGCACAGAAATCTCTTGATTTCCTATACACTAACAAAGAAAGTTCAGAAAGACAAATTAAGGAAACAATCCTATTCACCATTGCAACAAAAAGAATAAAATAACTAGGAATAAAAGTACCTAAAGAGGTAAAGGATCTGTACTCAGAAAACTATAAGACACTGATGAAAGAACTCAAATACAACACAGAGAAATATAGCATGTTTGTGGATTGGAAGAGTCAATATTGTGAAAATGACTACACTACCAAAGGAATCTACAGACTCAATGCAATCCCTATAAAATTACCAATGGCATTTTTTATTTACAGAACTAGAACAAAAAATTCTTACAATTTGTGTAGAGACACAAAAGGCCCTGAAAAGCTAAAGCAATCTTGAGGGAAAAAATGGAGTTGGAGGAATCAGACTCCCTGACTTCAAACTATACTTCAAAGCTACAGTAATCAAGACAATATGCTACTGGCACAAAAACAGAAATATAGATCAATGGAACAGTATAGAAAGCCCAGAGATAAACCCACACACCTATGGTCAACTAATCTATGACAAAGGAGGCAAAGATATACAATGGAGAGAAGGCAGTCTCTTCAATAAGTGGTGATGTGAAAACTGGACAGCTACATGTAAAAGAATTAAATTAGAATACTACCTAACACCATACAGAAAAAAAATTCAAAATGGATTAAGACCTAAATCAAGCAAGATCTATATTGACCCACCTCCTAGAGTAATGGAAATAAAAACAAAAGTAAACATATGGGACACGTAATGAAACTTAAAAGCTTTTGCACAGCATAGGAAACTATAAACAAGATGAAAACATAACCTTCAGATGGGAGAAAATATTTGCAAACAAATCAACAAAGGATTAATCTCTAAAATATATAAACAGCTCATGCAGCTCAATATTTAAAAAAAAACAAAAGCCCAATCAAAAATGGACAGGAGACCTAAATAGACATTTCTCCAAAGAAGACATACAGATGACCAAAAGGTACATGCAAAGCTGCTCAACATCACTAATTACTAGAGAAATGCAGATAAAATCTACAATGAGTCATCACCTCACACTGGTTAGAATGGGCATCATCAAAAAATCTACAAACAACAAATGCTGGAGAGTGTATGGAGAAAAGGGAACACTCTTGCACTGTTGGTGAGAATATAAATTGATGCAGCCACTATGGAGAACAGTATGTAGTTTCCTTAAAAAACTAAAATTAGAATTATCATATGTCCCAGCAATCCCACTATGGGGCATATACCCAGAGAAAACCATAATTCAAAAGAACCCATGCACCTCAATATTAATTGCAGCCTATTTACAATAGTCAGGTCATGGAAGCAACATAAAAGCCCATCGACAGATGAATGGATAAAGAAGATTTGGTACATATATACAATGGAATATTACTTGACCATATAATGGAATGAAATTGAGTCATTTGTAGGGATGTGGATGAACCTAGAGACTGTCATACACAGTGAAGTAAGTCAGAAAGAGAGGGAGACCTTCAAATGGCAGTAGAGAAAGACGTGGAGATCAACTTCCTCCCCACAAGTACATCAGAAATACATCTACATGTGGAACAAGTCCTACAGAACACCAACTGAATGCTGGTGGAAGAACTCAGACTTCCCAAAAGGAAAGAAAGTCTCCACGAACCTGGGTAGGGCAAAATAAATAAGAAAAAGCAGACAAAAACGACTAGGGACAGGACCTGCCTCTTGGGGAGGGAGCTGTGAAGGAGGAAAATTTTCCACACACCAGGAAGCCCCTTCACTGGTGGAGATGGTAGGGTGGCAGGGAGGAGCTTCAGAGCCACAGAGGGGAGCACAGCAACAGGGGTACAGAGGGCAAAGCGGAGAGATTCGTGCACAGAGCATTGGTGCCGACCAGCACTCACCAGCCTGAGAGGCTTGTCTGCTCAACAGCCGGGGCAGGTGGGGGCTGGGAACTGAGGCTCAGACTTCGGAGGTCGGATGCCAGGGAGAGGATGGGGGTTGGTTGAGCCTGAAGGGGGCTAGTCCACCACAGCTAACTGGGAGTGAGTCCGGGGAAAAGTCTGGAACTGTCTAAGAGGCAAGAGATCATTGTTTCAGGGTGCATGGGGAGAGGGGATTCAGAGCACTGCCTAAATGAGCTCCAGAGATGTGTGCAAGCCATGGCTATCAGTGCAGACACCAGAGACTGGCGTTAAACACTAAGTCTGCTGCTGCAGCCACCAAGAAGCCTGTGTGCAAGCACAGGTCACTATCACTACCTTCCATCCCCATGGCCTGTGAAGCCTGCCACCACCAGGGTCCCATGATCCAAGGACAACTTCCCTGGGAGAACACACAGTGCCTCAGGATGTTGCAATGTCATGCTGGCCTCTGCCATCACAGGCTCATCCTGCATTCTGCATTCCTTACCCATCCCTCTCACAACCTGAGTGAGCCAGAGCTCCCTAATCAGCTTCTACTCTAACACCCTCTTGTCTGTACAAGGAACAGATGCCCAAAGGTGACCTACATGCAGAGGTGGGGGCCAAATCCAAAGCTGAATCCCAGGAGCTGTGTGAACAAAGAAGAGAAAGGGAAATTTCTCCCAGCAACCTCAGGAGCAGCAGACGAAATCTCCACAATCAACTTGATGTACCCTGCAACTCTGGAATACCTGAATAGACAATGGGTCATCCCAAAATTGAGGCGGTGGATTTTGGGAGAAACTGTAGACTTGGGGATTGCTTTCTGCAAATAATTTGTTTCTGGTTTTATGTTTATCTTAGTTTAGTATTTAGAGTTTATTATCACTGGTAGATTTGTTTATTGATTTGGTTGCTCTCTTCTTTTTTAAAAAATATATATAGGTATACATATATATTTTTTCCTTTTTCTCTTTTTGTGAGTCTGTATCTGTATGCTTCTTTATGTGAGTTTTCTGTATAGCCTTGTTTTTACCTTATGGCCTAGCGTCCTGTCTGTTGGGTTTTTTTTTCTTTACTATAGTTTTTAGTGCTTGTTATTATTGGTGGATTTGTTTTTTGGTTTGTTTACCCTCTTCTTTCTTTCTTTTTTTGTTTTTACTTAAAAAATTAAATTTTTTTTATTTTAATAACTTTATTTTATTTTTTCTTTATTTCTTTCTTTTTTGCTCCCTTTTCTTCTAAGCCATGTGACTGACAGGGTCTTGGTGTTCCAGCCAGGTGTCAGGCCTGTGCCTATAAGGTGGGAGAGCCGAGTTCAGGACATTGGCCCACCAGAGACCTCCCAGCTCCATGTAAAATGAAATGGCGAAAGCTCTCCCAGAGATCTCCAACTCAATGCTAAATCCAGCTCCACTCAATGACAAGCAAGCTACAATGCTAGACACCATATGCCAAACAAATAGCAAGACAGGAACACAACCCCACCCATTAGCACAGAGGTCTGCCTAAAACCATAATAAGGTTACAGACACACCAAAATACACCACCTGTGAAAAGGAGACCCCAAACACAGTAGGTTAAGCAAAAGGAGAAGACAGAGATACACACAGCAGATGAAGGAGCAAGGCAAAAACCCAGGAATGCAAACAAATGAAGAGGAAATAGGCAGTCTACCTAAAAAAGAATTCAGAGTAATGTTAGTAAAGATGATCCAATATCATGGAAATAGAATGGAGAAAATACAAGAAATGATTAAAAAGGACCTACAAGAACTGAAGAGCAAACACACAATGATGAACAACACAATAAATGAAATTAAACATTCTCTAGAAGGAATCAATAGCAGAATAAATGAGGCAGAAGAATGGATAAGTGACCTGGAAGATAAAATAGTGAAAATAACTACCGCAGAAAAGAATAAAGAAAAAAGAATGAAAAGAATTGAAGACAGTCTAAGAGACCTCTGGGACAACATTAAATGCACCAACAGTTGAATTATACAGGTCCAAGAAGAAGAATAGAGAAAGCAAGGTACTAAGAAAATATTTGAAGAGATTAGAGATGAAAACTTCCATAATATGGGAACGGAAATAGTCAATCAAGTCCAGAAAGGGCAGAGAGTCCCATACAGGATAAACGCAAGAAGAAACATGCCAAGACACATATTAATCAAACTACCAAAAATTAAACACAAAGAAAAAAATATTAAAAGTAGCAAGTGGGCTTCCCTGGTGGCGCAGTGGTTGAGAGTCCGCCTGCCGATGCAGGAGACATGAGTTCGCGCCCCGGTCCGGGAGGATCACATACGCTGTGGAGCTGCTGGGTCCATGAGCCATGGCCACTGAGCCTGTGCGTCCGGAGCCTGTGCTCTGCAACGGGAGAGGCCACAACAGTGAGAGGCCTGCATACCGCAAAAAAAAAAAAAAAAAAAAAAAGTAGAAAGGGAAAAACAACAAATAACATACAAGAGAATCCCCATAAGGTTAACAGTTGATCTTTCAGCAGAAACTGTGCAAGCCAGATGGGGGTGGCAAGATATATTTAAAGCTATAAAAGAGAAAAACCTACAAACAAGATTACTCTACTCAGCAAGGAACTCATTCAGATTTGATGGAGAAATTAAAACCTAGGCAGGAAACACAGAGAAGGAAAAGACTTACAATAACACACTCAAAACAATTAAGAAAATGGTAATAGGAACATACTATTTTGATAACTAACTTAAATGTAAATGGATTAAATGCATTAAATGCTCCAACCAAAAGACATAGACTGCCTGAATAGATACAAAAGCAAGACCCATATATATGCTGTCTATAAGAGACCCACTTCAGACCTAGGGACACATACGAGCTGAAAGTGAAGGGATTGAAAAAGATATTCCATGCAAATGGAAATCAAAAGAAAGTTGGAGTAGCAATTCTCATATCAGACAAAAGTCTTTAAAATAAAGACTATTACAAGAGACAGAGAAGGACACTACATAAAGATCAAGGGAGCAATCCAAGAAGAAGATAAAACAATTGGAAATATTTATGCACCAAACATAGGAGCTGCTCAAAATATAAGGCAAATGCTAACAGGCATAAGAGGTGAAACTGACAGTAACACAATCATAATAGTGGATTTTACCAGGCACTTCCACCAGTGGAGAGATCATCCAAAATGAAAATAAATAAGGAAGCACAAGCTTCAAGTGATACATTAAACAAGATGGACTTAATTGATATTTATAGGACAATCCATCCAAAAACAACAGAATACACTTTCTTCAAGTGCTCATGGAACATTGTCTAGGATAGGTTATATCTTGGGTCACAAACCAAGCCTTGGTAAATTAACGAAAATTGAAATCGTACCAAGTACCTTTTCTGACCACAATGCTATGAGACTTGATGGAAAAATCTGTAAAAAATACAAACATATGGAGGCTAAAAAATACACTACTAAATAACCAAGAGATCACTGAGGAAATCAAAGAGGAAATCAAAAAACACCTAGAAAAATGTGACAATGAAAACATGATGACCCACAACTTATGGGATTCAGCAAAGGCAGTTCTAAGACAAATGTTTAAAGCAATACAATCCTACCTCAAGAAACAAGAAACATCTCAAGTAAACAACCTAAACGTATAGCTAAAACAATTAGAGAGAGAACAAAAACAACAAAAAACCCCCCAGAACTTAGCATAAGGAAAGAAATCATAAAGATCAGATCAGAAATAAATGAAAAATAAATGAAGGAAATGATATCAAAGATCAATAAAACTCAATGCTGGTTATTTGAGAAGATAAAGAAACTTCATAAACCATTAGCCAGACTCATCAAGAAAAAAAGGGAGAACACTCAGATGAATAGAATTGGAAATGAAAAAGGAGAAGTAACAACTGACACTGCAGCTATACAAAGGATAATGAGAGATTACTACAAGCAACTATATGCCAATAATTTGGACAACCTGGAAGAAATGGACAAATTCTTAGAAAGGCACAACGTTCCGAGACTGAACTAGGAAGAAATAGATAATATAAACAGACTAATCACAAGCATTGAAATTGAGACTGTTATTAGAAATCTTGCAACAAACAAAAGCTCAGGACCAGAAGGTTTCACAAGCAAATTCTAACATATTCAGAGAAGAGCTAACACATATCTTTCTCAAACTCTTCCAAAATATAGCAGAGGGAGAAATACTCCCAAACTCATTCTATGAGGCCACCATCACCCTGATACCAAAACCAGACAAAGATGTCACAAAGAAAGAAAACTACAGGTCAATATCACTGATGAACATAGATGCAAAAATCCTCAAGAAAATACTAGCAAACAGAATCTGACAGCACATTAAAAGGATCATCCACCATAATCAAGTGGAGCTTATCCCTGGAATGCAAGGATTCTTCAATATATGCAAATCAAACAATGTGATACACCATATTAAAAAACTGAAGGATAAACACCATATGATCATCTCAATAGATGCAGAAAAAGCTTTTGACAAAATTCAACACTGATTTATGATAAAAACCCTCCAGAAAGTAGGCATAGAGGAGACTTACCTGAACATAATAAAGGGTATATATGACAAACCCACAGCCAACATCATTCTTAATGGTGAAAAACAGAAACCATTTCCTCTAGGATCAGGGATAAGACAAGGTTGCCCTGTCTCACCACTATTATGCAACATAGTTTTGGAAGTTTTAGCCACAGCCATCAGAGAAAAAAACAGAAATAAAAGGAAACCACATCAGAATAGAAGTAAAGCTGTCACTGCAGAGGACATGATACTATACATAGAGAATCCTAAAGATGCTATCAGAAAACTACTAGAGCTAATCAATGAATTTGGTAAAGTAGCAGGTTACAAAATTAATGCACAGAAATCTCTTGCATT
The DNA here is from genome assembly GCF_964270905.1 of Leucopleurus acutus. Classification (NCBI taxonomy): domain Eukaryota; kingdom Metazoa; phylum Chordata; class Mammalia; order Artiodactyla; family Delphinidae; genus Leucopleurus; species Leucopleurus acutus. The sequence continues at coordinate 43,121,804 of NC_139160.1, read as the reverse complement.
CCTATACACTAATGATTAAAAATCTGAAACAGAAATTAAGGAAACACTCCCAATTACCACTGCAAATAAAACAATAAAATACATAGGAATAAACCTACCTAAGGAGACCAAGGACCTGTATGCAGAAAACTATAAGACTGATGAAAGAAATTAAAGATGATACAAACAGATAAAGAGATATACCATATTCTTGGACTGGAAGAGTCAACATTGTGAAAATGACTACCCAAAGCAATCTACAGATTCAATGCACTCCCTATCAAAATACCAATGGCATTTTTCACAGAACTAGAACAAAAATTTTCACAATTTGTTTGGAAACACAAAAGACCCCGAGTAGCCAAAGCAATCTTGAGAAAGAAAAACGGAGCTGGAGGAATCAGGTTCCCTGACTTCAGAGTACACTACAGTAAACAAGACAGTATGGTACTGTCACAAAAACAGAAATATAGATCAATGGAACAGTAGAGAAAACCCAGAGATAAACCCACACACATATAGTCACCTTATCTTTGTTAAAGGAGGCAGGAATATACAATGGAGAAAAGACAGCCTCCTCTATAAGTGGTGCTGGGAAAACTGGACAGACACATGCAAAAGAATGAAATTAGAATACCCCTAACACCATACACAAAAATAAACTCAAAACGGATTAAAGACCTAAACGTAAGGGCAGACACCATAAAACACTTAGAGGAAAACATAGGCAGAATGCTCTATGACATAAATCATAGCAAGTTCCTTTTTGACCCCCCTCCTAGAGAAATGGAAATAAAAATAAAAAATAAACAAATGAGACCTAATGAAACTTAAAATCTTTTGCACAGCAAAGGAAACCATAAATGATGAAAAGACAATCCTCAGAATGAGAGAAAATATTTCCCAATGAAGCAACTGAAAAAGGATTAATCTCCAAAATTTACAAGCAGCTCATGCAGCTCAATAACAAAAACCAAACAACTCAATCCAAAAATGGGCAAAAGACCTAAATAGACATTTCTCCAAAGAAGATATACAGACTGCCAACAAACACATGAAAGAATGCTCAACATCATTAATTAGAGAAATGCAAATCAAAACTACAATGAGATATCATCTCACACCAGTCAGAATGGCCATAATCAAAAAAATCTAGAAACAATAAATGCTGGAGAGGGTGTGGAGAAAAGGGAACACTCTTGCACTGCTGGTGGGAATGTGAATTGGTACACCAATATGGAGAACAGTATGGAGGTTCCTTAAAAAACTACAAATAGAACTACCATATTACCCAGCAATCCCACTACTGGGCATATACCCAGAAAAAACATAATTCTAAAGACTTATGTACCATGATGTTCATTGCAGCTCTATTACAATAACCAGGACATGGAAGCAACCTATGCGTCTATCAATAGATGAATGGATAAAGAAGATGTGGCACATATATACAATGGAATATTACTCAGCCATAAAAAGAAATGAAATTGAGTTATTTGTAGTGAGGTGGATAGACCTAGAGTCTGTCATACAGAGTGAAGTAAGTCAGAAAGAGAAAAACAAATACCATATGTTAACACATATAAATGGCATCTAAAAAAAGAAAAAAGGTTCTGAAGAACCTAGGCACAAGACAGGAATGAAGATGCAGACATAGAAAATGGACTTGAGGACACGATGAGGGGAAGGGTAAGCTGGGACAAAGTGAGTGAGTGGCATGGACATATGTACTCTACCAAATGTAAAGTCGATAGCTAGTGGGAAGCCTCCACATAGCATAGGGAGATCAGCTTTGTGCTTTGTGACCACCTAGAGTGATGGGATAAGGAGGGTGGCAGGGAAACACCAGAGGGAGGAGATATGGGGATATATGTATATGTATAACTGATTCACTTTGTTATAAAGCAACAACTAACACACCATTTTAGAGCAATTATACTCCAATAAAGATGTTAAAAAAAAGAAAAACAAATATCGTATATTAACACATATAGGTGGGATCTAGAAAAATGGTACAGATGAACTGGTTTGCAAGGCTGAAATAGAGACACAGATATACAGAACAAACGTCTGGACACCAAGGGTGGAAGGCGAGTGTGGGTGGTGGTGGTGGGATGAACTGGGAGATTGGGACTGACATATATACACTAATATATATATATAAAATATATAACTAATAAGAACTGGCTGTATAAAAAATAACTAAAATTCAAATTAAAAAAAGGAGAAACTGATGGTGTCTAAACACACAATCGGAGCTCCTAGGCCTCCTTTTTCCCTCTGTTTTTAAGGTCGTTCCACCTATGAAGGCTGATAATCCCAAAGGGCAGTTCTTTGCATGGGCAAATTATTCTGTATTAGAATCTTTTTTTTACTCCTATACCTTAGAAAAAACATTTTCAATGAAAAGTTATATATAATTTACTATGGTAACTAACTATCAGTCACTCTTGCTTTCGTAGGTAATCATCTGTAGAAAATAGAAGGTTTCAAACTCAGTGTACTCTTCATGTAAAGTTATAACTATTATCAGATAGAAGATTAAATAATATTCTATTAGCAAGAGGTGAACTTTTATAATGCCTTTATACACAGACATCAAAAACACTTTTAAAATGTCCTACATATTGGGGATACAATATTTGTTTCCATGTAATGATAGACAGAGATGATTAAATTAATAGGCAGTAAATATAGCTATACTGAAATTTTTGATTCTCCAAATAAACAAGGATAAAAATCATTCACCTTCTATCTGTGTGAAATGTTTAAACTGAGATATGTTTTTTTTTTAAACATCTTTATTGGAGTAAAATTGCTTTACACTGGTGTGTTAGTTTCTGCTTTATAACAAAGTGAATCAGTTATACATATACATATGTCCCCAAATCTCTTGTCACTTGCGTCTCCCTCACTCCCACCCTCCCTAACCCACACTGCTAGGTGGTCACAAAACACCAAGCTGATCTCCCTGTGCTATGCTGCTGCTTCCCACTAGCTATCTATTTTACATTTAGTAGTGTATATATGTCCATGCCACTCTCTCATTTGTCTCAGGTTACCCTTCCCCCACCCCAAGTCCTTTCTCTAGTAGGTCTGCATCTTTATACCCATCTTGCTCCTAGGTTCTTCAAAACCTTGTTTTTTTTCTTTTTTAGATTCCATATATATGTGTTACCATACAGTATTTGTTTTTCTATTTCTGACTTACTTCACTCTCTATGAAAGACTCTAGGTCCATCCACCTCACTACAAATAACTCGATTTCATTTCCTTTTATGGCTGAGTAATATTCCATACTATACATGTACCATATCTTCTTTATCCATTCATCTGTTAATGGACACTTAGGTTGCTTCCATGTCCTGACTATTGTAAATAGAGCTGCAATAAAGATTTTGGTACATGAATCTTTTTGAATTATGGTTTTCTCAGGGTATATGCCAGTAGTGGGATTGCTGGATAGTATGATAGTTCTAATTTTGGTATTTTAAGGAACGTCCATACTGTTCTTCATAGTGGCTATATCAATTTACATTCTTACAAACAGTGCAAGAGGGTTCCTTTTTCTCCACAACCTCTCCAGCATTTATTGTTTGTAGATTTAGTGATGATGGCCATTCTGATATCACACTGTAGTTTTGATTTGCATTATTCTAATGATCAATGACGTTGAGCATTCTTTCATGTGTTTGTTGGTGAGCTGTATATCTTCTTTGGAGAAATGTCTATTTGGGTCTTCTGCTCATTTTTGAATTGGGTTGTTTGTTTCTTTGATATTGAGCTGCATGAGCTGCTTGTATATTTAGGAGATCAATCCTTTGTCAGTTGCTTCATTTGCAAATACTTTCTCCCATTCTGAGGGTTGTCTTCTCGTCTTGTTTATAGTTTCCTTTGTTGTGTAAAAGCTTTGAAGTTTCATTAGGTCCCATTTGTTTATTTTTGTTTTTATTTCCATTTCTCTAGGAGGTGGGTCTAAAAGGATCTTGCTGTGATTTATGTCATAGAGTGTTCTGCCTATGTTTTCCTCTAAGAGTTTTATAGTGTCTGGCCTTACATTTACGTCTTATTCCATTTTGAGTTTATGTTTGCTTATGGTGTTTGGGAGTGTTCTAATTTCATTCTTTTACATGTAGCTGTCCACTTATCCCAGCACCACTTATTGAAGAGGTTGTCTTTTCTCCACTGTATATTCTTTCCTCCTTTATCAAAGTTAAGGTGACCATATGTGCGTGGGTTTATATCTGGGCTTTCTATCCAGTTCCAAAGATCTGTATTTCTGTTTTTGTGCCAGTACCATACTGTCTTCATTACTGTAGCTCTGTAGTATAGTCTGAAGTCAAGGAGCCTGATTTCTGCAGTGCCATTTTTCTTTCTCAAGATTATTTTGGCTATTCGGAGTCTTTTGTGTTCCCATACAAATTGTGAAAAGTTTTTGTTCTAGTTTTGTGAAAAATGCCAGTGATAGTTTGATAGGGTAGTTTGATAGTAGATTGCTTTGCGTACTTTAGTCATTTTCACAATGTTGATTCTTCCAATCTAAGAACATGGTATATCTCTCCATCTATTTGTATCATCTTTAATTTCTATCATCAGTGTCTAATAATTTTCTGCATACAGGTCTTTTGTCTCCGTAGGTAGGTTTATTTGTAGATATTTTATTTTTTTGTTGCAGTGGTAAATGGGAGTGTTTTCTTGATTTCACTTTCAGATTTTTCATCATTAGTGTATAGAGCACAAGAGATTTCTGTGCATTAATTTTGTATTCTGCTACTTTACCATATTCATTAATTAGCTCTAGTAGTTTTCTGGTAGCATCTTTAGCATTCTCTATATATAATATCATGTCATCTGCAAACAGTGACAGATTTACTTCTTCTTTTCTGATTAGGATTTCTTTTTCTTCTCTGATTGCTCTGGCTAAAACTTCCAAAAGTATGTTGAATAATAGTGGTGAGAGTGGGCCACTTTTTCTTGCTCCTGATCTTAGTGGAAATGCTTTCAGTTTTTCACCATTGAGGTCAATGTTGGCTGTGGGTTTGTCATATATGGCCTTTATTATGTTGAGGAAATTTCCCTCTATGCCTACTTTCTGCAGGGTTTTTATCATAAATTGGTGTTGAATTTTGTCAAAAGCTTTCTCTCCATCTATTGAGATGATCATATGATTTTTATCCTTCAATTTGTTAATATGTTGTATCACATTGATTGATTTGCATATATTGAAGAATCCTTGCATTCCTGGGATAACCCCCACTTGAGCAAGTGTATCATCCTTTTAATGTGCTGTTGGATTCTGTTAGTATTTTGTTGAGGATTTTTCCATCTATGTTCATCAGTGATATGGGCCTGTAGTTTTCTTTCTTTGTGATGTCTTTGTCTGGTTTTGGTATCAGGGTGATGGTGGCCTCGTAGAATGAGTTTGGGAGTGTTTCTCCTCCTGCTATATTTTGGAAGAGTTTGAGAATGATAGGTGTTAGCTCTTCTCTGAGTGTTTGATAGAATTTGCCTTTGAAGCCATCTGGTCTTGGGATTTTGTTTGTTGGAAGATTTTTAATCACACTTTCAATTTCAGGTTGTGATTGGTCTGTTCATATTTTCTATTTCTTCCTGGTTCAGTCTCAGAAGATTGTGCTTTTCTAAGAATTTGTCCATTTCTTCCAGGTTGTCCAAATTATTGGCATATAGTTGCTTGTAGTAATCTCTTATGATCTTTTGTATTTCTGCAGTGTCATTTGATACTTCTCCTTTTCAGTTCTAATTTGATTGATTTGAGTCATCTCCCTTTTTTTCTTGATCAGTCTGGCTAATGGTTTATAATTTTTGTTTATCTTCTCAAAGAACCAGCTTTTACTTTTATTGACCTTTGCTATCATTTCCTTCATTTCTTTTTCACTTATTTCTGATTTGATCTTTATGATTTCTTTCCTTCTGCTAACTTTGGGGGTATTTTATTCTTCTTTCCCTAATTGCTTTAGGTGTAAGGTTAGGTTGTTTATTTGAGATGTTTCTTGTTTCTTAAGGTAGGATTGTATTGCTATATACTTCCCTCTTAGAACTGCTTTTGCTGCATCCCATAGGTTTTGGGTCATCGTGTTTTCATTGTCATTTGTTTCAAGGTACTTTTTGATTTCCTCATTGATTTTTTAGTCATCTATTGGTTATTTAGTAGTGTAGCTTTCATGTGTTTGTATTTTTTACAGATTTTTCCTGTAATTGATATCTAGTCTTATAGCTTGTGGTCAGAAGAGGTACTTTATATGATTTCAATTTTCTTAAATTTACCAAGGCATGATTTGTGACTGAAGATATTATCTATCTTGGAGAATGTTTCATGAGCACTTGAGAAGAAAGTGTATTCTGTTGTTTTTGAATCGATTGTCCTATAAATATCAATTAAGTCCATCTTGTTTAATGTATCATTTAAAGCTTGTGTTTCCTTATTTATTTTCACTTTGGATGATCTGTCCATTGGTGAAAGTGGGGTGTTAAAGTCCCCTGCTATGATTGTGTTACTGTCGATTTCCCCTTTTATGGTTGTTAGTATTTTCCTTATGTATTGAGGTGCTCCCATGTTGGGTGCATAAATAATTACAATCATTGTATCTTCTTGTATTGATCCCTTGATCATTATGTATTGTCCTTCTTTGTCTCTTGTAATAGTCTTTGTTTTAAAGTCTATTTTGTCCAATATGAAAATTGTTATTCCAGCTTTGTTTTGATTTCCATTTGCATGGAATATCTTTTTCCAACCCATTACTTTCAGTCTGTATGTGTCTCTAGGTCTGAAGTGGGTCTCTTGTAGACAGCATATATATGGGTATTGTTTTTTCATCCACTCAGCAAGACTGTGTCTTTTGGTTGGAGCTTTTAATCCATTTACATTTAAGGTAATTATTGATATGTATGTTCCTATTATCATTTTCTTAATTGTTTTGTGTTTGTTATTGTTGGTCTTTTCCTTCTCTTGTGTTTCCTGCCTAGAGGAGTTCCATTAGCCTTTGTTGTAAAGCTGGTTTGTTGGTGATGAATTATGTTAGTTTTTCCTTTCTTTAAAGGTTTTAATTTCTCCATCAAATATGAATGAGATCCTTGCTGGGTAGAGTAATCTTGGTTGTAGGTTTTTCCCTTTCATCACTTCAAATATGTCCTGCCACTCCCTTCTCATTTGCAGAGTTTCTGGTGAAATTTCACCTCTTAACCTTATGATGATTACCTGTATGTTATTTGTTGTTTTTCCCTTGCTGTTTTTAATATTTTTCTTTGTATTTAATTTTTGATAGTTTGAGTAATGTGTGTCTTGGCATGTTTCTCATTGGATTTATCCTGTATGGGACTCTCTGTGCTTCCTGCACTTGATTAACTATTTCCTTTCCCATATTAGGGAATTTTTCAACTATAATGTCATCAAATATTTTCTCAGTCCCTTTCTTTTTCTCTTCTTCTTCTGGAATCCTTATAATTCGAATGTTGATGCATTTAATGTTGTCCCAGAAGTCTCTGAAGCTGTTCTCAATTCTTTTCATTCTTTTTTCTTTATTCTGCTCTGCAGTCAGAGATTTGTTTTAACAAATATGTAGAACTGACCTTCCAACCTACGAAAGTCCATGGGATTTGCTGATTGTCTTCAAAACTTATGAAACATTTCCAACTGCTCCTCAAACTACTTCCTAAACCCACCATGGGATTAGAAGTGGATATAGTTTATTTTTTTATACAGTAAATATATATTTTTTTAATTCATAAAAGCATTTTAGCAGAAGCATCTCTTTCTCCAACTTGTAGATGGAGTTCCTTTAGAAAACTGACATCTCATCCATGTTTCATTTATACTTGCACCCTCACAGAGTTTTGGAGATTATTTTTTTCCTTCCTTTTCTAAAGCACTAGAATTTCAATCTTCCTCTGACCTGTTTATAAATAACCAAGACTGGGGCCCTGCAGTCTGCTCTCTCTTTTTTTTTTTTACCAACATTTAATGGAAAGAGGATGAGAGAAAGGAGAATGCATGCTGTTAGCTATTATCTTTACAAATGACTTGTTAGCCTTTTATTTGTCTGCTCATGCTTGAAACACTCCAAGGATATTTTCAGAATCTCAGTAGATGAAGGTTCATACTTGAAATGGCTTGACAGGCTGTATATTCCTTAAGAGATTTTGACATGATATTAAGCCATAGTTACAAGCCAATATTTGAATGGGAAGCCCTGGGGAAAACTTTCAGAGCTGGAACACAGCATTTACAGTAGGAGGCAGGTGTCTGCACCAGTGAAGCAAACAATGATATGATATATTTAGTATTGAAAATGGAAGCAAAAGTACTGATTCTTTACCACTGGGGACAGTGGAAGAAGTTGAATGAGGAAAAAAGATAATCTTTTGTGGCCCCTGAAAATGTTAACTTTCTGACGGTATGAAATATACTTTCATCATGGTAGGTATACCCCAAACCAGGTGCGTTTCTCAATATTGCCTTCGAATTTATTTGATTTCTTTGCAGTGACAGGATATAAAGTAGCTGTACTGGTCATATGGAGAGAAAGCAAAGAGCTTTTAATTAGCAATGAGACAGCTGTTAATTTCTCTTGGTATCTCTCTCTCTCCCTCTCCCTCTTTCTCTCTCTTTTTCTCTTTGCACTTTTAATATTATCTTAGCAGGAGTTTCTGCAAGTCAAAAGCACAAAGAAAACCAAGCAAGCCAAATATTATGGTAGGTTTATGGCAGGGGTTGTGTGCTATTTTTAAGTAAATTTAAGAAGCCTAGATGAAGCTTTTATGGAAATTAAATCCACAACCAAGATGCTACAACTACTACTGTGAACATTTTTTTACTCATAACATTGTGTGATCACAGTTGTATCCAATATTATTATATTAAATCCAATTTTTTGTTCAATTTTTGTTCACTGTGTCAAAGTTTTGAAAGTTATAAATATATATTAAAGGATCTACTACTTAGAAAGTTTTCATTTTAGTTTTAGCATACTTAAAGATAAAAGCAATCCAATATCTAAAGTGTTATCAGCATTAATATTGGAAATTTTTGTCAAAATATTTTGTCGTATACTTTTTGTGTTTTTTATGTCAATACTCTACACATTTCAGTTATTATTCAGAAGTCAGTAGTCATTAATCATTAATCACTATATCTGAATAACAGCTATATATAAATAAACTAAAAGTACTCTTAGTTTTATAAGTTTTTTTTTTTTTTGCCCCACCAAACAGCTTGCAGGATCTTAGTTTCCTGACCAAGGATCGAACCTGGGTCCCAAGCAGTGAGATCACAAAGTCCTAACCACTGTACCACCAGGGAATTCACTTTACAATTGCTTGTAAAAAGTACTATTAATTTTTAAAGATATGGGGAAAATAAAACATATAAAATTGATTGTAGCCACCTGATAATTAGAGTTTTATTTTTTCTAACTAATAATAAATTTCTCTTCCTGAATCCATTTCTAGAATTTTAAGATTATAAATAATTTTAATATATGGTCTAATATTTTAAAGCTTTAAATTTTATTTTAAATCATAAGATTCGTCTTTATTTTGATCTTTCCAAGATCAGCTTTCTCTCTTTCTTGCTCTACTTAGGCACCCTAAATTTGCACTAGAAAAGTGTACCAATAACAAAATATGTTTGACTAGTCAATGAATTGATGTAAATGGGTATGCTTGATTGTGTTATAATGTTTTAATAGTGGTTTAAGTTTTTCTTTAACATTTCAAAGGTTAGCTTCTTAATGTCATAGCTAAAGCTTGGACAATAACAGCTCAGGCTAAGCTCAGATATGTTGGGAAACTTGACTTGGTCTTGATCTTAAAATTGTATACATTTATAATAGGCAGACAGGAAGGATGAGATTGCTGTCAGGAAAGTAAACAGCAGAGCAAAGTCAGAGCCAGGAGTAATAAAGGTAGAAGTCTAACCTTGCTGGAAAGCAAGAATTAATGTGAGAAATTACTTTTAAATGCATTTGGATTTGACATTAATGAAGGATTTGGAGAGTTAGTTCTCTAATCTTACAATTGATATGGTCAGAAATACATAAATAAATATGAGTTATAAAATTATGACAGAAACTATTAAATGAGTGGTAAAATATTGTAAAGTCTTTGTGGATTAACAAACATAAGTTTCAGATCTTCATTCACTAAGAGTTTCTTTGTTGTTGTTGTTGTTGTTTTGTGGTACGTGGGCCTCTCACTGCCGTGGCCTCTCCCGTTGCAGAGCACAGGCTTCCGACGCGCAGGCTCAGCAGCCATGGCCCACGGGCACAGCCGCCCCGTGGCACAAACCTGTGTCCCCTGCATCGGCAGGTGGACTCTCAACCACTGTGCCACCAGGGAAGCCTCACTAAGAGTTTCTTTATTTGAGGATGAGGACAGCTGTACCTCTATCACAAGTTTGTTTTAATTATTAAATATATTTATTAGGGGCTGCATTTGGTAGATTATAATTGGGAAACAGTGTTTTCTCCCACCACTATATTAAACACACTTTGTTGTACCAATTGTTGTATCTTTGCTTCTTACTAACATCTCAAGTGAATCTTAGAGCTTCTTAGTAATTGCAAATATAAGAATAGACTCCTCTAAGAACAGACTGAATCAAAATTGAAAATTCTTGTTCATTTACAAACTCCTCCAATTCCCTCATCTGAGACCTGACCAGAAGCATAAAGACTAGCAGTTGTGGGGGTGCAGGTAGGAGGTTGCCGGGATGCGGTCTGTTGTTTCAGTTTTCTTATTCCAATTCTCTCCCAGAGTATTTACTTGTGTTTACTCCAGTGTAAATGCTGAGAACGGAGAAGAAGGGAAAGTAAAAATGTAGTTTTCTTTTTAGTTGGCTGATGTGATAGGTTATATCATCTCCAGATGACCTTTTAAAACCCACCGCTTGAGGCGAGAGGGGGAAGATGGCAGAAGAGTAAGAGGCAGAGATCACATTCCTCCCCACAGATACATCAGAAATACATCTACACGTGGAACAACTCCTACAGAACACCTACTGAACGCTGACAGAAGACCTCACACCTCCCCAAAGGCAAGAAACTCCCCACATACCTGGGTAGGGCAAAAGAAAAAAGAATAAATAAAGACAAAAGAATAGGGATGGGACTGACACCAGTGGGCCGGGAATGAGTCCAGGGAAAAGTCTGCACCTGCCAAAGAAGCAAGAGACTTTTTCTCCCCTCTTTGTTTCCTGGTGCACGAGGAGAGGTGATTAAGAGCGCTGCTTAAAGGAGCGCCAGAGATGGGCGCAAGCCACGGCTAACAGCACGGACCCCAGGGATGGGAATGAGATGCTAAGGCTGCTGCTGCCACCACCAAGAAGCCTGTGTGTGAGCACAGGTCACAATCCACACCTCCCTTCTGGGGAGGCTGTGAAGCCAGTCACTGCCAGGGTCCCGGGATCCAGGGGCAACTTCCCCGGGAGAATGCACGGTACACCTCAGGCTGGTGTAATGTCCTGCCAGCCTCTGCAGCCACAGGCTCACCCAAATTCTGCACCCCTCCTTCCCCCTGGCCTGAGTGAGTCAGAGCCGTGAGTCAGCTGCTCCTTTAACCCCATCCTATCGGAGCTAAGAACAGATGCCCTCAGGTGACCTACATGCAGAGGCAGGGCCAAATCCAAAGCTGAGCCCCGGGAGCTGTGCAAACACAGAAGAGAAAGGGAAATTTCTCCCAGCAGCCTCAGATGCAGTGGATTTAAAAGCTCCACAATCAACTTGATGTACCCTGCATCTGTGGAATACATGAATAGGCAATGAATCATCCCAAATTGAGGACGTGGACTTTGAGAGCAAGATTTATTATTTTTTCCCCTTTTCATCTTTTTGTGAGTGGGTATGTGTATGCTTCTGTGTGAGATCTTGTCTATATAGCTTTGCTTTCACCATTTGTCCTAGGGTTCTATATATCCTTTTTTCTTCTTTCTCAAAAAATTTTTTTCTTAATAATTATTTTTTATTTTAATAACTTTATTGCAGCTTATTTTATTTTATTTTATCCTCTTTCTTTCTTTCTTTCTTTCTTTCTTTCTTTCTTTCTTTCTTTCTTTCTTTCTTTCTTTCTTTCTTTCTTTCTTCCTTCTTTCTACATTATATCCCTTTTATTCTGAGCCGTGTGGATGAAAGGCTCTTGATGCTGCAGCCAGGAGTCAGTGCTGTGCCTCTGAGAGGGGAGAGCCAACTTCAAGACACTGGGCCACAAGAGACCTCCCAGCTCCACATAATATCAAATGGCAAAAATCTCCCAGAGATCTCCATCTCAACACCAGCACCGACATTCACTCAATGACCAGCAAGCTACAGTGCTGGACAACCTATGCCAAACAATTAGCAAGACAGGAACACAACCCCACACATTAGCAGAGAGGCTACCTAAAATCATAATAAGTCCACAGACACACCAATACACACCACCAGACATGAACTTACCCACGAGAAAGACAAGATCCAGCCTCAACCACCAGAACACAGGCACTATTCCCCTCCACCAGGAAGCCTACACAACCCACTGAACCAAGTTTGCCACTGGTGACAGACACACAAAACAACTGGAACTACAAAATTGCAGCCTGCAAAAAAGGAGACCCCAAACACAGTAAGAAAAGCAAAATGAGAAGACAGAAAAATACACAGCAGATGAAGGGGCAAGATGAAAACCCACCAAACCTAACAAATAAAGAGGAAATAGGCAGTCTACCTGAAAAAGAATTCAGAATAATGACAGTAAAGATGATCCAAAATTTTGGAAATAGAATAGAGAAAAGGCAAGAAACATTTAACTAGGACCTAGAAGAACTAAAGATGAAACAAGCTAAGATGAACAACATAATAAATGAAATTAAAAATACTTTAGATGGGATCAATAGCAGAATAAGTGAGGCAGAAGAACAGATAAGTGACCTGGAAGATAAAATAGTGGAAATAACTACTGCAGAGCAGAATAAAGATAAAAGAATGAAAAGAACTGAGGACAGTCCCAGAGCCCTCTGGGACAACATTAAATGCACCAACACTTGAATTATAGGGATTCCAGAAGAAGAAGAGAAAAAGAAAGGGACTGAAAAAATATTTGAAGAGATTATACTTGAAAAATTCCCTAATATGGGAAAGGAAATAGTTAATCAAGTCCAGGAAGAACACAGAGTCCTATACAGGATAAATCCAAGGAGAAACACACCAAGACACATATTAATCAAACAGTCAAAAATTAAATACAAAGATAACATATTAAGAACAGCAAGGGAAAAACAACAAATAACACACAAGGCAATCCCATAAGGTTAACAGCTGATCTTTCAGCAGGAACTCTGCAAGCCAGAAGGGACTAGCAGGACATACGGAAGGTGATGAAGAAGAAAAACCTGCAACCAAGATTACTCTACCCAGCAAAGATCTCATTCTTATTTGATGGAGAAATTAAAACCTTTACAGACAACAAAAGCCAAGAGAGTTCAGCACCACCAAACCAGCTTTACAACAAAAGTAAAAGGAAATTCTCTAGGCAAGACACACAAGAGAAGGAAAAGACCTACAATAACAAACCCAAAACAATTTGAAAATGGGAAATAGGAACATACATATCGATAATTACCTTAACTGTCAGTGGATTAAATGCTCCCACCAAAAGACACTGACTGGCTGAATGGAAACAAAAAAAAAGACCCAGATATATGCTGTCTACAAGAGACCCACTTCAGACCTAGAGACACGTACAGACTGAAAGTAAGGGGATGGAAAATGATATTCCATGCAAATGGAAACCAAAAGAAAGCTGGAGTAGCAATTCTCATATCAGAAAAAATAGACTTTAAAATAAAGATTATTAGAAGAGACAAAGAAGGACAGTACATAATGATCAGGGATTGATCCAAGAAAAAGCTGTAACAATTGTAAATATTTATGCACCTAACATAGGAGCACCTCAATACATAAGGCAAATACTAACAGCCATAAAATGGGAAATCGACAGAAACACATTCATAGTAGGGGACTTTAACACCACATTTTCGGCAATGGACAGACCATCCAAAATGAAAATAAATAAGGAAATACAAGCTTTAAATGATACATTAATCAAGATGGACTTAATTGATATTTATAGGACAATCCATTCGAAAACAACAGAATACACTTTCTTCTCAAGTGGTCATGAAACATTCTCCAAGATAGATAATATCTTGGGTCACAAATCAAACCTTGGTAAATTTAAGAAAATTGAAATTGTATCAAGTATCTTTTCCAGCCACAATGCTATAAGACTACACATCAATTACAGGAAAAGATCTGTAAATAATACAAACACACGGAGGCTAAATAATACACTACTTAATAACGAAGTGATCACTGAAGAAATCAAAGAAGAAATCAAAAAATACCTAGAAACAAATGACAATGGAGACATGATGACCCAAAACCTATGGGATGCAGCAAAAGCAGTTCTAAGAGGGAAATTTATAGCAATACAATCCTACCTTAAGAAACAGGATACTTCTCGAATAAACAACCTACCTTGCACCTACAGAAATTAGAGAAAGAAGAACAAAAAAACCCAAAAGTTAGTAGAAGGAAAGAAATCATAAAGTTCAGATCAGAAATAAATGAAAAAGAATGAAGGAAATGACAGCAAAGATCAATAAAACTAAAAGCCGGTTCTTTGAGAAGATAAACAATATTGATAAACCATTAGCCAGACTCATCAAGAAAAAGAGGGAGGAGACTCAAATCAATAGAATTAGAAATGAAAAAGGAGAAGTAACAACTGACACTGCAGAAATACAAAAGATCATGAGAGATCACTACAAGCAAATCTATGCCAATAAAATGGACAATTTGGAAGAAATGGACAAATTCTTAGAAATGCACAACCTGCGAAGATTGAATCAGGAAGAAATAGAAAATATGAACAGACCAATCACAAGCACTGAAATTGAAGCTGTGATTAAAAATCTTCCAACAAACAAAAGCCCAGGACCAGATGGCTTCACAGGCGAATTCTATCAAACATTTAGAGAAGAGCTAACACCTATCCTTCTCAAACTCTTCCAAAATATAGCAGAGGGAGGAACACTCCCAAATTCCTTCTACAAGGCCACCATCACCCTGATACGAAAACTGGACAAGGAATTCACAAAGAAAGAAAACTACAGGCCCATATCAGTGATGAACATAGATGCAAAAATCCTCAACAAAATACTTGCAAACAGAATCCAACAGCACTTTAAAAGGATCATACACCATGATCAAGTGGGGTTTATTCCAGGAATGCAAGGATTCTTCAATATACACAAATCAATCAACGTGATACACCATATTAACAAATCAAAGGAGAAAAACCATATGATCATCTCAATAGATGCAGAGAAAGCTTTCGAGAAAATTCAACACCCATTTATGCTAAAAACCCTGCAGAAAGTAGGCATAGAGGGAAATTTCCTCAACATAATAAAGGCCATATATGACAAACCCACAGCCAACATCGTCTTCAATGGTGAAAAACTGAAACTGAAAACTGGAAGCATTTCCACTAAGATCAGGAAGACAAGGTGGCCCACTCTCACCACTCTTATTCAACATAGTTTTGGAAGTTTTAGCCACAGCAATCAGAGAAGAAAAGGAAATAAAAGGAATCCAAATAGGAAAAGAAGAAGTAAAGCTATCACTGTTTACAGATGACATGATCCTATACATAGAGAACCCTAAAGATGCTACCAGAAAACTACTAGAGCTAATCAATGAATTTGGTAAAGTAGCAGGATACAAAATTAATGCACAGAAATCTGTGGCATTCCTATACACTAATGATGAAAAATCTGAAAGTGAAATCAAGAAAACACTCCCATTTACCGTTATAACAAAAAGAATAAAATATCTAGGAATAAGCCTACCTAAGGAGACATAAGACCTGTATGTAAAAAATTAGAAGACACTGATGAAAGAAATTAAAGATGATACAAATAGATGGAGAGATATACCATGTTCTTGGATTGGAAGAATCAACATTGTGAAAGTGATTCTACTACCCAAAGCAATCTACAGATTCAATGCAATCCCTATCAAACTACCACTGGCATTTTTCACAGAACTAGAACAAAAAATTTCACAATTTGTATGGAAACACAAATAGCCCAAGCAATCTTGAGAACGAAAATAGAGCTGCAGGAATCAGGCTCCCTGACTTCAGACTATACTACAATGCTACAGTAATCAAGACAGTATGGTACTGGCACAAAAACAGAAAGATAAATCAATGGAACAGGATAGAAAGTTCAGAGATAAACCCATGCACATATGGTCATCTTATCTTTGATAAAGGAGGTAGGAATGTACAGTGGAGAAAGGACTGCCTCTTCCATAAATGGTGCTGGGAAAACTGGACAGGTACATGTAGAAGTATGAGTTTAGAACACTCCATAACACCATACACAAAAATAAGCTCAAAATGGATTAAAGACCTAAATGTAAGGCCAGAAACTATCAAACTCTTAGAGGAAAACATAGGCAGAACACTCTATGACATAAATCACAGCAAGATCCTTTCTGACCCACCTCCTAGAGAAATGGAAATAAAAACAAAAATATACAAATGAGACCTAATGGAACCTCAAAGCTTTTGCACAGCAAAGGACACCATAACCAAGACCAAAAGACAACCTTCAGAATGGGAGAAAATATTTGCAAATGAAGCAACTGACAAAGGATTAATCTCCAAAATTTACAAGCAGCTCATGCAGCTCAATAACAAACAAACAAACAACCCAATCCAAAAATGGGCAGAAGACCTAAATAGACATTTCTCCAAAGAAGAGATACAGATTGCCAACAAATACATGAAGGAATGCTCAACAGCATTGATCATTAGAGAAATGCAAATTAAAAATACAATGGGATATCATCTCACACCATTCAGAATGATCATCATCAAAAAATCTAGAAACAATAAATGCTGGAGAGGGTGTGGAGAAAAGGGATCATTCTTGCACTGCTGGTGGGAATGTGAATTGGTTCAGCCACTATGGAGAACAGTATGGAGGTTCCTTAAAAAACTACAAATAGAGCTACCATATGACCCAGCAATCCCACTACTGGGCATATACCCTGAGAAAAACAAAATTCAAAAAGAGTTATGTACCAAAATGTTCATTGCAGCTCTATTTACAATAGCCAGGTGTTGGAAAAAACCTAAGTGTCCATCATTGGATGAATGGATAAAGAAGATGTGGTGCATATATACAATGGAATATTATTCAGCCATAAAAAGAAAGGAAATTGAGTTATTTGTAGCGAGGTGGATGGACCTAGAGTCTGTCATACAGAGTGAAGTAAGTCAGAAAGAGAATGACAAATACTGTATGCTAACACATATATATGGAATTTAAGAAAAAATAAATGTCATGAAGAACCTAGGAGTAAGACAGGAATAAAGATGTAGACCTACCAGAGAATGGACTTGAGGATATGGGGAGGGTGAATGGTAAGCTATGACAAAATGAGAGAGTGGCATGGACATATATACACTACCAAACATAAGGTAGATAGCTAGTGGGAAGCAGCCACATGGCACAGGGATATTGGCTCGGCGCTTTGTGACAGCCTGGTGGGGTGGAATAGGGAGGTTGGGAGGGAGGGAGATGCAAGAGGGAGGAGATATGGGAACATATGTATATGTATAACTGATTCACTTTGTTATAAAGCAGCAACTAACACACCATTGTAAAGCAATTATACTCCAATAAAGATGTAAAAAAAAATAATATAAAACCCACCTCTTAATCCCCAAAACTAGAGCTTCAATCACAGCCCCTTTCAGTAACGAGCCCCTCGCCACAGCTGACTTCAGTGTGGCCACCTTTTTCAATTGTCCATTTTCCCCCCGTATAAGTAAAATGCACCCTTGTCCCTACTGAATAGTAAAAATACAGCTTAGCTAACTGCTCACTCCCTTGTGCTGCCGTTTTGTTGTGGGCAGCCACGTGACTCCAAGTGAGCAATAATACCAGTTTCATGTCTCCACACCCAACAAATGGATATGTAGAATGTTCTGCATGTTTCTAGGGACAGTGTGAGGTGAAGTCTTCTCTCAGATGCCAACCCCAGTGTCCTACAAGTGACTTCCTAGCACTTCCTAGCTTAGGTTCAGGAAAAGGGTAAAGGGAAGTACACAGTCCCTTACCTGGTAACAAGAGAGAAAACTATTAGGTCATTCTCTACCTGTATGATTTCCTTAAAGAATCTCCTCAAATATCTGATCTCCCCTTATATGAACAGTAAATATGTGATTGCAGCTAATAGAGGAAACAAGATTTTGGACATCAAGATGTGTCTGGCATCATTCTT
The DNA here is from genome assembly GCF_964270905.1 of Leucopleurus acutus. NCBI lineage: Eukaryota > Metazoa > Chordata > Mammalia > Artiodactyla > Delphinidae > Leucopleurus > Leucopleurus acutus. The sequence continues at coordinate 43,103,475 of NC_139160.1, read as the reverse complement.
AGGAACCTGTTCATAATTATCTTGCCTTATCCTCAGCTTTGAGGATGTAGTGAAATTCTGGAATGAAAAACATCTCTCCCTATGTATACTGATATATATATATATATATATATATATATAAATCACTTCAAATATTTTTTCTCAACAAATTAAAAGTATTTATTCTGCTGCTTGGTGAGATAGGTATTTCCAATCCTAATGAGACATTGATATATTTTTGCTCTTTATCTCACTAATGGATTAAAAAATGAAAATTCACTTTATACTCACATGTTATCACTTATTTTCTATCATAAAGTACAATAGAATATAAACATATAGTGATGTTATTTTTCATTCTGAAAGAAAATTAATAAAAATTGAAAAACTCCAGTATATTTGTTTTCAGAGTTTATAAATACATTATTCCAGATTTGATAATATAGTAATTACCATATTTTCTTTTAAAAAAGACTTTCAAATTATTTTTTGTTTGTTTTTCATACAGAGGTGTGTAAAATATGACCCTTTTTATTCTTGTCTTATTTCTTTTATATTAGATTGTAAAAAAGTAGGGATAGTTTTCTAAATCATAATGAGAATGATAATAAACTGTTTCAAATAACAAAAAAACTGATTATCACATATTTCATAAACAAATTTTTAGAGCAAGAAGTCATAAACATCATTTAGTTCAATTTATGTTCTTTACAGAAGAAAAATTTGAGGCATAGAGAGGGAAAATTACCTTCTAGGGTCTCATATTTAATACATAGTAAATCTAAAATTAAACAGATATCTACAGCTTTCTGTCCTCTGACAGTTCCACTAAGCCATGAGGATTCCAAAGTAAATGCTTTGCCTTTTTATAAAGTATACCTTTGTGGTCGTACATTTTATTCATATATGACTATTAGTAACTGTTTAAATGTAAATCATTGGTTATTGTTCAAAAGCTTTTAATGCACACCTAGTTTTCTAAAGTAGAACAAAAAGTTTCAAATTTTCTAATATGCAACATTCAACATTAGCCATAAAATGATTCTCACATTTTTATGATTATGAAATATAATAGAAGCATAAAATGGATCAACTTGTGTTTAACTGAAATCTTGGTGAATTAGAATTGTGCTTTGCCATTTTTCAATGTGAGTGAACTTAGAAGTTCAACATTAATATTTTAACAGATATGTTTTATGAAACAGAATAGTTAACTTGGAAAAATCTGCAGCTTCAGAACAGAATTGAGTAGTTTCATTTTAAAATAGGTTCTAGCTTTTTCTGTTTCCAAAGTCAGCAATTGTTGATGATTACTTTGGTCCTGTGGGTAAATATTAAATCCTACATGGAAAACAAAGTGTTTCAAAATCTTATAAAAAGTAGCCAAGTTTACCTTTGCCATACAAATGTACAAAGCATTTATTGTAAGACATATTAAAATATGCATAGAAAAGAAAAAAGCTTGTAAAAATTGAGTTAAACTACCACCACCAAGTTTGCATACACATTTATAACTATATATTATATCTACTACTTAAAGTATTTTGTATTTTGTGAAGGTTTTTCATAAGCACCATCTCACTTCAGCATTGCAACAACCAGGACATTTAGGCATGATGGACAAACAATTTTTTAAAAATTTTATTCATGGAATAAACTGCTACTAATAAAATATCTAACTCTTAAACCACATACAGTTTTCTAATGTTGTACTGGGTACTTTTCATATGATGCTTTTAATGCTCAAAATCCCATTGAGGCAGCTTTTATTTTCTATATTTATTGGTGAGGAAACTAAGAGCCAGAGAGCATAAAATAGTTATGTTCTACGATATCATGCTCCTTCTAATGTAAATCAAGGTTTAGCTTTTAACTGCTGCTCTTCCCTCCTGCCTTTAAAAAATAACTCATGTATTATCACCTATATGAAGCCTCTTCTCAACTTTATTGCTTCCCCCCTAACTTGTCATCATATAATATTAATGATAACAATGGCATTATGTATATTTAGAGTTCTAAATATATCACAGGTATCCTGACAAGCACTAGGGAAGTCTATTATGGCATTAGCCCTCATAGTGTAAATTTTTATTGCACTGATATTATACATGAGAAAACTGATGAAATGACTGAATGAAAACGTTGATTTCTAATTATACATTCTCTCTATTCACATAAAACCTAGTGCTTCTCTTCACATGAGTCAATGGTGGCTAAACATTCTTACTAACACTACAGAGATGAAAAAGTACAGTATATCAGAATCTTTGAGAATCCTTCTTTCAACCCAGTGTAGAGACCCCATTGTTTCTAAGCTAATCCAATAGGAAAGAACAAGATTCAGTACCTTTTGGGGGTGAAGTTGCATGATGTAATATGGCTCAGCTGTGGTATCATATGTTTATACTCATGCGGTGAAAGATAGTTTAAGAGAACAACAAGCAAAGGGAGGGTGAATGTCAAAAATGGAAAAAAAAATGTTTTCAATAATTAAGGTCCTGGACTGAGATATGTTTTTGTCTCAGCTGTTACATTGCCTTTCCTACAGTTTAGTTATATGACCTAATTAAGTATCCTCCCTTTCTTTTTTACATAAACCATTATACCCACAATTTTACGCTGACAAAGAGTTGTTTCTTTCTACTATTAAAAAAAAAAAAGCTGATACAGAAGGTCTCCAAAATTTTTTGAAGAAGAGTATATTTTATATCTTTCTAACCAATATTTTATTAATAATTTTTGTTTTTTATAATTAATAGTCTTTTATAATTTATATTTAATTTAAATCTCCAGATTGTGTTATCTCTTCCTTTTATGTAGCGTTTATGGTGCCATGTAACCCAACTCACTGACAGATAGCTGCTGATGTCCCACACACTATATCATTATAAAATCATAATTTTATAATGGAAACTAAAAGCTAGTCATCCCCCTCACACAGACTATTAAGCTGATAATTTAGTATTTGTGTCAATCTGCAAGTGTTTTTCTAATCTACCTCTTTATCCTTGTTTATAACTCAAATGTGTACAATTTTTAAACCTTTAAAACCATAGAGAAGAATTTCTGTAGATCCATGTTAATTTCATAATGCATGTGGAAAATCAGTGACAAAAAACAATATAGGGGGGGACCTTGAAGATGGCGGAAGAGTAAGACGCGGAGATCACCTTCCTCCCCACAGATACACCAGAAATACATCTACACATGGAACAACTCCTACAGAACACCTACTGAAGGCTGGCAGAAGATCTCAGACCTCCCAAAAGGCAAGAAACACCCCATGTACCTGGGTAGGGCAAAAGAAAAAAAGAAAAAACAGAGACAAAAGAATAGGAATGGCAGCTGCACCAGTAGGAGGGAGCTGTGAAGGAGGAAAAGTTTCCACACACTAGGAAGCCCCTTCACGGGCGGAGACTGCGGGAGGCGGAGGGGGGAGCTTCGGAGCCGTGGAGGAGTGCACAGCAACAGGGGTGCGGAGGGCAAAGTGGGGAGATTCCCGCACAGAGGATCGCACTCACCAGCCCGAGAGGCTTGTCTGCTCACCCGCCGGGGTGGGCGGGGCTGCAAGCTGAGGCTCGGGTTTCGATCGGAGCACAGGGAGAGGATTGGGGTTGGTGCCTTGAACATACCCTGAAGGGGTTAGTGCACCACGGCTAGCCGGGAGAGAGTCCAGGGAAAAGTCTGCACCTGCCGAAGAGACAAGAGACTTTTCTTCCCTCTTTGTTCCCTGGTGCGCGAGGAGAGGGGTTTAAGTGCGCTGTTTAAAGGAACTCCAGAGACGGGTGTGAGCCGCGGCTAAAAGCGTGAACCCCAGAGACGGGCACGAGCCACGACTAAAAGCACGGACCCCAGGGATGGGCGCGAGCCACGGCTAAAAGTGCAGACCCCAGAGACGGGTGCGAGCCGCGGCTAAAAGTATGGACCCCAGGGATGGGCGGGAGACGCTAAGGCTGCTGCTGCCGCCACCAAGGGGCCTGTGTGCGAGCACAGGTCACTATCCACACCCCTCTTCCGGGGAACCTGTGCAGACCGCCACTGCCAGGTTCCCGGGATCCAGGGACAACTCCCCCGGGAGAACGCACGGCGGGTCTCAGGCTGGTGCAATGTCATGCCGGCCTCTGCCACCGCAGGCCCACCCCGCACGCAGTGCCCCTCCCTCCCCCCGGCCTGAGTGCACCAGAGCCCCCGAATCAGCGGCTCCTTTAACCCCGTCCTGTCTGAGCAAAAAACAGACGCCCTCCAGCGACCTATACGCAGAGGCAGGGCCAAATCCAAAGCTGAGCCCCTGTGAGCTGTGAGAACAAAGAAGAGAAAGGGAAATGTCTCCCAGCAGCCTCAGAAACAGCGGATTAAAGCTCCAAAATCAACTTGATGTACCTTGCATCTGTGGAATACATGAATAGACAACGATTCATCCCAAATTGAGGAGGTGGGCTTCGAGAGCAAGATCTATGATTTTTTTCTCTTATCCTCTTTTTGTGAATGTGTATGTGTACGCTTCTGTGTGAGATCTTGTCTGTATAGCTTTGCTTCCACCATTTGTCCTAGGGTTCTATTCATCCACGGTTTTTTGTTTTAAATTTCTTTTCTTAATAATTAATTTTAATTTTAATAACTTTATTATACTTTACCTTCTCTCTTTCTTTCTTTCTTTCTTTCTTTCTTTCTTTCTTTCTTTCTTTCTTTCTTTCTTTCTTTCCTTCCTTCCTTCCTTCCCTCCTTTAGACAACTAATCATCCCAAATTGAGGAGGTGGTCTCTGAGAGTAAGATTTATGATTTTTTCCCCTTTACCTCTTTTTGTGAGGGTGTATGTGTATGCTTCTGTGTAAGATTTTGTCTGTATAGCTTTGCTTCCAACAATTGTCCTAAGGTTCTATTCGTCCTTTTTTTTTTTTCTAAATAATTATTTTTTAATTCAATAACTTTATTATATTTTACTGTATCTTGTTTCTGTCTGTCTTTTTTCCTTCCTTCCCTCCTTACTTCCTTTCTCCCTCCCTCCCTCCCTCCTTTCTTTCCTTCTTGCCTTCTTTCCTTCTTTGCTTCTTTCTTTTTCTTTCTTTCTTCTTTCCTTCCTTCCTTCCTTCCTTCCCTCCTCTCTTTCTTTCTTCATACTTCTACTAATTCTCTCTACTTTTTCTCCCTTTTATTCTGAGCCATGTGGCTGAAAGGCTCTTGGTGCTCCAGCCGGGAGTCAGGGCTCTGCCTCTGAGGTAGGAGAGCCAGCTTCAGGACACTGGTCAACAAGAGACCTCCCAGCTCCACATAATATTAAATGGCGAAAATCTCCCAGAGACCTCCATTTTAACACCAGCACCCAGCTTCACTCAACAACCAGCAAGCCACAGTGCTGGACAACCTATGCCAAACAACTAGCAAAACAGGAACACAACCCCACACATTAGCAGAGAGGCTGCCTAAAATCATAATAAGGCCACAGACACCCCCAAACACACCACCAGATGTGAACCTGCCCACTAGAGAGACAAGATCCAGCCTCATCCACCACAACACAGTCACTAGTCCCCTCCACCAAGAAGCCTACACAACCCACTGAACCAACCTTAGCCACTGGTGATAGAGATCAAAAACAGCGGGAACTACAAACCTGCAGCCTGCAAAAAGGAGACCCCACAGTTAGACAAGCAAAATGAGAAGACAGAAAAACACACAGCAGATAAAGGAGCAAGATAAAAATGCACCAGACCTAACAAATGAAGAGGAAATAGGCAGTCTACCTGAAAAAGAATTCAGAATAATGAGAGTAAGGATGATCCAAAATCTTGGAAATAGAATGGATAAAATGCAAGAAACAGTTAACAAGGGCCTAGAAGAAATAAAGATGAAAGAAGCAACGATGAACAACACAATAAATGAATTAAAAGTACTCTAGATGGGATCAATAGCAGAATAACTGAGGCAGAAGAACGGATAAGTGACCTGGAAGATAAAATAGTGGAAATAACTACTGCAGAGCAGAATAAAGAAAAAAGAATGAAAAGAACTGAGGACAGTCTCAGAGACCTCTGGGACAACATTAAACACACCAACATACAAATTATAAGGTTTCCAGAAGAAGAAGAGAAAAAGAAAGGGACTGAGAAAATATCTGAAGAAATTATAGTTGAAAACTTCCCTAATATGGGAAAGGAAATAGTTAATCAAGTCCAGGAAGCACACAGAGTCCCATGCAGGATAAATCCAAGGAGAAATACGCTAAGACACATATTAATCAAACTGTCAAAAATTAAATACAAAGAAAGCATATTAAAAGCAGCAAGGGAAAAACAACAAATAAAACACAAGGGAATCCCCATAAGGTTAACAGCTGATCTTTCAGCAGGAACTCTGCAAGCCAGAAGGGAGTGGCAGGACATACGGAAAGTGATGAAGGAGAAAAACCTGCAACCAAGACTACTCTACCCAGCAAGGATCTCATTCAGATTTGATGGAGAAATTAAAGCCTTTACAGACAAGTGAAAGCTGAGAGAGTTCAGCACCACCAAACCAGCTTTACAAAAGATGCTAAAGGAACTTATCTAGACAAGAAACACAAGAGAAGGAAAAGACCTATAATAACGAACCCAAAACAATTTAGAAAATGGGAATAGGAACATACATATCGATAATTACCTTAAATGTAAATGGACTTAATGCTCCCACCAAAAGACACAGATTAGCCGAATGGATACAAAAACAGGACCCTTATATATGCTGTCTACAAGACACCCACTTCAGACCTAGAGACACATACAGACTGAAAGTAAGGGGATGGAAAAAGATATTCCATGCAAATGGAAACCAAAAGAAAGCTGGAGTAGCAATTCTCATATCAGACAAAATAGACTTTAAAATAAAGACTATTAGAAGAGACAAAGAAGGACACTACATAATGATCAAGGAATCGATCCAAGAAGAAGATATAACAATTGTAAATATTTATGCACCCAACATAGGAGCACCTCAATACATAAGGCAAATACTTAGAGCCATAAAAGGGGAAATCAACAGTAACACATTCATATTAGGGGACTTAAACACCCCACTTTCACCCATGGACAGATCATCCAAATAAAAATAAATAAGGAAACACAAGCTTTAAATGATACATTAAACAAGATGGACTTAATTGATATTTATAGGACACTCCATCCAAAAACAACAGAATACACATTTTTCTCAAGTGCTCATGGAACATTCTCCAGGATAGATCATATCTTGGGTCATAAATCAAGCCTTGGTAAATTTAAGAAAATTGAAATTGTATCAAGTATCTTTTCCGACCACAACGCCATGAGACTAGATATCAATTACAGGAAGAGATCTGTAAAAAATACAAACACATGGAGGCTAAACAATACACTACTTAATAATGAAGTGATCACTGAAGAAATCAAAGAGGAAATAAAAAATACCTAGAAACAAATGACAATGGAGACACAATGACCCAAAACCTATGGGATGCAGCAAAAGCAGTTCTAAGGGGGAAGTTTATTGCAATACAAGCCCACCTTAAGAACCAGGAAACAGCTTGAATAAACAACCTAACCTTGCACCTCAAGCAATTAGAGAAAGAAGAACAAAAAAACCTCAAAGCTAACAGAAGGAAAGAAATCATAAAAATTAGATCAGAAATAAATGAAAAAGAAATGAAGGAAACAATAGCAAAGATCAATAAAACTAAAAGCTGGTTCTTTGAGAAGATAAACAAAATAGATAAACCACTAGCCAGACTCATCAAGAAAAACAGGGAGAAGACTCAAATCAATAGAATTAGAAATGAAAAAGGAGAAGTAACAAATGACACTGCAGAAATAAAGGAGATCATGAGAGATTACTACAAGCAACTCTATGCCAATAAAATGGACAATCTGGAAGAAATGGACAAATTCTTAGAAATGCACAACCTGCCAAGACTGAATCAGGAAGAAATAGAAAATATGAACAAACCAATCACAAGCACTGAAATTGAAACTGTGATTAGAAATCTTCCAAAAAGCAAAAGCCCAGGACCAGATGGCTTCACAGGTGAATTCTATCAAACATTTAGAGAAGAGATAACACCTATCCTTCTCAAACTCTTCCAAAATATAGCAGAGGGAGGAACACTCCCAAATTCCTTCTACAAGGCCACCATCACCTTAATACAAAAACCAGACAAGGATGTCACAAAGAAAGAAAACTACAGGCCAATATCACTGATGAACATAGATGCAAAAATCCTCAACAAAATACTAGCAAACAGAATCCAACAGCACATTAAAAGGATCATACACCATGATCAAGTGGGGTTTATTCCAGGAATGCAAGGATTCTCCAATATACACAAATCTATCAATGTGATAAACCATATTAACAAATTGAAGGAGAAAAACAATATGATCATCTCAATAGATGTAAAGAAAGCTTTTGACAAAATTCAACACCTATTTATGATAAAAACCCTGCAGAAAGTAGGCATAGAGGGAAATTTGCTCAACATAATAAAGGGCATATACGACAAGCCCACAGCCAACATCATCCTCAATGGTGAAAAACTGAAAGCATTTCCATGAAGATCAGGAACAAGACAAGGTTGCCCACTCTCACCACTCTTATTCAACATAGTTTTGGGAGTTTTAGCCACAGCAATCAGAGAAGAAAAGGAAATAAAAGGAATCCAAATCGGAAAAGAAGTAAAGCTGTAACTGTTTTCAGATGACATGATACTATACATAGAGAATCCTAAAGATGCTACCAGAAAACTACTAGAGCTACTCAATGAATTTGGTAAAGTAGCAGGATAAAAAATTAATGCACAGAAATCTGTGGCATTCTTATATAATAATGATGAAAAATCTGCAAGTGAAATCAAGAAAACACTCCCATTTACCATTGCAACCAAAAGAATAAAATATCTAGGAATAAACCTACCTAAGGAGACAAAAGACCTGTATGCAGAAAATTATAAGACACTGATGAAAGAAATTAAAGATGATACAAATAGATGGAGAGATATACAATGTTCTTGGATTGGAAGAATCAACATTGTGAAAATGACTCTACTACCCAAAGCAACCTATACATTCAATGCAATCCCTATCAAAATACCACTGGCATTTTTCACAGAACTAGAACAAAAAATTTCACAATTTGTATGGAAACACAAAAGACCCCGAATAGCCAAATAGATCTGGAGAACAAAAAAATGGAGCTGGAGGAATCAGGCTCCCTGACTTCAGGCTATACTACAAAGCTACGTAATCAAGACAGTATGGTACTGGCACAAAAACAGAAAGATAGATTAATGGAATAGGATAGAAAGCCCAGAGGTAAACCCACGCACATATGGACACCTTGTCTTTGATAATGGTGGCAGGAATGTACCGTGGAGAAAGGACAGTCTCTTCAATAAGTGGTGCTGGGAAAACTGGACAGGTACATGTAAAAGTATGAGATTAGATCACTCCCTAACACCATACACAAAAATAAGCTCAAAATGGATTAAAGACCTAAATGTAAGGCCAGAAACTATCAAACTCTTAGAGGAAAACATAGGCAGAACACTCTATGACATAAATCACAGCAAGATCCTTTCTGACCCACCTCCTAGAGAAATGGAAATAAAAAGAAAAATAAACAAATGGGACCTAATGAAACTTCAAAGCTTTTGCACAGCAAAGGAAACCATAAACAAGACCAAAAGACAACCCTCAGAATGGGAGAAAATATTTGCAAATGAAGCAATTGACAAAGGATTAATCTCCAAAATTTACAAGCAGCTCATGCAGCTCAATATCAAAAAAACAAACAACCCAATCCAAAAATGGGCAGAAGACCTAAATAGACATTTCTTCAAAGAAGATATACAGATTGCCAACAAATACATGAAAGAATGCTCAACATCATTAAGAAATGCAAATCAAAACTACAATGAGATATCATCTCACACCAGTCAGAATGGCCATCATCAAAAAATCTAGAAACAATAAATGCTGGAGAGGGTGTGGAGAAAAGGGAACACTCTTGCACTGCTGGTGGGAATGTGAATTGGTTCAGCCACTATGGAGAACAGTATGGAGGTTCCTTAAAAAACTACAAATAGAGCTACCATATGACCCAGCAATCCCACTACTGGGCATATACCCTGAGAAAACCAAAATTCAAAAAGAGTTATGTACCAAAATGTTCATTGCAGCTCTATTTACAATAGCCCGGAGATGGAAACAACCTAAGTGCCCATCATCGGATGAATGGATAAAGATGTGGCACATATATACAATGGAATATTACTCAGCCATAAAAAGAAATGAAATTGAGCTATTTTTAATGAGGTGGATAGACCTAGAGTCTGTCATACAGAGTGAAGTAAGTCAGAAAGAAAAAGACAAATACTGTATGCTAACACATATATATGGAATTTAAGAAAAAAAATGTCATGAAGAACCTAGGGGTAAGACAAGAATAAAGACACAGACCTAGTGGAGAACGGACTTGAGGATATGTGGAGGGGGACAGGTGAGCTGTGACAGGGCGAGAGAGAGTCATGGACATATATACACTAACAAACGTAAGGTAGATAGCTAGTGGGAAGCAGCCGCATGGCACAGGGATATTGGCTCGGTGCTTTGTGACAGCTTGGAGGGGTGGGATAGGGAGGGTGGCAGGGAGGGAGACACAAGAGGGAAGAGATATGGGAACATATGTATATGTATAACTGATTCACTTTGTTATAAAGCAGAAACGATCACACCATTGTAAAGCAATTATACCCCAATAAAGATGTTAAAAAAAACAACAACAATATAATGTTTTTTTAGTAGAAAAATTTAAAGTTTAGGCAATGAATGGTAACTCTATTAATAGATAAGGCTGAAATATCAGTAGATACAGTTTATATTCTTCATTTGTTAATTTATCATTTTCTTATAAATGAGACAAGGTGTGTTTTAGGATATTTGGATTTTGAGGCTAATGTTATAGACAATTTTCAAGAATTGGAAATAAAATTTCAGTCAACAGGCTTATTACAGATCTTCCTGTATGGATGAAGAAGTATTCTGGCCAAACTTGTTAACTTTTAGAGTTTCTATACAGTTTTGTAAATTCTTATACTTTGTGTTACAAATAAGAATTTTTTTCAATGAAAATAAGTAAATAATTTTAATTTTTTTAGATGTGCATATTCTATTTGTTGCATTTTATCATAGAGAGTTTATATATTATCAGTTCATCAATAAAAAGGACATTAATCAGTCATTTGGAACATTTATTTGCTTATTTTTCTCTAACATTCTATAAGTATTTACTGAATAGATATTTTGCTGCATCTGAGGGAAAATGGTTGAGTAAGGTCCATTCCCTGCTCTTAAGTAGTCCAAGTTATATTAATGATACTAGGAAAAAATAAATATTACAATGTAGAGTGATTAATACTAAAATAGAGGTGAACAGAGAGAGATGAGAATACAAAGAAGTAAAACAATATAAATGATACCAATTTAAGCCTCATTTAGTAAGAATTAACTTCACCAGGGAGATGACACTTAAGTTGCCTTGAAGGTCTGTGGTAGATTAATAGGAGAAATTCAGAGAAAGTTGTAGGAAATCGCTTTGGATAGGTGGAGCTACATCTCACTAAAAATACAGAAAGAAGAAAGAATGAGTATGATGCTTGTCTTTGTGACTGTGAGTGAAGAGAATTTAGTTCACACTTGGTATATAAAGTTTTGCACAAATGTAAAAAACAGCCCAGAAACCTGTATATGAAAACATGAAAAAAAATTTTAACATCTTTATTGGAGTATAATTGCTTTACAATGTTGTGTTAGTTTCTGCTGTATAACAAAGTGAATCAGCTATACGTATACATATATCCCCATATCCCCTCTCGCGCGCGTCTCCCTCCCACGCTCCCTAACCCACCTCTCTAGGTTGTCACAAAGCACCGAGCTGATCTCCCTGTGCTGTGTAGCTGCTTCCCACTAGCTATCTATTTTACATTTAGTACTGCATATATGTCAGTGCCACTCTCTCACTTCTTCCCAGCTTACCCTTCCTCCTCCCCGTGTCCTCAAGTCCATTTTCTACATCTGCGTCTTTATTCCTGTCCTGCTCCTAGGTTCGTCAGAACGTTTTCTCTTTTTAGATCCCATATATATGTGTTAGCATACAGTATTGAAACATGAAATCATAAGTAGATGATAATATAGTCTGACGGCATAAACCCCAAAGTAGATTATCTATCTATCGATCTATCTATTTTCTATCATCTATCTATCTATCTGTAGTATTATTTCAATAAGCTAAAGCCAGAGCAAGAACTTGCACTGGAGCATTTAAGAGAACTGGATCCCTGAGGCCGTGCCTCCCAACTTGACCCATCCACACCTAGTCACAGGGCTTCTAGCAAAAGAAGGTAGTAGTGCTCTCAAAGTAAAGTCAGATTCATTTAAATTCTGGTCATTTTATTTAAAAGGTATGCAGATATTAAGCATGACAAAGGGAGCAGTTAGACTGAAATATTCTATTTAAGTCAAGAAGAAGATTTAGTGGATTGAAATAAGCATGACCAGCAAGACTTTAAGAGCAGGAACTAATGTCTGATCAATTTCTGAAGCAATCAAATGCTATCTTTTGAATTACAATATGAAATGAAATTAAATTTCAACTTGTTTTTGAAGTGTGCATAATATTTGGCCAGTCAGAAATCTAACTACTCTTTTAACAAAGATCTTCAAGTTTCCTTATAATCTTTTCCTGAAAATGTCAATTATTGTTTGTTTTCTATAGAGCTCTATCTACGTGCTGATAAATAAAAATGAAAGGGCTTTATTTTTATAAAATAAATCTCAAATGTAATCAAAGGCACATTAGCCAACCCCCCCACTCTTTAGTGATTGGTTTTCCAGCTATAAGTGAGCAGTTATTTATTTTTAATCTAGAAGAAAATCTTTATTTACTCTCTTATTGTGCAAGTGTAAAATTTTTTTGCCTGAAAGAGATTCAAATACAATGCTCCTGGAACCCAATCCATAATACCATCATCAAAGGGTGTTGGCAGGATAGTTCTTATCTTTTAAAGTTGAACCCATAGCCAAATACTTCTTTGCTCAGTAAATATCCAGTGCACTTTCTCTGTTCTTAAATACACAATATGGGTAACTAAAAACATACCTTACTTTGACCTATCAAAGAAAATGTCGGCCAGTCACCCCTTGAATAAATATGATAAAGAGATGAATACCAGATATTTCTAATTGAATTCAGTCTTGAGTTAACATTAATTTTAAGTCTATAGAATAATGAAGATATTTGCCTCTTTTTGGTCAATTGCACATATTTTGAGAGGCAGTTTCAAAGCAATTGGAACAGTGCTAACATCACTCTTTTTCTTGACAGTACTTACCTTGACATTTCTATTACAAGTGAGCAAGTGAGTTATTTCTGCTAATATTCAGGAAATGTCTCAGCAGGATGAAAAAGAATCATGTTTAAGAACTTGCATGGAAATCTTTTACATACCAGGTGGCTACAGTGATCACAGGTCTGTGCAAAAAACAAAAAAAAATGTTCACAACTTAAATATGTAGGTAGGGCTCAGCCCATCCTTCATCTCTGCACAAGACTATTGATTTCATTAAGGATGAAATATAGCCCAGAGTCTGTAAGCAAACACATTTCCCCCCAAAAAATCAAATAGGGGAATAGGCGAAGGATTCTCTTTCATCTATAAATTATAAAGCCAAGTTCAAGAAATTCAAACTACTTGAAAAGGAGTATTTGATTTCTTATATATATGTAAAAAAGCTCAATGTAGACTCACTTGAATGATGAAACCTTAATATTTTTAATACAAACTCTGGATTCTATGTGCATACACTTTTAATTGGAAACAAATAATAAGATGTACAAGTTGTATAAGCAGTCAGTAGCAAATTTTATCTCATAACAAATTTTCATTGACCAGGCTTTTTTTCAGGAAAACAATAATTTAAAATCCTACAAGTACACACATGCACACACACACATACATACCATAACTCCCTTAAGTTACCACCATTTTCATCATTTTAGCTAAGAACTATTGTCTCTCTTCTCATCCAAGGAGAAGGTTAATAATGATGGCTCTGAAAATGTAGAAAACAAAAAAGAAATCCTTGATACATTTATCATCTATTATTCTGTCTAAAATGAGAAAAAGCAAATCTATAGGCAATATTTACCTTTAAATGGTATTAAATGACAGTAGTGACAGAAAAGGATGAGTTTAATGTAATTCTGACAGTATCTGTTTGGAAGATGGTATGAATTTGTTACTTTAAAGAAACGTTTACGTTTCTCCCTCTTTTCATTTTTTTCTTACCATTATGCCTGAAAAACTAATATATCTGCCTTTCCACATTCCATGCTTATGTGGTGATCATTTAAAACAAATCTAGCCAATGATGAAAAGGTGAAATAAAGTCCTTGGATAGGGCTTTCTTAAATTTTTAAAAAATAATAATAAAAGGTATATTTTTATTAGGAGAGAATGCCTTTCCCTTTTATTTCTCCTTTTTCCTTTTTTTGTGCCTTGAACTCAGACCCAAAGTTGGAGTTACAATGGCTGTCTTCTCTCTATGGTTTGAAAGACAAAAGTGAACCAGGAAGATGAAAAAAGTTGTTCTTGTGCTTATCCACTTGAATCCTGGGCAGCATATCCCAAAATTTCCTACTGCTTTACTACCCAAAACTTATCCAAGCATTAGATAAATAAATGTTTAACTTATTTATGCTATTGTAAAGGGTTTTATGCTAACTGCAGAAATACAGCTATTTTATGTTAACTGCAGAAATACAGCTAAGACCTAATGATATAAACAGTTCATCCTTTGTCAACAGGAGGACCATTACCAAATTGAACTATTATTTATTTCTTTGATTCTGCAGTATGTGGGGAAAAAAATCAAGCAACACTTATTTTTTGCATATTTTCTTCATTTATAATTTGACACAAGCTCATCCCAATAATATGATCCTTTTCAAAGTTTCTTTTGTGATATGTGAACCATCTAGCCATGTCAATTTTCTAGATTAAATTGCACTACTAATTATACAGTGCTGGTACCTTCTTTTGACCATTCACAATTTTCTCAAACTACCTTCCAAACACTCCATGGGGGGGAAATGTAACTAAATAAAACACCATCAATAAAGCAGAAACTAACACACCATTGTAAAACAATTATACCTCAATAAAGATGTTAAAAAAAAAGAAAACATCATCAAAATATGGTTACTTATATATTATTATCATGATTATTAATATTATTGAGGAAAAGGAAATTAGGAAAATAATTCAAGTAATATATGTTATTTTTAGGAATGGGATCTAGACTTACAGGAAGGATTATAGGTGGCTTATTTAGGACTTGCTATTTGCTACACATAATTTATATACCTGCTTATTTAGGTGCATATGGTCTATTATTTATATGGTATTCATGTAATAATTTTACTATCATATTACCAAGTCACTTGTGAATATATATATATATATTTATTTATTTATTTGGATTATTGATATACTGTTGATATGTGTAATTTTATGGTGACTTTAAGTCATACTTGTGCTCTGTAGTTTAAAAGCATTTAAAAAATCTAGAATCATCCATTTATTTATGTTTATTCTTTATTAAACAGAGCATTTCATTCTAACTCTTCCTGACATTCAATAAATCATGTAAATTATACCATACAAAAAGCATAAATTATTTAATTTTTAAATATTTACTTCCTTGATTAAAATATCAACCTTATTACTACTAAAAGTTCTGTCAATGGGAATGTGTGAAAAAAAATACCAGCATAATTATAGTCTATTTCTCCCTTCAGTTCCTGAATATCATTAAGGAAAAAAATCAGCCTGGTTAGTTTTCCCACAGTTTTTGAATTTATATTAATTAAAATTCTCTGCAATGACTAGATACCAATGTTAATTTGACCATAGATGCACAGTGTGTTTAGGCTTAAGGACAATCCAGCTATAAAAAGCCCTATTTCAGTAATGCTAACTATTCCTGGCTTCTCATTTCTTGTAATTTAAGAAGTAGCCTGCAGACCTCTTTATTATGCTCGTCACATCCACCATTATATCCCTATATCTACAAAATGTCTGTAGCAATGTCTCTGAGTCCAATTGCATCTGGTAAGTGATGACCCAGACCTAGGCATCCAAACTTCAGGGATACAGCAAGTCAACATTTGTTCTTTTCTTTCTGTAAAACAGTTTGAAATGACTAATTGACAATAAATTTAAAAGGTATATTTGCAATTTCTTCTTGCAAAAAATTATGTATAATAATAGCACCATATATTTCTGTTACCATAAAAAAAATAAGAAATTAGAATTAAAGGGCTCCCAACCCCAAATTCATGTATTCCAGTTTTACAACTCAACATCAATTTTACAACACAAAGTACATGCATGAACCTTTTTATTACCTCTGTATTTTACAACTTTAAATAAATATCCATGTAAAGTGCTATAAAGGCAAAGATTGCTTAATTTTTAAAAGTAACACAATTTTAGGATGATTTGTAATTTTTCTTTTCCCATTGTTAGAGAAAATATTAATTGGTTATTTTCTTAATGCTTTATCAATGCACATTCACATGATGATTGCTGCCGAGATTTGCTAACAAAACACAATTATGTTTCTTATAAATTCAGTCTTGAAAACCTAACAAAAAAACTCTCAAATCTAAAATCAAAACAGTAATAATTCTCTCTATAAAAAATAGTCTACTCAGTTATATTTGAAAATATTTATTATAATTATTGAAATATACAATAAAAAGAAAGCATATGGTAGTGGTCAAGTGATGGTAGTGGTAGGACTCTGGACTCTGTCAAAAGAGTTAATGTTCAAATCTCAGCCTCACCACTTACAAACTGTGAAATCTTGAGAGATTTATGCAGCATCCTGAGGCACCAAAGTGCAATTAAAAAAATAAGAAGTATAACAGTTATTTCATGGAGTTAGTGATGAAATCCATATAAGTTTCTTCTCCTCAGTATGAACTGTATAAATATTAGCTGTTAATATTATTTTTTCTTTTCTTGAATTAACTTCCATTCAAAATCTTTTCAGCTGATAAGTTAATGATGATTACAGCTATTTCCAAACTAGAGGTGCTCTGAAACTCACCCTCATCAAATATTCTGCAAAAACAAGCTTCTGATTAGGAAAATTACATCACTGCAGTGGATATTCACATTAGGATTGCCAGATGAAATATGCCCAGTTAACTTTCGATGTTCACAGATAAAATATGCCCAACTAAATTTGAATTTCAGATAAAGAAGAAAATGTTAGTAAAAGAACATCCCTAATATTGTACAAGACTTACAATAGGACACATAATTACTCATTTTTTATTTGAAATTAACTGAATATTCTGTATTTTTATTTTGCTAAATTGGGCAACCTTATTCACAGTGCAATTATAATTTAAAAAAACTTGAAAGGAAATGTGTTTAACTTGATTTAAATAATAATTCACAAACTTTATTTGACCACAGAACACTTTGTGAAGGTAATATCTATTAATATGTTGATGGACACAAATCTGGAAAAAAACATTTCAGTCTCTTACCTTAATTTTATAGGTAAGAAAAATGAAGGAAGCTGATACATATATTTTTAAAATTAATTTTTATTTGATTATAATTGATTTACAATGTTGTGTTAGATTCTGCTGTACAGCAAAATTAATCAGTTATAAATGTACATAAATCCACTCATTTTTAGATTCTATTCCCATATATGTCATTACAGAGTATTAAGTAGAGTTCCCTGTGCTATACAGTAGGTTCTTACTGGTTATGGATTTTATATATAATAGTGTGTATATGTCAATCCCAATCACCCAGTTTATCCCTCACCCCATTCTCTCCTTTGGTAACCATAAGTTTGTTTTCTACATCTGTGGCTGTATTTCTGTTGTGTAAATAGATTCCTTTGTACCATTTCTTTTAGATTCCACATATAAGTGATACCATATGATATTTGTATCACTAGGTCCATCCATGCCACTGCAACTAGCATTATTTCATTCTTTTATATGACTGAGTAGAGTCCATTGTATATATGTACCACATCTTCTTTATTAGTTCCTCCATTGCTGGATATTTATGTTGCTTCCATGTCCTGGTTACTATAAGTAGTGGAGCAATGAACATTGGGATTGGGGTACATGTATCTTTTTGAATTATGGTTTTCTCTGGATATATGCCCAGGAGTGGGATTGCTGGATTATATGGTAGTTCTATTTTTATTTATTTAAGGAATCTCCATACAGTTCTCCATAACGTCTGTACCAATTTACATTGCCACCAAAGTGTAAGGGGGTTCCCTTTTTCCACACCCTCTCCAGCATACATTGTTTCTAGATTTTTTAATGATGGCCATTCTGCCGGTGTGAGGTGATACCTCATTGGAGTTTTGATTTGCATGTCTCTAATAATTAGTGATATTGAGCAGCTTTTCATATACCTCTTTGCCATCTGTATGTCTTCTTTGGAGAAATGTGTATTTAGATCTTCTGCCCATTTTTGATTGGGTTGTTTGTTTTCGTTTTTTTTTGATATTGAGCTGCATGAGCTGTTTGTATATTTTAGAGATTCATCCATTGTTGGCCACTTTGTTTGCAAATAATTTCGCCCTTTCTAAGGGTTGTCTTTTTGTTTTATTTATGGATTCCTTTGCTGTGCAGAAGCTTTTAAGTTTAATAGTATCCCATTTGTTCATTTTTGGTTTTATTTTCTTTACTATAGGAGGTGGATCAAAAAAGATCTTGTTGTGATTTATGTCAGAGTGTTCTGCTTCTGTTTTCTTCTAAGAGTTTTATAGTGTCCAGCCTTACATTTAGGTCTTTAATACATTTTGAGCTTATTTTTAGGGAGTGTTCTATTTTCATTCTTTTTCATGTAGCTGTCCAGTTTTCCCAGCACCACTTATTGAAGAGACTGTCTTTTCTCCATTGTATATTTTTGCTTCCTTTGTCATAGATTAGGTGACCATAGGTGTGTAGGTTTATCTCTGGACTTTCTGTCCTGTTTCATTGACCTATATTTTTGTTTTTGTAACAGTACCATACTGTTTGGTTACTGTATCTTGGTAGTATAGTCTGAGGTCAGAGAACCTGATTCCTCAAGCTCTGTTTTTATTCTCAAGAGTGCTTTGGCTATTTGGAGTCTCTTGTGCTTTCATACAAACTGTAAAATTTTTCTCTTATTTCTGTAAAAATACCATTGGTAATTTGATAGGGATTGCATTCAATCTGTAGATTATTTTGGGTAGAATAGTCATTTTCACAATATTGATTCCTCCAATCCAAGAACATGGTATATCTCTCCATCTGTTTGTGTCATCTTTTATTTCTTTCATCAGTATCGTATAGTTTTCTGAGTACAGGTCTTTTGCCTCCTTAGGTAGGGTTATTCCTAGGTATTTTATTCTTTTTATTGTGATGGTAAAGGGGATTGTTTCCTTAATTTCTCTTTCTGATCTTTTGTTGTTAGTGTATAAGAATGCAAGAGATTTCTGTGTATTAATTTTGTATCCTACAGCTTTACCAAATACACTGATGAGCTCTAGTAATTTTCTAGTGGCATCTTTAGGATTTTCTATATATACTATCATATCATCTGCAAACAGTGACAGTTTTATTTTTCTTTTCCAAGTTGGATTCCTATTATTTCTTTTTTTTTCCCTTATTGCCATGGCTCGGACTTCCAAAACTATGTTGAATAATAGTGGTGAATGTGTACATCCTTGTCTTCTTCCTGATCCTAGAGGAAGTGCTTTCAGTTTTTCACCATTGAGAATGTTCTTTGCTATGAGTTTTTCATTTACGACCATTATTATGTTGAGGTAGGTTACCTGTATGCCCACTTCTGGAGAGTTTTTATCATAAATATGTGTTGAATTTTGTCAGAAGCTTTTTCTGCATCTATTGAGATGATTATATGGATTTTATTCTTTAATTTGTTAATAGGGTGTATCACATGGATTGATTTGCATATATTGAAGAATCCTTGCATCCCTGGGATAAATCCCACTTGATCATGGTGCATGATCATTTTAACATTGTTGGATTCTGTTTGCTAGTATTTTGTTGAGAATTTTTGCATCTATGTTCATCAGTGATATTAGTCTGTAATTATTTTGTGTGTGATATCTTTGTCTGGATTTGGTATCAGGGTGATGGTGGTCTCATAGAATGAGCTGGGAGTGTTACTTCCTCTGCAATTGTTTGGAATAGTTCCAGAAAGAACTAAATCCTTGATAGAATTCACCTGTGAAGTCATTTGGCCCTGGACTTTTGCTTGTTGCAAGATTTTTAATCACAGTTTCAATTTCATTACTTGTGATTGGTCTGTTCATATTTTCTATTTTTTCCTCATTCAGACTGGAAGGTTGTACCTTTCTAAGAATTTGTCCATTTCTTCCAGGTTGTCCATTTCATTGGCATATAGTTGCTTGTAGTAGTCTCTTATGATCCTTTGTGTTTCTGTGGTGTCCGTTGTAACTTCCCCTTTTTCATATCTAATTTTATTGATTTAAGTATTCTCCCTTTTTTTCTTGAAGGATCCAGCTAAAGGTTTATCAATTTTGTTTATCTTTTCAAAGAACATGTTTTTAGTTTCATTGGTCTTTGTTATTGTTCTCTTCATTTCTATTTCATTTATTTCTGCTCTGATATTTATGATTTCTTTCCTACTACTGACTTTAGGTTTTGTCTGTTCTTTCTGTAGTTGCTTTTGGTGTAAGGTTCAGTTGTTTATTTGAGATTTTTATTGTTTCTTGAGGTAAGATTGTTTGGTGTAAACTTTCCACTGAGAACTGCCTTTTCTGCATCCTATAGGTTGTGGATTGTCATGTTTTCATTGTCAGTTGTCTCTAGGTATTTTTTTGATTTCCTCTTTGATTTCTTCAGGGATCCATTGGTTATTTAGTAACATATTGTTTAGCCTTCATATCTTTGTGTCTTTTACAGTGTGTCCTGTGTTTGATTTCTAATCTCATAGTGTTGTGATGGAAAAAAACGATTGATATGATTTCAATTTTCTTAAGGTTACTGAGCCTTGATTTGTGACCCAAGATATGTTCTGTCCTGGATAATGTTCCATGTGCAATTGAGAAGAAAGTGTATTCTGTTGCTTTAAGATGGAATGTCTTATAAATATCAATTAAGTCTCTCTGGTCTAATGTGTCATTTTTTTTTTTTTGTGGTACATGGGTCTCTCACTGTTGTGGCCTCTCCTGTTGTGGAGCACAGGCTTTGGACGCACAGGCTCAGCAGCCATGGCTCATGGGCCTAGCTGCTCTGCGGCATGTGGGATCTTCCCAGACTGGGGCACGAACCCGTGTACCCTGCATCAGCAGGCGGACTCTCAACCACTGCACCACCAGGGAAGCCCCTAATGTGTCATTTGAGGCTTGTGTTTCCATATTAACTTTCTGTCTGGATGAACTGTCCATTGGTGTATGTGGGTGTTAAAGTCCCCCACTATTATTCGGTTACTGTTGATTTCCCCTTGTATGGCTGTTACCATTTGCATTATACATTGAGGTTCTCCTATGTTGAGTCCATGTATCTTTAAAATTATGTCTGCTTCTTGAATTGATCCTTTGATCATTATGTAGTGTCATTCCTTGTCTCTTCTGACAGTCTTTATTTTAAAGTCTATTTTGTCTGATATGAGTATTGCTACTCCAGCTTTCTTTTGATTTCCATTTTCATGGAATATCTTTTTCCATCCCCTCATTTTTAATCTGTATGTGTCCCTAGGTGTGAAGTGGGTCTCTTGTAGACAGCATATATACAGGTCTTTTTTTGGTATCCATTCATCCAGTCTATGTCTTTTGGCTGGAGCATTTAATCTATTTACATTTAAGGTAATTATCAATATGTATGTTCCTATTGCCATATTCTTAATTGTTCTGGGTTTTTTTTTTGTAAGTCTTTTTTCTTCCCCCTCCTCTTTCTTTCTATTCTTTTATGTTTCCTGCCTAGAGAATTTCCTTTAGCAATTGTTGTAAAGCTGGTTTTGTGGTGCTGAATTCTTTTAGCTTTTGCTTGTCTGTAAAGCTTTTGATTTCTCTGTTGAGTCTTAATGTTCCTTGCTGGGTAGAGTATTCTTGGTTGTAGGTTTTGCCCTTTAATCACTTTAAATTTATCATGCCACTCTCTTCTGCCCTGCAGAGTTTTTGCTGGAAAATCGACTGATAACTTTATGGGTATTCCCTTGTATGTTATTTGTTGCTTCTCCCTTGTTTCTTTTAATATTTTTTCTTTGTATTTAATTTTTGTTAGTTTGATTAATATGTGTCTCAGCATGTTCCTCCTTGGGTTTATCCTGTTTTGGACTATCTGCACTTCCTGGATTTGGGGGACTATTTCCTTTCCCATGTTAGAGACTTTTTTTTTTCAACTATAATCTCTTAAAAATATTTTCTCAGATACTTTCTCTCTTTCTTCTTCTTCTGGGCCCCCTATAATTTAAATGTGGTGCTTTAATGTTGTCCCAGAGTTCTCTGAGACTGTCCTCATTTCTTTTCATTCTTTATTCTGTTCTGTGGCAGAGATTTCCACCATTCTGTCTTCCACATCACTTATTTGTTCTTCTGCTTCAGTTATTCTTCTATTGATTCCTTCTAGTGTATTTTTCATTTCTGTTATTGTATTGTTCATCTCTGTTCTTTAGGTCTTCTAGTTCTTTGGTAAACTTTTCCTGTATCTTCTCAATCCATGCCTCCATTCTTTTTCTGAGATCTTGGATCATCTTTACTATCATTACCCTGAATTCTTTTTCAGGTAGATTGCCTATCTCCTCTTCCTTTAGTTGTTCCTGTAGGTTTTTATCTTGCTCCTTCTTCTGCAACATATTTCTGTCTTCTCATTTTTGTCAGAATTACTGCATTTGTGGTCTCCTTTCTGCAGGCTACAGGATCATAGTTTTTCTTGTTTCTGGTATCTGCCCCTTGGTGGGTGAGTTTGGTCCAGAGGCTAGTGCTGTTATGCCCTCCTTAGGGAGTTTGATTTTTGTTGTGGTGACCAGAGCTTGCCCTAGATATTGAGCAGGGCCTCCCCTTTGCTCTGTGGTTGTCACATCCCTGTCAGAGACAGGGTCTGTTCCCTAGTTTTTGGAGTAGAGGTGCCCAGATCTGTTTCTGAGTTCTGTTTCTGATCTGTGGTGCAAGGTAGGCAGGATTGGGGACTCCCATTGGTAGAGAAGACACTGAGTATTCCTCCTCTCGAGGTGTTCACCTTTGAATATTCTCTGCTGTGTCCCTTTTGCCTGTTGTATTGGCTCACGAAGTACACTGTTTTTGGCACTGCTCTCATTCCCACCTTAACTGTGGCTATGCTGGTAATTGGCCCTGGTGACTCTTAAATGTTGTTTTCACCAGGGCACCATTGTAGATCTACTGAGGTCAGGTTCCAGGACTGCAGTCGTCATGCACCTGGACCCACTGTGAGTGCTATGGAGGCAGCTCAGACTTTGTCCTCTCCGAACCCTCAAGTGTACATGTTCACAAATCCCACAGCTGTTAAAGCCAGACCCGTCCCAGCTACAGGAGTACTTTTTGTCCCTTCAGATGTTTTGCAGGTGCTAAATTTAGGAAGCTGTCAATGGAGGTGTGACTCTGTAGTTTCCGCAGCTGCAAGGAGAGATTCCAGCTCTTATTCCTGAGTCACCCAACCCCTGGGGGGTCAGCTGTGGTTTCATCCCCTTTTCTGGGCAGATTTCCTAATGGGTAGAGCTCTCTGCCACCTCCTGAGACAGTGGGGTGGGTACTGGCACCCACTGGCAGATTTACGTGCCCTCCTGGGATAGTGGGGGTGAGTCTTGTGCTCTGCTAGCAGAATTCCTAGTGGGGAATCTCTCTGAGCCCTCCCAGAACAGCAGGAAAGTTACTGGCACCCACTGATTGATTTCCTAGTCAAGGAAGCTCTCCACATCCTTCTGGGAAAACTTTGGCAGACCCTGTGGCCTGCTGGTGGAATTCCTAGTGGTGGAAGCTGTCTGCACCCTTCCAGGTCCTGAAACCTTAATTTCTGCTTTGTGAGACCCTGGGTGGCAGACTTAGTAAAGTCATTCCTGGACTTCTAAACCATGGAAAACAAGATAATTGTGCATTGCTAAACTGTTAAGTTTATGATAATTTGTTACACAGCAATAGAAAAATAATACTGCATTTATGTGTGGGTGACTAATAAGCAAAGACAACAAGTCATTTGTCCACACAGCCTATTTTCCTCTGCTGGTATTTATTGCTCCAAGTAGAAAGTTCAAAGTGATTTTCTTCTTCCTGTTTAGAGAACTGCAACTTCAGTGAAGCTTGTCCTGGTGAGTAAAATGTAAGTATAGCAATAAGATATTAAACATATTTGAAGTATATGCACAGCTTGATAAGTATTTGTCTCATTTTTATTGTAGTATAGCAAGTTTAACTGTCTGATGCCAATTAGCCATAATGAAAATTATGGAGTTAAACCATGATGGACTACCCTGAAAATTGACTCATTGGGTTTCTTACTGACTTAATGCTTGTTGTTGAAGGACATATAAAGTTTATTAAAGACTTCTTTTTTCCCACCTAAGAAACATCAGTTACCTTTATTTGAAACTCATATTTAAAACCCAAACTGACATTTACTAAATTTAATTAATAAAAATAACATCTCTTCACCAGGAAAAAGCTAAAGTTAGCTTAAATTTTGACTTCTTCATTTAATTAGCCCAAAATATGCAAAACATCCTAAACAGGTTCCCTTTGTTTCTTCAAAATAAATAGTATGTGTATGACCAATTGAAAATTTAAAACAATTCTTAATAGAAACCTCTCAAATATGTATAACAGGGTATTGATATAGAATTCCAGGTATTTTAAAATGATAGTATATAAAATTTATCATAGATGCTAATGGTTTGTGACCATTGAATTCAGGTAGGAATCCCAGAAATATGAAGGCATTCTCTGATATATTATTTTTAAGAATGAGACAAGATTTTGGTATTAAACTAAAAATCTAGAAAAATTCATGTGGAAAAATCAAGTCTGAAGGAACAAAAAAACACACATGCAAACACATACACACACACACACAATTGCTGTCATAGAAAACTCAGAATTCCAAATATGAAACCTTAAGAATGCTTCCTTCCCAAACCACAGGTTGTGAACTAAATAGCTGCTTCTTTGTATTTCAGATGAAATGTAAAAGGCTTCTCACACTGTATTCACTCAACAAACACTTAATACCACTGACATTGGATCACACATGGTTATAAGCACCTCAGCAATTTAGATCATTAATCCTTATGACAAATTTGTAGACAATTAGAGAAAATTTTTTTAATAAAATGTACTTTTTGTTCATTTTTAAAGAATCCACTCATGTTTCTCAATGATCATAATGCAGACAGAACCAAGGTTGAAGAAACAATTTTCTTCAGCTTTCTGTGGTTTGAGATTAGTATGTACTTACTTTATTGCCTGAGTAGAGGGATTTGGTGTTCTGGTTAAGTGAAAATCACATGAAGAAATCTCTCTTCAGAAAGATAATTTTCTGAAAATAACTCATGTGTTGTGGCTCTGAAATTCTTTCCTGTGTATACAATAGAAATTAGGTTCTCTGAGTTATGTACATAGTAAAACAAGACATGTCTTTATCCATCAGGTTTCCTGTCTAGATTATTGCTCTCACCCTTCTTCACTATGGCAAAATCTGATCATCCAATCTTGAACATCAATCTCATTTTCTCTGGCTAAGATTTCCTTTGAATTATAGACAAGTCTAGGCAAGACCAATTCTGACTTGTGTCCACCCTAGAAATTTGTGCTTGTTTTCACTACAAGGTCAGGATTCAGACAGAAAGGAAACTCTTTGTACAACTGTCTGAAACATATTTAAGGGCACAGTAATTTCTCAATGATATTCAGTTTGCTATGATTGTTTATATCATGGAAACTTTATATATCAGTTCCTGTTGAAAATTTGAATATAGCTTATTTGATGACATCTCACATCTGGGGCACTTTCAGTAACCATCTACATTTAAAACCCCCAAGATCATTTATTCCATCTTACAGTCTCACTCCCATACTCTTTTGTGTTTCCTCTATCCTTATCCAAAAATTTTACACTGACCTTCAGAGTCCTTATTCCATCGTTAAGTTCTTGTATATCTTTACCTTTATATTGTTCTCCCAATGTCCTACAGGTCTCAAGTAAAACCTGGCATTCCCCTGCTATAGTGCTATAGATTTTTAATATCTACTTTGTTAATATTATCCTGAATGCACACATGAAGTTTCTGTATTGGACAGTTTGAATTATTAATACTTACATAAAAATTGTGCCATCTTTCCTTTACCTCAGTTCTTGTTCCAGAGGCAATATGCTAAGAACCATATGCTATCATACACATATTAGGGTCTTTAGTATAAATGAGGACCAAAGGAATAGAATGTTACCTGCCTATATACATACTCCTCCCTCCCCTCCTGAAAGAAAGAAGAAAAAGCTTTCAACCAAAGGAAGAATCCCAAGTTCTTGCTCTAATTTAGAATGTAAAAAAATATTTCCAGCGTAAAGGTAAGTCTTGAGTGTAAGCCCTATTCCCTTTGAAATGTAAAATATATCTCTGAGAGGTAAATCTCTGTAGAGTTTTCTTTCTGCTTAATCAGTCAATAAAGTTCATTCCACAGCTTATTCTTTTAGTTCTGGTCCCAAGACTCAGTATGTATCTTTCAGAAATCCCTAACAATGCAGAAACACACATATAATTTTCAATTCCACAGCTGCATTTTTTTCAGGCTTTGGAAGTGGACATTTTTTATTAGGTCACCATTCTCTGATTTTCCACTATAATTCATAGATCCTCACTGATCCACTTAAAGATAAACAATTTCTTCTTTTGAGGCTCATATTATCTGTTTCTTAATCACTATTTCACATCATTAAAAAGATGTACTTTTATTCTCACCCTTTCCTACCTCTGTTAAAATTTGACATTCTATTGATATATGTAATGAAAATTTTTATCCAAGCTTTGAAATAAACTTGAATTATTTCAATATGTATAGCTATGACCTATACAGTCTTAAACTATGTATATATAATCTTTCTCTGCACTCCACTTCAGTCCCATTCACTCACCTATTGATACAGATAGTTGGAAGAACTTGTCATCATCTATAATTTTACTACTTCTAAAATCATTAATTTTGTGACCTCAAATACTTATCTCTTTGACTTTTTTCCACTTGACTAATCCCACTGGGTATGATATTTTACCTCACTGGTAGTTTCACAACTTTGTTATTCCATGTTACTAGTCTCTGGGTCTCTGTCTTCATTAACTTTTCTATGACAGGTCATCATAGACAAGATCTGCCAACTCTCTAGCTGATGCAGTTCTCTCATTGTTCCTTGAATATTGCACATAATTTTCCAAAAACTCAACTTTACTTCAATGACATAATCTTACTTTTTCTTAAATTGCCCATGACTTGCATAGAATATTGATTGAGAGAACTACTCATATTTGTGCCATTATAAAATTATGATCTACAATCACAACTGAATTCCAGAAAAGCCTCCAAAGTTAGTTCTCATTCATTATACCAAAGATTTATTTCAAATTAATAATCCTTTTCCTAAACCTCCTACTTTGATATCTATACCATCATACTTTACAGATCCTTTTGCTTCCTATATTATGGAAAAAAAGTAGTATAGTGTTTGTGTTCCTATCTTATTGTGGAAAGTGTTAGTGTTTATTCTCTTCTTCAAGTGCACTGCTAGACTAAATTTCTGAGATTCTTAGTAAGTTGAATGTGGCCTTATTAACCAATTTCTGGCCAATGATATATGGGCAAAAGAGATATGTTACATTTGTGTGTGATTCTTAAAATATCTCCCTTATGATTTTCCATATTTCTATTCCTCATCTCCTAATAAGGTATAGAGAATCCTTAAAAGTACACCATGTTTATGGAAGAGAGCAGAGCAACAAATTGGAAGGAGGCAAGAGTTCCTGAAGTAACATTTTTTTTCTTTTTTTCTGGTCATGTATTGATGTGTGTTAAATATTAATTTCAAAAAGTGCCTTAAAATAGGAGCAATTTATTATAGCTTGTATTCCTGTGGGTTGACTTGACAGTCCTTTTGCTTTATCTGGTGTTAGTTGAAGGACTAGCATGGCTAAACATTCCAAAATATCTTTATTCACAGACTGCTAGCTAGGACCTCACATGGGCCTGGAGGCCACGAGCCTCAGTTCTGCTCCACAACAGCCTTTGCATATGGATGCTTAGAGTTCCTTGTAGCATTAGTGTTTGAGCTAAAAAGAAGAGTTTCAAATGTCAAAGACAGAACCTACAGAACACTTAAGGCCCTATCTCATCATTTAAACATTGTGCTTCTTATTTTGTTAAAATAAATCAGTGGGGGGCTTCCCTGGTGGTGCAGTGGTTGAGAGTCCGCCTGCCGATGCAGGGGACATGGGTTCACGCCCCAGTCCGGGAGGATCCCACATGCCGCGGAGCGGCTGGGCCCGTGAGCCACGGCCACTGGGCCTGCGCATCTGGAGCCTGTGCTCCGCAATGGGAGAGGCCACAACAGTGAGGGGTCCGCATACCAAAAAAAGAAAAAAAACAACAGTGGGCAAAGCCAGATTCAAGGGAAGGGAAAATAGGCCCCACATTTCAATGAGGAAGAAGCAAAGAATTTCTAGTCATCTCTAATGGAACACAGTCCACTCTCATGTTACAAATTATTTATTTATGTTCATCTCACATGTGAAATATATTCAGTTTTCCCCCAAACCATACTAGTCTCTTCTCATTACAATACAAAGTTTAGTCTCAAAGTCCAGGTACTTTTCATTTAAATGTGATTAGATGTGGATGAGGCTCTGTTGGGTTGTTCCATGTATGCAGTGATCCAAAAATTAAACCAATATTTTATTTGGTACCAAATATCATATTTAGTAGCAGACAACAATTAATATAGAATTTGGGATCTTATCCCTCCTCCTTTGCAGGCAGGTGTGCAACAGATCTCTCATCCTCTGTCTGTTGATTCTAATTAGTATTATGGGAAACAATGCTGATAAAAGTGATAGAAAGTGCTATATAACTGAACCACTATGCTGTACACCTGAAACTATCACAACATTGTAAATCAACTATACCTCAATATGAAATAAAAATTAAATTAAAAAAAGAAAGTGTTATCTGTGTATATTTGTCTGATATGGAGTACCTTGATGAATTTTTAAATAAAGTTACCAGGAAAGACATGATCAGAATAAATTTTGAGCAAAGAACTAAAGAAAGATAGCAAGTCATGCAGGAATTTGGCAGTGACAGAAGTGGGAGAACTTTTTAACACACTTACAATAATCTAGGCAAGGGACATAGATGGTTTGCACTAGAGAATAACCCTGGAGGGGATAAGATGTGATAAAATTATGCATATGTTTTAAAATAGTGACAAGAGAATTTTTGATGAACAGCTGTGTCAAGAAAGAGAAAGACTGACTCCCAAGAATTTTTGCATGAGAGGGATTAGAGGAATAGTGTTGCCATTGTCTGATTTGTAAGAATATCTGAAGAAAAAGGAGGTTTGGGGAAAAGTTCAAAATTTAAGTTTTAGATAGGTTAAGTTTATAATTCTTATCAGATTTCCAAGGAAATTGTCAATAAGAGTAAGCATTTGGACAGTGACCACTCAAATAAGATTAGGACTAAGACATGACCAATGGTTATTGCAATATAAGTCACTTGCATACTTGACAGAGCCATTTCAGTGGCCCAGTAAGGATAACATTCTGGCTCAGGTTTCTTCAGAAAAAATGGGAGTAGAGCAATTGGAAATACTATTTGACAACTCTTCTATCTATAGCATTAAGAAGGACTCTTGCAGTTCCTAATGATGCCTTGAGGCTGATTTGTACATTTTTAATAGCATACCATTACAAAGAAATTTGTTTATTGTTTTGTTCATAACAGGACATTTAGATCTGAAAATCTAGAGGTCTTATCCAAATATGAGGAAACTTAACAAGTTCAAAAAGGAGTTATAATTATATCCTAATATAGGAACTGGTGGTACCTTATAAAATATTCAATCAAAAAATGCTTGTTTAGAGAAATTCTTATATTTTAAGAAGACTTATCTGAAAATAAAGCTGCCTGATTGAAGGTCAAATGGCCAAATCCATTACAGGACTTTTCTTTTTAAAACCCTCACTAACCAGGAATAGTTCACAAATCAGGAAGCAGAAAAAATTTTCTTGAATTAAAATATTAAGAAAGAAAATGTTGATTTCTGTTCTTCATTTCCTTTGACAGAAATAAAATGATGTTTCAACAAATTAGTCTATTGTTTAAGTGTACACATTGGATACAAACAAAGGACTACATCAGCAGGAGTAGATGATTCAACATTACTGGAGTTTGAGCTAAGGTTCAGAAGTAGAAGTTATTTACACTGGGGTCTATAAATATGGTAAATTCATGTTCTACTTTTTAATGGTTTTCATATATTAGCAATGGAGGATTAGCAGGCAGAACTGACCTTACATAACATTTTGAAATACATGATATAGGTACTAAGGGCCTGATGACATTTTGCCTTTCTCTGGCTTCTCAAAATTTCCAATTGAAAGGTTCACAGTCATCCTCTTACTACAATATTATGTGCCTTAAAATGTTCTTTGATCACTTTTTCTCCTACACATGTTCATTCTTGCTCATCAAAACTGCACTGTGGGGCTTCCCTGGTGGCGCAGTGGTTAAGAATCCGCCTGCCAATGCAGGGGACACGGGTTCGAGCCCTGGTCTGGGAAGATCCCACATGCCACGGAGCAACTAAGCCCGTGAGCCACAACTGCTGAGCCTGAGCGTCTGGAGGCTGTGCTCCGCAATGGGAGAGGCTGTGACAGTGAGAGGCCTGCGCACCGCGATGAAGAGTGGCCCCGGCTCGCCGCAACTGGAGAAAGCCCTCGCACAGAAACAAAGACCCAACACAGCCAAAAATAAATAAATAAATAAATAAAACAAACAAAAAAACTGCACTGTGGCTGATTTCAATGAATTTCTAAAAACTTGGTGGCAATTGTTTTTTCATGAGTGTTAATTTAAGATAAATAAATATGTTGCCGTTTGGTTACTTTTTTATGAAGGTTATTTTTGTGATAAATTAGCTTTTTGTCTCAAGGAAAAAATCTATATTTTATTAGGTAGAAAAATATGCCAATGAGAAAATTTGGTACACTATTTAATATCACTAAATATATTTGAATCCCAGCAACACATAAATGGTTTTCTAGTATTTCTTCATGAAATCACTATGGACTTCAGTTTATGCTGTAGTACTGAACAATCTTAGACTTGATAGTCTCTTTATTATAGGAAAAACAACAGGAGTATAGCAATTGAAAACAAGCACTGAATGAGTACTCAGTCTAACCATTCCATGGGAATTTGAACTTTGAAGTAGCATACTACAACCTGCACACAGACGTATATATCAGCTTTATTAACAATTGCCCAAACTTGGAAGCAACCAAGATATTCTTTAGTAGAGGAATGAATAAATAAATTCTGATACATCCAGACAATGGAATATGAATCAGCACTAAAAAGAAAAAGAACTATCAAGCCGTGAAAAGACATGGAAGAAACCTAACTGAATATTACTAAGTGAAGGAAGCCAATCTGAAAAGGCTGCATACTGTATGATTCCAATTATGTGACAGTCTGGAGAAAGTGAAATTATGGAGACAGTAGAAAGATTAGTGGTTGCCAGGGATTATGGGGCAAAGGAGAGCTGAATAGACAGGGCACAAAAGATTTTTAGGGCAGTGAAACTATTCTGTATGATACTACAACGGTGGATGCATGTCCACCGTTGTTAATATATATTTGTTAATACTCATAGATTACACAACACCAAAAGTGAATACTAATGTAAATTATGGGCTATAGGTGATAATGAGGTATCAATGTAGACTCGCCAATTGTAACAAATGTACAACTGTAATGCAGGAAATTGAGAGTGGAGGAGGTTGTGCATGTGTGGGGACAGGGATATGTGGAAACTCTCTGTACTTTCCATTCAATTCTAGTGTGAATATAAAAGTGCTCTTAAAAATAACATTTATTAATTAAAAAATAAACATAAACTTAGAAGCTAAAAGTATTCAATGCTTAAAGGTAGTCTCAATAGTGAAACATGAAGGTTGTCTTTTACAATGAATGGAAGGATGACCAAACAGAGGAAATGTGCCCTTTATTTATTTTTTTGATGTGGACCATTTTTAAAGTTTTTATTGAATTTGTTAAAATATTGCTTATGTTTTATGTTTTGGTTTTTTGGCAGTGAGGCATATGGGATTTTAGCTCCCCAACCAGGGATCAAACCCACACCCCCTGCATTGGAAGGCAAAGTCTTAACCAGGGAAGTCCCAGAAATGTGCCTTTTATGATTGAAAGTATTTTTCTTTTGATTAATCCACTTATCAAGTTGCTTCTTTGGTTCAGTAGCACTACATTTATTACTTTTTAAAAATGACCTCTAAGAAAAGTATTTTACAACACACTATCTATATGCTTGAACAATTTTAGTTATAAGAAAATTGTTTCCTTTCAGTACAAGAATATTTTTCTAATCTTTTAATCAAATCTGAGAAAAAAATCACTTTTTAAAAATATTTTTCTAAAAGAGGAGACACGTGACCTCTATGTTTCTAAATCTGATGATTGTTTCCTCTGTTTTTAGTGACACCACACTCTCCTACCTCCCTCTCTGCTCCATCCAGTGTCCTTGGTAAGTTCCTTCTCTTCTCCTTGGCCTCTAAACTTTGGAGTAATTCATAACTCTTTCACACATCTCTTTTCTTCTCTGTGAACATGTTTTTCTTACAAATAGTATCAAGATTTTTGGTTTCTTGCCATCTATATAACTCCACTAGGTTCAAGTCCCATATGTGCAAATGGCTGCTTTTACATTTTCACTTGGATGTCTACACTTGTGGTAGACCTACTCCTGGCCATCAAATCACTATCATCTCTATCCTAATATGCTTCAATAGCTTCCTTGGTGCTCTCTTTTCTTGTACCTTTGCTTGTATAAAATCTGTTACAGAAAAAATAATGAGTTCTATTAAAAGTAAAAATCATATTTTTTCATGCATTCTGCTGAAAATCTTCTGTTGGTTTCCCATCTCATTTAGAATAGCTTCTAAACTCTTTTTCAAAGCTTACATTGTCCAACTTGATCCTCTTTCAATGACCTCCAAGATTTTATCATGTGCCACTTTTCCCTCTTCCTACTAAGCTCCAGACATCTGGTCTTCTATTTGGTTCTAGGATATGACAAATCACTTTCCATTTTAGTGACTTTTCACTAGCAGCTCCATTTGCCTATAATGATCTTTCTCTAGTATTTTTGTGTCTACTTCATACTATTCAGGTCTTAGTATAAATGACATCTATTTAGAAATACTGTCTTTGATACCCATTATTGGGTATTAGTTGCTATCTCTTCTTACTTTAAATGTTTGCATGTTATCCCCTTACATGTTGTCACTAGTTCGCATGCCTTCTTTCTCTAGATTTTTGGCTTCAAAAGAGCAGAAACTCAGTTTATCTTATTTACCAGTATATTTCTGGTGTAAAGCAAAATGTCTTGGTCTCTAGGAAATAAATATTTGCTGAATAGTGGAGTCTGTACAAGGCATTTTTCATATGGGAAACATCATGGGAGCACTGATATAATGAGCAACATTTAACTAAAACTCTCTCAGAAAAAAATGCTTTCAAAAAGATTGTGCTTGGGCTTCCCTGGTGGCGCAGTAGTTGAGAGTCCGCCTGCCGATGCAGGGGACACTTGTTCATGCCCCGGTCCAGGAAGATCCCACATGCCCCGGAGCGGCTGGGCCCGTGAGCCATGGCCGCTGAGCCTGCGTGTCCGGAGCCTGTGCTCTGCAACGGGAGAAGCCACAACAGTGAGAGGCCCGCGTACCGCAAAAAAAAAGTAAAAAAGATTGTGCTCTTGTAGTTTTGTTTTGTTTCTTTGTTTTCTTCGAAGATAGTAATCTTCAGTGAAAGTGGAGGAATAAAAACCAAAGTATTTCAGGAAAATTCAAGATAATGTGATTTATATCAGTAGTTACTATTGTCTGGCTTGATGTAAATATAAGTTCTATAAATATATAATCTACAGCTTGTAACATTTTGGAGTCAAGAAACCTGACCACTAGATGAAAACTATGGATCTTTTCCTCACTAAAATCACATACCCAAATGCACTGCTTGCTAAGTTTTCAGGCTATTTTAGAAGGTTTCCACACAATGCAATATACATCCATGATCTTCTTTCACTTGATGAAGTCAAGATGCAATAGAAGGAATAAATTGCACTTTGAAGCACTCCTCCAGAAAGAGCATGTGCTTTCAAAGTAAAATTTAATGAGAGTTTTTAAGCAGTCATCTTGGGCTTGCATTTTCTGTCAGGGTCAGGGATGCAGGTAATCTGCTATTATTTATTGAACCTAGACCCAACAATGAGTGCAACATTTTTTCAACAAATACCAAGTGATTTTACTCCAAATATTGCATTAGATCTGGGAACTACAAAGTGGAATAAGTAATAGTTGGTCCCTTAAGAATTTTATAATCCTTACAACAAGATAGACATATAAACATATCACATATAAACATCTGGTACTAGAAAATCTCAAAGTCAAGACACCAATACAGGGACTAGGAGAAAGGTCACTTAAGAAGTTTAAGTAGAAATAGCATTGTCATAATGGTATTTTAGATACATCACTCTGACTGCATTTTGGAGAATGGATTGGAAGCATGCATGAAACTAGAAGAATTAGGAGATAAATATAATAGTCTTTGTTTGAAATTATCAAGGCCTGACTTAAGTCAATAGTATTTGAGATGTAAGGTATATTAATTTGCTAGGACTAAGACTAGCAATTTAACAAAGCACTACATAAAAAAGCACTACCGACTGGGTGGCTCAAACAATGGAAATTTATTTTTTTCACAGTTCTGGAGGCTAGAAGTCCAAGATCAAGTGTTGCCAAGATTGGTTTCACACTGAGACCTCTCTCCTTGGCTTGTAGTTGGTAATTTTCTGGTGTCTTCACACAGTTTTCTCCTGTGTGTGTCCATGTCTTATGCACCTTTTCCCATAAGGACACCAATCACAGTGAATTACGGCCCACGCAATGACCTCACTTAACCTTAACTATCTCTTTAAAGACCTTATCTCCGAACGTAGTCACATTCTGAGGAACTGGGGATTAGACCTTCAACACAAATTTTGGAAGGGGACACAATTCAGCTCATAACATATGGAAAGGAATTAATATAATAAGTATTTAAGTGAATGGGGGAAATTAGGGGAAGGTGGAGTAATGATTTGAATCTGGAAATTTTTCAAAATTGTTATTGCTATCATACAATTCTCTCAGTAGATGGATAGATTAATAGATATCCTGATAATATTCCTGTTTATCTGAAATTTTTGAGAAATGCAATTTGGGGTTAATTTGTTTTCTAAAAGCCGGTGGTGCTCATTATGAAGCAGAAAATCACCTGGATGCACACTGGAATCACATAGAGAGCTTCTAAAAATATATTTATGCCAGGAGTGCACCTCAGCACAATTAAATACAAATCTATGGAGTAGAGCCTGAGCCACAGAAGTTTTTAAAATTTCCCCAGGCTATCCCAATGTATAGTGAAAATTAAAAACTGCTGGACTGAAGGAACAGTGTAAGGAGAAGAGGGAGTAGAGTGACAAAGCAACTGAAAAAAAATTGGAACTTGCAACCCTTATAAGATATGAGGGTATAGCAAGGAATGAAACACAGATTGACAAAGTTAAATGTAAGGGGCAGGACTTGAAGCAGACAGCCTAAGCACCAGGGAGCTAGTAAGGCAGAACTTCACAAACATGTCATCATTTTTGTGTCATTGATGTCCTGTAATCTCAGAACAGATTCTACATTATGAGAAATATCACCCTTTTTATTAGTCATGTTTTTTTAATTAATGATGCATGTGTGTTTGTGTGTGTGTGTGTGTATGTATTTGTAAGAAAGTGTTAAATATTATATGATTTTTAACACAGAAGCCTCTGCATGTTTCAAGATACATTCATTCTGGAAAAATTGTACCACAGCAGAAAAGTCTGTATGAAGATATACACTAAAAAACCTGGGGCTCAGGGTGAGTAACCAACCAAAGTGGAGGTGGAGTCTTCTACAAGGATGTACAACCAGAGGAACACAGGGTTGATGTCTCAGACAATGCACAAAATCACCCAAGCAAGAGTCAGTATCAAGAATTTGCCTAGTCCAGAGAGACAATTGGGTACAAATTTCCCCGACTACCTGACCTCTCTCCTTTCTCTACACTCCACTGAAGCCAGAAGAGTCAGAGACAACCGTTAGCAAATGGAAGAAGTGAGTGAAAAAGGGAGAGGCAACTGCACACATTCTGAAAAGTGTAGCTTCCACAAACATGCCTGACTAGGGAAGGGAAGAAAACTACATATTGATTAGATGTGAAGTGCTGATTTAAAATATTGGACAAGAGTTTTAATTACTCAATTGACTGTGCATTGTAATTTGCAATGTCCACGGTAATTTTGGCTCATACAGACCAGAAAAGTTATAAGGCCTGCCCCAGATTCATACAGAGGAAAAGGAAGAATTAGTTTCATTTTTTAATCTATGAATTAAAGAAGACACATTATGACCAAAAATTAAACTGATTTTATGATTAGACCTATTGGTCATGATGTTC
The DNA here is from genome assembly GCF_964270905.1 of Leucopleurus acutus. Lineage (NCBI taxonomy): Eukaryota > Metazoa > Chordata > Mammalia > Artiodactyla > Delphinidae > Leucopleurus > Leucopleurus acutus. The sequence continues at coordinate 43,066,611 of NC_139160.1, read as the reverse complement.
GATGTTCCATTTTACTCATTTATCATAAGTAGGGATAAAAGAGCACAGGAACAGATGTGGCCTGAAAAAAAATCTCTCCTCCAAAACACTTGCAGATCAGAAGTGGCTTCTAATGAGAGGTGATGAAAGTTTTAAAAAGGTTTCAAGACTTCGGGAAATAAACCAATACCAAAACTTCTCTTTTGATGGTCAGTATCATTAGGCAGACTAGAACGGTTCCCACAATTGTTATGAAATGATCCATAGTGTAATTCAACGTAATAGCAACAGGACTCTGGAATAATAACCTACACTCCTCAAAATTCCGTTTTGTTTTTTTTTTGTTTGTTAGTTTGGATGCAGGGGGTAGAATGGGGAGAGGTGAGGTGGGAGACTCTGCCGAAGTTGAAAGTTCTTAAGGTCCATGTTTGTCTTGACAACAACATGCGAGCATATGTAAACTAAAGTAGCTATAGTCTTAAAGTCGAGCTAGGAAACACCATTCTGGAGGCTCTAAAGCCTAGCACGGTGGAGTCTCAAGTGTTGAATAAACTTCCAATAAGTGCTGTGAGCAGTTTTAATATCGATGCTATGTGGCAATGATAACAGTACCAATAGTGTTGGTTCTGTCAGTTACCATTTCCTGGCTTTTGCGGAGGTACTTATTTTTGAATTAAATAACCCTGAATTTCTAGAATGATTTGGTGATAAGTGAGCCTCATGAAGGAAAAAAGTGAACTTCTTGGCAGGTTTGGTAAATGCAGACTTCAGATATTAATTGAAAAAATCAAATATAAATGTGATTGTCTCACAGGGCACTAAAGCCTGCTATAACAGCTACAAAGAGAAGGCCCAGTAATGTTAGTAATAACTTTTTAAATGCTTTTTTCACAATATATTTTCCTGCTTCAATTCTTTTAAAATTCTGTATATTTTAAGAAATAATGCCCTCCTTCCATATTTTCTCAGTAGAAAGAGATAATATTCTCTCAAAACCAAGTCTGTCAAGAAACCACAGGAGAAAATGCCCTTTGCAGGGAGAGTACATATTAACTCAAAGTAACTTTTTTCCCTAAAATATGTTTTCATTACATTACATTTCAGCTTCTCTGTTCAAAGGTATACACTGATCTAAATATAGTGCATTAGAGTGTTACCAAATTGATCCATCACTAATAGCTATATATATTATAGAATTAACCCTTTTGAGATGAATCTTGTCTTATCATACTTTATTATTATGTTGACAGTACTAAAAAAGATCATGTGCTATACAATCACGTGTCCCCTAACTCTCTCCACTTTTTTGTTTTGTCCTTACTCTTTGCCTTCTTCCAAATATTTCTTTTTTAGTGAAGAACACTTCCTTCAGACCTCTCATTCCATGGTTCCTACATTTTTGCTTGTCTACTCCTTACCATGGTGCTTCAACTGGTATACCTGTGGCACACATGCTCCAGGGATCTCCCTCATTATGTACTATAACCTCCATCATTCATTTATTTTATTACATATTTATTTCTCAGATTCACTAAATAAATACTATTCACCTATTTTTATCATTAGTACATCCTAATAATTAGGCCCAATTTGAACTATACTAGGCTTATTTTTATCATTGGCAGCATTTATGTACTCTTATATGAAGGAAATGTGAGTAGACAGATTTCATCCAGATTTCAGCATGGTTGTTGACAAAATAAATTAATCAAAGTCTTAAAGGCCCCAGGGAAGTAGACTCAGAACAACTGGCAGAGGCCAAAATGAGAGGAATGTTAATTTAATAAATAGGAGAAAAATATACTAGTCACAAGTGCAGAGACACTGTCTCACAGCTCTAACTTTAAACTTGCTGCTTGCTCTTCCTTCCTGAACAGCTGCTTCCTGTTTAGCTTCTACTGATTCTATAAGACTTGTACTGAGGGTCTTTTCCTCCAGAAAGGTATTATTTATCCCCTACTTTTCAGATTACATAGTATTTTTTGTTCTTCCATGGCACTGCAATTTTACTGCTATCAAGTCACTTTTCACATTGTATTATATTGTCAGTTTATTTGACTTTAAACTCAACACCTTGTGATGGATTATAACAAGTATATCATTGGATTCAAGAACTATTAGTCCATCTGGACAAAATAATCTGTTTTTCAAAGGTAAGGATGATCAAGGTGTTTAATAATGTGGAGACATATGTGCAAGTAAGGAAACAGAGAGGACCTGAACATCTCTATTAGAAAAGGGATCAGAATTTATACTGGCAAGACATAAATATTTAAAAAAGAGTATTTTAAAGCAGTGATCACTAACAATACTGTTACTTCAAAATTTTAACATTAACGCTTAAAAATTCTGCTATGTACAGTAGAAATATTTATTCAAATAAGAATTATGTAATATATTTCAATTTAGTTATATCGTTAAGTGCTTATATAAGCTATGTAAAACTAATTTTTCATTTGACTTATTGCAGAGATAGAAAATTTGTTGAACACTAACAAAGAAATTAAATATTCTTTGAAAAGGTAAAGGAAAAAGAAGGGTATTTTACTTTAAATATATTATCTCAGTCTTTGCTCTTCCTCTACACAAAAGGTAGAAAATGTTTAGGCAGGACAAGAAAAGAACAATGAAAAAATTACGCAGCTCTAAAAGGAAACGTGTACACTGAAAAGATAATAGTTATTAGCTTTTAAAAAGCTAACAGATTTAGTCTAATGCCGTGGTCACATGTGCAGAGTAAGTGTGTTCCATGGCATAACTGATCTGCTCATGTAAGCTGTTTTAACGATTGATGCAGATCATCTCAATATTGATTCAGTCCCAACAACAGATAATGATAACAAAGATAGCCAAAAGAATTGATGTTTTTGCTGCAATCTAGTTCACATGTATATGTAACTTGTGTTCTTAACTCTTGAAATGATGGAATTTATTGTGGCAAGAAGCATGTGTTTTGTGTAAGTTTATTTTGTGGAAAATATGATTTTATTTGTGGAAGTATAGTAGAGTTAAAGAAAACATGTAAGAAAAAATAAGAAATACATATATTCTACTAATATTTCTAGACAAGCATAACCTGAAACAGAAAATGTGATGATTGGTCAGAGCAAATTTCACACATACAATTTGATTCCAGTCTGGTGTGTTAACCAAATACATTGGGGCTCTTAAATAATAGCACAGGAGATCAGCTCAGTGCTTTGTGACCACCTAGGGCGGATGGGATAGGGAGGGTGGGAGGGAGACACAAGAGGGAGGAGATATGAGGATATATGTATATGTATAGCTGATTCACTTTGTTATAAATCAGAAACTAACACACCATTGTAAAGCAATTATACTCCAATAAAGATGTTTTAAAAAAAATACAGACCTGAACTCTCAAAAAAAACAAAACCAAACAAAACAAAGACCCACTGTTTCTAGGTGTGACTTTATTCCTCACACACACTATAATTTGTACAAATAATTAAGCCATTCCACTCCTTAGTTCCTTGTTTAAAATATGGGGATTTTTAGACTATTTCTGAGGCTCACTGCTACTGTAATATTCTCTATATTATATTTACTGAATGCACTTTTATTAAATTTCAATATTATCTTCCCTCTCAGTGCCCTGAAATTACTATACACATCTGTATGATTTTTATGAATTACGTGTAAATTAATCATATACTCTGATAAAGTTAATCTTTTTGACAGCCAAGGCTCTATATGATCTATGTTATTATCATGATATCTTAACTAATTAGGAAATATATTGAACAACATATTCCAAAAATACCTTGTACGATATTAACAACCATGTAGAAAGTTTTTCTGTAAAATGTAAGATATACTATTTTTATTACATAACTTGAAAAAGCTTACAGAAGAAAATTTTAAAATGAAATCAGAGTTTAAAAAATATTCAATGTTTACTGCTCCACATATTTTCTATGCATGTTTTCCCCATACATATAGGACTGCCATCTAGTTACATTTATATAATATACACACTGGTGCACTAGAATTCTTTCAACTGAACTTAAGTGCTTTCTTGTGTCATTCAATATTTTATAAACAATTTTAGCAGAAACGTATTTTACCATATTAAATAACATACATTGGCTCATTTAATAATTTTTAAATTTTAGAGTTTTTCAAATTTTTATATTAGAACTAATGTTGTGATAAACATATTTATAGATAAAATTTACGAAGAATGACCCTAGAATGTGAAATATCTGTAGCATCATCCAAAATGCCTTATACAGTGATTAGCTTCGCACCAACTCTGCTAGGATCCCAATGTCTCAGCCAAAGTTTCTTACATATTTTCTTCCAAGGGGCTAAGCTTCATCTTTCCAAATGTTCTATTAACATGCTCAGTCATCACTATTCCTTCAAAACAAAATAACTTCAATAACAAAATCCTTTGCTTGGCAACCGCTATGGTCTGAATGTTTGTATCACCCTCAAATTCATATGTTAAAATGAAATGACCATTGTGATTGTATTAGAATTTGGGGTCTTTGGGAGGCGATTCAGTCATGAGAGCAGAGCTCTCATGATGGATTAGTGCCCTAGACAGCTCCCTTGCCCCTTCACCTGTGAGGTTACAATAAGAAGATGGCTGTTTATAAAGAAGCCAGTCCTTACCAGACACAGAATCTGACAGAACCTTGATCTTGGACTTATCAGACTCCAAAACTGTGAGAAATCAATTTCTGATGTTTATAAGCTACCCAGTTGTTTTATTTTGTTACAGCAGATAGGATGGTTTAAGACAATTTTTACTCAGTTTTCTGACAAATTCAAATATCTGTTCATCAGGTAAGTGCTTGTCTCCATTTATAAATTTTCATAATACCTTGTACTTTTCACTTATAGAATTTAGTGGTGTCCATCTAGAGCTTGTATAATTGTGTATTTCTTACCTGTTATTTCATTAGATATGCTTTATGGGAACACTGATTTTGTATGACTCACTCACTATTGCATCCCCCATGTTTAACAAGTGATTTGTTGCATGGCAACCTGTTCACCATATTCAAAGAAATGACATTTTTATATTTAAAAAATATTTCCCTAAAGTTATTACCATCATCCTTCTAAATAAATACTCTATAGATCCTTTGAAAGAGTCTAATCAAAAAAACAAAACAGCAATAGAATAATACAGGCAATGTACAATACTTATACAAATATCTACAATTTAAAGGTATAACACCCCTATAAGTTCCATGAAAGATGTATAGTATATGGTGGAGGTTTATGTATGGAAAAGGAGACTCTGAAAAAAAAATTAAGCAAAACCTTCAAAACTAAGGAACTTTTCAACAGGAAACATTGAAAATGGTAAAGGACACTGAACACAGGGAAATGGAGTTTGGAACACTGAGATCCTTGTCAGTAATGAGTACAGTTAGCAAGGCTACGAAGAATGCAATGTTGAAACCTAAGGTTAGATAAAGGTGTAAAGGGTACTGGACATTTTTCATTCATTTATCCAGTATGCCCTTCTTAAGCCTCTCTCATGTCAGGTATTGTGAGAAAATCTAGGGTTACTATAAAATTTAAAGCAATTTAATTGTCATTAAAAGCTCATAGTTTACTATTTTGGCTTATATTTCATAAATAAACATAGTTTATTTTCTCCTCAAGGGCGAAGGAAAGTTGTCAGATACTTTGTAACAATACCTCAATCCTCCTGGCTTCTTCCCCACCAATACCTGTAACACTTAATAGAGGGAAACCTGACCTCCCAAACCACTTCCTCAATAATGGAAATAAAAACAACACCAAACTGTAAATAAATTAAGGAGATGAATTAGCAGTGATGAGAATGTTTTAGGATAATTATCTTGAGATTCAAATAAGATTACCAGAAAAACCATCCATCACATTATCCCTGACACATGGCAGAGTGGATCTGAAAAGACTTTCAACGGAGAAAGTTGTATTTTAAAAACTATGTTTGTGAAATGATACAAATATCTCACAAAGGACAAAGAAATTCATCTGTCAATTAAATTTCTTTGTAACTTTTGTCCCACATTAAAATGAGTCTCGGGCTTCCCTGGTGGCGCAGTGGTTGAGAGTCCGCCTGCCGGTGCGGGAGACGCGGGTTCGTGCCCCGGTCTGGGAGGATCCCACATGCCGCGGAGCGGCTGGGCCCGTGAGCCATGGCCGCTGGGCCTGTGCGTCCGGAGCCTGTGCTCCGCAGCGGGAGGGGCCACAGCAGTGAGAGGCCCGCGTACCGCGAAAAAAAAAAAAAATGAGTCTAAGAAAGCCCTTGTAGCAAAGCCTTACAGTTCCCTCACCATATGTTTTCAATTCAACTCTGATTGTACCTACACCTGTAGGAGGTGATTCTATAAAAGGTTAGGTTGACCTTACAGCTGGCAGGTTTTCACCTAAGCATAACACCTGAGTATGTCATGCCACATTCTGTACCAGGGCCTTCTCCAAAACCACACAAATTTGCTCTGCCCCAGACCTCTTTACTTTCCACAGTTTAACCAATTCTTAAGCCCAGAACTCATTGACTAAAAGGGAGACTAAGGTTCCTTGAGGAAAGACTATATACTCACTGCAAGTGTATATTCCATTCCTCATTCCAGATTTTGTAAGGCTTTAAAAATTGTTACCAGAGTATGCGCACTTCTCTCACAGATTCCAGCCTCAGGTGGTCTCTTCCCTGCCCAGCCTTTGGTCCAGAGCCAGTTCCTACCAGCCTGGCCCAGCCTCTGGGGCAAGATGCCCTGCACTGTGACTGTAATGGGGTTGTCTGGCTAGGCCTTCTGGATTTGCATGATAAATGGTGTGAGCCAGACTCTAGGAAGGAGTGTGGGAGGAGAGGTCTACAGCATCAGGAGCACTCAGCTGTTTTCTTTTATCCCAGAACATCCCGGTGCTTGCCCCTGTAAAATCCTGAGGTCTCTAAGATCAGGCTTTCACTGGAATTAAAACAAAAAATGTTTTGGGACTTCCCTCATGGCACAGTGGTTAAGAATCCATCTGCCAATGCAGGGGACATGGGTTCAAGCCCTGGTCCAGGAAGATCCCACATGCCATGAAGCAACTAAGCTCGTGTGCCACAACTTCTGAGCCCATGTGCTACAACTACTGAGCCCATGTGCCACAACTACTGAAGCCAGCATGCCTAGAGCCTGTGCTTCTCAACAAGAGAAGCCACCTCAATGAGAAGCTCGCACACTGCAGCGAAGAGAAGCCCTGCTCGCCACAACTAGAGAAAGCCTGTGAGCAGCAATGAAGACCCAATGCAGCCAAATAAATAAAATAAATTATAAATAAATAAACAACAACAAAAAAAGTTTTGAGGCCCTGGATAGAGGCTGGTCAGTTCCCCTTTTCCAACAACTTGTTAATTCCACACCCAGCCACTTCCCTAGTAGGGTGCTCAAACACCAGGGTCAATATGCACCCACCCTAACTCTACCCAGACTAGGTACCAGAGAGCTAGGGACAGCCCAATCTGTCCCTGAGCCTGTATGGTTATTCAAATTAGACAAACTACAGGGAGCTAGCAAAACCTAGCTAACCCAATCCCACTTGTCAGACATAAACTGCTTCCTACAATTCCAGCTTGCTGTACTCTGCTCCATGGTACAGCGCCTGTGTGACTCTGCCTGGTGACCTTCTCACTTTTAAAGTTGTAAGTAACATAGAGTTCTGCCTTTCATTTATCCAGAGTGCCAGTGTGTTGAGTCCCATCATTAAAAGAATCCTTAAATCTTATAAAACAACTGTCACTGTGAGCAAGATGCAGCAGCCATGATCGTTGATTCTTGGATAGCTTCTAGAGTGAGTCTGCTCTTGGCTTATTAATTGATTTCAGACTACTGCAAAAGTAGTTTGGGAGGGATCTTGGGCCTGATGACAAGCTTGTGCATTAGAATTGTTCTGTCTGTGGGTGGTTACCATATCTCTCCTTACCCAAGTGTCCTCAGCGCTGTAATTTTCAAAGTGAGCAGTGTGACGTGGATAAATACTAGCCCAGGTGGGGGCCCATTTAGAACAATCGGAGTAATAGGCCATTTGAGTCATACTTTCTAGGATCAGGGTATTTTCCTTCAGGTGTGTTTCTGATCACAGCATGTGTTGAGTAGAGGTCTATTCCAGGAGTTGCCACTTCTTCGGTGTCAGTGTTTCTATATTGTTATTTGGGGGCAGTACCCTAGTTTTTCCATTTACTTCTAACAAACCCTGAGGAGGAAGATATTGGTTGGGCTCTGCACTGTAGAAAAATGGCACCCTGGTCTCATTGTCCACATTGGTCAGGTGGGGGTAGTTGCCTAACCGTACTGCCTTACAGCAGTGAGTTACTAGAGGAATAGAAGAAGGTGGATGTGGCAGAAAATGGAGGGTGTTGGATTTATTAACTCCTAATAGCCATATCCAGGATGGGGGTGAAAATGGAGAGCCACATTTGCTGTGTAAAAAGGACGATGTGGTTCTGATAACCACACTTTAACCTATATTTTACATATCATAAAAACATCTTAATGGTGAAACCACCTCACAGTATCAATCTCTTAGGACCTATTTAAATTCTATTTTGTAAAAGAGCTGTTGTGAATTTCTCCAAAGCAATCATATCATAATCATATTTAAGAGCAGAGGAAACAACAGTAAGATTTATGTATTGAAAAAAAGACAGTTTAGATCTGTGGTATTTGTGGAATCACCTTAAAATAACTCATAGAATGGAAAAAAAATAGGAAATAATAGATGGAATCCCTATCTTGTAAGTTGCTTAAAGCTAACTCACAGACTAGTTTCCAATAGACTTGGGGAAAAGGTCGGCACTGAATTTGTCAATTTCATTTTGCATGTACGTTTCTTGACTAATGCATTCACAAAATTTGTTTAGGGTTGCTTTGCACCCAGACAATTTCTCTTGGAGCTCTTCATTCAAATCACTGTGGGAGTGAAATTTAACCTGCCAAAATATTACTGCAACCCTGTGAATTATTTTTGCACTTTTCAATTACTTTCTTTGTCTTTTGAATTCAGTTTTTTTCTCAATTAGGCCACTGTAAGAAAACCAAAATAGTAACTTTAAACCAAACTAAAATATGCTAATATAATTGTGTAAAAAGTAATGATGTAATTACATTCAGACAATCACCTTAGTAGTCCCTGAAGTTAGGTAGATGATTGGATTCTTTTTCTGTGATCTACCAACTATTCCATTTCCCTGGTTATCCCAATAGGATTAGTCCCACCATTTTCAGCGTAATTTCCACAACAGTTAAAAGCCCAATATAAGCAGAAACTGATGGCATTTTTAAAAATAGGCTGCTTATGTCCTTATGTGTCCTCTTTTAAAGACATATGTGGGGTGTTTTAGTTTTATTGGTTATATTCTTTGATTTTATTAGTTATTATTTAATTTTTGCTGCTTTCTTTTGTTTAGTATGTTTTCTGCTGACTGACCTCACTAGGGAAATTTAAAATACTGCATATTCCTTGAAACAACTTGTATTATGCTGAGTATCAGAGCAGCTATAATCTTAGCTTAATGTTGGAAATACTTTACAACATTTCAGGACATAATCACCATTATAATGGCAACATAAGGAAATAAAACATTATTCAAAATTTGGTGGGTTCTACTTATTCGTAAATGTTCTAATAAAATATCAAAAGATGCTAATGACATAAAATGACCTACCCTAAATTAAATTATTTTATGATATTTTCTTTTAAGAACATTAATTAATACTAAGAGTAGGAGGAATACAATTGGATATTTATGTGGGATCTATGTATCCTAATGCTGTGAATATTTGAATATATCCAATTCATCTTCCACTGTCTGGTGTTGGATTCCTATAGCTAATATACTTTTATAAATTTAATATTGTGGCTTGTCCTTGTAAAAAATCTAAGTAGAATGAAATCTTCCTAAGAAATTTTTCTCTAAATTAATATTTCTACTGACCTGAGTTTGTTAGGAAATGAGTCGTATCTGACTTATTTGCCACTCTGTTCCTAACATTCAACAGAATATATGTCCAGATCAGAAACACTTTAATAATTATTTAATGAAGTATTAGTGAATGATTGAGAGATAAAGTTTGGATATTTTTTGAGGAGTTGATTGGTCAGGTTATCATCACAGTCAGCCTAATTTCAATAAATTTTGTGATTGTTTCAGTGATACATTCAAGTGGAATAAGTAAATAAGTCAGTTAAAAAATTATTAGAGGGCTTCCCTGGTGGTGCACTGGTTGAGAGTCCGCCTGCCGATGCAGGGGACACGGGTTTGTGCCCCGGTCCGGGAAGATCCCACATGCCGCGGAGCGGCTGGGCCCGTGAGCCATGGTCGCTGAGCCTGCGCGTCCGGAGCCTGTGCTCTGCAATGGGAGAGGCCACAACAGTGAGAGGCCCATGTACCACAAAATTATTTGAAAGAAATGTCTAAGATGCCATCTTTGAAATGTCAGTAAACTCATCTTGAAAATATATTTAAATTGTTTTTCCTCAAAGCACAACTCAAAAGTGTTTCAAGTCTTTATGAAAAAGTGATCATAAGGCAAGAAGCTGTACATTTCATTTCAGAGGTTTCAAACACTGTAAATGATACATAGAGCAAATGTACATTGCAACTAGTTTTGACTTAAACTCAGAACTTCTATGTAGTTGTATAGTTAAATATTTCAAATGATGGTAAATCAAAATCCATTCAACTCTTGGGGAAAAAAATCAGCAATATGCTAAGTATAATACAAAGGGCAAGTTAGTATCATCAGGAAGCTTTGGCAAATTAAACCCTAGATGGTTGTAATATTATTGCATCTTACATATATATCAAAAATTATAGGCAACCTGTGTTAAATAATAAGTCATAAATATGTATTGGAAAACATTTTGGTAAATAGATTACAAGTTGATTTGAGAGTATAAGTAAATTCAATATAAATTTTCTGAAACACAAAGTATAAAGTATTATTTTTATAAATCACAGTTTGGGCCACATGTGTTTAGGAGTGCAGAGGATGGCTGAGTTGATTAGAAGTGGCGTTTTCAAGGGGGTATCATGGTTTGGGGAGAAAGGAAAACTAAAATTTATACATTTTTATTGAATAAGTAACATGCTGTACTCCCTTTACATCTGGAAAAATTGGGAGGATTTGAATGGCCTAACAACAAGTTCCCATCCCCACTCTGCTCCTATAGATAAGGTCCCTTGGTCGAGTAGCACTCCTTATCATATGGACCAGGTGCAGTTCCTACTTATTCCTGAGTGGAAGGTTTCAGTTTCCTGCCATGCTGCAGAATTATTCACTCAAACCAATCACATCCTCCTGTGGAAATCAAGGGGCACTTCCACCTCTTGATACTGCAAAGCCTGCCTCACATAGCCCCTGGTTGTTCACTCTGTTCCTGAGTGCAGCCTCTGTGTGACTCTGCATGGTGTACAATGTCCCCAACAATGACCTGTGAGGAGATATGACTAATAAACCTCTGTCTACTTCATCAATCCAGGGTTAGATGTTATGTGTTCAGACAGTGACATAATCTTAGGGTGGGATTCCCTCTCTCAGCAATGGGGTAAAGAGGAGGTGATTAAAACATACACTGGGAAAAGGACATAGTTTTTCATTACAGAGAAACTATAAACAGGGGAATGGGAGACTCATTGGGATTCTAAGGAGGAATTGTAGATTCAAGGAGAGCTCCAATAGCGTATGAAGTGTGGAGTATAGAGAAGATTTTTGTTGGCAGACGGAACACTGTATGAGAAAAGGTAAAGTAGAAAGAACATGACACATTCTAGAAACTAAAAGAAGTTCAATATTGATTGCAAAATACACCAAAGTAGAAAATTGATCTAAAGCAGTCCAGAAATATTCTAGGTCTTGAAATATCTTTTAAGCCCTATTAAGGAAGTTGAATCTAATTCTGAATGCATGAAAACCACCAGAAGAATGTGATATTGTCAAATAATATTTTTATTAATCATGCTCACTGAAGTTTGGAGAATTGAACCAAGCAAGATAATTGAAGGGAGACACACAATATCCATATGATCCTTAATGGTAAAATTTATTTGACCGCATGACCAAGGTGTTATCCCAAGTATACACTGGATAACATTTTTCCCTTAAAAGTAATATGTTCTCAGTGCAGAGACACTTTCAGATGATACAAATATCCTGATGCTCATCCCTTCCACTGAGTTTAGCAGCCACTGATGATTCTTGCTTATACCAGCCTATACTGTGATATTTTAAAAAATGATTTCCCAATTGCTACAATTCCACTACATTTACTAATCAGCAATCAACATCTGTAAGCTCACACTCTATTTTTTTTTACTGATCTATCTACCTATCTATCTATCATCTATCTATCATCCATCCAACTGTCTGTGTGTCTATCATTAATTTGAAGTCATGAATTCTTATTTTGAATGGTTTCTAGTTTATTACTGTCCAAATTTATTGTGGTGTTCAAATGTTTCTCAGATTTGGCAAGTGGAAGACTCGTCTAGCTGTTTCCTATGTTTCTATTTGCCAAACATTGTTAAAAGAACTCCCTTAATATCTGGCATAAAATGATACAACAAGAAGAGCTACAATCAGAGAAGTGTCATTCTTCTTTGTGCCCCAACCACTCTGTTCCCCCACTGTTTTCTTTTCTTTCTTTTTTTTTTAACATCTTTATTGGAATATAAATTCTGTACAACGGTGTGTTAGTTTCTGCTTTATAACAAAGTGAATCAGCTATATGTATACATATATCCCCATATCTCCTGCCTCCCATCCTCCCTATCCCACCCGTCTAGGTGGTCACAAAGCACAGAGCTGATCTCCCTGTGCTATGAGGCTTCTTCCCACTAGCTATCTATTTTACATTTGGTAGTATATATATACCCATGCCATTCTCTCACTTCGCCCCAGCTTACCCTTTCCCTCCCTGTGTCCTCAAATGTCCATTCTCTATGTCTGCATCTTTATTCCTGTCCTGCCCCTAGGTTCTTCAGAACCTTTTATTATTATTATTATTATTTAGATTCCATATATATGTGTTAGCATACGGTATTTGTTTTTCTCTTTCTAACTTCACTCTGTATGACAGATTCTAGGTCCATCCACCTCACTACAAATAACTCAATTTTGTTTCTTTTTATGGCTGAGTGATATTTCATTGTATATATGTGCCACATCTCCTTTATCCATTCATCTGTCGATGGACACTTAGGTTGCTTCCATGTCTTGGCTATTGTAAATAGAGCTGCAATGAACATTGCGGTACATGACTCTTTTTGAATTATGGTTTTCTCAGGGTATATGCCCAGTAGTGGGATTGCTGAGTTGTATGGTAGTTCTATTTTTAGTTTTTTAAGGAACCTCCATACTGTTCTCCATAGTGGCTGTTTCAATAAATTATATTTATTCTCTTTCATTTGAACTATTAGAATTTGCCTGAAGTATATTATATCTCATCTTATTCTATAGAATTTTTTATAGTTATTTTGTTAGTTTGATAATTTCTTTGCCTAACTGAGGTTCATAATCTAAAAAAGCTTCAAAAAATTATTGCAATAATTGTAGATTCATGTACAGTTGCAAGAAATAATACAGGGAGATCGCTTGTACACTTTTTCCAATTCCCCATGGTAACAGCAAAACTATGGTTATAATATTACAGGAAGGATATTGGCAATGATGCAATCCACTAATCTTATTCAAATCTTTTCAGTTCTACTTATTCTCATGTGTTTTTACATGCATGCATGCGTGTGTGTATGTATTAAGTTCCACATGCATTTGTCACCTGTGTAGAGCTCTGTATCCAGCACAACAGTCAGGTACTACACAGTTTCAACACCACAAGGATTCCTCCTGTTATGCTTGTATAAGTGCACCTTTATCATTCCCACCCCCCTTGCTTTCCTCTGTCCCAAAGCACTGGTAACCATTAATCTGTCCTCCAGTTTTATAATTTCATCAGTTCAAAATCTTAGGTAAACGGAATTATACATTATGTAACCTTTAGGGACTGGATTTTGTAGTCAGCATAATTCCCTGGCGATATATCTAAGTTGTGTTGTGTATCAGTGGTTTGTCTCGTTTTATTGCTGAGCAGTATTCTATGAGATGGATGTACTAGTTGAACGATTCACTGTTGAAGAACATACATTCCCTCCCCACCCAGTTTTTGGCTATTACAAATAAAGCTACTGTGAACATTTGTATACAGGTGTTTTGGTACACATACGTTTTTCATTTCCTTGGGGTGAATTTCCAGGATTGCAATTGCTGGGTATGTGACAATTAAATTTTAATTTTATAAGAATCTGACAAATTTTTTCCAGAGAGGCAGTATGATTTTACATTTCCACCAACAATATATCGATAATCCAGTTTCTCCTCATTCTCACAAGCATTTGGTCTTGTCACTTTTTTTTTCACTTTAGCCATCCTAATAGATGTATAGCAATATCTCATTTTGGTTTTGATTTGCATTTCTTGATGGCTAATAAATCTGAATACGTTTCTATATGCTTGTTTGCCATTTGTATATCATCTTAAATAAAACATCTGTTCTGTCATTTGAACATTTTTAGTTGGATTTTTGTTGTTTGTTTTACTATTGAGTTTTGAGACTTTTTTGCGTATGTTATAGAACTAACCCTTCGTCAGATATGTGACTCATAAATATTTTCTCTAACTCTGTAGCTTGTCTTTTCATTCTCTTCACATTGGACTTTCATTGAACAAGTATTTTTAGTTATGATGAGGTCTACTTTACTGAATTTCTTTTCCTTTAATGGATCATATTTTGGTGTCAATATTAAGAACAGTTTGCCTAGCCCTAGATCCTGAAGATATTCCCCAGTGTTTTTTACTTTTTCCTAAATTTTCTGTAGTTTTCTATTGTATATTTAAGTCTATAATCCATTTTGAATTAATTTTTTTGTATAAGATATAAATTTTAGGTCAAGTTCCATTTTTCCAAGGATACTCAATTGCTCCAACATCATTTATTGAAAAGACTATCCTTTCTCCACTGAATTTCTTCTGTAATTTTGTCAAAATATCAGTTGAACATATTTGTGTGGATATATCTAGGTACTCTATTCTGTTTCATTGATCTATATGTCTATTCCACTGCTAAGACCGTACTGTCTCAGTTAGTGTAGTGTATCAAGTAGAGTGATTCTTCCCACTCTGTTCTTTTCTGTCAAGATCTTCTGAGCTCTTCTAGGACTTATCCCTTTCCCATTTCCATATAGATTTTGGCATAGGCTTGTCAATGATTACAAAATCCTTTCTGAGATTTTTTTTTTTTTTTTTTTTGCGGTACACGGGCCTCTCACTGTTGTGGCCTCTCCCATTGTGGAGCACAGGCTCCAGACGCGCAGGCTCAGCGGCCATGGCTCACGGGTCCAGCTGCTCCACGGCATGTGAGATCTTCCCAGACCGCGGCACAAACCTGCGTCCCCTGCGTCAGCAGATGGACTCCCCACCAGGGAAGCCCCTTGCTGAGATTTTTATAAAAACTGCCTTAAATGTATAGATCGGTTTGTGTAAAAATAACATTAATTTCACTCTTTTGTAAATTGGGGTATAGTTGCTTTACAATATTGTGTTAGTTTCTGCTGTACAACATAGTGAATCTGCTATATATATACATAGATCCACTCCCTCTTGGACCTCCCTCCCAACTCCCCCCCACATCCCACCCATCTAGGTCACCACAGAGCACCGAGCCAAGCTCCCTCTGTTAAACATCAGGTTCCCACTAGCTATCAGTTTTACATATGGTAGTGTATATATGTCAATCCCAGTCTCCCTATTCATCCCATTACCCCTCCCCTCCATGGCCACACATCCATTCTCTACATCTGCATCTCTGTTCCTGCCCTGCAAATAGGTTCATCTGCACCATTTTGCTTGATTACACATATATGTGTTAATATACAGCATTTATGGAGAACAGTATGGAGGCTCCTTTAAAAACTAAAAATAGAACTACCATGTGACACAGCAGTCTCCCTACTGGACAAATACCCTGAGAAAACCGTAATTCAGAAAGACACATGCACCCCAGTGTTCACTGTGACACTATTTACAATAGCTAGAACATGGAAGCAACCTAAATGTCCATCAACAGATGAGTTGATAAAGAAGATGTGGTTCATATTATACAATGGAATATTACTCAGTCATAAAAAGGAACAAAATTGGGTCATTTGTAGAGACTTGGATGGGCCTAGAGTCTGTCAAACAGAGTGAAGTAAGTAAATCATAAAGAAAAATAACATCTTTACTATGTTTTCCAACCTCCATGAGAAAATTATTTCTTTCCTTTTATTGATATTTAAGTATTATTTTATTTCTTTCATCAGTATTTTGTAATTTTCAGCATACCAGACCTGTACCTCTTTTGTTAAGTTATATCTAAGTATTTCATTTTCTTTGGAGTGAATGTAAATGGTATTCTGTTTTTTTTTTCAGTTTCAGCATGCTCATTGTGATATATTAGTATTGTAACATATAGTTATATATAACTATGTATTTTTGTGTGCATATATATATATAAACATTAGTATAAAGTAATATAGTAATGGGGTTGATTTTTGAGTGTCATCTTATATTCTGTTACCTTTCTGAAGTCACTTATTATTTCACTGATTTTATTTTTGTACATTTCTTATGGTTATCTACGTATACAATCATGTCATTTGCAAATAATGACATGATTTCATCATTTTATAACCTGTACGCCTTTTTCCTCTTTGCCTGTTAGAATTGGTTAAAATGTCCAGCAATAATTTGAAAAGGAATGGTGAGAGTTGAACAAGGTAACCTTGCCTTGTTCTCAATCTCAGAGAGAAAAAATTTGTTCACCATTAAGTATGATTTATCTGGAGGCTTTTATAGAATTCCCTTTTCAAGAAGAGATAATCCCTCTCTATTTCTAATTTCTTGAGAGCTTTTTTTTATGAATGGGTGTTGGATTTTGTC
This sequence comes from Leucopleurus acutus, assembly GCF_964270905.1. Lineage (NCBI taxonomy): Eukaryota > Metazoa > Chordata > Mammalia > Artiodactyla > Delphinidae > Leucopleurus > Leucopleurus acutus. The sequence continues at coordinate 43,049,641 of NC_139160.1, read as the reverse complement.
AAATGATTTCCTGCATTAATTAATATGATCATATTTTTCTTTTTAGAGTGTTGATATGATGGATTATATTCATTAATTTTCATGTTCAACTGGCCTGGCATAACTGGGATAAATCACAATTTATCATGGTGCATAATGTTTTTTATACATTATTGGATTCAGTTAGCTAATATTTTGTTGAGAATTTTTGTGTCTAAGTTTATGAGAGATATTATTCCTTAATTTTGTATTTTGTACTCTTTGTCTAGTATTGGCATGAAGGTTATATTGGCCTCATAAAAAGAGATGTGAAGTGGTCTCTCCTGTATCTTCTCAAAGAGATTACATAAAATTGTTCTCAATTTTCCCTAAATATTTGGTAGAATTTTCCAGTGAAACTATGTCAGCCTGGGGGTTTATTTTTAGGGGAAGTTCTAAATTACAAATACATTTTTTAATGGTTATAAGACTAGTTGTATTATTTATTTTATCTTGGTTGAGTTTTGTTTGTTGATGGTCTTGGAGGAATTGGTCCATTTCTTCAAATTTTCAAATTTATGAGTTCAAAGCCATTCATAGAATCCCCTTATCTTTCTCTTAATAGCTACAGAATCTATTGTGATATGTCTCTTAATCCTAATATTGATGATTCATGTCTTTTCAATTTGTATGTTTGTCATTCTTGCTGGAATTTTATCAAATTTAAAATTTTATTTTGAACATTTGTTTACTTGGTTTTCTCTACTGCTTTCCTATTTTCAATTTCCTTGAATTCTGCTCTTTATTGCTTCTTGTCTTCTGCTTAATGTGGGTTTATTATACTCTTCTTTTTCTAGTATTTTAAGTAAAAACTTGTTATTGATTTGAGAACTGTTCTTATTGCTAATGTAAGCCTTTAGTGATAAAAATTCCCCTCAGCACTACTTTAGATGAATCTCACATGTTTTCATATGTCTCATTTTAATTTTAATTAAGATCTATTTTTAAAATTTTCTTTATGAATGCCTTTTACCCATGGATTATTAAAAAGTATGTTTTTTAAATTCCTATGTTTAAAAATGTTCTGTTATCTTTCTGTTGATTTCTGGCTTGATTACATTATGATCAGACACACACTCTCTAGGATGTAAATTCTTTTAAATTTGTTTTATGAGGTTTGATTTAGGGTCTAGGATATGGTCTTTCTTGTTGAATCTTCCATGATGAATTAACTTCCTAGGACTGCCATAACAAAGTCCCACAAATTGCTTGGCTTAAAATAACAGAACTGTATTATCTCACAGTTCTAGAGACTAGAATTTCAACAACATATTTAGCTGTGCCATGTTCCTTCTGAAATATTGTATGGAAATCCTTCCTTATATCTTTCTAGTTTCTGGTGGTTTGCTGTCAATTTTTGACCTAGTTTGGCTTCTAGATGCATCACTCCACTTCTCCATCTTCACATGATGTTCTCTCTGCATTTCTCTCTGTTTTGACCCTTCTTATAAGGACACCAGTCTTACTGAATTAGGGTCCCATCCTACTCCAGTTTGACTTTTTCTTAACTAATTGAATCTACAATAACCCTATTACTCAATAAGATCACATTCTGAGGTGCTGGGCGTTAAGACTTCGATATATCTTTTTTTGGAGGGACACAATTCAATCTATAACACATCAGCACTTCAAAAAAATGTATGTTCTGTTGTTATTGTGTGGAGTGTGCTATATATAACAAATTAGATCCTGTTGGTTTGTTACATTGTTCAACTCTTCCAAATGTTTCCTGATCTTCTGTCTAGTAGCTTTATCAGTCGCAAACAGGGGGTTGTTGAAGTCCCCTGCATTAATTGTGGATTTGTCTATTTCTCCTTTCAGTTCTATCAACTTTTGCTTCAAAAGTTTTGGGGACCTGTTTTTTGATATGTACATATTTAGGATTGCTTTGAATTTTTGATGGATTGATCCTTTCTCTTATCATTATGTATGTCCCTCTTTGTCTGTAGTAACTTTCTTTGTTATAAGGTCTATTTTATTACTTATTAATATAGTCACTTTTGCTTTTTATGGTTAATATTTACATGCTATATCATTTTCTGCCTTTTTACTTTTAAGCTATATATGCCATTGAATTTAAGCATAGATTCTTATAAGTAGCAAGCTGGATCGAACTTTTTAATCCACTCTGCTAATCTATCTCTTGACTGGTGTATTTTAATGACCAATTACATTTAAAATAAATATTGATGTGTTATTGCTTAAGTCTGCCATTTTTACTTGTTTTCTATCTGTTTTCTCTGGTATGTATAACTGTTTCTTTTGCTTTGTTTTCATGAGGGTTACTTGAACTTTTTTTTTTTTTTCATGATTCTGTCTTCATTTATTTATTGTGATTTTGAGTATATTTCTATAGTGGTTGCTCTGGGTATTTCAATTTACATAAATATTTTGCCACTTTGTGTGATGTGTGGAAAACTCAGTTTCATTTAGATTTTTTTCTTCCACACTTTTAAGTATTATTGTCCTGATGGTGGTATAATTTTTGTTTTAATTATTAAATATGATTTATAAGTTCATAAGGAAAAGGATAACATATTGTATGTACTCACATTTATTCTATTTTCATTGTTCCTTTTTCTTCCTTGATGTTCCAAGATATCTTCTTTTATAATTTTTCCATTTTGGGTACAGTTATCTAATTATATTGATCCTCTCCCATCTTCATTACTATTTCAACAAGATAAATCTCATGGTATATTTCTTAAAAATGCTGTCTTGCAGAGTTCAAAGATAAATAGTTTTTTTCAGATATATTATTCTAAATTCATAAATACGTTTTATGTATAGATATTTCCTTCAAGAAAGCTGTCACATATTGCTCAAAATCTCAGCAGACATATGATATTCTTATGTATAAGTGGTAATGAACATTTCTTTTCATTCATGTATCAGTGTAAAATGATTCCGATTCAGCAGATAGTTAGTTCATCATTTATTAGTTAAGCAAGAGAAAAATAGCCTCATATACAAGCCATAAACTGAAAGATCTAAAAAATCAAGTAAACTTGTGTGTTTACTTGATGAAAGAGTAAAGATAAAGATAAAACAAATGGCACTGAAATCAGGGAATCAATGATCCAGTTTTAAAGAATACTTATTTAGCTAGAGAAGCTATAGCAACAATCCGAAGAATGAGGAGAACAAAAACAAAAATTAATTTTTTAAAAAAACCTGTTCTCTTTGAACTGAAGTGTGTGTGTGTGTGTGTGTGTGTGTGTGTGTGTACTAAATGATCTAGAATCAAATATTAGCCCACAAATTTTACAGTTAATTCAACATATTTTATCATTTACCCTTTTATAATCAGTTGATGACATTGCAGCCTTTTTAAATTAAAGAAAAATAACTTTCAAGAATTGAACAGCTATATTTTCAAATATTTATTTTATAGGAATGAATGTAAAGCCAAAAGATGAGTACCTATGCAGTTTTAGATGCAAAGTCATTTATAAAAGAGGTTTCAGTATGCAAAGTCTCTTATAACTACGTGACAGTTTATTCACTACAGTAGCTTGCACAGTTCCAAACACCATTTATAATTGAAATAAAGTAACTCATATTTTACCCGAGGAGGTTTTATTGAATTTTATGATTTTTATTCTATTTAAATATGCATTTATAATATAAATATATAAAATATAAATTGATCTTTATTGATAATATTTTCTGTTTAATGACATAAATTCAAAGAGTCACACCAAAATTTGTATGTAAATTTTTGAATTCTTGAAAAGAAAACTGGAAATACTCTAGATGTTTTTTTAAAAATGGAGTAAGTACTCTAGTCTCTAGGTTGTGAATCATGCTTGTTATATGAGCATCATTCTTTATTGTATTCAACTAAGAAGACCTCTGAATTTGATATATTTATAAACATATTCATTAGAGTGGGTATAGAATCTTATTTATAAATTTTTGTTAGATAAATGCTAATAAATAAAATAATTGACATAGTTCAGAATGGAGTACATTCAATTGAGAACTTTTTGCCTTTTTTCCCATTTTTTTTCCAGCCTTATTGAGATGCAATTAACATGTAACATTATGTAGGTTTTAGGTGTACAACTTAATGATTTGAATCACATATATATTTCTTAATGATTACCACAATAATGTTATTTAACACATTCATCACTTCACATAATTACCTTTTTATATATGTGTATGGTGAGAATATCTATAATCTACTCTTAGCAACTTTCAAGTATGTAATACAGTATTCATTTCTGAAAACTATCATTTATTTGTCCCTGCTTTGTAGTATTAATAACAATATGATATTCTAAGTTCTTTCAAGACCCGATGACCTGCATCACAATGTCCCTTGGTCTGTAATGTCTTTCTCCATTTCTTTTTTACTTAATTGTCCTTTTAACCACAACTTATTTATCACAGTCCTCAAGAAAAGATCTCTGATTGCCAGTATATAAAGTATCCTTTATGAAAGCATCCTTCTGTATGTGTTTATAGATATCTGATGTTTACCTGTATCATTTCAAGCATAGTGTTAATAGATTAGGCCCTGGAGTCTTCAATTATTCATCTGGTGTTCAAAGCCTCATTCTATTATGTTCTGTCTGTGTGGTCTTGAGCAAGTTATTTAATTTTTCTGTCTCTTAGTTTCTGTCTATAAAATAATGATACTATGATTACCTATCTCCTAAGTTTGCTTTGAGGAATAATTGAGTAAATATTTGTAAAATATTTAGAGTATTGATCACTTCCTAAGCAGACAGTAAGATTTTAACCACTTTACTTACACATATAGTGACAGTTCATTACATTTTCTTAAATCTTTGACACAAGACTTAACTTTTCTATCTTTTGTCTGGGTATCACATTGCCAAATAGAGCAAGAAACAAACATTTAATCAATTTTTGAACAAATGATCATATATCAAATTTTCTTAAAGTTATTTAAATTGCACTTTAAAAAGCATCTCATAAGAGGTACTTTTTTGAAATTGAAAACCTCCATACATCTATAAGGGATTATAGGATTTTGGAGAGAGTGAATTTAGGAGTTCTTCAATATTTAACTATTTTAATAAATATAGATCAGTTTCATGCAGAAAAATTAATATTCTCATCATTTATTCACCTGAAAAAACATTAAGTGCTCAAAATATAAATAAATAGATAAACGAGTGTACTTTTTAAAATGATTTTCACTTTCTAGTACTTTGAGTTACACTTTTCTCACTTTTTATGCAGGGAGAGTGGATTCATTGATATAATTAGTATATCTCCTTCAAGTGTATTCTCTACTTCTAAAACTGAATATTTTTTCCCTTTCCCATATTTCCATAGAGAAAAGAGAAAATTTAATGTCTGTATATGCTAATATTTTAGGTAGATATAAAAAAAGACTCAAGATAAATTTTTGGAAACTGGAAAGAGAAATATTGGCTCTGTGCAAGGATCATTTTTCTAGTCACTAGAAATATTTCACAATTAAGAAAATAATTTTTTGAAAGTCCTTTTGGCTATAGCTGTTCAGACACCAGGTGAATATATTTAAGGAATTTTATGAATCAGCCATCTACACTGTAATAAGGTTTTATTTTATGAATTCTAAGTTCCCTCTAATGCTATGACTATGGAAAACTGTGATTTGGTTGAAACATAAATAGATGCTTTAGCAAATTAGTGCCAGATATACTAAATACTCTTGGAACCTAGTAGAGAAGGTGTTTTTGGCACCTAGTAGAGAAAGTGTTTTTGGCACCATGTTAGAGTCAGCATAACAACTTCATGTTTGCTTAACACCAGCCGTCACCAGATCACATGTCCACCCTAAATCCAAACAAATCTCAAGAATTTTCTTTTCTAGAAAGTTTAATTATCTTAATTACAAATGATAGCAAGTAGGAATAGAGAGAAGAAAGATTTTAAATGCCATCTTAGAGCTGTTGCCTGAATTTAGGATTATAAAATTACAATATTGTCTAGATGTGATTCACCTCTATGACAGTATCATTCCACATGTTTCCTTTCTAATGTTCTTAAACACTAACAACACAAGAATCAAAATTGAACTTACGTGCTAGGTAAGTCAGATGGTTAATCACTGCTAATGACCTAGTCATTAGCATGTGAACCTGGGTGATCAAAATTATCCTAGTAAGGAAGGCCTGGTTTTTGCTTGTTTTTAACCACCCAGTCCCTGGGCATTGGTAATGAAACCTCTCAACTTATGCCTAATCCCTTCCCCAGCACCACCACCTCGTATGAGTTACTTTCAGCATGTGTGAAATTCCTCATACATCTTTCTATATTGGAAAAAAAAGCAGAAGTCTTCTCTTGTACAACAAACTTGTCTTCCACATTCAGTGCACATTTACTTAGAGAATGAATGTTAAATAAATTGTTGATCATTTTATAGAAAAGAAAGCAGTCTCATAATTCATCTTTTTGTTATTCCAAATCATAATCGATGATTTTGGTAACATTTTTGAAAATTAAATGTATAACATCCAACATCAATACCTGAATGGAGTTATAACAACATTGATTTGCTGTAATTCATTTAAAAATATTATGAACCATATGCTGCTGTCTAACTTACTACAGAAATTTCCAGATTTTTGTTTTATGTTTGCATTGTAGAGGTTCCCACACACATTTCTCATGTAATGAAAAATTCTTTGACATATTATCCAATGAAAGATATTGATAAGAATGAAAATGAGTTCTCCCAGATCAGGTGTAAATAGAATTGTTATATTTTTATTGCATCTTGTCATGGATCTTAGCTTGTGTGTGTGTGTGTGTGTGTGTGAGAGAGAGAGAGAGAGAGAGAGTTCAAAAGGAAGAGAAAACTTTTACTTTAGCACCTACAAAGTTTTTATAGACACAAATGATTTAGAATCAGAAAACTGCATGTAAGTTTCTCCTCTGGCACTTACATATACAGACTTGGGCAAGACTTCTCTGCTTTAGTAGAAAAATAACTCTTAATACACAGAGTTGTTAACAAATAAATAAAATAAAGCAAAAAATCCATAGATACAGAGAGCATATTAGTGGTTACCAGAAGGAAAAGAGGGTTGGGGGAGTGTGAAATGGGTGAATGGAGTCAGCAGTATGGTTATGAATGGTAACTAGACTTGTGGTAGTGATCACTCTGTACTGTACACAGATGTTGAACTACAATGCTGTACACCTGAAACATATAATAATAATAATACAGAGTTATTAAGAACATTAAATGAGAAAATGTACATGAAAGGCTAAATGCCTGACACCAAATGTGTCTCCAAATTGACATATGTTTAAAACAAACAAACAAAAATAAAAACAATGACTATTTAATATCAGTTAGTATTTAGGGAAAAGGATACTGGAAAGTCCCATCTGAAAATCACATTTTATGACATGAGGTAGAACACTCCAGACTACTCAATTATCTCTCCATTCTCCCACACTTCTATTTTTCAGTCTGTCTTATCTATTATCTCTCACCATACTAAACTTGTGCTTTATATAACAAAGAAAATAAAAATCTTCAGATATTTTGCTTTCTTTTTTTAAAAAATTTTTAAAATTTATTTTGCGGTATGCGGGCCTCTCACTGTTGTGGTTTCTCCCATTGCGGAGCACAGGCTCCAGACACGCAGGCTCAACGACCATGGCTCACGGGCCTAGCCGCTCCTCAGCATTTAGGATCTTCCCGGACCGGGTCACGAACCCGTGTCCCCTGAATTGGCGGCGGACTGTCAAACACTGCGCCACAAGGGAAGCCCTTTGCTTTCTTTTTTAGCTTGCAAATCCACTCACAAATCTTTATGTTTATACCCATTTAATTTAGGTGACAGCTGCCTATCACTGGAATCAATGTAACAGTCTGTTGACTGGTGCTACTAGTCTATTCTCTCCTAATTCCACACCACCTAAAATCTAAGCTTTATACTGTGATCAAAGTGGTATTTAAGAATATAAACCTGATCCTCTCATTCTTCATCTTAAAACATTTTTAGAGTCCTCTAGTTCTCTATAGGCATAGTACAATCTCTTAGCATAGTATACAAAGCCTTTTATGAATTGTTCCTGACCCTTTCTTCATCTGTCACCATCTCCCTTTGGTGAGGTAATATATTCAATTGAATAGTGTACAGTTGCTAGAATGTATTATACCTTTTTGTTTCCTCACGACAGTGTCTATTCATCCCTTTCACTCCTTTTCATCCACTTATCTCCTGCTTCTGCTAGCTTTCATTTCCAAAACTGGATTCAGTATCCCTTTTATGTGCCTCCAAAACATCATCTCTACTTCTAAAGAGTATACAATGGCTTATTTCTTTTTGCCTATCTTCCAAAAGACAATAGAAGTTTTGAAGGGAGACACAGTACTTGATATATATTTGGAGCTCAGTAAATATTTGTCAAATTAGTAGTGAGTTTGGGTTATTGTTATATTTTCTCACACAGAAATTTGTCTTTGGGGACTACAGTGATTTTAGTCCTTGAAAAAAGTCTACTAGTACAGAATCACATTCTGAATAATTTTATTAATAAGGTTTCTGTTTGCTTCTACACAAATAAGAAAAAAAGCATGACTTAATACTTATATTTTTCAAGGTACATTTCTTGTATAAATATCAAATGCCTTACAATTCATATGACAGCTCAATTTAGCACTATTTCAATTGCTGCTGACCACAGCTGACCTTTAAAGTCAATAAAAGTATGAAAATATTGACATATCAATTCTTTATAAATTCATACATAGAGTGAGGAAAATGGACTGCTTGGAAAACTAGCAATTGCCTGAGATATTCTGTAAGCCCATTACAAAAAAAAAAAAACAGCTTATATGAGTGCTCCGTATAATTGGGGTACTGTTATAAAAGCTCTAACTAGCAGTTGCAAAGTAATTTCCATTATATTCTTGACCTCTTTTAACACAAAAATGATTTTGTTTTCTAATATTACTTTTGGTCAAAGTGTTTAAAACTTGACAATTTGTTTTTTGTTAAATTTCAGAGTAAAACTTATACATATTTTATTATATATATATATGTGTGTGTGTGTGTGTGTGTGTTTGTTAAACTGTGTATAAGGATATATCATAAACATTAATTTCAAAAGTAAATTTTAAAGACTTTAGTGGACATCCTTACAATCCAACAGTAAAATATGTGTGCCATGAAAGTAGCTGACAAAGGGATAAAACATAAATTGTCAAGAACAAATATTAAGCCATTTATCAAGTTCAAAGATAATCAAAAAAGTACAAAATTTTACATCTATAATTGTACAAATCAGGACATAGTTCCACAGAAAGAGAGAAAATACAACCAATAATGACTTAAAAATATAGGAGTAACATCCCCAATTGTACAAGAAATTCTAAAGAAAGCAAATGTTTCAATTAGTTCTCTAGTTCAACAAAGTTAGAATCAGTAATTTCCTTTGTGATAACATGATCTTGTCCAGCTGCAGACAGTACATTCATCTAAGGATCAGAATAAATTGATAAGAATAGAGTGGTGACATGCTTCTTTAACTGAGAATGTGAAATCATCTTGAGGATCCTCAGATGTCCTGAAGTATCTTGTTGACAATAATTGTTTCTGCAAAGGAGATAAGGAAAGAAAGAATTTGCATTTCCAAGCTTCTATATAAAGACAGGCAAGGGAGAGAGGACAGCAAATTGATGATATTTTATTAATTGCTGTATGATTGAATGATTGTAACTCATACATCCTGTTTAACACTTCCAGAGAAGGGGAATTATCTGGTTTGTATAAGCAGGGATGAGGACAAGAACACCATTTAAGTATTTCTTGACATTGTTTATTGTGCAGTCTTTTCATCGGAACACGTGTTTCATGTCCTTTTTCTGAAAGCATATACATAATCCCTTGGTTAGAATTGTAGGTTTCTGCTAAAGTCATGTTTGGCCTTGTTAGTGTAAGAAAGCAAACTTTCTTACATTTTCAATAGGAGATGACCTTCACCTTTCAGCATAACTGCACTGTTTTGACCCTTTTTATATTTTCATTCATAGAGCATATTAATATATCTTGGTGAATTGAAAGATGACTGATGGAGACTATTAATCATATGAGGCACATGGGGAGGCAGCACATATAGAAGATCTGCTGGGACACTATTTACTGGGGAAACAGGATGAGGAACAGGTATGTGATCCCTCCACCCAGTGGCTATTCCACTCTGGGGTGGCTCACAGCAACCAGAAGGGCTGGATATCAGATTCAAGTAGCTGAGGAGGATTTAAGCTACACATCTAGGGAAGCCCTTGCCCCTGCCTTGGTGTGATCATGAATTAGTATGCCACACTGTAACTCACTGCCAGCTTAGTTTTTGTGGTTGGGGGTAGTACTCAGTCTTTGTTTAGCATGATGGAGGGCCTGAAATACAAACACTTTTGTACAGCTATAAGATATAGTAAGCCAGTGGAAGATTCACCACATCAACAATCATTGCTGGGGAAGTAACATAATGTGATTGAGGAGCTGAAATCCAAGTCTTGCAGTCTTGCAGGGTCAGCTGTCTAGGTATTGGGCAAGAACTTGGTTCAATAGGGTATTACAGGAAGCCAATCTTCTTCTAAAAGTTCAGGCTGCAGGGTATCAATTAATTCAGGAGGAAATGGTAAAACATGTCATTTTAAAAGCAATATTTTAATTGGTCTTAATTACACATCCCAATTAAAGTCCTGGAAAGAATTAGAGTCTTTGTGTTAGAGTTGCTCAATATGTGATGTTCTCTGTCAAAGTTGTAGAAATGTATTACAAAAAGTATATAAAACTTGTATTTCTGGCTTCTGTAAAATTTGGCAGTTTGTGTAATGATGCTTGTATAATGGAGAAATGAAATAACTCTTAAGCTATACTGATAGTTTCAAAGAGAAAATAACATTTTCTGAAAAAAACACTAATTTAGAATTAAAGCCATTTTACTTTACTAAGGAACAAATATATTCTAAATTTTATTATGAATTTTATTTCACTATTATTAGAGGATAAGTTATAAAATGATCAATATCATAACTATCTGCAATTACTAAAAGCTTTGACTTTGAAAATGTTATTAAGAGTTGTCCTCTAATTTAAATAGTTTCTGATCATGTTTGTGTCATTCTTAACTATAATCTCCAATTACACCTTGAACTTTTACAAAGAATATATAGTTAAATCTATTTTTACATATGCATTTCAAGCGGCACTATATTTCAGTGACATTCCCTGAAGAAACATAATTTTTAGTACCTTAGCATAAATCAAAACTGCCACAGAGCAGCACTTGTCATTACCTCAGATATTTAATATCTCCAAGAAGAAAGAAGAGATATGACTAAAATTTTTAGTTCAAGGAGGAATTTTTTACAAATAGATATTTTCTTTTTTTAAACACAGAGAATTTTATTGTTGCATCTTATTAAGTTTCAATTCCTTGGGAACGTCCTTCCATGAAAAGCTAGACATAATTAGGAATTAAAGAGAGGTATAATTTATAAGAACAAAAACATTTATCTCTATAGAAAATATCCAAACAAATCATGAAATAGCAATCTCTTTGTTTACCAACATCCAGTTCAGGTGAGGAGATTTCAGGGGCTAGACTGATGTCACCCCAGGAAGGGGGGGCCAGGACCTCAAGCCATTAGCCTTGGTGCTCACTGTAAGAAAGAGCTATAGAAATGACACCAGTAGGCCCTCTTCCCTGCTGTTATGAAAGAGTAATTGGTCCTTTCCCTATCTAATGTCATGTCCTTCCAACTGCTCTTTGGATTCTATTCTTTCTTCTTCCTGGAAAATTTATATTATCAATCATATTTGTCCTATAAATTCCAAGAGTTTCTCTACACTATCTGTCCCACTGACCTTCAAATATGTTCATGTTTCTTCAATTTTTTGAGAAACATAAAACACGTGATTACAAGTTCTTGTCCAGAGTCATTTCATTTTTCATCTCAGCTTAATGACCACATTTTTGAAAGAGTTGTGTAAGAGTTCTCCCTCCATTTTCTCTCCTCCCAGGGCATACAGCCTCCTTTCAGTAGATCAAGGGTACCATGCTTCCTCACACCACAGGATTTTTGTCCTTACTAATTTTTCCCTCTGTAATGCTTCCCATTGCACATTGCCCTTTTACACTTCACCCAGTTAAATGCTGTTCTTCCTTTAGATGTCAGCTCAAGCATCATTTCTTCAGAAAGGTTTTAAAATATTTTGTAATACTACCTCATCAAATTATATTCTTGCTTTCCTTTCTTCAGTTTACTCAGTCTTCAATCACCGATTCCTCAGTGTGCTATTCTTACCACGGTCTTCTTTACTAATAACACAAAGATCGCTAAGAAAAAAGAACTGTTTTCATTTCTCCTTATCTGGAATCTTCAGTATTAAGCATGATTGGAGCATAGTAGACACTCAACAAATATTGCTGAATGAATAGTTTCAAGTCAGATTCAATGAGTGAGAAATGATTAATTTGGTTCATTTTTGCAGATTGGCTTTCTTTCAGGGATGTATCAACAAAATATGAATATTTCACACTAGGAAGTTTTAAATTAGTCTTAAAATGCAAGGGATATTATTAGTCTCAAACCAAACATCTTCACTGCAATTTGGGGAATGATAAAACACCAAAAAAAAGAATAACTTCTTAAAATTTCAGTAAAATAACATAAATTTTTAGTGCATAGATTTTCTTTATCCCTGAAAGTAGAAATACAGTATGTATTAGATTTCTGGAAAGTTTAATTTGCCCACTACTATTATATGAAGGATTTTATGTAGAGTAACCTGGAAGAGGTAGTAGAACATAAATCTTAAGTAGATATGAGTCATTGAAATTACACGTAACTTTTCAATGAAAAGATTCTCATTATGAAATTTATGGTACTGATGTTAAAAAAATCCATTGTATTGTCATAATTAAGTGATACTGAAATTTTTATATTTTTCCTAATTAGTACTGTACAGAAATCTGTAAAAATCTGTAATTTCTATACACAGAATTTTACATTAAAAACATATTTTACAGTGAATATATTTTATTCTGAAAAAAACCTGATATACAAATTTAAAGAAATAAAATTTAAAATTATTTACTATTTTTATTCTAAATGAAATGGTAAAATAAAAATATATAATTACAAAACCAGAAAATACATTTTTATAGTAAAAAACCCTCTGTAATTTAAAAAATAATGATACATCCAAATGTTAGATTTAGATACACATAAGCCTTGAGAATAGACACTAAAACTGTAAATACAACATACCCAGTTCTTCAGTGACCAATGCTTAATAGACTCTGAAATGTAACTGAATTAATAGGCTTTATATTTCCATTCTGTATTTGAGCAATTTATCCCAACTTTATTTTCCATCCTGCTTCCTTTTGTTGGTAATCAAGATATCTTTCAGTAAAACATACTATTTTGGGGGACTAATCAAAACCCTGACTGAGTCAGGGTGCCAGAGACTGATAAGGGTGTGATGCATAGCTTTCATTGCTACCCTTGCAGAAGTAAATAGTATAAAGAAGGCAAATTAAAGTGATCACACTGAACCTTAACTGAGCTATATCGAGCTATCGTTTTCCAACAGACTGTTCAAAGAACATCTTGTTATAATATTCCAGATGAGATATTCCAGTCTATTAGACAGCCAACTGTTACAGCAGTAATGTGGCTTCATTTAACAATATTAAACCCAAATGGCTAACAGTGTTCAGAACTCCTCTTAGTCACAAGAATAACCTTTATTTTACATTTTAATACTTCCTCAATGGCAATGGCCTGAAGAATTAGTTTGGAGTCTTTCTGATAATATACAAAGTTGAATATCTCAGTTGCAATGACAGAGAAGAAGGGATAAAATATTGTTAGGATAGAGAATGAGTCAAATCTCGTATTTGATTCAAAGCAGAAGTATAATTCTCTATCAATCTACTTCTTTCTAATTGTAACATATCATAATCAAATCAGTTATGACATTACTTATGAGTTTACAAACATTGTTTCTTGGAAATAACATAAAACATTTGATTTCAACTAGATTTGTTTAACAAATACTGGAACACATTAAGTTACAATCTAAAATAAATATGTAGCAATCCAATGTCAAAATATACACCAATCTGGATTTTTCTCTAAAGGAAAAATTATAAATTCTAAATATATCTATATTGAATGCATTATAAGTCAAGATATCTTTATTTAAAACCATCTAATGCATGATGAGAAGTGAAATGTCACATTATTGCCAACAGTATTAGATAATTTTATATCCATTAGGCAAATATTATGCTTAGAAATATTTGATAAAGATATGAAAACATAATTCTAAATTCTCCTCACTGATGACACAAATATAGTTATAAAATATTAAGGCATATTTTTAACAAAACATGGACACTGATGATGTGCAGCAAACATATATTACAAGAAACATCCATATTGAGCTACAACATGTGTTTTCTCTTGGGTTAGGTTTGAAGAATTTGTCTTCGGTGCAGTTGACACCAATGCTTGTTATATGATGTGATGATTATGGTCAAAAGCCAGGACCCATTTTGGATAACTTTGTGTGTTTTTCATGTAAGTCTCACTTAATTTCCCTTAAGGAATTATTAAGATCCAGATTATGCAGTTGTAGGAAACTAGGCTACAAAAGATTAAATAGCTTTCCCCAGTTCACAGAAGCAGATTGGTCCTAAACCACATCATTGACTTCAATAACAGAGTTCTCCCTATTACACTATACAACCAAACTATTTATAACAATGACTCATGTCCCTCTAATCACTATATATACACTTATCTCAAATTATTTCATTAAACAATCATTTATTAACTTACGAATAAATTTTCTTTAAAAGGCAGAAAATGTGATGACATCAAGACAGAATATATTGACCTATTCAACTGCGCCCAGCTGACACCCATTCCTTAACAGCTGTTTTTTTTTTTTTTGTGGTTTGGACAGAAAACATTTCTAGGGAGAGTCCAATGTAGGCCCAGTTGTGTATATGTAAAAACAGGTATATGAAGGAGTAATATCTTTATTTTTTACAATTTAGTAAACAAAGCAATTAGATATTGAAATATTTTCACTGGTGGTGAGTAGAATCTCACATGAGTCATTCAGTGTTTATTTTACCAGGAAAGAGGCATTATTATTTCTACCTATGTGAGGGCCCAGAGTTCACACTTTGCAGGAATATTTGATCAAATCAGTGCTGATTGATTTTTTAAAAAATCTAGGGAGGAGACAACATGTTGGAGTAGAAGGACTTGAGCTCAACTCTGAGAAGAAGAGAGTACAAATGCAGGCTATTAGAAAGACATTTGAAATTAAGAGATCAGCAACTTAAAATAATCTTGTATACATATATAGATTGCTATACCAAAACCTCATTGTAACTGCAAAACAAAATTCGATACACACACAAAAAAGAAAAATAGAATCCAAACACAACCCTACAGTTAGTCATCAAATCAGAAGACAAGAGAAACAAAACAGAAAGGAAGAAAAAAAGACGTACAAAAACAAATCCTAAATAATTAACAAAATGGCAATAAGAATGTATGTATTGCTGATTACCTTAAATGTAAATGGATGAAATTCTCCAACCAAAAGACAGACTGGCTTCATGGATACAAAAAACAGAGCCATATTTATGCTGTCTAAAAGAGACCCACTTCAGATCTAGGGACACATGCAGATTGAAAGTGAGGCCATGGAAAAAGATGTTCCATGGAAATGGAAATGAAAAGAAAGCTGGAGTAGCAATACTCATATCAGGCAAAATAGAATTTAAAATAAAGACTGTTACAAGAGACAAAGAAGGACACAACATAATCATCAAGGGATCAATCCAAGAAAGATATGACAACTGAAAATATATATGCACCCAATATAGGACCACCTCAATATGTAAGGCAAATGCTAACAGCCATAAAAGGAGAAATTGACAGTAACACAATATTAGTGGAGGACTTAACACCTTACTTACATCAATGGACAGATCATCCAGAAAGAAAATCAATAAGGAAACACAGGCCTTAAATGCCACCTTAGACCAGATGGACTTAATTGATATTTATACAGCATTACATTCAAAAGCAGCAGAATGCACATTCTTCTCAAGTGTACATGAAACATTCTCCAGGATAGATCACATGCTGACCGACAAAGCAAACCTCAGTAAATTTAAGAAAATTGAAATCATATCAAGCATCTTTTCCCACCAAAACACTAAGAGATTAGAAATAAACTACAAGAAAATACTGTAAAGTAAACACATGGAGGCTAAACAATATGCTACAAAGCAACCAATGGATCACTGGAGAATTCAAAAGGAAAACAAAAAAATACCTACAGACAAATGAAAATGAAAGCACAATGATCAAAAATATTTGGGGCACAGCAAAAGAAATTTTAAGAGGGAAGTTTATAGCAATAAAATCTTTCCTCAGGAAAACAGCAAAACCCTCAAATAAACAACTTAAACTTACACCAAAAGCAACTAGAGAAAGAGGAACAAACAAAACCCAAAGTTAGTAGAAGGAAAGAATCCATAAAAATCAAAGAGAAATAAATGAAATACAGATTTAAAAAACACTAGAAATGGTCAATGAAACTAAAATCTGTTTTTTGAAAAGATTGCAAAATTTTTAAATCTTTAGCAAGACTCATCAAGGTAAAAAAAGGAGAGGGCTCAAAGCAATAAAATTACAAATGAAAAAGGAGAAGTTACAACTGACACTGCAGAAATACAAAGGATCATGAGAGTACTATAAGCAACTATATGCCAATAAAATGGACAACATAGAAGAAATGGACAAAATCTTAGAAAGGTACAATACCCCAAGACTGAAACAGGGGAAAAAAAAAAAAGAAAAGAAAATATGAACATACCAATAACAAGTATTGAAATTGAAACTGTGATTTTAAAACTTCCAAGAAAACAAAGACCAGGACCAGATGGCTTCACAGGTGAATTTTATCACACATTTAGAGAAGATTTAACACCATTCATTCTCAAACTATTCCAAGAAATTGCAGATGAAGGAACACTCTCAAACTCATTCTATGTGGCCCCCATCACCCTGTTACAAAACCAGACAAAGATACCACACACAAAAAAGAAAATTACCAATATCACTGATGAACAGAGAGGCAAAAATCCACAACAAAATACTAGTGAACCGAATCCAACAATACATTAAAAGGATCACACACCATGATCAAATGGGATATAACCCAGGGATGCAGGGATTTTTCAATATCAGCAAATCAATCAGTGGGGTACACCACATTAACAAACTGAAGAGTAAAAACCATATGATCATCTCAATAGATGCAGAAAAAGCTTTCGACAAAATTAAACACTCATTTATAATAAAAACTCTCCAGAAAGTGGACATACATGGAAGCTGCCTCAACATAATAAAGGCCATATATGACAAACCCACAGCTAACATCATACTAAATGGTGAAAAGCTGAAAGCATTTCCTCTAATATCAGGACCAAGACAAGAATGTCCAATATAGTTTTGGAAGTCCTAGTCACAGCAATCAGAGAAGAAAAAGAAATAAAAGGAATGCAAATTGCAAAAGAAAAAGTAAAAACTGTCACTGTTTGCAGATGACATGTTACTGTACATAGAAAAATCCTAACGATGGTACCAGAAAACTACTAGAGCTCATCACTGAATTCATTAAGGTTGCAGGATACAAAATTAACACACAGAAATCTCTTGCATTTCTACACACTAACTACAAAAATCAGAAAGAGAAATTAAGGAAACAATCCCATTTACCTTTGCATCCAAAAGAATAAAATATCTAGGAATAAACCTACCTAAGGCAGTAAAAGGTGTGTAATCTGAAAAATATAAAATGATGAAAGAAATCGAAGATAACACAAACAGATGGAAAGATATACCATGTTCCTGGATTGGAAGAATCAATATTGTCAAAATGACTATACTCCCCAAGGCAATCACAGATTCAGTGCAAGCTCTATTAAAACACCAATGACATTTTTCACAGAACTAACACACAAAAAAATTAAATTTGTATGTAAACACAAAAGGCCTCAAATAGCAAAAGCCTCTTGAGAGAGAAAAATGGAGCTGGAAGAATCATGCTCCCTGACTTCAAACTATACTACAAAGCTACAGTAATCAAGGCAGTATGGTACTGGTACAAAACGAGAAATATAGATCAATGGAACAAGATAGAAAGCCCAGAGACAAACCCACAGACCTATGGTCAACTAATCTAGGACAAAGGAGGCAAAGATATACAATGGAGAAAAGACAGTCTCTTCAATAAGTGGTGCTGGGAAAACTGGACAGCTACATGTAAAAGAATTAAATTAGAACACTACCTAACACCATACACAAAAATAAACTCAAAATGGAATAAAGACCTAAATGTAAGACTGGATACTATAAAACTCTTAGAGAAAAACATAGGCAGAACACTCTTTGACATAAATCACAGCAAGATCTTTTTGGATCCACATCCTAGAGTAATGTCAATAAAAACAAAAATAAACAAATGGGACCTAATGAAACTTAAAAGTTTTTGCACAGCAAATGAAACCATAAACAAAATGAAAAGACAACTCACAGATAGGAGAAAATATTAGCAAATGAAGCTACTGATGAGGGATTAATCTCCAAAACTAACAGACAGCTCATGCAGCTCAATATCAAACATAAATAAATAAACAACCCAATCAAAAAATGGGTAGAAGATCTAAATAGACATTTCTCCAAAGAATACATACAGATAGCTAACAGTCATATGTAAAAATATTCAATATCACTAATTATTAGAGAAATGAACATCAAAACTACAATGAGGTATCACATCACACCAGTCAGAATGGCCATCATCAAAAAGTCTACAAATAAATAATGCTGGAGAGGGTGTGGAAAAAAGGGAACCCTCCTTACACCTTGGTGGGAATGTTACTTGGTACAGCTACTATGGATAACATTATGGATGTTCCTTAAAAAACTTAAAATAGAGCTACTATATGATCCAAGAATCCCATTCCTGGGCATATATGTGGGAAAAAAAAAAACACATAGTTCAAAAAGATACATGCACCTCAATGTTCACTGCAGCACTCTTTACAATAGCTGAGACATGAAGGCAACCTAAATATCCATCAACAGAGAAGTGGATAAAGAACATGTGGTACATGCACACAATGGACTATTACTCAGCCATAAAACAGAATGAAATAATGCCATTTGCAGTAACATAGATGGACCATGAGATTATCATACTAAATGAAGTAAGTCAGACAGAGAAAGACAAATATCATATGATATCACTTATATGTGTAATATAAAAAGATGATCCAAATGAACTTATTTACAAACAGAAACAGATTCACAGACTTTGAAAAGAAACTTATGGTTACCAAAGGAGAAAGTGGGGGTGGAGGAATAAATTAGGGGCTTGGGATAGATATATACACACTACTATGTACAAAATAGATAATCAACAAGGACCTAGTGTATAGCACAGGGAACTCTACTCAATATTCTGTTACAACCTAAATGGGAAAATAATCTGAAAAAGAATGGAGATTATATATATATATATATATATAACTGAACCTCTTTGTTGTACACTGGAAACTAACACAACATTGTAAATCAACTATACCTCAATATAAAATAAGATTTAAAAAAATTAATTGAAAAAATTAACAAAAATCTGTTACAATCATATTCTTTCTTTGGTAAAGATAATATTTACAATAACATCAACAACACAAATGTACATGAAAACAAATTTGAAGAAATTTAATGAAGTATTTTAAAGTTATATATAGCATTTTAATTTGAAGGAGATATGAGAATCAATAGCACAATAATTAATAACGCTGTTTGGGAAATGGAACATTTCAGAATCATTAAACCTTGTAGACTCCCTGATCCACTTCAATATACTAAATCCAGGAGTTAAATTTTTACAATTTTCCCAGATTTTCCTTATATAGCTGGTCCCAGCATTTCAAAATCACTGAATTTTCAATTTCTCAGTGTACATGTAGGGAATCATTTTATTTTTTCATGCAAAAAGTGTCAAATATTTTTGACTAAATTTAAAAATGTTTTTTTATTATAACAGGTTTTAACTTTGAATATATAGAATTACTTTAATATGGTATCTTTTGTAGAATTTGCCATATTATCTATTGCAATATATATCATAGTTTCACAATGTGAATCTTAGAGGTAAAGATGAAAGGGAAACCCGTGCATTAAATTGGTGGGAAAAAATCTAATACTATAATTAGAAACTTTTGGAAGGATTAAGAGGAGGCAAATAGTTCCATGTGTGTGAAAGTGTATTGCTATATTAACTTAGAAAGTTGTTTCAATTGTGATTGTGTTAGATACCCACAACAATTTTTAAACAGAGATCAAAACAAATAATGAAACATTTTGCCATATTCATATATATAAAATTTTACATTGCGTATGAGTTTCATTAACACGAGTGGATGAAGTGTAAAAAATTATGGATTAATGTGATTACCTCTAGTCAAGGAAAATGCCACAGATGGTTTATTTTTCTAAAGCATTCTAGGAATGGTAATTAGAAGATTTGTTAATGCCCTGTTTTTGCCAAATGGGCATATTTTGTGTTAACTCTCATTTTGGAATTAAACAGAGTTATGAATGATGAGAAGAACTTTTATCCAAATGATAGATTATCCCATGTGCAATAAGTAGTTAAGCACATTTATAGTATTTATTTTATTTAAATTATTCACTTATTTAATTATTATTATCACTTAATTATTCCCAAAGTGACAATATTTATTTTAATGTTCCTATATGACCTCTGATGAATAATTTTTTTAAAGAAACCATTAAAAGTTCAATTTTCTTTCATCTTCCATTATGTATTGCTGTTTGATCAGGCAATAAATTGTGACCCATACAATCATTTTTTTAAATAACGGATTATTGAAATTTTTGATTAACTTCTTGTTGTCTAATATTCTACTTATTCAAACAGACATTTAGCATGTGTTATGTGCTTTTCACTGTGAGAGAGAGTGGGGAAACTACTGTAAATAAGACAATACACTGAGAGACTCACAAGTCCAGTACACGGGGTCTTAATACATACATTACCTTAAACCCAAAGTTAAGAATTAATTTTTAGCATAAGTTACTGTTCTTTGCTAGCCAGCACTGATTTTAATACCAACAGTTATAAAGAATTATACTAACCTGTCTCCTAAGCTGAAACAGTGCTACCAATTCCTAGAGTAGTGACAATGCCTTAATGTGATTAATTGTATAATTATTAGTTTAGAGACAAGCCACTTTCACGTTTGCAATTTTTTTTTTTTCTCTAACACTCTTTCCAGTTTCTGCTGTCATGGGCATCACAGAATGCATTGCCTGTCTTGAATAAAGTAACTGTGAAATAAATATTTGAACCAGAAAGCTTTCTATTGACCCAAAGATATAAAAGTAATCCTTCTGCAGAATAATTTACTTAGGGTTGCCCGGAATGTAATGGTGTCAAAAAGAAGAGAGTAAAGGATATCAATACAAAACAAACTTTATTTTCCTTTAGCTTATGGATTAATACATATGAAAAACAGAGAGACAATTTCTTTCATGGAATATTTTCACGTTTCATTATACTATGTGCCATATAAAATGTTAAAAAAAATTGCTTCTTTACAGTGCCTTTGGCTAATTATGTGTCATATAAAGACTATTATTTTAGTACAGGATTTAAAATGAACACCAGATTTGTTTGATAATTTTATCTTCACAAATATTTTCATAAGATAAAAGTTAGAAAGAAACCATTAGTCAATTTCCAGCTCTGAAAAAAAGATATTTGTTTCCTTTACTAGGTAATTCCTTCATTATTTAATTGGCTACATGTTCACCCCTATATTCATTAAGTTAAAAAGACATAAATTATTGCCCCCAGTAACTCAGAACTGAGACCTGAGTAGAAATTTTTAACTATGAAGGAATTTGAAAGCACATATGACTCCCTTTATTCCTATATAAAGCAGCCCATAACATCTCACTGATAGATTTAATTGTTCATTCTCATTAATTTTTTTGATTCAGTGTCCTTTCATTTTTGTATCTGAAGGACTTAGTGTTCTAAAAGGAAGTTGGAAAGTGAAAATATACAACAAAGATTGTCATTCTCTGCAAGAAGTAAATGAACCTTTTTCTCTCTGAGACAATTGTAACTACAAGTATTTCTCCATGCAGCTGC